>NC_141694.1:511439031-512039031 GCF_964263255.1 Lissotriton vulgaris
TCGAGTCCATGGACATTTGAGCTCAAGACCCTGCCGTGTCGGGAATTGAACCCTGGTCCCGGGTCTGACCTCTGCTTCAGGGTCTGCCTGCTCTAACCAGTGAGCCACACTTCTCCACACTGGTACACTTGACAGATACATTTCCTTGAACTGTGTCAGTCACCTGACAAGGATGCGGTCGTTGTGAGCGTAATCTTGGGTCCTAGCACCACCAGTTCTCCCAGCAACACCCTCTCCCTGTGTGTTGGCCCTGCCTCCAACATGACCAGCATTTCATCTAACTGTCTCGGGTGACCAATACTTGGTTTGAGGACAAAACCGTCAAAGTGGCACCAGTACTCCCATATCTTAGTGTGTTTCAGTGCGCAACCCCTGGATATAATCACTGGCCTCTCTACTGTTATGCACCAATCAAGCCCCTTACTCCAGTTCTCCATTGCTGGAGGGACAGTGTCTTTCCACTCCCTAGCTATAACGCTCTTGGCCACTATTTGCCTGAAGCACAGCAATGACATTTTGTATCTGTTGCAGCCAGAGGTTAAACTAGAGCCAAATTTCGGGAGGGGGCTACTTAATATTTCGGGGGGGGGGGGGGGGCAGTCTGATTCTTCCCGCAATATGCAGAGTGGAGATGGAGGGGCTTTAAGAAGGGGTGAAAACGCAACAAAGTCTTGTTAGTAAGCAAAAGGTCTTTTAAAGACCTGCGAAGTACTCGGTGCACCTGCAATAAGACGGACTCTAGTGTTGTATAGTATTTTAGGACCCTACTGTAATTTTCCCGATTCATGCCGTTATATAGGTATAAATCACCATATCCTTATATAGGCATAGAAATCATAACCATATTTAGACATAGCTCATGCCGTCCAAATACGGCAGGGCTACTTCCACTAGTTCCGAAAATCCACAACGATTTCTTGAAAAAACTCTGCTTCAGCAGTTAGGGACTTCCCCTTGCTTGAATATTGATTTGTCTAAGAACTCATGGAGTTTTCAAAGAACTGAGACTCTTTGATGACGTTATTATGTCCACCTTTACGTCAAACTCAGCACCTTCAAGGTATAAATATGCCCACATTTGCCATAGCAAACACACAGTGATTTGGAGCAGTTCGACTATCTACTTGCCCGACGCATCCTGCTACAGCAAGTGCCAAAGAAAGCCGACCCTCCAGCAGACGCACTGAGAGAGACGCTGTCTTTTCTCCTGCCGAGAAATCCAGCTCCAGTGTTCCCAAGCTACCCTTGCAGGTTATTGGGAAAATGATTCCTGAGATTGACCTTCTTCATTCTAAACCAAGGTACGGAGCTGATTAGACCCTAAGAGAAATCTTGGATAGATTCTTGCCAAAGAATACTAAATGTATGCTACACCTCACTTACTTCTTCCCTCATACTAAGCTTGGGTTAGGTACATCGGGGTAGGCGTATTTTAGAAGCACCAGTTGAGTACTTTTTAGCCTCTGTTATTTATGTATGTATTTATCTATGGTCTAGGAACCACACAATGCTCTTACAGATTATTTTAATCTACTCTTTTTACTGTATGGACTATATTTTGCAACTAGTATTACGATTGTAGCAGTTCATTTCTTATGCTGGAGAAAGAAGACTGTTCAATAAATACCTTTTATTAAAAACGCCCGTCTATCTATGTCTCTGCACCTCTGGTGAAATGAAGAATGCACGAATGACTGAGTAAAATATCTATCTATTGTTTCCACGACTCTGAAGTTCAGTTTTATCTTGGTGAAACAAAGTTG
Source organism: Lissotriton vulgaris (assembly GCF_964263255.1). Classification (NCBI taxonomy): domain Eukaryota; kingdom Metazoa; phylum Chordata; class Amphibia; order Caudata; family Salamandridae; genus Lissotriton; species Lissotriton vulgaris. The sequence continues at coordinate 511,440,795 of NC_141694.1, forward strand.
TCATGTTTATGCGGTTGTCAGAAACTAAATCCCTTCTTGTGAACTCGAGAAAGTTTCTAGTGACCTCTGAGCTAGCTGGCACTCACAATTAAGTCTAATATATTCCATAGAGATCTAGTAGACATAAGTCCTACATCACATCTATGGGATATATTATTCCAATGCGCAGAGCCTATCGGGAATATAGGAACAACACTACATGGTGCCCAACGCTTGGTAAGGCACTAATTTAACGCTAGATACTAGAGCAACTCAGTCATGCTTTTCACAGAGACCCCTTTATCCCGTAAAATACTCCAATAGACATGTGGAGTGGGTTAAAGGATAAAATATCTGCCTTAAACTGAGTAGGACGAAAAATCCTATTTATTAGTTTTTGGTTTTGTTTAACGTTGAAGGATACAGTGTTCCAAAATATTGTGCACCTTATCTTTATTTCCTTGAAACTTGCAAGAAATTCAACAAAATGTCGAATAGTGACGAAGAAAACAGTAGAGATGCAGTAAATGCAAACCAACAAGGTCTTGACCTTACAGGTTTCCGACAAGACGATGCGGATGCTATAATCATCCCGAAAAATGTAAGGAAAACCATAGCTATAAAGCTTATAGAAAATGGCCTATCAGCAAGAGGTGGTAGGGTAAATTTTGTCATAGAGGCATGAATATCGGCAGACAGAGGTATTCTATTCATAGATTATCTTTCCACAAGCAAATCCAACAACACATGTGTTCCACTTCTATAAGATAGAGGAACATCCAGCGGAATACGTTCCTTTCGAGGACATTGAAATTCCACTAACTTACCAAGAGCATCAACTCTGGTTTAAAGGCGCCCTACAACATCAAAATCACATTACCAAGCTCGGTCCACTAGGTAGACCAGGAGCAACATGGCCGGTACTAGCCAGCTATACACCACATCCTGCCATTGAACACATGACAGGTCCAGAACTATTAATTAAAACCCATAGACAATTGGTACACTATGTCAGGCGGACTCTAACAGTCCAACCTGCTATAAGAATTCCACAGCAAACTCTTCATCAAGGGAACACAAACAAAATCACACCACAGACTATTCAATCAGTCATCGGTAAATTATCCACAAAAAGGGAACAAATTCCACTCTGGTTAGCTCAAAAAATTACTCAGATTGAGGCAGTATTTCCTGATAGTACACCTCATGAGAAACACAGGATTCTAACAATCTGTTTACCAATAGGGATTGCAACACACCTGGAGGACTGTGACACTTGGGGTACAGCCTTTGATGCTATCTACACAAAAACATATGGTGTTCCGTCCATGGCGGTAATACCAGATGCCCTGAAACAGATTCAAAATGAATACGGGGCAGACCCTGCTTTAAATCTCGGTATGAAGTTACTGAAGGATTTTAAATAGGTCTCAGCTATAATATTAGAGAATTTTAAAGGTGAAGCAGCATCCGTGGCAATCCGTCAAAAACTAAAAGAACTTGATGTAACTGAGCAACCATATGAACTGGCCAGAATAATAGAAAAATCCTATGAAAAACTAGGAAGAGATAGTTTGGGAGGGAAACCAGTAAAGCCCGTACTAACAGAAAATCCTGGAAAGGTTTTTAATAAAAACACTCTCACTACTCCTAAAAAGAACTGGGAAAATACTAGACAGACACTTCCTAAAGAGAAGCGTTCTCAATCTAGAGATAGGTCTCCTCAAAAGGAGCCCTCTGACAAGAGGTATAACCTCAGAAATAGGGATAATTTGAGAAAACCTGATAGATATCAAGATACTGATATACGTTCCTCTCGTACCTTTCAGACTTCTTCGCAGAAATCCAAAAGAAGAGGACGATCAGAACACAAGGAAGAACGCGTTAAGTCCAAAGACGATCAACACATTCTGAAAAATAAGAAAACTCAAGAACGGGGAGTGGGCCCAGACAATGCTGGACAGCGCAGCATAGGTTACCGTAGCTCGCAAGATCCTGAAGGATCATCTGGAGACAGTGGACCTGAATGAATGCATTCAGCTTGAGACTGCAGATACCAGGGTTAGTGTACCACATAAGTTATATGAAGTCACACTCCGAATAGAGGGGGACATAACTAAGAAAATAAAACAACCCTTTTGGGGAAAGCTATCAAAGGGTTATGACATCCTTCTAGCTGAAAAAGACCGGCCACCTGAATTTGTCAGGGAGTGCCCACATGGCGAATAGATCATTATGCCAGCCTTCTCCAATCATATTCCTATTCATAAAAAATACACCTATGCCAGAAAATGGACTGTGGCCCAGGCGCCAGCATTATATAAAAAATCATTTGGGATGGGATGAGGATTCTCCTCACCATAAGATCCAGTTAAAAAATCAACCAACTGCTCAGAAGCAGTATCCAGTTAAACAAGAATCTAAAAAGCAGGTCAGGGAGATCCTAGATCAACTTGAATACCAAGGGGTGATTGAAACATGCTCCTCGTCCATGAACAATCCTTTGTTTCCTGTCTCCAAACCAGACAATACATATAGTCTAGTTTTGGACTACAGACATTTAAATTCCTGTTGCAAAACGTTTGCAGTACAAAATGCACACAGTGCAGCACTGATGAATAACTTTGTGCGGAAAAAATATAAAACCACATTAGATATTTCAAACGGTTTCTTCTGTCAAAATATCGCACCTGAAAGCAGGTACTAGACCGCTTTCTCAATTATGGGGACACAGCTTCACTTCTGTCGTCTCCCACAGGGATTCGAGAACAGTCCTGGGTTATTTTCAGCCAGAGTAACAGAGTTACTACAAACGTACGATGATGAGGCATTATCTTATGTCGATGACATTTATCTTACAGATGATGACTTGGACAGGCACTTGAACAGGGTGAACACCATAATACTTGGTTTTGCCTCTTAAGGGTACAAATTCAAATTTTAAAAAATCAAGAATTTCCCACCTCAACGTCCTATTTTTGGGATACGAACTCTCAAGTGAAGGCAAAAGCCTGGCAGCAAACTTTGTAGAAAAATGTGTGCTGCTCCAACCTCCAAGAACACTGAAAAACTTGCAGTCAGTTCTAGGATTCCTGAATTTCGGAAGAACTTACATTCTCAACTACGAAGAAAGGGTTAAACCTCTCTACAAACTAATCAAACCTGATTTCAAACCAACTAATTGGACTAAAAAACACACAGAAATGTTGCGTTCAGTTCAAACAGACATGTTAGCAACAACACATTTACAGAAACGCGTAAATGAACGCAACCTTGTAATCCGAATCATCCCAGGGAGATGCGGATTCACATACCTAACCTTTAATGAAGGTGAAAAGGTACCAATAGCTTACAAATCACACTTGTACACACAAGCTGAAAAATACACCTATGCCAGAAAATGGACTGTGGCCCAAGCGCCGCATTATATAAAAATCATGTGGGATGGGATGAGGATTCTCCTCACCATAAGATCCAGTTAAAAAAATCAACCAACTGCTCAGAAGCAGTATCCAGTTAAACAAGAATCTAAAAAGCAGGTCAGGGAGATACTAAATCAACTTGAATACCAAGGGTTGATTGAAACATGCACCTTGTCCATGAACAATCCTTTGTTTCCTGTCTCCAAACCAGACAAAACATACAGTCTAGTTTTGGACTACAGACATTTAAATTCCTGTTGCAAAACGTTTGCAGTACAAAATGCACACAGTGCAGCACTGATGAATAACATTGTGCGCAAAAAATATAAAACCACATTAGATATTTCAAACGGTTTCTTCTGTCAAAATATCGCACATGAAAGCAGGTACTTGACCGCTTTCTCAATTATGGGGACACAGCTTCACTTCTGTTGTCTCCCACAGGGATTCAAGAACAGTCCTGGGTTATTTTCAGCCAGAGTAACAGAGTTACTACAAACGTACGATGATGAGGCATTATCTTATGTCGATGACATTTATCTTACAGATGATGACTTGGACAGGCACTTGAACAGGGTGAACACCATAATACTTGGTTTTGCCTCTGAAGGGTAAAAATTCAATTTAAAAAAATCAAGAATTAGCCACCTCAACGTCCTATTTTTGGGATACGAACTCTCAAGTGAAGGCAAAAGCCTGGCAGCAAACTTTTTAGAAAAATGTGCGCTGCTCCAACCTCCAAGAACACTGAAAAACTTGCAGTCAGTTGTAAGCATGGGTGGAAAATCCGTTCCGCTCGCGGATTTTGCGGATTTTTGGTAAATTCGCAATCCGCGAACTCTCGCGAATTTACCAAAAATCCGCAAATTCGCACGCAGCAGATTTTTTTTCTTGGTGATACAATATTGCGGCATGCGGCGTTCACTTACCGTCATTCAGCGTTTGCCGAGTTGTTTTTCTCGATATTTTGCGAGTGCTGCGCCATTTTAGATCTTGCTGCGGGATCCCGCGGGAGTTTGGCGACGCATCGCGAGAGTTCGCAATTGCGAACATGTAGGTGCGGCGAGCAGCAACAATCTCGCACTCGCGAAATTACAAAATTTGCAATTCTGCACAAGAAATCCACTAGCAAGCAGCATAGACCTTCTGAAAATGATGATTTTGATCAGAATAACTCCTCAGGTTGACATTTGCCTGCACTTTTTTTGATTTGAGGCCTTTTGGCTTTCTTTGGATCACTTTTGGATTAGAAATCAACTTTCACAAGTAAGTTTGTTTGGGGCATTACAGTTGCTGTTCTGCAGAAAAACGAGTTTTGCAAAACTGAAAGCACTCAGCAGGTGCAAAAGTTCACTCATCATTAGTAACCATTCCCTGTAGTACTTCCTGAGGGGCCCCTCCAGAGTTCAGTTGCCTCTGTTTGTTTGGGGCATTACAGTTGCTGTTCTGCAGAAAAACGAGTTTTGCAAAACTGAAAGCACTCAGCAGGTGCAAAAGTTCAAACTCATCATTAGTAACCATTCCCTGTAGTGCTTCCTGACTGGGGCCTCTCCAGAGTTCAGTTGCTAGTTGCAACAATTCTATGACCCTGCTCTGACCCTCACAGTAGGCTCATAGAATAGCTACAAGTAGGCCACAAAGGTCCTGGAAAAAAAAACTGCACTGCAACAGAAAGCAAATTACAGATAAGGAAGCAGGTGCCAGACTGGAATTTTAAAACAGTGACACACTAATAAATCAACCCCAAATTAATTCATGTCAGTTGAAGCAGGGCAGGTGTGCTTGCTTTCCCCCCCCATAATCTACAGTGATGAACCAGAGGGTGGCATTGATGTACCAGAGGGTGGCATGGGTGAAACAGGGTGGCAGTGGTGAAACAGAGGGTGCTGTGAACCTGTGATGATGAACCAGATGTAGAAACAACATAGTTGCGACCGTTGCGAGCCGACAAGTAAGTTTGCAATTGCGAACTGGTACAAAACCCTCGCGAACTGGCAGAAACCCTTGCGAACACAAAAAAAATCCGCAAATTTGCGAGAATTCGCGCATTTTGCGTATTGCGAGTTCGCAAATTCGCGAACGCCAGATTCGCAAAATTCGCCCAAGCTTAGTCAGTTGTAGGATTCCTGAATTTCGGAAGAACTTACATTCTCAGGTTAAAGGGTTAAACCTCTCTACGAACTAATCAAACCTGATTTCAAACCTACTAATTGGACTAAAAAACACACAGAAATTTTGCGTTCAGTGCAAACAGACATGTTAGCAACAACACATTTACAGACACGCGTAAATGAACGAAACCTTGTAATCCGAATCATCCCAGGGAGATGCGGATTCACATACCTAACCTTTAATGAAGGTGAAAAGGTACCAATAGCATGCAAATCACACTTGTACACACAAGCTGAAATGAAATTGACCTCAACAGAAAAATTCTGACAGCGGTTCAAACTGCAGTAGCAAAAGAGAGAGCCCTCGCACAGGGAAAACGCATAAAAGTGGTTACGCCTGTACCTGCCTTAGAGGCAGTGACAAAGGCAAGCATTCCAAATGCAAAAGCTTTACATCCAAGATGGATACAATGGGTTAATTATCTTGCTGCTACAGACGTTGAATACGTTGACCCCTACTTGAAGACACAAGAATTTCTCCAATACGAACAAGAATGTCCTCTGCACACTGAAATTCTGCCTCTAGAACATTACGGCTGAATAATTTATACAGATGGATCAACACAACCTGCAATTGGGGGAAAACAAACTGATATTGCTGCGTGCGCGATTGTTAAAGGTCGCTGGCTCGATGGTAAATTCCGACCTATGGTAACAGAAACTCAAACGGCAGCAAGACGGAAGTGCTCTTGGTGGGAGGGGGCCCGTCGGTGTGGTCATCGGCATGGTGGCCACCCTGTTTGGGGTCGGCACCCATGCCATGTCAGGAAGCCAAAAATCTGGGTGTATGGCTCGATACAAACATTTGGGCCCCAGATTAACCGGGTGGTGGGGTGTGCTTTGGTGTTCTGAAAGGCCTGCGGAAGGTTCTTGAGCTCCTACCAACAGAGGCCCGAAGTGCCTGCCCTTTTAACAGCACGATTAGACTATGGCGATCTTCTCTACCTGGGGGCCGCAGGAAAGAGCCTTGACCGTCTTCAGGTGTTGCAGAATGCCGCGGTCCGCTTGGTCCTGAGGTTGCCTAGGAGATCAGCCTCAAAGGCAGTGCTCCAAGCACTTCACTGGCTCCCGGTGAGGAGCAGAATCGAGTTCAAGGCTCTGTGTACGTGCCACCGCATTATTGGCGGTAAGGCACCATTACCATTACAGGACCTGGTTACCCGTTATGAGCCACTTTGAGCCTTGAGATCTTCAGGCTCTGGGCTACTGAAGATTCCCAAAGTGAAAAAGGCACGTATGGGGGGCAGGTCCTTTAGGTCTCTGGCCACGAAAAGCTGGAACAAACTCCCGTTGGAACTGCGCCTGGAGCCGTCAGAGTCCAGATTCAGGGGTAAACTCAAAACTCATCTTTTTGTCCGGTAGACTGGTGCCGGGTTTTAGTTGCTGTGATTTTGCTGCTCCCACTTACCATAGCGCGGGGACACGCCGATGTGCGTAACCAGGCGCTCTATAAATCTGCCTATTATTATTATTATTATTAATCCCTAGGAGACTGTACAGCTCAGCGAGCTGAACTACAGGCTTTCAAGATGGCGCTTGAAAATACTGATCACAAATTCCCCACACTCGTTGATTTGCTCAAACGCTCCGTCCATCATCCCCTTTTGTATCGCTTTGTTCGCCCTAAGTTGGCAGGGTATGCTCAGACATGAGTCCCTTGCTCACTTTGCCACTGGATTCAAGCTAGCCTGGCTGATGACGGCTGAAATGCCAGAAACCGGTCCCAGGATGCTTGTTTCCGGTCCAGGGAAGACATGGCTTTGGCAGTTTGGGCTGGACTGTTCTCATGAGGCACAGGGTCAGACTGATTTGCATATAGCCATGTCTGAACTGGGGTGACGGAGTGAGCTAAAGAACGTTGATGGATTAAACCCAGATCAGTTGACTGGGGGTGAGTGTTTGATTAGCTCAAACGCTCCGTTCATCATCCCTTTTTGTATTGCTTTGTTCGCCCTAAGTTGCCAATGTATGCTCAGACGTGAGTCCCTTGCTCACTTTGACACTGGATTCAAGCTAGCCTGGCTGATGATGGCTGAAATGCCAGAAACCGGTCCCAGGATGCTTGTTTCCAGTCCAGGGAAGACATGGCTTTGGCAGTTCGGGCTGGACTGCTCCCATGAGGCAGAGGGTCAGACTGATTTGCATATGGCCATGTCTGAACTGGGGTGGCGGAGTGAGCTAAAGAACGGTGATGGATTAAACCCAGATCAGTTGACTGGGGGTGAGTGTTTGATTTGCTCAAACGCTCCGTCCATCATCCCCTTTTGTATCACTAAGATAGATTCCTGAACAAGACACAAGGGTTTACAATAACTAGGCCAGATCCAAGATATGTCCAGAGACAACAGCCAGGGATAATAACAACTTACAGTGTAGGAAAACGGTGCCTGAAATTACTACAAAAATCCACACTCCCAGATATAAAACAACACTTAACTTTACTTAAAGATGGTGTTGACTTGCGAGAATTCTTACTTGGACCTCGCAAACCACGTCATAAACGTTTCATATACGCCGGTATTTACGCTGCTTACAATGAAGCTTGGAAAGTCACGCAAATGGAAACTGCAGAACGAATATGAGAAATTGATCGTATTAATTTAGAGAAAGCACCATCTGTAGTTGACAATGGATTAACAACTCTGTCGTCCAGAATTTATTCTTTGGACAGCATCGTATCCTCTGCCATAGACATAATAGAACAAGACTTGCTAATGTTACAACATGGCCAGTCTCAATTACGTTCTATAATGCTGCTAGATTGGACGTTACAAAACCTTAGTTCTGGCTATGTGCCTTGGCGTCTAATCAACACTAACCCTGGGCAAAGCACTACGCTACGCTCGCAGAGTTTGCGAAGTTGCACAGTGCGAACATGCTACTACGCAGCTTGCGTAGTGCTACGTGAAGTTTGCGTAGTGCGAAGTGCACTTCGCGTAGCTTCGCGTAGCGCTACTTCGCGAACTACGCCCACCCCTTAATCAACACTACGTCATTATTTACTGTATTTAACCTTACAGATAAACAAATCTCTCTGGTACAGAGGGGAGCAGACTATACGGTGCTGAGAATAGAAAAACTAGAGAGATTACCATTAACCATTTCTGAGAAACCAGCCGTTGAATGGATAATACATGGCACCATCACGATACCAGTGACGATTTTTCAGTTTCAGTATTGCTTAAAACACATACCAACAGGTCTGTATGAAAGGTTGGGTAAAGAGTACATAAAGTCGACCTGGGATTTACCATACACACACAAATGTTTGAGTGGGGAAAAGGAGGTGTTTTTTAGTGGTAAACACTGTAAAACAACATTGAGCGGAACACTTCTTTGTCAAGGCATTAATTTACATGGCGTCTGTGATGGTTCTTCAAACAACTTATCATGCCACCTGCAGGGTTCCCTAGCAGCAGTGATAGATCCAATTTTTAGGCAGCTTACCAATGGAAGCTACATAATGCTGAATGATCACAGCTGTTGTGGAATGATGCCAAGGACAGCCTATCTGGTTAGTGTGTCAATCAGGGTCACTTTATGTATGCAAGTATTGTTTCCAAAAACTAAGACAGACAGGGAGTCGCCGTTATGGCCTTCACTGAACATCTCTTCTATACGAATTGATACTTTAAGCAGAATAAAAGCTATTCTTTTACAAAAAGTTGTGCCACTGACCTCGTCCAAAGAGACGTATGATCTGCAAGTTGCAAGGTCCTCTGCAGAGATACATGCATTATTATCAACAAATGCCGACAACAAAATCGATGAAATGTTAGGTCGTATCTTAAACATGTCTGATACCAGGGGTATTGTACATGTATTTAAGATGATTTTTTTGGGACTGTTAGCACCTTTTGAAGCAGTCCTGGGAATTTTTCCTAACTTTGTGCTTTCTGTGTTCGGCGGCCTGCCTCTCATCTTGAGACTCGTAGCAGGGATACTATTTTTATTTCTTCTGCTTCGTTATGGCAAGTCCAGTCACCAGCGATACCCAAATTACCATGGAGAATGCTCTTCTGGCAATGCTGTATCGTAAAAGAATAACACAGATCCTTGGCTTGGCTCGTTTGAGAGATCTGAATACCACATGGTTCCTGTCATTCAGACCAATCTGGCAAGATTGCATCTTACCTGTTCTACGATGCCTGCTTTGCGGAGAGGAATGCATGTTAGATATCTGTCTAACACTTACATCAGCAATGCCAACGGACGTTGACGCTTTACTGGGTCCGGTAACGGCTCATGTATTGTGTTACCCCCAACGGCTACAAATCCTGATGATGGCATTCATTGAGATCTCACCGGCAATTGCAGCTGAAGGTGTGATACGCGGACCAAAAGGCACACAGGTATCATCTACTATGAACATTGCTAACGCGGCTGACGCTGATGCTTCTCATCTGTGTATGATTGATCTACCTAATGAAGTGGTTCAACTTTCATCTACTGTTGTAGACAATTTCTTTGCCAGCCTAGACGACTTAATGTTTTCTCCTGACACCGAGAATAACTTATGAAGTTAGCACCCCGCTTTCTTTGAACTCTGAAATTCGACCTTCACTTTTTTCAAAACAAAAGCTTCTAACTTTGGTACTCTATTTTTCTATGAATTGATTTGACTGTTTTCCAAAACAAAATGAACTTTGGCACAAAACAATCTGCTTAAAGTAGAACTATTCTTAGAGAACAAGAATTCTTTGAATACTTCCAAGAAACAATATTGACCTAATCGACAAACCAAAACAACTTGTACATTCTGCTATGTGATGGTCTTGATTTTTTCTCTGTAACTAAGAACCATTTCATAAATGTAATTTCATGATTCATTCAGTTAGCATTTCCAATATCATATTACAGGCTTACAATGAAATCATTGCTTTTAAATGCGTTCAGTACAAATGCTCATTTTTTCGTGTGCAACCATTTCAAATGCATTTTATATGTATTTTTGGGTTGGATTGTAAGCACATGCTATATGTTTTAGTGCTTGAACTTCGTTGAACATGATAATGTGGAGTGGGTGTTGTATAGTATTTTAGGACCCTACTGTAATTTTCCTGATTCATGCCCTTATATAGGTATTAATCACCATATCCTTATATAGGCATAGAAATCATAACCATATTTAGACATAGCTCATGCAGTCCAAATACGGCAGGGCTACTTCCACTAGTTCCGAAAATCCACAACGATTTCTTGGAAAAACTCGACTTCAGCAGTTAGGGACTTCCCCTTGCTTAAATAGTGATTTGTCCAGGAACTCATGGAGTTTTCAAAGAACTGAGACTCTGAGATGACGTTATTATGTCCACCTTTACGTCAAACTCGGCACCTTGAAGGTATAAATATTCCAACACTTGCCATAGCAAACACACGGTGGTTTGGAGCACTTCGACTATCTACTTGCCCAACGCATCCTGCTACAGCAAGTGCCGAAGGAAGCCGACCCTCCAGCAGACGCACTGAGAGAGACGCTGTCTTTTCTCCTGCCGAGAAATCCAGCTCCAGTGTTTCCAAGCTACCTTTGCGGGTTGTTGGGAAATCGAGTCCTGTGATTGACCTTCTTCATTCTAAACCAAGGTACGGAGCTGATTAGACCCTAAGAGAAATCTTGGATAGATTCTTGGCAAAGAATACTAAATTTATGCTACACCTCACTTACTTCTTCCCTCGTACTAAGCTTAGGTTAGGTACATTGGAGTAGGCGTATTTTAGAAGCACCAGTTGAGTACTTTTTAGCCTCTGTTATTTATGTATGTATTTATCTATGGTCTAGTAACCATACAGTGCTCTTACAGTATTATTTTATTCTACTCTTTTTACTGTATGCACTATATTTTGCAACCAGAATTACGATTGTAGCAGTTCATTTCTTAAGCTTGAGAAAGAAGACTGTTCAATAAATATCTTTGACTGAAAACGCCTGTCTATCTATGTCTCTGCACCTCTGGTGAAACGAAGCATGCACAAATGACGGAGTAAAATATCTATCTATTATTTCCAGGACTCTGAAGATCAGTTTTATCTTGGGCACACAAAGTTGTCTTGTTTATATGGTTGTCAGAAACTAAATCCCTTCTTGTGAACTCGAGAAAGTTTCTAGTGACCTCTGAGCTAGCTGGCACTCACAATGAAGTCTAATATATTCTTTTTTTTTTGTAAATTTTTTTATTGAAGTTGATTGCAGTCTCTTAAATCAAATACAAAAAGTGTATATCGCACAGATATACATTATCATTCTTTCCAATATAACATATTATACAGAAACTTACTCAAAATATATTCCCCAAGTCTTTTCAAAGTTTTTTATCCCCCCAACCCGTTTTGCATACATTTGCTCGTATTTCCTGACCCTTTTTGTTTTGTCCAACCACTCCTGAAACACCGGAACTTGTGATCAACGCCAGTTCTGTAATAACAGTGATCTAGCAACAGCCATTACAATATAGACCAATTTTGCCAAATGAACTAAAAGTTTACAATCGGGATCGAAGTCAAACAGTAATATTTTAACATTGCAAGGAATTGAGATCGCATAATAAGTTTTAAGAAAAGCAAACATTTCATCCCAGAAAGACTTAATTTTTGGACAGTAAGCCATAATATGAGACCAATTGGCTGGATCACATTGAGAACATCTAAAACAATTAGCAGACGTATTATCATACATTTTGGCAATAATTGCAGGAGTACGGTACAGAAGCCATTTGCTAAAAAATAGCCTTTTGCGCGAGTTGGCGCCACGTAATGAACTAAAGTTGAAATTATTAATGGTTTTCCATGTATCAATACACAACACTAAATGTTCCTGTGTATGCCATTTTCTTATAGCTTTAGAGCTCAACTCTTCCTCTTGATTCTGTGCCAAAGAATGTTTCCTTTCCCCAGGTTTCTTTATTGAGACATTTACAAAGAGATCTTCTGCTAACGGAGAAGAAATACTAATATGGCTAGAGTCTAATTGCGCCAGAGTTTTATGGATCACAATGTAGGACCAGATTAACAAAAAGTTGCCAGGAATCAAATGTATCATTGCATCGACAGCTAGCCAGGACCCATTCCCCATAAAGTCAGCCAATGTTTTAAACCCTGCGCGTCCCTATAGGAGCGTAAAAGATGACGAAGGTAATAGGCCTATGTCGATTTTTAAAACTACATGAAGCCCAACACCAACGACCTAGACCATCCTGATCCGTCTGAGTAAATTCCACCTTCAAGTTTTTACTAAAAAAAAAGAGCGACTTCTCGTTGTGAACTAATGGCGCATAAAAAGCCCGAAACAAAGCCCATGTTTTAAACATCGTAAAATCCTCCTTTTTAAAAGCGGAGAGATGCGTCTCCTGCAACATTAGAAAAGCGGGATTCTCAGTTCTAATCCATGACTCTATAACTCGCATTTTTTTCCTATTATTGAGGCCATTGACATTAAATGAAATTAATTTCAGCCCCCTATTAGTAGACATAATACATAATACAATGGATCAAATATTGCAACATCATAAATAGCACAGTTCCAACTTTTCCATAATCCACAGAAATCCTTACAAGATACTCTTTCAGCAAAAACAATCCTACTGCAAAAAACGTCAATATTTTCATTTTTGTTTTTACCCAAACCTCCCATATCCCCACCCCCAATTTCACCCGTGGCCATTCTCCTACAACCCTCACCCACGCCTGCCACTGAGTCTTAACCCCTATCCTAGAGGTGTCTTGGTGTAACACCCCATAGCCTCCCAAACATCCCCCCCTCGACCCCCTCCACCCCTCCTCCATATCAACTAACACCATCCTCTGATGAATTTAGAAAAAAGAAAGAAAAAAAACGCTCAGAGGTGTATTAGCTATTTAACCAGTCGACAATTTGCTAAGCAGATCTTGAGCCTCCTGTACGTCTGTCAACAAGTGAAATTTGCCTTTAATCAACACCTTGAGTTTTGACTGTTTCGCAATTGAGGCCTGGGCCCCCTTAGCTTAAAATAGGTGCAAAATTTTTACAAACTTTTTCGTACGCCGAGCTGCGGCAGCTGACATATCGGAGAATATCCAACATTTAGTAGTAGCGTTTGCTGAGAATTGACCTTGTTTAATGGCCCTGGACAAGATCGTTTCTTTAATGCGAATGTCTGCAAAGTTTAACAGAACAGTACGGGGAAGAGTAGAGTTAGGAAATGGCTGAGCAGGCACACAGTGTGCTCGGGTGATCATCAGGTCCCCTTTAAACTCTGGAATGGCTTCATGCAGCAAAAAAGAAGAAGCCCATTGGACCATATTGGACCCCTCAATTTTTTCCGGAACCCGGACTATTCTGAGGTTCGATCTGCAATTGAAATTTTCCAGTTCATCAAGCTTAACTTCCAAGGCCTTAGATGTTTTGGAGACATGATTAACCTCCTTCTTAACCTCAGACATCTCGTCTTCTAAGCCTGAAATTCTGCCTTCGGCTTCCTGGAGACGATGAGGAAAAGTGGATACAAGATCCTCAATTTTATCCAATCGAGTCTGAATCCCAACCAGCTTTGCCTTTTGGGACTGTTTGACTTCACGTATTTCATCCAATATCAAATTTAGCATGTCCTTGACTGACAACTGCATTGTTCCAATAGTCTGTGAAGTCTCAGTATCCATCGATAGGATAGGACTCATTATATCCTTTCCCTCCATTACACCAGACGCTTTATAGGCAGTAGCCGAATTCACCTGATTAGCGACGATATTATTTGAAACTGTGGCCATATCCACTGGAGCAGCTGCTGCCTTTGAAATCACAGTCGTCGAAGGACAAGACAATATTATATCAGTTGCATCAGTTGCGTTTGATATTAATCCACCAGCCTGTAAAGGTACAGTACCTGTAGTGGCTATTGCTGAGGCTGGACCGGGATCTGAGCCCGTAATGAGCGGAGTGGGGCTACTAATTACAGATACATTAGTCTTAGCCTTGAACAAAGGGAACTGTTTTAAAGGCTTATTAGCAGCTGGTATCTTCAGCTGTGTGACGGCTTGCACAAATTCTTGTCTAGGAACACCCGTCTGCATTGTTTCAGATATTTAATTCCTGACCAGAGTCTCTACGGGTGTCTCTACAATGCAAATGTTGCCGGATATCTCTTTCGTCTCTCCCTCAGAGCTCATAGAAGAAACCTCCTCTTTACCCTCCTGCTGCACTAACTTGGCCGCTGCCGCTTCTTCTTTAGCTTGAAGACATCGGGCTCTCGCCTTGGCTCGTACTCCTATAAGTTTGCCCATTAAAAAGTGAAGTTGCCAGATAAAATGAGAATAGATAGAATAAAGTAAGGCGAGGTCGGGAGCCTGCCATGACCACAGAAACCACTCACCGGCAATCTACCAGTTTTTACCACAAGAGGGCGATGAAAAGGATTTCAAGCTAGGAAAGATGGGACAACTGCTCCACACTTCAGCCTCAGCAAATCAGCAAATCAACTTTTCAATCGTGGGCAGGAGCTCAAGTTCACTGGAAAATGTTGTCTTCTAAAAGCTGAGCCTTCTAACCCATCCGCTAGAATGTAGCGCTGAAAGGCCAGGCCATCTGCCAAAAAAGCAAGCCGCCACTCCAGCCGACAGCACAACGCGGGAGAACACCGCCGCCAAGCCTCTTCAATCTCTTATGGCCATCGAAGCGTCCACGCCCGTCAGAACCTCCACCTCCACCTCTCGGCACACAGCGGTCCGGAAGAACAGCGTCTCTGTAAAAGCCTCCTCGGTCACCTCGAAAAACGAAACCTCCGCAGCGGTCCAAACGCCTCAGAGAAGGAGTAGAAACAGCGAGGTCACGACCGCCAGTCTGAAGTCGCCATCACTCATGGTAGGAGGGGCCAGGGAGCAAGGAAGGGATACACAGGTGCTACGTGGAGGCATGGAGCTCCACCGTATCGGTCATCGCCGGCAAATGACAGTCTTCACCCAAGTCTAAGATATTTGATAGAGACTTAGTAGACATAAGTCCTACATCACATCTATAGGATATATTATTCCAATGCGCAGAGCCTATTGGGAATATAGGAACTACACTACACTAGACCAGCCAGCCCGGGAAGCTGGCTCAGCCCAGCTTACACACACAATGTGGGTGGGCTGAAGCCCGTTGAGCCCAATGGGTGTTGCGTGCTCGGTTTCAGTCGTCTGCTGTGACCTCCAGAAGAGTCATCTTGGGATCCCCGGGCTGCCCCAGCCAAACAGCTCAACCAGATAATTGAGCACACCCTCCCAGAAGGAGGATTGCCTCTCGCACCACCACACCGTATGCAGGACATCATCTGTTAGATTGAACATCTCAGGCACAGTGGGGAAGCCACAACCCCGTTGTCCAGAGTCTGCCATGTGAATAGTAGGTGTGTTGTAGATATTTTAGTTGTATGGCTTGTAAATGTGAAGCAATTTTGGCTTCTCTCAGGAACTCGAGTGCCTACCTCCAATCATTGTCATCAAGAGGGCCCCAAGTCTCCTTCCCAGGCTTCCTGTAAAGTATGAAAGGAGTCAGGAGTTTTCACCACTAATGAGCGGTAAATTTGAAATCTTTTGGGATTTCATCACGCCAAGTGGAGCCTTTGCTTCCAGTGGGTTGTGGTCAGGGAAGTCTCCAAATCCTTTAAAGAGGGCAATACTGCATTTCGGAGCTGGAGATATTTAAAAAGATTGATTATTTCTATGAAGGTTTTCAGTACCTCCCTGACATGATATCCCCTAGTTTGAAGATGCAAATAAAGTTCAATTTCTCAAAGCCTTGCAGCTAGGAAGCTTGTCTCAACCACCACCCACATCATATGGGGGTCTCCATCATTAGGCATAATTTCCATCCAGGGCTCTAGGGCGGTGTGATCAGTGCCACCTAATGGGAACAGTCCAGCCCGAACTGCCAAGCCAGGTCCTACCAGGACCGGAAACAAGCGTCCTAGGACTGGTTTCGGGGTTTCACCCCTCATTGGCCAGGTTAGCTTGATTCCAATGGTACAGTGAGCCCGGGACCCATGTCTGGCAATGCCTGGCGCACTTAGAGCGAGAAAGCAAAAGACACACAATTGACGGACAAATGCAGAACAAATCAACACATTCACCCCCCAGTCAAGAGATCTGGGTTAAATCCATCATTCTTTTGTTCACCATGCCACCCCAGTTTAGACCTGGCCATTTGCCCAGATGTGGGTCCTGTGCTCTCTATGCCATTGGAGTCAAGCTATCCTGGCTGATGAAGGCTGATAGCCCCAAACTGGTCCTAAGATGCTTGTTTCCAGTCCAGGGAGGACATGGATTGGCAGTTCGGGCTGGACTGTTCCCATTGGGCGCAGGGTCAAGACTGATTTTCATATGGCTGGGCCCAAACTGGAATGGCATGGTGAGCAAAAAAACGATTAATTTAGGCCCAGATCTCTGTACTGGGGTGAATGTATGACATTGTTCTGTATTCTGTCCATCAATTGTTATTTTTGCATTTGTCACCCCGAGTGGGACAGGTATGCCCAGACGTGGATCCCGTGCTCTCCATGGCACTGGAGTCAAGCTAACCTGGCTGATGAAGGCTGATAGCCCAAAACCGGTCCTAGGATGCTTGTTTCCAGTCCAAGGAGTACCTGGCGTGGCAGTTCGGGCTGGACTGTTCCCATTGGGCGCAGGGGCAAGACTGATTTGCATATGGCTGGGTCCAAACTGGAATGGCATGTTGAGCAAAAAAACGATGGATCTCTGTGCTGGGGTGAATGTATGACATTGTTCTGCATTCGGTCCATCAATTGTAATTTTTTTCATTCTACACCTTGTAGTTCTCTGTCTTATGTAATATTTCCCATACACTGAATAACACTTGTATGATTGTCTCTGTGCAATGTATATGTGATGTAATGTGTTCGGACACCTTAAACTGGTATGAGTGGCGCTATAAAACTAAATGAATCTAAAAGACGGTGGTTATGGACACTTGGGGGGGCATTGTCAAATGGTGGTAGTGAGGGAATCCATGGCGAGGTGGTCATTGGGGGGGGTCAACAAACATTTTCGCACAGGACGCCACCAGAACTAAGGCCGGCCCTGTTTCCATCCCAGTGTCCGCAAGGTCATCTCCCACTGCAGAAACCCACCCTTGTGTCCAGGGATAAGTCCAAGGGGGTGGGCTCCCCCATAATGTAGATGGGGGATCTGCACGTCCTATATTGCCCACTTTTCCGAGATGTACGATGGGTCACCTGAGGTATCAAACCACCACTCGCATAAGATGGTCAGCTGAGAGACCTCATAGTGAGAGGCAGCATAGGCTCATAGTAAGAGGCAGCACCCAGAGTAGCCAGGCCCTCTGAATGTGTTGACTTGGAATATTTAGACAGGACAGTTCATGCTAGCTGTCGGTTCCACAAGAACCACCTCACAAGGTGTTAACACAGGTGAAGAACGAGCTGGGAATAGCGATGAGGTAATTTTGCAACTGGTATAGCAAGTGGGGGAGGACTACCATTTTGAAAATGACCGAAAGCACCAAGAAGGAAAAAGACAATGCCAGCCAGAACTCTAGGCCTTTATTTAGCCGGTCTGTCTTGATCCCACACAACATCCTCACATTTTTTATTAAATAAATTATATATTCTTGATTATAAAATATATTTTATCAGGACTAAGGTTTGCGCGCTGGACACCACCATATAGGAGAGCCACAAATTAAAAGCTGCAAGAATTTTAGTGAAAATTCCTGTTGGCTCGCTACTAGTCGTTTTTACTGGATTCGGTTGTGGTACATGCATTTCTGGATATTGTAAGTTGAATACCATGTGTCCAGCAGAAGAAAATGTTAGCTGCCGTAGAGATTAAGATGAAATGTACAGTATATTTATCCATTACACTTCATCTTTTTCACATGAACTCTTTTTAATTATCTCAAATCCTCCCTCACCTCTAAAACAAGTAATGACAAAGTGTAGAGATGTCTTAGTTGGAATTTCCACCATGGATACTGTTATCAAGTTATGTCACAGAATGTTTTCATATACGAATTCTAGTAAATACAGTTACTGGAGAGCACTGGTGATGTAGGATGCTGCTCTGTGCTGGGCTGCTGTATTGACAATAAACTTACAAAATTATTGTCCAGAAACATGTGCAGGCTCTTCTTTTCATGGCAACGAGGACCTGTGCGAGGGGCAGGTGACAGCATTTTCACCCTTGGAAAATATTATAAGATTAAGGACGTTTTTATCTAAGGATTTATTCGTGAGTACAAGTTTATCTCTACAACGAATGATTGTTCAACTTTCCCTTGAACTTTGACTATTTTAACTGTTTGCAAACTCATTTTTGTAAATTTGGCCCTTTAGCAAGTCCGCGATTGTTTGTTTGGGCCGCAAGCGTTTCCGCCTGCGTCTTTCAGCTAGGGTATAACGTTAGGTTGCTTAGCAACCCATTAAAGTGCTGAGTGCAAGCCTGACGAAATTGTGTTTCCTAGCAACGTGCTGAGAGCGAGGATGACAACGTTGTCTTAGCGATGTTGGCGCCTTGGAGCCGCAATTGTTTTTCACGCTGAGAGCAAGAAAACTGCTTTAGAGCCACATGTGTTTTTGCGCTAAGTGCACAAACAAAAATCTACAACGTTTCAATAATTTACAAATGTGAGAATCTCGAGTGGCGCTTACAATCTCCGTTATCATCATATTAAGCGCATAACAAACAAAGGAAAAAAGAAATGAATACGTTTTTTCACCTTACAAGCCAAGCTTGGCCATTATCTTTTGCTCCACATGAAGAGAAAATAAAAGATGGACTACTTTTAGCAAGATTATCTCAAGCAACTAAGTGAAAGGACTATCAAGTTATTAAAGCAGTGAAAGGGATATTTCATGCAGTAAAGACTATTTTAAACATCTAGAAAAGTCTAAAAATCTTATTCTTCTGCAAGAAATATCAAGCAATGATACCATCACATTTTATTATTTTAAATTGTTATTTTAATTTTGTATTTAACATTTTAATTTTTAATTTCTTTCCAGGTACCATGTCTGAACAATCTAGGTCTTCTCCACCACCTTTTTTTATTGTCTCCAGGTGAACCAGTTATTACCTGGTTACAGTGGAAAAAATTATTTGTAACATATCTTTTAGCTATTGTTGGTGATAAGTATGGGCCAGTTAGGTGTCAAGCAATTCTTTTACTTCATTTAGGAGTTTAAGGAAGAAGAGTTTATGAAGAATTACCAGAGATTTCTTTGGATATGGGTGATGGGCAACCCAATAACATTTATGAAATGTCTATTCAAATGTTACAACTTCATTTCACTCCAAAAACAAATGTTCTTGAACGTCATAAGTTTTTTTGCAGGAATTAGAAGGATTGAGAAGATATTACTTCTTATGTCTCTACCTTGAGAGGTTTAACTTTAACATGTAAATTTGAACAGTTGAATGACTCATTAATAAGAGATCAGATGGTGCGCTGTACTAGTGGCAAGAAAAAATAATGCTAATTATTAATGAAGGAGTATACTTTAGATGAGACCATTCAAGTAGCAAAAGCGATGGAACATACAGTTGTGTGGCTTAAAGAAATGGAAAGTTCTATTACTAGTAAACAAGAAAAAGTTGAAGTTGTTGAAAAAAAATATGAAAAGAAAAGTGATGTTAAGTTACATAATGATTTTTAAAAAAGCAAAAGTTGAGAAAGAATACCAACCTAGAGACATCAAATGTTTTTGTTGTGGTTCCCCAGGGCACATTGCTTATAGCCTTAACTGCATAGACAGAGGCACCGTATGTGGGAGCTGGGGGAAAAAGGAGACATTTTTCTAAAATGTGTCGTAAAAAGATATATGGGAAGAATAAAGTGCTAGAAATAGTAGAGGAAGATATTTGTGAATATATTGGCGATATTCTTTTGGTGATTGATGGTGACCAAAAGAATATCGAAATAACTGAAGATAGTAAATTAAGCACTATCACTAATGTGAAAATGGAAAGTACGGATAAGCTAGAAAAACCACATTGCAATATTTTCTTTGAAGAAAAGGAGATACATGTGTTGGCAGATTCTGGAAGTTTATATACTCTAATCTCAAATAGGTCTTTTGAAAAGAATTGGTCTAAAGAAAACAGTCCAATTATGCATTCTCCTGATATTCGTGCAGTGGGTTATGCTGGACAAAGGATAGAAATTAAAGGAATGTGTTGGATGACTCTTAAATTTAAGTGTGAAGCAGTTAGGGGAAGAGTTTATATTACAAATTTAGATCAGATCTTTTAGGATAGCGTCACCAAAAAGATTTGAACATCATTATCGATCCGAATGCTACAGAACCTGTTATGGTGTTAGAAAGAACATCTGTCCAAGATATAGGTAATTAATTATTTGACAAGTATCCCAAAGTTTTTGATTCAAGGTTAGGATTATTAAAGGGGTTCTCACACAAAATAGTTTTGAAAGAAAATGCCAAATCGGTTGTGCACAAGATAAGGAATGTTCCTAATTTATTGTTAGAACCTTTACTAAAAGAAATTGAAAATGTATTGAAACAATATATTATAGAGCCTATTGAAGCATCTGAATGGTTGGCTCCCATCGGGATAGCTCCGAAGGATGGTGGCAAAATTCGTCTTTGTATCGACTTGTGTGACCTTAATAAAACATTTGGGTCGATAGGGAACCCCTTCCAAATATATCCGAGATGTTATCAACCATGGGTGAGGGACGAATTTTCAGCGTGCTAGACATGTCTAACGTGTATCATTAGATCAAGTTACATGAATCGTCTAAGCATTTGACTTCTTTTGCCACTCCTCTCGGTGCATTTAGATATAAGAGAATGCCATTTGGACTAGCTTCGGTCGTTTTTCATAGAGCTATGAAAAGCATATTTGGGGATATGAGAGGAGTTTGGTGTTTTCAAGATGATATCTTGATTGCTGGAAAAGATGTTTTTGACCATGACAAATTGTTTGGAGAAGTGATGAGTAGATTAGAGAAACATTATTTAACGATAAAAAGAGAACATGTTCAAATAAGAAAAGAATGAGTGGAGTATCTGGGACATGAAGTAAGTTCAGAAGGCATAAGACCCAAGAAAAATATTGTAAAAGCAGTGACTATGGCTCCTGGACCATCAGGTATAGATAAACTCCGATCTTTTTTAGGATTGGCAGAATATTGTGCTAAATATGTAGGGGTTTTTTCTGAAATTGTTGAATCTTCGAGGATGATCATGAAGAAAAATGTTGTATTTGAATGGAGTGATGAATGTAAAAAGGCTTTTGAACTTATAAAACAAAATATCTCTGAAGCACCTACTTTCGGACGTTTTGAAGTGAATGGTAAGACTTATTTAACTACTGATGCCAGTGGGGTTGGAATTGGAGCAGTGTTGTCACAAGTGGCGGATGGTCAAGAACGGGTCATAGGTTTTGCTTCAAGAAGATTACAGGGTGCTGAGAGGTCTTATTCAATCATCGAAAGAGAAGCCTTAGCTTGTTGTTGGGGAATAAGTCATTTTAAGTTTTATTTATGGGGTATTCCTTTCAAGGTCCATACTGACCATAAACCATTATTATTCATCTTTAAAGGCAGTAGAGGATTGGAAGGTAATATGACACCCAGAATTTCCAGGTAGTTGTTATCTGTCATGGAGTTTAATTTTGAAGTTGAGTATGTTAAAGGAGAGAAAAATGTCATTGCTGATTATTTTTTGAGGATGCAGTTGAATGAGGAATCTAATGAAATTTGTGGAGACATTGTTGAAGAAGATGTCAATAGAAGAGTTACAGCTTTATCTTCAGAGGAGTAGAATAGGGCTAGAGAGTGTGACTCTGTATTACTGAGAGTGGAATTTAAAATTATTCAAGGATGGGATGTTGATGATAGTAAAGATGCAGAATTGAAGGAATTTTTCAAAGTAAGAGATGAGTGAAGTATAAACAAAGGAAAGGTTATGAGGAGAAGGCAGATAGTACCTCCCGCAGGAGTAAGGAAGAGAATTCATGATATTATCCATGAGGGCCATCCTGGTCAGAATATGTCAAAATGCAGGATTAGGGAGTCATTTTGGTGGCCAGGAGTTGATATAGAGATATAGAAGCTATAGTGAAAGATTGTCGTTTTTGTGTAAACAGGGACAAGTCTAAACATTTGCGTCAACCTTCTTTGGATTGTACCAAATTTCCTTCAATACAATGGGAGAAATTAGCTATTGATTTCATTGGCCTGGTCAGCAAATTAGGTACAAGGGATAGGTTTATCCTTGTGTTAGTGAATTATCAAACAAAATGGATTGTGGTGGAAACTATGGGGGGAAATTAACACTGCCAATGTGATAAGATTTTTGGAAAGGATTTTTTTGGATGAAGGAATTCCAGCATCTCTGGTATCCGACAATGGGGTACAATTTGTCTCTAAGGAGATGAAAGATTTTCTTGAGAGAATGAGTATCATACATGAAAAGGTAGCTCTTTTTCGACCCCAGGCCAATGGTTTGGTAGAAAGAATTAACCGAATCATTATAGAAAATATCCAATTATCGCTTGCCAATGGTTTGTCATGGAAACATGAGTTAAGAAAATTTATGTGGACACATTCTACTACTGGGGTGGCTCCTTTTGTATCCCTTAAAGGAAGAGAACCAGGAAAAAAAGAATGCCCTATTTGGTTGTGTAGAAAAGATAAGGTTTGGATTGATCGTGATGTAGTAATGGAAAATGTGCAGGAAGGTCAAAGGAAAATGATGAGTATTTACAATTTAAGAAAATTAGTGAAACAAATATATATTCAAAGAGGTGATTTGGTTGTTGTACGCAAAAATGAATGGGTTCGGAAAGGAGAAAGTAAATATCTAGGACCTTTTCATGTTAAGGATGTAAAATCTAATGTTGTAATTTTGGATGATGGTTCCACTTTGAGTTTAGGCAATGTTTGCAAAGTGTGTGAACCATGATTCATATTTTCTGTGTTATCAATGTTCTTATTATATAATTCATTGTATAATTTATTGTTTTTCTCTTGTGGATATTTTATTTATATCTATATTTTGTATTCCCATTTTATTTTCTAAGAGGGAAGATATGTAGAGATGTCTTAGTTGGAATTTCCACCATGGATACTGTTGTCAAGTTATGTCACAGAATGCTATTATATACGAATTCTAGTACATACAGTTACTGGAGAGCACTGGTGATGTAGGATGCTACTCCGTGCTGGGATGCTGTATTGACAATAAACGTACAAAATTATTGTCCAGAAACTGGTGAAGGCTCTTCTTTTCACAAAGCCAACAATGCGGCAAGATGGCCGCGAGTTGTCCGTAGCACTCAGTCGCAGGCGTTCCTCCTCCTGACCTAATGCCTTAGAAAGACATCTAGAAGGATGCGGTGGACCGTTATACATCAGGAGCATAGTGTATGTGAGAAGCATCAGAAATCAAGTTTGGCGTGGTGGATTCTGCATTCGGCAGGATCATTATTCTCGCTGGTCCGACTGGGATACACAAGGATTGCGGAGCGGCAAGATGGCCGCGAGTTGTCCGTAGCACTCAGTCGCAGGCGTTCCTCTTCCTGACCTAATGCCTTAGAAAGACATCTAGAAGGATGCGGTGGACCCTTATACATCAGGAGCATAGTGTATGTGAGAAGCATCAGAAATCAAGTTTGGCGTGGTGGATTCTGCATTCGGCAGGA
This sequence comes from Lissotriton vulgaris, assembly GCF_964263255.1. NCBI lineage: Eukaryota > Metazoa > Chordata > Amphibia > Caudata > Salamandridae > Lissotriton > Lissotriton vulgaris. The sequence goes on from NC_141694.1 coordinate 511,465,018, forward strand.
TCATTATTCTCGCTGGTCCGACTGGGATACACAAGGATTGTGGAGCGGCTGACAAAGCCGTTAGCAAGATCAGCAAGGATGGCACCACGGGTGTCAAAACCACTCAAGGAAACAAAGGAAGCAAAAGACCCTAAGGCCCCGGCTGGGGCCACGGAGGATGGTACGAGCAGCGTCAAAACCCTGAAACCGGCAAATGCCCTTCTCCGGTCCGCAGGAGGAGTAAGGAGACCCCCAGTAATGTCATCCAAAAAGTCGAATGGGCAGCAAGCAGTTGGAGGCCAGGGTGGAAGTACCGTAAACTCAGGGTGCAAAACTGTGCCAAGTTCACTAAACACGGGAGCAGGTGATCGCACCCTAAAGCCCCACATGCCAAGAGAAGTAAAAGATGACAAAGATATAAAACTTCGGCAACCAACCTTGAATGAGGCTTTCTCCAACAAAGCACAAGATCCAGCACAGTCTAGCAAGGCACAGGCTTCAACGCCGGAGAGTGCAATCGGAGCGCTGAGAAGACGAGAGAACGACGCTGGGGCCCACCGTGAGGACGCTGGAGTTCAGGTTGCCGGACATCGCCGGCAAAGCACGCAGCCTGGGAGTTCGGGGAGCGTCGAACAAAGCATCGAGCAGAGTCAGGTGAACAGCGAAGTAGAGCGGCTGGAATTGAATGACAGGAGCAATGAGAGCGCCATAGCACACGAGGAGAGAGAGAAAGACCAACACCTGGGGGGGAACAATGCTGGCATATCAAATGGAATTGTGAGTACGTTGCAAATAGATCCAGGCCCGTCGAGAGAGGAAAGGGGGGGCAGGGTCAACAGATGACGATTGTTTTTATTCCCTGAACGAAGATTCAGAATCCCTAATGTCTAGGGAGGAGGACTTGCTAGAAGATACAGGCACTGACTCGGCCTCTGAAAGCTCCTCATCTGGCCGCTGGAAGGGAAGACACAAAAAAGGAGGTCTAAGGGCAAGGACAAGGACAGAGGAAATCCAGCTAATACCGCTAGGAAATTGGTATGGGATTACTCTGCCACTTCACAAATGTATCAGGAGGGTGGAATAGTAGACGAACAGCCAGGGCACGTTACTCCCCTCCTTCAGACTCAGCCTCAGGCCGCCACACTGGATCTTGTAATGACCACCCTGAAACAGATGCAAGGGGAGGCAAGAGTTGAAAATCGTAGGGCCAAACAGGCAACGAAGAAGATTCAAGCCTCCCTTAGAAAAATGAATAAGTTGTACGAAGACATGGCAACTAGGGTAACTGAAGTAGAGGAAAGGACTGGGAAACTTGAAGATGATGTGACCAGATGGGATTCTTTCAGACAAGCTCAAGAGAAATTATCAGAGGATGTACAGTGGAAGATGGAGGACTTTGAGAACCGCCAAAGGCGGAATAATATAAGACTATTGGGGGTGGCTGAAGGGATGGAAGGGCAGGACGTAAGAAATTTTGTGGTCAATCTGTTTAAGGGGGCGTTTCCCAAGTTGACAGGCTGGAATTGGGAAACCGAGGTGCAGAGAGCACACAGATACCCTTTAACGTTAAAGAAGGGACCCGGGGCACCTCGCTTTGACAGACTAGCGGCCATTTTGTTGTATGTGGGGAACTATCTGTTAAGGTAGGAGATTATGGATAAAGCTAAGCCCGAGTCAAAACGCACAAATAATCAGGTTACGTTTTTTGCCCGCCCTGACTTTTGCCACGTCACCGTAGAGAGGAGGTGGAGACTCATGCAACTGATAGCACCATTTCAGGGCCTCAGGTCCGAGGCCTTCTTGTTGTTTCCGGACAAACTTAAAGTGATTTAAAAAGGGCAGATTACATATTTTTTCTCTGAGGTAAAAGCACAACAATATATGGAGGAATTGAAAGGAGTGAGGAGGGTTTGAGAAAGAGGGAGCTCTGATGTAAGAGTACGGAATATAGATTCCCCCTCTAATAAAACTGATAAACGATAATGCATATACTGGGGTAGGAAGGGGACACCACTGAGATATATTACAGCATTGGGCGGGAGGAGGCTGCGATGGCTGCGATGGCTGCGAACTACTGCGACTACACATAGGTCATGGCTGACCTATTTGCCTGTGAAGGGGGGGTCTCAAGGGAGGGCTTGGGGAAGGGTGGGATGGGGACAGGGATAGGGGAAGGGGAAGAGGGAGTGGGGGGACACTAGGGGGGCACACACATCATGTACAGAACAGCTCAGATCAAGGTGGTGGTTGAAACAACTTTATTGGAAGGCGAAAAAGGTGGGATTCCTGTTTAAGATACCTTAATGAGTGTCAGGATTGCGTCCATAAATGTATGTGTTCTTAACGGACAAGTGAAGAGGCAACAAGTCGCATCAATGCTGAAAGCCATGCGGTTGGACATGGTATGCCTACAAGAGACTCACATTGAAGGGACTAGGGCTTATTTGTTAGAACAACTAGGATTCTCCCTCTTGGGCGCACTAAGCAAGGTAGTAGGACTAGGGGGTGGGTGCCCTAGCTAAGAGGGGGGATATCAGTGTAAAGAGAAATCTGGAGGATCAAGGGGGTAGATGGGTTCTTTTAGAGTGTGTAATTCATGGGGAAATCTGCACTGTTGTTTCAATTTATGGGTCAACAGAGGACGATCCGGAGGTCTTTGAGTATTTGGATAATGAACTAGCCTTATGGCCGGAGCCCATAATATGCTGTGGAGACTTTAATATTAATGGTTTGACCGGATTGGGGATAAATGGGGGACAGGTATATACCGGACGTAAAAGAAAAACAGGCGTCGCAATAGTAAACCTGGCCCGACACAATTCATTGGTGGGTGTTTGGGCATGCTTAAATCCACAAGGTACCGGCAGCACATTTTACTCGGCACCACATAAGGTTTGTGTAAGGCTAGACTACTTCTTAATTACCAACTCATTAATGCCAATAGTACAGATGGAGAAATTACCCAGGATTATGTCAGACCATAGCCCATTGCTTAAATATGATAAATTATCGAAAAAGAAGGAGAACGCATGGTCATTTGAAAGGGCTCTACTAAAAGATGAGGATTACATCAAATACATGAGTAATTGTATAGTTAATTTTTGAGATATCAATAGGGAAAGTACAACTGCAGGGATGATATGGGATGCTTTCAATGCAGGCATAAGAGGGGAAACTCTGAGCTTCAGTTTACAGAAGCAGAAGGTGGAAAGATTAAAGGCAGCGGAGCTCAATAAACAGGTGGAAATGGTAGAAGAGGAGCTGTGTGCTGCAATCCAGCAGGGGATATCCATAGAACAAATTCTGCTTAAGTTAATAGCCGCCAAGGCAGACGCAGTGGAGAATGTCGCTAAGAAAGCAGCAGCTAACTTTTTATTTAAGAAAGAATTATGCCATGAATTAAGCGAAAAGGTGGGGCACACATTGGCAATACGCACAAAGCAAAAGGCAGCATCCGGGGAAATAGGAGAAATCTCAGACGGTAAGGGAGGCAATATAACAGACCTCTGCAGGATTCGTGAGGTATTCAGGCTTTTTTATGCTGACCTGTATAAAGAAGAGCAGGTAGGGGATAGCACAGAGACTCAGGTATACTTAAGTGAGACACCTGTTCCTGGGCTTCCTGAAGAAGAAAAGGATCTACTGGATCTTCCTATTAGAATGGAGGAGTTCTTAATGCCACTAAATGGTCTCGCGTCAGGCAAAGAGTCAGGTCCCAACCAGATACCCCTAGAATTTTATAAGACTTTCCAAAAGATTTTAAGTAAGGATATGAGAGATACAATGCTGAGGGCACAGATAGGCAACTCTATACCCAATTCAAGGGCAGGAGCAGATATAATTGTGATTCTAAAAAAGGGCAAACCTCCGGACGAGCCACGGTCATATAGACCTATAACTTTGATGAAGACTGGTGCGAAAAAAAATTCTAAGATCCTGGCGCTGAGATTAGCCAGAGTAATAGAAGGATTGGTTAGCCCTACCCAACATGGGTTTATCCCAGGAAAAGGCACCGCGCAGCACATAAGACAGGTCATTACCTTCTTTGACGCGGTAGAGGTTTCAGGAGACCCTATGGCTGTCCTTTTATTAGATGCAGAAAAGGCATTCAATAGGGTCCCCTGGGACTACCTCTGGGCTACTATGAGGCGGAATGGTATAGGAGAGGGGTATGTCAGGGCCATACAAGCTCTTTATAGTGGACCAACAGTTCGGCTAAGAATAAACAAAGGATATATAGACTCCCTGCAGATACAGCACGGGACTCGCCAGGGGTGTCCGTGCTCGCCGCTCCTGTTCGCTCTGTATATTGACCCACTCTTGCAAAGATTTGAATCAAACAACAGGATATTGCCAGTGAAGGCTCAGGGGCAAGGCTGTAAATTATTTGCATACGCAGACGACGTGGCAATCGCCACAGCAGCACCAGGTACGACCATTGTGGAAGTAGAGGCTGAAGCTCAAGCTTTTGGTAGAGTCTCAGGATATTCCCTTAATAGGACTAAAACACAAATAGTTAAGAACAGTAGGACTCGGTGTGATGATGTCAGGGTCCCCACCTCTGCAAGGTATCTGGGTATTATTATTTCAGCAGACCTGGATAGGATAGTTGAAGAGAATATTGGGCCTATAATTGCCAAGACCAAGCAAGATCTGGATAGAATGCACAATCTCCATGTATCACTCGTAGGTAGGGCAAATGTGATTAAAATGATTATGCTTCCCAAATGTTTGTACTTATTTAGGACAATCCCACTCTTCTTTGAGAATAATTGGTTTATCACAATAGAGCAAACATGGAACAAGTTCAGATGGGCACACGGCAAGACTAGGAGGGCACTGCGCTACATGACACTGTCTAGGCTCAGAGGTGGATGGGCGGTTCCTGATCTCAAAATGTACTATTGGGCAGCGGCTCTTCAGTATATGCAGGGGCTGCTAGAACGACCAACTTGGGATTTGAAAGTAAAGATGGGATCAACAGATGTATATGCTGCAATACTGGATGAGGAAGCGGAAGACTGGTTACTTAAAGGGGCGGACTCTAGCAACTATAAGAGAATAAGATTTAAAACACTTGAGGCGGCGCGCAGGATTTGGACAGCTTTCTCTAAAAAATATGGTCTTGGTAGATTTAATAGATATACGCGAATGTTTAGGAACCCATCATTTCCTGATGAAACTTTTACACATGCAGTTATGGCTAGATGGACTAGGAAAGGAATTTTGAGGGTGGGTGATCTGATTGGGGTAAATGGGTTGTATCAATTCACCAAATTACAAGGGATGTATGGGATAGAGCAAAGAACTTTTTTTAAATATCTCCAGGTTAGGAGTTTTCTTTGTAATAAGCAGGGAGGATCGGCAGGGTTTAGTAGGAATAAAATTCTTGACACCATTGAGAGCGGGGCAGAATGCTCTACACGCAGGATATACTCGGAGTTATGTGATACAAAGACAGATGATAGGGAAAAATACGGGGATAAATGGTCAAGAAAATTGGGGGTAGAGAAATACTGCTTCCAGGAATTTCTAGAATTAGGACAGACCCTATTATGCTCAGCTAGATTGCAGGCCCAACAGTATAAAACAATGTATTCCCTATATTATACTCCGGCAAAAATAGCACAGTGGGGAGGAACTACGGGGAATACATGCCCGTGCTGTGACTCCCCAGAAGCAGATAGAGTGCGCATGTTTGCCACCTGTCCACAGCTATATACTCTCCACAGGACTATAGAAACCTTCATGTCAGGGAACTTGGGAATCAACGTTGCTCTAACATCAGGTAGGATTATCCTCGGGGTCAGCGGTGATAGCGAGCAGAGCCCTGATACACAGTTCTTATTCATGGCTATGGCTGTCCTAAGGATGTGTATAGCAAGGGGTTAGCTAGACAAAATACCACCAATGTTACATCAGTGGTTAGCTAACTTACTTGCTGTCTTCAATCTAGAAAAGAGGATATATGCAAGGAAGGGGAGAAGGGGAAGGCTATTAGGCAAAATAATCTGGGAACCTATTCAGGAATGGAAAGACGCTGTTGGAAACCCCCAGTATGATCCACCGCGAAGTGAGGTGGTGTAAATATCGATCCGTGTCTAGTTATTATTTTCTTTTCTTTTTGTTAAGCCGTAGTAAAATGACTGGGTTTTAGGAGTATAATTTCTGTACTATAACATAGATTAGGGTCGTATTTCTGTATTCTCTCTTTTTATATGTAGTAATGTATTGTAATTTGATCTTTGTTGTGCTGTAACACCCAAAAGCTTTTAATTAAATTTTTTTTTTTAAAACAAAGCCAACAATGCATATTTTTGGAGCAGAATGTGAGTAACCTTTTAGCACCTTAAAGTTTACGAGGGCTCCAAAAAAAATAATAATACAATGGCAAATTAAAAGTTTAAAACTAAGAACCTGCACATCAGTCCTGGCTCTGAGGGGGAACTCCTTTGCTTGTGGTAGTGCACATGTGAACAGTTGAAATGCAATCAAACCTAGTGCAAGGCAGCCGATGGACGAACTGGCCTACATAACTCAGTGCCCCATGCTTTATGTTGTGGTGTGCAGAAGCAACATTAGAGACAATGAAACAGACTGATAGATGAAGATGCTGACCCAAAGCCTATCTATTTATGAATATATGTAGGTATTATTTTATTCAAAATTTGTTTTTATTATACAGGCTGACGAGGCAGCTGAAGCTGTCACTAGACCAGTTCTAATAATGAGGTCGTCTATAGATCTCTCACAATGCTTTAAAGGGCAATCCATGATGTCATCATCATCATCAAAAGTCTTTATTTCATAGCAACGATAGGCTCCAAATAAAATCACCGGCGGAGGCGAAGTTTGAAAACCACACGATAATAGGGAGAGCTGCAGGAGACGGCACGCTAAGCAATTTGAAGGTGAATCTGTGCACTGCATGCTACATGGGTGTTGTGAGGGAGACCCCCCCCCCTTTTTTTGGCCGTACACCTACCAATATCCATTGGCGCAATGGGAAAATTGACAGGCCGAGCGGGGCAGGCGATCTTGTGGCAGGCGGCGGCCAGTACCAGAAAGCGCAAAATCGTCTGAAAGGAGATGTGGGCAGGGGCCCATGCACGACGACCACCCAGTCCAAACTGAACAAGTTTGCCTACGGCACAGAATTCCCGCCGCAGGGCCCCTGGGGAGGAAGGTGCACACAAAGTGACTTTGGAGAACATAATGGCCGCCCTCACCAGTGTACAATCAACAGTGGGAACGATATCAGCGGATGTCTCCTTCCTGCGAGCGGACTTTCAAAAAATGACGGCCAGAGTCACGGAAGTCGAGCAAGTAACGAAATCTCTGACGAAAGACACTACGGCCCTGAAAAAAACGGTGACCCGTCTGGAGGCAGAGAACAAACTCATGGCAGAAAAGCTGGACGACCAAGAAGGACGCTCTCGACGCAACAATGTCAGAATTACGGCAATTCCCGAAGGTGAAGGGAGCCCAGCAATAGACTTGTACGTAGAGGACCTCATAAAATCTAGACTCCAACCCAGGGGGCTGTCAACCTTATTCTCAGTCAAAAGGGCCCACAGGGTGCCGGGGGGTAAGCCCAAACCCGTGGCCGCCCCCTAGACCTGTGCTGGCTCGCAGCTTCAATTTCAGAGATAGAGATGCTATATTGCAAACAGCAAGGGTGGCTCCACCGCTACGTATCCAGAACTCAATTGTGTCATTCTTCCCGAACTATACAGCGGCGGTCTCCAAGCGCCTCAGGAGTTTCATGGAGGTCAAGACAGAACTGAGAACCAGGGAGCTGCCGTACTCGATGTTATTGTCAGTGAAACTGTGTGTGGTAGCGGATAGGAAAACATGGTTTTTCGACACGCCAGAGGAGGCACACAACTGGATCGAGGGATGGCATTGGGTGGGAGGACCCAAGCAGTTGGAGAGGAACCAGCGACGACGTGAGATGACTAAAGACCCAGGGGATCGTGGGCAGCAACAAGGAGAAAAACATCTGAAACAAAGTGAGGCCGAAGAGTGAGACTTAGCGAGAACGTTGGGCACTGAGAATGGGTGATGCGCGGAGGTACATAAGCGGACTTACCTGCACAAAGATCTGAACCATACTCTAATCAAAAGCAGTCTTTGGGGTGGGGAAGGACTACGACCATCCTTGGACCTCTCACCTCCTACACACATGTATTTTTTGGGGGTTTGGGTCAGAGCACTCTGCTTAGTTGGGGAGGCGGGCAGTTATGAGTCCGTCGGGCAGGGAGGGGGGTTGGGGGGAAGGGTCAGTTTACATAGTTCTGTAGGTGATTGGTTCTGGTTCCCAGCAGCGATTTCAGGATTGTAGCATTCCCACACATTGGCCGAAGTATACAGTATACAAATAAGTCAGTATCCGTTCCCCAGTATTTCAATAGGCATGGCATCACAAGCCCGAGCTGATCACGACTCTGAGTCATACCCCAGGACCCAGGTGATCCCTCTGACATTGCTCACATGGAATGTGCACGGCCTGGGAGACAAAATAAAGAGAGGCTTGGTTTTACAAAGTGTGAAGCGCTGTGCCCCGATGGTAGCCCTACTGCAAGAAACGCACCTCACTGGTACCGCATGTAAAGCGATGGATAGGTGGGGGTATAAAATGATGGTGCACTCAGAATCTTCTTCTGGCTCCAGAGGAGTTGGAATTCTGGTGAAAAAACAATCCCCATTTATAATACATAAAACAAAAACAGATGATCAAGAGCGATTTGCGGCCCTATTGGGTCAATGGGAAGGACGGTCTATTAATGTGGTATCAGTATACATTCCTCCCGCCCTGCATGTGATAGCGCTCCCAGCCCTTGGCGAATTTTTACTTGACCTTCCGGAAGGGGAACTTCTGATAGGCGGGGGGGCTTCAATGCGACTATAGACGGTACCTTAGACAGATACCCGGTAAGGGCCCACGTGGCTGGTGTGTCTCGCCTGCAGGGTTTTATGGAGGCACTTGGACTTACTGACGTGTGGAGACAGCATCACCCAACGACACTACACCTTCCACTCGGGGGCACATAACAGCCTATCTTGAATGTACTACTTCCTGGCATCAGCAGATAGTCTCAAGAGGGTTGAAGGTATAGAATTAAGACCTAGGGGCATCTTAAACCACTCCCCGTTACTATTGACTTTTTCCTATCACTATAAAACTTGGAAGCGCATCTACTCCATCTACCCCAGCAATTTACAGGTCCCAAAGATCAAAAAAGCGGTTGTTAAGGCGACGAAAAACTACTTCAAAGAAAACGTTATGTTAGTTAGCTCACTGACTATCTTGTGGGAGGCCTATAAAGCCATCATTAGAGGATAGGACATAGTTTCTATTGCAGGGCACAAGCAAGAACAACGAGAACGGCATGACATTGAACTAGAGTTGCACGAGGCGGAGACACACCACTCTACTAACCCCACACCAGCTACATCCCAGACGCTGAACATCAGGCCGCAAGAGTATAGAGAATACCTTAGAGAGGAGACAAGGTCGAGGCTCACGGCCACTAAACATAAAATATATGAAACCAGAGACAAAGCCAAAGGTTCTGGCATGGCTCGATAAGAGAGAGCGGGGTAACACATGGATAGCAAAGATTCAGACGGAGGAAGGACAGACGACGACAGACCCACAGGCGATAGTCCACATACTAGCACAACACTTCCAAAAAGTATATACCTCATCCTCCACGATGACAATGGAAGATGCATTGACCTCTATTAAAGACATAGCAATGCCTGGGCTCACCCAGAGGCGGCCCTCGAGCTAGAAGCGGACCTCACGGTGGAAGAACTACAAGTCACTATCCGATCATTGCAATCTGGCAAAGCGGTAGGACCTAATGGTGTGCCTATTGATGGGGTAATGGCTAGATTCCCATGTCTTCAAGAGCCAGCTGTCGTGCAATCCTTGGATGCACGGATGGCTTCATCATCTGGCCTTTGACCCAGATGATGGATGATGAAGACACTAAACGGTTGGGGCGACTTTGGAACTGCAATGGGACACCATAGGCGTTTCCACAGTGGGTCACATGTGGTCTAAGGGGGACGTAGTCACATTGAAACATCTCCAGCAACAAAATGAACTTGCACCTTCAGAAATTTTTCGCTACAGACAGATTAAACACGCACTGCTCGCAACCGAGGTTCCGGAGGCTTCCCCCTTGGTGGACAGGCTGCTGACGGACTGCATGCAAAAGCGGGCTACATCATTCACTTATCGGAAATTAGTTAATAACCGCCCGGATCCCACGGTATCACTCAGGGACAAATGGGCCCGCGACTTAGGCGACCTTGATGACACAGAGTGGCAGGAGGCGCTGGCCTCGCTAAGAGAGGTGGGCATACCCTCGCTGTCAGGGTCTGGGCCCGCACCAGAAAGACCAATATCCACAGAAGCGAAGATAGTGCCCCTCCACTCAAGTAGGGTACAGCCACCTCAAACCATCAAGGCACACTAAAGGTAGGCCAATACCCCAAGGAAGTGAAGAGACCCGGATGGACCACCAAGTCTTCTAATGCAAAGGAGATGGGGACGGGGTAAATACGAATATCAGATGTTCCTGTAGAAAAAACAGACACACATACAACAGGTAGATTACTTTGAGGCAACTTATACTGTGTTATTAAAGAGCAACCTAAAATGATAAAGACTAGTACCATATGCTTTACCGTAACAACTTTGGAAGATAGTCCCAGGATAACATCAGGTCTCTCAAAAATAAAAATTTCTCAAAGAGTAAACAAAAATAATGTCCTGTCCTATGGCACAACCTGTGCAGATAAGGAATGTACTTGGTTGGAGGTGATTAACTACCTCGTATCCGTAAAGTCCAAAGTAAGAAGTGAACAACCTAACTAACGATCTTATGTTGTTCTTGTTTTTGAGAAACTTCACGATTTAGCAAAAAACAAAACAACAGCAACTCAGGTCGTCTGCCCGACCGGCAGAAAGTGAAATTCAGCGAGAGGCGGAATTTACTAACAGCGCTCCTTGCGCTTGAACAATAAAGCCTTACAAAAAAAAATAAAAAATCATCAGCGCGTCCTCGTGCTCGAAAGTGGGGCGGGTTGTGCTTTAATGAAATGCCGCAGGGGCAGGCGAGCAGCTAAATCCAAGAAAGAGGAAAAAACAGTTTTGTATGCGAACTCGTACAAAGGGGTAAGTGGATTCTGGACAACTCAACAAAGTGTTCTGCAGAATGGTAAAAAATATTGGCAGGTTCCATCGCGACCTAGCGCTCACAGCTGCAGGGGAGAGAGAGAGCAAAATGGCAGGTTTCAGCGCGACCTAGCGCTCACAGCGGCAGGGAAGGGAGAGAGCACAATGGCAGGCCAAACAGCACACGGGAGCAGGGGCGGCCTTAGGCATGTGCAAGCTGTGCACCTGCACAGGGCCACCAAATTCCGGGGCCACCATGCCAATATATATCCTTAATATAATAATCCTCTGAGGATGGATACATATTTGTGTGGCGGCCCCTGGCAGGGATTTGGTGGCCTCTGGCTCTGTTCCTCTTCCAAACACCCTGACCCCCCTCCCCCCCCCCCCTCTTCACTGGCCTCCATGCTCCGCCCCGCCCGGACCCCCTCTTCCGGGCCCCCTTCCTACACTCCCTGCCCAGGGCCACCATGAGCCTAGAGCCGCCCCTGACGGGAGTTAGGATTTACCGCAACAGAGATTCTCGTAACAACAGTAACTCGCAGGCAGGAAGAGGGTGGTCCTAGCAAAAAAGCCAAGCACCTGAAAACGGGAGCAGGCAGCTTATATGCTGCAAATGTCACCTGACCTCGAACCAGGGCAGCATGGGAAAGCATATAAGTTATTAGCCAACACAGTGCATTAAGGGAAGGGTAGTCTTTTGGGTATCATCAAGGAAGGACAATGTACAGGAAGCCTGACGGTTAACACTCGTGACTCCAACTAATACAGCTTAAAATCCTGCATTGCACCTACTACACTAGATACACTCTATGCAAGATGGGCAGAACATCACACCCATATTGCCTTAGAGGTTGCAGGGAGGAGGGTACCTTCTATCATACCATATGGCACTGCCCAAAAATTGCTGACTACTGGAAGAAAATAATGAGAACAATATCACAGACTGCAGGGGTGTCGTTAGTGCCGGAACCAAAGAGGTGCTTATTAAACATGTGGGAACCGAATGACCTTACTCATCAGGCGCAGTCATTGGCCACGTTGGTGTTAATGGTAGCTAAACGCAATATGGCGCAGAAGTGGGGGCGGCGAAAGTGCCGTCTTTGGCCCCGTGGTGCAAGGACATGGACACGGCTATGGTGGCTAAAAGGACAGTATTTATTAATCGGGGCTGCCCCCAGAATTGGAGCAAGGTGTGGCGAGCAGGGAATAAGTTCAGGGGAGACATTTGTGAGCAGCGGCCAGAGCGTATTGAAGACAGTACGGAGGAGGAACAATAAAGAGGGTAACAGGGAATAAATGGGGGGGGATTGATTGTAGAGTTGAAAGATGTAAAAGAAAATGTACACATGATGATTGTATTGCAGATTGGGAATGTGCACTAATGTTATACTATGACTGTAAACAACCTGAGCTTTTTGCCAATGCTGATAATGAAAATAATAAAAAAGATATATTTTTTTTAAGTTTTTATTTCGGGCTATATGGCCATAAAAGCACAGATAAAAATACAATACATTTCATTCAATTGAATTAAAGCAATCATTGCTCAATGTGAAACACAGAATTACACAAAAAGAGCATGTGCATTACAGTAGTGTTATATGAAACACTCGACTATCCCGCATGCCAGCCCCAGGGGTCCACAAATTAACCTATAGATATAGGATTCAATAAAGTGTGTGTGCAATAGATGAGCTGCATAAAGGCCTTTGCAGTTTTCAAAAACCGGGGTTCATGGTGCTAACATAGCGCCCCTCACCTATTAGCGTTCGAAAGTATATAAAGATATATATGATTTCACAACTAACCCTCAGACACCCACATCTAAAAAACATGAAACACAACCAAATACAGTTTCAATTGACCTCTTTGACTCGGATAAATGAGAACCACCGAATAGTAAAGTGTGACCAGTTTACAAAAGTGCTGTAAAATCATACAAGGGATGTGAAGCGTTATTAAAATGAGAAACACACGTGTTATAAATTTCAGGTAAGTAATGCCCGTCTCGGTCTCACTCATCGTGACCTCTAGGGCCTAGCTATTGTTTAGGTTGCCCTTGGGCTGACTTTTCTAATGTTAATTAAGTTGACGCAAAGTTTGCGCCATGCAAGCGCACGTGGAACGCGTTAAAAATACTTCCCTAATAATTTCCCCCAATCTTAAAAGCAATCTTATTTCTGGTCATATCGCTATATAAAGTGTTTCTGTTTAAAACCATACAAGACTGCTTCAATAAATAAGAAAAGAAACCCATAAAACAGTATGCTAGCATTGCATTAGAAACCATTAGTAACCGCACAATTGGAATGTTCACGAGGAAAACTTTTAATAAGCAAATGTAAAATACATGCATAATTACTCTTAAAACAAAGCTGGCTATAAAGATAAGGGCCGGAAAATGTGAGCAATAAAATAAGAATGTGGTTAAATGATTAAACCACGGAGGAAAAGGAAAGGGACAGAATAACAACTAGTCTGTAAGCGAGCAAAGGAGTGCAAAAAAAGCAGGTCGGGACACGGTGCGGGATGGAGAGCAGACAGCAGGTTGAAGACAAGACAAGGCGCTTTGAAGGAAAGTAACTTGCCATTGGACGCCAGACAGTTATCGTACTCCGCTGCTGTTCCGCTTGGTTCTCCCAGTAAAGAGTGTTTAAAAAAAAGATTTCGAAAATTCCTGAAAAGGTCTCTTCAACGTGCGCCCTGGGCGGCTTCGTCGGCGAGTGACTGATTAATGACATCATGTGTTCCTGATACGGTGGTAATTGAGCTCAGCGGAAGTAGTCCCCAGTGGCCTTGTTTAACAAGGGTAAAACAAGGCAATGAAAGATAGTGGCAGCTGGCCAAACGACTTAGCCTTAAAAACATACTTATTTCATCAGTTCAAGACGTACCTCGGACATGCACGATCCCCAGCCGGCCTCCTACGCATACCCCCCATTTCAAAATGGCAAAGTCCCAGTAAAGTGCGTCTGTATTTTATTCTTATTGTATATTGATCCGATAAAAAAAACTACTGCAGTGGAAGTTACATTTATGGCTTAAAAAAGATGGCTTTGGGAACAGAATTCCCAATGAGGATTTGTGAAATTGTTTTAGATTAAATAGCACTTAAAATCCAGCAATCCTATACGGGCTATATTGTGGTGTTCTAAGTTTAGAGGAGGGTACGGGATTGCTCCCAGAAGAGGGACATGACTGTTCATTAAAAAGGTAGGGCACGTGCTTCAAAGTGTAACCTTCTGGATAACGACACACGTTACACGCAATTTGTAGACATCACGTTAGTGTCAAAAAACACTGAAGCAAGTGAGCAACCTTTCTGAGATATATATAGGCAAAGGCATTTCCCGCACGGAAATGTTTTTCTATTGAATGGAAAAAAGTGGCATAAACAAATGCACACTTTCACAGTAACCGCTTTGAAATGACACGGATTGCTTAATTGATTGACACCGAAGGACTTCAGGGTCTCATGCAAAATTAATGAAAAACTGATATATTTTGTTCATGAATTCCTTAGCTGGAAACTGCCCGTTTCTTTATTTCTTCTTTTACATAATACATTTATATATATTGTGTACACCCACCACTGAGTTAAAATATAATCTGATTTGCTCTCCGAACTCCCCATGGAATTCATTACTTCATGGAAACAGTAGCCTTTTTTCATTTCCTCTTCGTGTTATTGTCAAAAAGCTAGAATTAACAATCACGAATCTGTTTCCTCCCTCGGTTTGCTTTTAATAGTTTGTTCACACTGAAGCACCATGAATAAAATGGTGCAAAGGTCTCCAACACGCTTTCATTATGGAGAAATAGGCGTGGTAAAATGAATATACTGCTAATCTCATACATGTTTGACACACAAGAAGACTTACTCTTTGCTGATGAATCTAAGGTTGCAAAGAATTTTACATATTTTCACCATAATTTTTATTCAGAGGTAAAATTCACAGGCACAGGGAGCCAATGAAACAATCTAGGAAAACATGAGAGGAAATAGATTATACAGGAAATAAATGGCCATGACAAGATAACAACTATCCAAACAGAAAGCATGAAAAGGGCCCTACAAAACCCAATGTAGATTACTTTGACAAGAGAAAACGTGTCAATGATAAAGACACAAAGAAACTGATGAGCCACCCTACAGACTTTGATATACTCTTCAACATTGAACCAATGATAACTGTCCAGGGATGCTGATGCCCAGATCCCAGCCGCCCTCGGCATTGATCCTTGGTCTTGTGAGACTATCATTGTCCATTGATCTTACAACAGCAATAATCACCAATCTCTTAAGAATAACATTTACTCAGTCATAAGTACAGAACAACTACCACCAGAATGATTAACTGGAATTCAGGAAGGCAGTAAAGACTCATTGGAAGATGCAGGTTTGCACCACCCAAGAACCAAAAGCAATCTCTCACAGGAAGAATGTAAATAAAAGGTGTCTCTCATGAACATGCCCACCCATAAGTAGAACCAAATCTCCCTGACAAGGATGGCAGGCACAGTCATATGTACAGCTATCTCTCACTCTGCGTCCTTCTTTTCCATGCAAAAGCACACGAAGCAAGACGACCATGGCACTCCTCATCCTACACAATACCAAAACACTTCCTACAAAGGGAAACCCATAATCTATACCATTCCCACCACACATCAAAATAATATTAAGAGTAAGCACTATTCCTGTACCCTCTTCGTTGCACTACTCACTCAATCAGAGTGAGATATTACGAGATAAGAGTACCACTCTGGTCATCACACACAGCACCAAATCGCTTTCAACACGTCACCCTACAAATCAACATCCTTTTAACCAAGTGTGCCTGAGGGCTTACATGCTACCTTTCCACCAGTGTGATGCGTCAACATCACAGCTAGGATATGAAGCACTATGTTTATGCAACTAAATATAAAATACCAGGGGGGCACATTTACAAATCTTTCAAGCAACACGGCACAACAGCCTAACTATACTGTGCTGCATTGAGCGAAGGGGGAAACAGTGCAGTGCCATATCTAATAATGTGGCCTGCTGTTGCTGTCACCGTCTGATCTGTCGCTATTCTTATGTTGTCTTGCGTAATGCACAGCCTCGCTCCCTGGTGCAGGGGTGCGTATGTTCACGCTAAGCTAAGGCTTGTTAAATGTAGGTGTCAGTTCTCTATCCAACTGACTGAAAATCATTGGCTCTGGTTCTTTACACATTTAGATGATACTCAAATATTGTTGCCAATTGGTTTAACCTAGTTGTCTGCCACTTTGTTGCACCTGTACGTGTAACATATCTTTTTGCATGTTTCCAATTGTTTTGTGCGGACAACTAAAATGTTATCTTACATCTATGGGTGGTTACTTGGTTGTTGAGATCCCATAATCACACTCAGGATTTTTCCATCTGTGCCACTCTATAAGCACTGACGAATAGCATCCGTTACCATGCATGCCCAAACCATGCTTGGCTTAACAACGCAGTCAGTACCACGACTGTGTCGTTTCCACTAGTTCCATTACAGCGCAAGTCATTACAACGACTTACATTAGGGGCACTTGACTTTGGAATAGTTTAAATTACTATTCCAACTCCAGTCGGTGTATCAGTAGGGAAGGTGTTGGACTTAAAATTCAACACCAGTCCAACACTGCATTCCCTAAAGCAAATCATTGTAATGACTTGCAAAGTAATGGAACTTGTGGTAATATCGCAGTTGTTGTACTGACTGCGTTGTAAGGGCACTACGATGTAATGCCTGCATTCTAATAGATCTTTCCCACCACTGACTAGCATGTTGTGGGAGGGACAGACAGAAATAGTAACGTGCAGGTTTAATGTGCATCTCAATGTTAGTATTCTTCATTTGGGCGGGGGTGGACAAACTAAGGATTGTCAAATAGTGTTATTGGTCTTCTCCTTCTGGGATATTTCTTTTCTTCTACTTTTCCTTCAGGGTGGTCTTCTGCCAGGAGGATATCCCCAGGAGACTCAGAAAAAAGAAGACGGTGGCTTTGAGTATTTTGGTAAGATGACAATTAGGTTCTGGATAGTATCCTTCACCACACCCCAGGAATGATGAACAGAGACCTGAGCTTTGGGCTTTGTGAGTTGTACTAGTAAGGGCGCAATTAGTTGGGTCAATAAAGTTTACTCCCTTGGGCTTGTTGGGCTCCCGCTCCTGTGCAATTGAACCAGAAAGAAAATTAAGCGTGCAGAAAGAAGAAAAAAAAAATGACCAACTTTCCTTTTTCTTGCCCACTAGTCACTATGAGTCATATAGGCCCTTTCTTTTCTCTTCCTGCTCTGTAGTTGGTGAACAGGTGATTACATGGCACTTTTAGGAGTATCTGCACACTAAATGCACACTAAATTTACACAAACAAAAAAACCTGTTGTCAGGTTATTGTGTTGCGTTTTTGCAACGCCCCCTTTTTTTTAATATACCCCACTTCTTCAATCCTCCCTCATCCCCTCTCATCCTGAGACTACCTCCCCCATCCGAGTTATGTACTGCAAATGCCACAATTCTCCTGAGTTGCAGCGGGGTGAAGGCACTCCCTTGTGGCGTGCACCACTCTTCACCCCAGTCCTTTGGAACATCATTGTTGTCTTTGTCGACCTCTGCATCCCTCGTGCAGGCTTCGCCCAACACCATCTCTTCTCTGGTTGTCCACGTTTTCCTTGGTTCGCTGTTGTTGGCGTCTTCTGGGTTCCTCCAGGTCCACCCTCCTTCCTTTAGAGAGCCTTGTAGGATGATGACGTCCTTTTCACCTTCGGTCAGATTCCCTGGTTGATTCCTGGGACAGATGGGCCCGTCTTCTTCAGGGCGCTACCAATCCAGAGACCGTTGCTCCCAGGCCTGAAATGACGGTGCTGTAGAAGCTGGAAGTTGCGGCCTAATTCAACCCCGGAGCCGGGGCCTCGAGTGAGACACCGAGGTCGGGTTGGACGACCGGCTAGCGCCCGCTGACAACCACGACTCACGTCCTCATTGGAACAACGTAGGAGTTACTTGGAGCGAAGGCCCCAACAACAGACGTGTGACCTGCGTCAGGAATTACCGGAGCCCAACGGGTGAGCGGGACGGCATCGGAGGCCCATCCTTTTTTCTCCCCACCCCAGGCCAAGCCATGGGGCATAGAGGGTACTGGCACAGTTGGGGCCCCCTGGATCCGGCTGCAATGCAGCATCAGCAAAGATCTTAGGCCCACCACCGACAGCCCTAAAACTGTAGCGCTGCCTGAGACTCTCAGAGGGCGGTGTCCCCCCGAGTGGCCTGCCTGAGACAGAAGTGGGCACCTAACTGAAAGTGATCCTAGGGAAAGCTGCGGCCACCCTTAATAAGCGGGGGTACCTCTGCACCCGAATCCCTCTGATTGGTGGCTTGAGGTGCAAAACAGCGCTCCACATCAAGGAACAACCCCGTTTCTGCCACTGCATTGCTGTGTAAGGGTGGCTCCTGACCGCCATCCGGGGCTGCATCATTTAAGTCAAGTCAAGTCAGAAATTTATATAGCGCGCTACATACCCAGAGGGTCTCAAGGCGCTTGAGGAGGGGAAGGGAGTTACTTGTCGAATATCCAGGTTTTAAGTTGCTTTCTGAATGCTAGGTGGTTCTGTGTGAGACGTAGGTGGGTGGGGAGAGAGTTCCAGGTTTTAGCTGCGAGGTAGGAGAAGGATCTACCTCCCATGGTGGATTTATTGATGCGAGGAATGGTAGCAAGGGCTTGGTTGGAAGATCGAAGCTGGCGAGGGGGGGTGTAGAAGGAAAGTCGTGTGTTGAGGCATTCGGGTCCAAGTTCGTAGAGTGCTTTGTGTGCGTGGGTTAGGAGTCGGAAAGTAATCCTCTTATTGACGGGGAGCCAGTGGAGGTTTTTCAGGTGGCTAGAGATATGGTCTTTGCGTGGGATGTCTAGTATGAGTCTGGCTGATGCGTTCTGGATGCGTTGGAGTTTTTTCTGGAGTTTTGCGGTGATACCGGCGTATAGGGTGTTTCCGTAGTCCAGGCGACTTGTAACCAGTGCATGGGTAACTGTGTTAAGGCAAAGAGGGATAGAAAATCTGTTGTGCTGTCACTGCATGCCCGCAAGATAAACACCACAACAGGGCATAACGGGGGTGGCACGTCAGGGGCCCCCCTCTCCAAACCCCCCCGCCTTAAAGCTTAACCAGCGTCTTAGGACCCACGCATCATTGGCTACCTGCAGATGCAGGTGAGGAGACTAAACATGCAAATACATGGCCCTACTAGGAGGAAGAGGTGGACACAGTGCGACCTGAGGCAATGTCGAGTCCAAGGGGCCCCAAGTTGACTCAACAGAACAAGCTAGATAGGTACACCCAACCTAAGTCAGCAACGCCAGAACAACCACTCAAAGACAAAAGGCGGCCGCGACGGAGGGAGATCCACCTGAGCTCACCTTAAAGGACGTCATGGAAACAATCTTGGGGCTCCATTCGTCCTTGGAACAGAGGATGGATGCAATAACGTCGAAGGTGATGCTTATCAGAGCAGACCTGACCAAAATTGGCAAGAAAGTCAAGCAAATAGAAATCACCACCTCATGCCTCCTCGACAACGCTTCACAAATGCAACGTGACATCAAAGAGCTGAAGGCCTTCCGGAAATTCACAGAGGAGAAGCTCGACGACTATGAGGGCCACACCAGATGGAACAACATGCATATTATTGGTGTGCCCGAGAGGGCAGAGGGGAAGGCCACTGATTTGTTCGTTGAGGATACTTAAGCATCAACAACATGGAACTTGGCCAAATTCTTTGTGGTCGAGAAGGCCCACAGAGTCTCTGGTGGGCGGCCCAAACCGGGTGCGCCACCGCGTCCTATCCTTGTGAAGCTCTTTAATTTTCGTGACCGTAATTTCATACTGCAGCACACCGGAGTGGCCCCACCCCTATGGTACGATAATGCAGAAATCACCTTTTTACAGGACATGTGCAGAGACAAAGACGTTCATTTCTTGCAGTAAAGAAAAAATTAAGAGACAAAGGAGCCAAATACGCAATGCTGCTTCCTGCCAGTCTCAGGGTGGAGGCGATGGTAAAGCCTGGTTTTGTAATCATCCAGGAGAGGCTGCGCACTGGTTAGAGAGTTGGAGGGGTGCAAAAGAACATAACGCTGATTGAAGGTCCACCCTATCCCACCCTAAAGTAGTGGCTGTGCAGAGAAAGTAAGGTGCTCCTAATATACCTTGTCATTGTCGGCAGGTCACAGCCTGCAACTGGTAGTGGCGTATTTTCATTTTTTTTATTTATGCCCAACCAAAAAGTTATGTGTATCCTATTGTTTGTCAAGGTGAAGAATGATCCACACCCCGGGGGGGATTAGCTATTAGTATTCACAGGGAGGGAGCGGAGTGATGGAGTAGCTCACCCCACACAAGTCTACTTTTAGTTCCAGGTTGGGCGACAGGCACTCTGCATATTTGTTCAATGGGCAGTTTTAAGCCCAGAGTGCAGGGGAGCAGGGAGTGGGTAGTTGGATGGGAGATGGGTGGTTCAGACACTCAAGAGTTCATTCAACATTGTTTATCCATAGACGAAGAGACACATACACATACAACAGTAACTGCAATGAGTACACTCTGGGACAAGAGTCTTAAGCTCCTAATTGGAACATCAATGGATTGGGGGACAAGGTGAAATGCTCCATAGTCTTACAACACATTAGTAGACACTCCCCTGATGTGGTGCTACTCCAGGAGTCCCACGTGGTAGGCAACACCTGTAAAGCACTAAACAGATGGGGCGACAAACTAGTGGACCACTCTGGCTTCACCACAGGCTCTAGAGGGGTTGGTATCCTTCTTAAGCACTCCTTCCCGCTCTCAATACAACACACTTTGACTGACAAACTGGGTCATTACTCCGCAATCTTGGGGCAGTGGGAGGTCAGATGCTCATGATAACTGTATAAGCTCCACCGAGTCTTCAGGGCCATACCTTCAAGTACTTAGGTACAATCATGCTCTCATTTCCAGAGGGACACATAATTGTACGAGGGGACTTCAACGCTGTAGTATTGGGTCCCCTGGATCATTATCTACCCCTTGACATTGGTGCAGCAAATAGATGGCTTACGATTTTTTCAGACTCCCCTGGTCTTATGGACGTGTGGAGGAAACACCACCCAGTAAACAGTACACATTTCACTCAGGTGCACATAACAGTTTCTCCCAAATAGATTACTTACTGGTGCCCGCATCCCAAATAGAAAATATTCGTGAAGTCATGCACATGGCAGGGGGGATTTCAGACCATTCCCCAGTGTAGACCCAACTGGTCCTGGGGGAAAAAAGTGGGAAGCGTTGCGCCTATTAACCCTTGGTATCTCAGAAACCCCATTGTCAAAAAAGCACTCCTGCAGGCCCTAGACCACTACTTTCTGGAAAACGAGGGGTCGGTTGGATACCCCCAAAATGTTTGGGAAGCATTTAAAATAGTGGTAAGAGGACAGGCGCTGTTGTCAATTGCCGGGGCGCTTAAAGAAAAGTTTAAAGACCTCGCCCGCCTGGAAAATGAAATCCTCCACCTGGAGGAAGCGATGGGGGAAGAGGACACACAAGGGAAACTCCACAATCTAAATCTCAAAATAAATAAGTATAAAGCCATTGCTAAAGATATGGCCAAAGCCCTAGGGAGGGAAAAGGATGGCAGGTTATATGACCAGGGAGACAAGGCTGGGAAGTTGATTGCATGGCTGGACAGAAAGGAGAGGGAGAGTGCCCGAACTGATAAGTCGATATAGAAAAAATTGCCAACAAGGGAATTCTTTTGTGAATAATTAAGTAACAGGAGGTTGATCAATCTGTACTGAGAAAACTTAGGACCATCTTAATTCAATTAAAACCTGTTATTCATCAAATTTGTCACTTTCAATTTTAACACAGTGGTGAAAACTCACATAAGAAAAAGTTACACGGGAAATAGATTTTATAGAAATGTCACTTTATGTAAAGTTTTCATCTTAAAGGTAATAATTTTTAAAAACAGTGAAAATCAATCAACAATGTACAAGTGGACAAGACGTAGATTAGTTGTTCTTAAAATCCACTTGATTTGCAATCCACTCTTTTTAGATAAGTAACAACGAATCTTGCTGACTGTACACAAAGATATCGCTGTATCGAGTTAATCTGAGAAAAAAGATGTGGACTAATAAGTCGACGTTTCGGCCTTATAATTGTAAATATTTCACAAAAGATTGAAGGTCCTGAGGATGGCCTTAAGGATTTTACAATTATAAGGCCGAAACGTCGACTTATTAGTCCACATCTTTTTGGGCCTGCAGCACAAATTGTGCCACCAACACAAGTAGCCTTAAAAGATAGAACTCAGGCCTGCCACTGCAGGGCCTGCGCGCAGTTTATTAAACTGCCATGTTGTTCTGACAAGTGCAACCACTTGCCACACCTTACCCTTCCCTCTCTATGCACATCAGACACGCCTATGGTATGTCCAGGGTACCCCCTGGGTAGGGTGCAGTGCATGTGAAAGGTAGGACATGTACTAAGGTGTGTACCATGTCCTGGCAGTGAAATAATCTCCATTTCGTTTTTCATTGTCACTGTTAAAAGACCATCTTGCCCATAGGATAGAATGGGGAGGCTGTGTTATATGTTTTCCAGCCTATCTTCCCAAAGGCTTAAGATGAAGAAGTGCAATTTAGTGTGCCTGAACTCAAAATGTAATAACACATCTTTTTATGAAGGTGGTTTTTGCATTGTGTGTTTAGAAGCCAGTCTTTTAGAAGTGGCTGGGTTTTTGTGCTCTAACATTTCTGTCGGTCTCTGCCTGGTTGTGGATTGACTGTCTGGATTTTAAAGTGAAAGGATCTGAGGAATGTTTAGACCCGGGGGAGGAGGTGAGACAGCAACAGGCAGCCCTGCATCAGGAGTGTAGGGGGAGAAATAGCCCTTCTAGGCGATGAGGCCTAGGTTGCTGCCTTAAAACAATCGTCCCATCTACTGCTGAGTGATTGATTATCCAGACCCCCACTAATCAAAGGAAGAAGGTGTCACTGGCAGGGAGGCATCCAGAACTGGTTTGAACAGGGGTCAGTGCCCCCCTGAGCACAAAGACTTCAAAGACATTTAGGGGTATAACTATGAGAGCTGAAGCCCCTGAACTTTGGAGAAATGGATTGATCAAGATTGAACAAGACTGAAGCTACTTTGTGGTCAAGAGGAACCTATGCCAAGGAAGAACAAACTGAAGAGACTGAAGGAAAGGACTGACCCTTGCTGTGTGTTCTGGGGCTGGCCTGCAGTTTGAAGTTTTAACCAAGGAGAGGCTAAAGGGACTTTGCTGTGTGCTCTGTCCCCCTGCTTTAAAAGACTTTGCTGTGCTGTGTCCTGAAGTAACTTATCCTCAAGGGCCCGAGGTGAGCTGGCTCCCTGTTGCGGAAACTCAGGAACACAAAAGTTTCCTGGAGAAACTCAGCGACCCTGTGTGCATGTGCTTTGTGCAGCCTGACACCCTCGTAAGGAGGGCCCTGTGATCGTGGGCACCTGGAGTCTAAGCAAGTCTCAGCGACGCTATGTGCATGTGCTTTTTGCAGCCTGAGCCCTTCGTGAGGATTGTCTTGTTATTGTGTACTAAAGTCCAAGTGAGCCTCAGCAACACTGTGTGCGTGTGCTTTGTGCAGCTTGAGACTTTCGTGAGGATTGCCTGGTTATCGTGCACCCGAATTTCGAGTAAGTCTCAGCGACGCTGTGTACGCGTGCTTCGTGTAGCCTGAGGCCTTCGTGAGGAGTGCCCTGTGATCATGTACCCGAAGCTCAAGTGAGTTTCATTGACGCTGTGTGTGTGTGCCCTGTGGCATTCTGAGATCTTTGTAGCAGTAGCAGCCAGTGGCGTCACTAGGGGGGCGCGGGGGGTGCGGACCGCACTGGATGACACCGTCACATGGGGTGACACCGTGCAGGCTTGCCAAGTTAGGGAGTGATGCTAACGCATTTCATGCACATCTGACACCTGTGCGTGTGCCGGCAGACTTCACTTGCCAGCGTGGCTCAGTAACGGTTAAAAATCTCTCCGTGTCATGCTACAATCTTACAATATGCCCTCTGCTGCCTGGAGACTCGGGCGGGGCCTGCCCTCAGCAGGCTCTGTGGCGCGTGGTGGGGGGATGTGACCTCAGGTCAGTCAGAAGTGGCGGGCCCCGGGGGTAGGCCTCGGCCTGACACAGGTCATGCTGCTCGGTGTGAATTCCACTCCCACCGTGTGTCTGCTCCAGCCTGCCTGGAAACGGGACTCACTCCTCTCTGCTCTGCTGTGCATTGATGTGCTGTGGCTCCGAGTGCCCGAGCTAGGAAATGATGGGGTAGGTCCCGTGAATACCCGCACCAGGACGTGAGCAAGTGCCGAGCAGCAGATCCTCTGAATGGCGGCGCCAGGAGCCCAGCCAGGGTAAGGGTATTATACTGCACGGTCGGGCCTCGAAGCCCAGTTGAACCAGTGCAAACCGTATCTGAGGAAAACATGTATTACCTAATGTGCGCAGATGTTGGGAACTCAGTGGGTTAAAGATTTCAGAAATACCAGCGTTTGTTTTATTGCCGGTAGTTTCAGGCAGGGAAAAGTCTGTAGATGCGTCTGAAAAGAGCGGGACGAATAACCCTTTATGGCAAAGAGAACCGCACAGATTGTTATAAACAACAGAGAAGACTGACATGTATTATATATTGTAGTATAACTGCATTTATATAGCGCTTACTACCAACGACGAGACGACGAAGTGCAGTTTCGGCGAGTAGCACGCTACTTTGGAACTCATTAAGGATTAGTGATGAATTAGTATAGTGAAATCTCCCATGTTTCAGAGGAAAGCCTGCCCAGCTTATAAAATATGTATTTTCTCGTGTAGCACACACTGCAAACCTAATCACATGCATTAACTTCCATTGGTATGGCAAACAAGACCTGCTTCACAATAGCCCCTCTTGTTAAGCACCTCCGAATCTAAATGGTTGCCCCGGAATTAAATTTTATGAGATTTTGGGTGTGCCAGAGGTCAGACCTGTCAGCAGCATTGCTCAGTTGGTATCTGCAACCACACATGACCCGAACTGCTGCTTTTCATCTGATGGCATGGAGACAGATCTACCTCTTTTTGAATCCTTAGCCCCGGGTAAATTACTTGGTTCCAATTACAGTTTAGGATGGAGTGAAATTGCTTGCAGATTAATTCAGATAAAAATGGACATTATGTAGGATCTAAGAGCCACTCGAAAGTATTATTACTATTACTAGTTTCATTGTTAATGAAAATGTTGTGTTAAGGTCTGTTTGATTAACATGATATGGGATCTCCCTATGCCTGGCACGCATTTTGTACTTCTTTTCAAGGAAGGAAGTTCCAAAAGGCTAGTGTCCCTTCGTTTTGCCCATAGCACCTGGGTTGTCAGCAGTACAGTTAATGCTCATCCTTTTCTTTTTATTATTTGCAGTACAGTTGTATTTGAAAGCAGCCACCAGGTACATTGTGCTTTATTTGAACAACATCAACAAAAGAAATCATGTCCACATGAATAGTGAGCAAGTAAACATTCTGCCAGAGACCAAAGTTTCATATAATACTGTGGCGGGGAGTTGTAGAACAGTGTTGCATTGATAATACACAGCAGTCATTGATCCTACAACCATGTTACCAAAATTTTGATGCTGCTCTTCTCTACAGCTCTTCATAGCCCACTATATACCTGTTCACTGTATTACTCTCCTTGATTCATTTGTCTTGTAACTATGCGATTATTATTGTTGTTATTCTTACTTGATGTCGATATTGCATTTTGTCCTTCCTTCCATCCGTTTGTAAAGCGCTCTGATATGCTTCGGGATCTTGTTCGCGCTATATAAAACTTTATAAATAAAATAAAATAAGCGAGCACAACATCGCAGGGCCCGGGTTATTTGTATAGCGCTCGGGTGAGCGTGTTACACCCCCATGCATTGGGGGAGGGACGGAGTGACACTGTGTAAACTGAGTCTTCCGCTCCACCGATCCGCCGGGTTTCAGGCTCACCTTTGCCCTGTAGGAGCTTGTTGTAAGGGCAGTAGGGCACAGAAGTAATGCGGTTGTCGAATGTGTGGGTACCCTGTGCCTTGTAAATAGTTGGGGGAGAAGTTGGTGGCGTATTTGTGGCTGTGTCGGAGTAGCCCTCCCTTTAGCCCACTTAAGCCCCTCTAGTGGTCCCTAGAGGTTCTCGAGTTGCGAGACCAGGGTTACATTTTGCTGCATTGGACTCTACTGGTGAGAGCTGTGGGGAGCGGTGATGTTCAAATGCAGGATTGGGGCAGTGGTGAGTGGGGCCTCCAAGTGAACTGCAGGCTACACCCGAGGCTAGATCGGGCTGCCTCCGCAGTCCACCTGGCGCCACTCTTGGCAGCTGCTGACTAGCAGCAGACACACTCACATATTGCAGTTACGGCCTCGGAGCTGCCGGATCGATCAGATTGTCTAGTCGAGGGAGAGTACGGGAGCAGATTGGACTGTGTTGGGCTAGGGTGGGTTTAAGGTAGGGGTGACTCGTGACCTGGTCACTGACCCCCGCTGACTGCCCTACCCAGCTTCCTCCTTACGCCTCACTCTTGCTCGCCCTCGCTGAGGGCTCCCGCTGCTAGCAAGTGGATGTCCTCTGCTGTCCTCGGCATGCCTGCCTCCTCCTGCCGTGCTCTCTGCTTTTCCAGCCTCCTATGCCTGTTCCTTGCCGACGTGACAACAATGAGAGTGCTTACACATTTTCTGTAGCTGTTCAGACCACAGCTTCCATGAGTGGATAGAGAAGCATTTTGGATGGCGGGTCCCTAATGTCTGTGTGTGTGTGTGTGTGTGTGTGTGTGTGTGTGTGTGTGTGTGTGTGTGGAGGGGGGGGGCGGAAGCACGAGGCACCTGCTGGCAATACAGGACAGTCTGGCACTACGACAGTCACTGAGGCAGGCAGCGAGACCTCCCTCCTGAACCACAGACTCTGTCTCAACCTGGCACTACAGAGGGACACGTCATTGTGGCAAACCACCCTTCCAGTGTGGGTGGTTTGCAGGGTCCCAGGGATGCCTCCTTCTTATGGGTCGTGTCTGTGGTACGTGAAAGCGCATTTCCCCTGCATCTCCCTTACCAGCAAATGTCACATTATTCATCTTGTTTATGGTGCGTTTCATAATTTTAGCTGTTGCTGCCTTCGAGTACTTGTGAGTGTTTTGGTTGGGCTTATAGACTCTTCATCCTGTTGTGTGAGTGAATTCAAGGGCTGTCTTTTATGTATGATTAGTGGCTGGGACATACACAAGTGCTTTAATGAAATTGTTGGTTACTTCTCTCATTTGGTGGACCATGCTGGCTATTCTGTGCTGTCATTGCTGTAGCCACCTGTAATTGAATCGCAATTTATTTGAGGCGCCATTTTACTGATTATGTACCCCCTGCTATACAATTATATTTGCATACTTGGTGCTACCCTGAAAATAAAACCCGTGAGAGACCCTGGATGGAGGGAGTGCTGTCCGGGGCTGTAGGGCCCTTAGCGGGGGTCTAGAACTAGACCTCTGTGGCCCGTTGGCCCGGACTACCCAGGGCTCAGAAGCTGGAAACCTTTGACCTCTGCAGGTCCGGAGCATAGAGATGTGCATCTGCGAGCTAAGCCCGGCTTGTGCAGAGGGGCCATTTGAGCTGATGGTGCTGAGCAGAGGGGATTCGCCCCCCGCAAGTCCAAGGCAGAGGGAGGGGCTGCTGGGACAGGAAGCCTGTGTGCAAAGACAGGGGGCACTCAGGTCTTTTGTGGAGAAAAGGGCCCAGATGACGGACCCCTGGGGACCCTAAACTCTTTACTAAGGGTGTGCGAAATTCTGCAATATCTTAGAAAATTCGACGTAATTATGCATATGAAATTTTTTAGTGCAAAATGTATCATCAGGTATATTTTTGATGCAAAGACACATTTGCATCAAACATTTGCTGAAAAAAACACAATTGCTGCGAACAACAGCTGCTTGTGCTCTGGTTCGCCACTGTATCGATAGGAAAGGGGAGTCAATGCCTAAGAAAAGAACTTACCTTCCATAGGTACAGTCGTGAGGGGGTGACACCATGAGTTACCGGCACCGGGTGACACCAACCCTAGTGACGCCACTGGTAGCAGCCAGGACCGGCAGCCCTGGAGAAGCTGAGCCGCTGGCCTGAGCCCGCTGTTTCCAGAGCAGGACCTCGAGCCAACCATGTCGAGGGAGTGCCACTGCCCGGAATTCACAAAGATTGCATTGGAGGCCGAAGTCGCTGGAAGAGGAGAGGAGAGTGAGGCTGCACCCCCCAGGTAACGTGTATCGACGCTAGGGGCGGAGTGCGGGCTTGGAGGGAGACGCTCTTGGGCTCTCTTATTCTGGAAGCGTGAGCCTCTGCTTCGGCTCGTATCGCGGCCTGTACTTGCCAAGGGAGTGGCAGTACCGGGGCTGTAGTGCGGAGCCGCACTTTTTGTTACACCATAACTGTGTTGGGGGCAACTGTTGACTGCGAGTCAGCAGGAGTAGCGGAGAGACTGCCTAAGGCACCGTGATCGGTGCATAACAAAGTACCTGATTGTCGTATTACACATTGCATCATTTCTGCATACCGAACTACCAGATTAGTATATTACGCAATGCATTATGCCTGTATAACGAACTACCTTAATAGTGTATTACGCATGGCATTATTTCTGCATAACGAACTACCTGATTGTCGTATGACCCATTGCATTGTTTATGCATAACGAATTACCTGATTAGCGTATTACGCATTGCATTATTTCTGACTAGCTACTTAATTAGTGTGTTACACATTGCAATATTTCTGCATAACGAAGTACCTGATTGTTGCGTTACGCATTGCATTATTCTTACATTGCAGAGTGCCTGATTGTTGCATTACTCATTGCATTATTTTTACATTGTAAAGTGCCTGCTCATAACATTACGAACTGCATAACATTGTATTAGAACTACAGTGGAACGTTTAGAAGTGCTCATTAATATCGCCAGACCTTACAAGGACTGGCTTGCCTAACAACAGGAATATCACAAATACACATATGTTGTCCATTTGTGGTGTCGTCATTGGGTTGCTGTGAGCGTGGTTGCAAATACTTTTCACATTTGCCTTGAAGATAAGCCTGGATGCTCGTGCAAAGCTACCAAGGGAGTGAGAAGGTGTCCTTCCTTTGCATGATGTGGAAACGAGAGTCCCTATTTGTCCTAAGATACCTACCTCAGCCAACCAGGGATCCCGGGTCTAACATTTGGTGGTTTGCAGTTTGTAATTTGAACGTGTATTTGCAAATTCCCTCACAGTGATTGGTGTACATCACAAGTTTAGCGTAGACCACGACGCAACCACATATTGTGTTCTTGATTTGTTGGTTCTATTTTTGAGTAACCTTTAAGCCACACATCATGTCTCAGAGGAGTCAAGTAGCCAGTGAGGCTGCAGAATTAGAGTTCGACATTGAGGAATTGCTTACCCACAAAGTTGATGAATTGAGGCAATTCTGCAGAGCTTTGGGATGTCCCATGAAAAGTAGCGCCAAGAAGGAGGAGCTGCACATGGCCTCGAGGGCCTGGTGGGAAGCCAAAGGGGCTCAGGATACTGGTGATGTTCAGGTGGATGAGAATGACCCAGGGAATGGATTTCGTCCACGGGCTTTGCCAGTGGAGGAGTTTTTCAAAAGAGGATTTGGGAGTGACCAAAGGGTCAGAGAGAATGAGCTGGAGATTGTAAAACTTAAAGCTCAAGCAGAAGAGAAGAAGCTGCTCATTGAAAGTGAAAAGCGAGCAGAGAGGAGCAACGCTCTCGCCTTGGAAGAGAAAAGGATTATCTTAGCTCATGAGTTAAGCCTGAGGAAACTGGACATTAAGGTTTAACAGGCAGAGTCCAGTTCAAATGATGGCAGTGTGCCAGTGGGGAAGGTGTACATTTCCAAGGACTTAGTGTGAGATTACCAAAGGGGTGATGATATTTATGCGTGGTTCATGGCATATGAGATCGCACTGAGGATGAATGAGGTGCCTGAGAAGCATTGGGAGGCTGGCCTCTGGAAACACTTTGAATCTTCTGGGAGGGATGTCTTACCTACTTTAGAGAGGGTGGGAACCCTGACCTCTGCCAATATGAAGGAGGCTTTATGCCTCAGGTATGGTCTCATTCCTGAAGAGTACCGGCAGAAATTCAGGAACCTCAAGAAACTGGAATCCAGTACTTGGGTTGAGTGTGTGAAAGCGTACACATGTGCACTAGATGGTTGGATGAAGGACAACAAGGCAACTGATTTTAAGAGCTTATATGATAAGATTATTTGGAAGCACTTGAGTAGTCTTTGTGTTCCAGAGCTGTGCCAGCATCTTTTGGACAGTAAGCTGACTGATCCCAGTAAGCTTGCTGAAGAGGAGGACCCCTGGACCAGTACCCGGGTCCACAAGGGGATTGGCGGTACCACTAACAAAAGTGTACATGGTCCCTCGCCGAAAGTGGGGAAGACAAGGGTAAGCACAAGGGGTTCTCTAAAGGGCCCCAAAGTAGTTCCCAGGTGAAAGGGTCCCAGTCTCCCAAGGCTAAAAGGTCCTGGCCCCATAGGGGCAAGTGGGTCAACCAAGGTCCTCCTACTTGTTACTTTTGTAAAGAAGTAGGTCATAATTCCTCTAAATGCCCCAAGAAGTCATCGGCACCCACTGGTGAATGACTGAAAGGGTAAAAACAACAATTTGTATATTAACCCCTTTGCTTCTAGGCCTTCCCCCCCTGTGCTAAGCCTTTTTTGGCTATTTGGGGCAGTTCACGCTGAGGCCCCTGTAACTTTTTGACCACATAAGGTATCAATGCCAAATTTGCGTCCTTTTCTTCCAACATCATGGGGATTCTAAAGGTACCCAGGGTTTGTGGATTCCCTTGAATGGGACTCAGAAATTAGCCAAAATACAGCTAAATTTTGTTTTTGGGGGGAAAATGGGAAAAAAGTGCTGCGAATGAAAGCGTCTGTTTTTTTTCCTGCAAATGGTATCAAAAAGGGTTTGTGGGGCTGAAATCATCATTTTCCCAGATTTTAAGGAATGACAGACTTTTGTCAGAAAAAGAACATTTTTTACACAGTTTTTGGCATTTTTCTAGGACATAGCCTATTTTTGCTATTTTTAGTGCTTTCAACCTCCTTCCAGTTAATGGTAGAAATGGGTATGAAAGCAATAATGGATTCTGGAAAGCTATACATTTTGGAAAAGTAGACACAATTCTTAATTCAGCAAATGGTCATTTGTGTAGATCCTTCAAGGTTTCTTCATAGAAACTAACAGTTAAATATAGGAAAAATTGAAAATTAGTTGAAAAAAACAGCCATTTGCGTCAACATTTTCACCTGTAACGTCTTCTAATGATGACTGCTCTTTGGAAGCAATATACCATTACATCCGCTGGACCTTACTGGTTGTGGTTATATATAGGACTTGATGGTTCACCATGAACCGTCGAACCACGAGCCAAAAACTGAGCAGCGACTTGCAATGATTTTTTACTATGTACCGGGTATATAGCAATTATTCTGGGAAAATGTATACAAGGAAAAATCAATATGAAAGACACCTATGTATTTCTGAAATGGGAACAAATTATAGAGTTTAGAAACAGTAGATATTTACACATTTCCAAAATTGGGAATACTCATACTAGCATGAGAATTATCGCTGTCCTAGTAAATATGCCCCTTGGTTCAGGTCTGGCAGAGAACCGAAGTTTGGGGTGGGAACAGAAACTCACTTTAGCCACTTCCCTATGGGATTTGGAACAGTTGGGCACTTTGGAGAGATCAAGAGGGTTCGACAGATGGGACCTATTTGGGATCTCAAGGATTGGGGACTTATGGGTAAAGGGTGAGGTGGTGAAGTTTGCCTCGCTCCAGCGTGAACACGAACTAGCTGGCACTGAGAATTTCAGGTACCTTCAGGTCCGACATGTACTCAAGTCACGTCTGCCAGAGGGCACCACCCTCCCCACCCCCCCGGAATCCTCTCCACTGGAAGACAGGTTGCTAGACGGCTACCTCCTAGGGAAAGCAATATCCCTGACCTACAAAAAGTTAATAAACAACACAGCTGATCCCCTTGGACCGATACGAGAGCGTTGGGAGGGAGACGGATAGAGCTAGACGACGAGGTGTGGCAGGAGACAGTGGCCTCCCCAAGGGAAGTGGCGATCTCTTTCAGATTGCGCCTAGTCCAACTCAAAATCCTACACAGGGGTTACGTCTCAGGGCCCAGACTAGTGCAAATGGGGAGGGTGACTGATGAAAAGTGTAGGAGACAATGTGGGCTGGTGGGCACCTTTATTCACATAATATGGGAATGTAGATGTGTGTAGAATTATTGGAAGAAGATTCACAACTGTACGGGAGAGGTGTTAGACACTGTGATTAGGCCCAAAGCGAAAAGATGCCTGTTAAATGTGTGGGAACCCACTGACTTGACCAGCAAAGATAAACTATGGGTCACTCTGGGTTTAACAGTGGCTAAAAGAAATATTACTCAGATGTGGGGAGCACAGGTATTGCCGAAATTGAGGCCTGGAAGCCGGTTATGGACTGGTGCATGATAAGAGTGAAAACGGTGTACGCTGCACGTGGCTGCCACAAAAATATGGACTGCCATATGGGACAAATGTGATGCCTACAGGGGAAAACATTGTGCTCCCCTGGTTCTCCCCCCCCCCCCCCCCCCCCCTTGACGAACCGGCAACACCATGAATACTGTAAGTTGCTGTGTCTCATTGAAATGTACTATTGCAAAGTATTGTTGTCAGAGCTTTGACGTCACATTAATCTCCAATATCCAATTGCAATGTTGAATACGTTACTGTTAATAAAAAGATTTATTTAAAAAAAAAGAAAGGTAAGTCTGGGGGCTCTGTGGGTAGCATAACCTGTTCTTTCTTACACATATGTAGCAGACATCTTAGACCAAGGGCAATATGTGGTAACAGGGGACGGTCTGTAGTCAGTTACTTTGTCTAACATATTTTTGCAACAGCTGATGATTAGCACCAGCTCACAAAGTGGAACTTGTTGAAGAAAGAGAGATGTAACGATGCATTATGCATGTTGCTGGCTATATTCATCCTCTCTATTTGTAAGTACAGGTGTAAACCCTTGTATTTTCCACTTTCCATATTTGACCTAAACTCTTTTAGTGAAAGATATTACACTTGAAGATATCTATTTTGAAGCAGCTGTTGGGTAGCCATTCCACATGGGTTAACAGGACGTGAGTTTATTGCAGAAGAAAAGTTGCGCGTTACTTAACAGAGCGTCCCACCGGATGTAGCACAGGCACACACTCCGCTCAGCCCATTCTCTCTATCAACCCAGCCACAGAGGCACTCACCGACATCTTATGACCTCAAACGCTAGGCTGAGGGGAGCAAGGAAGGCGCCACAAGTCAGCAGCTTGTAACATAAGGCCTGTTGAATTACACTGAAACTGAATGGACAGATACTTTTTTCTTGTTTCTCTGACACGTCCTCCCTAAGAGGTATACTACTTAAAAAAAAAAAAGAGTGCCTTTCCAAATATTTGACGTTTGGGGTGCACACTTAGTTCAGAGGCTTTAATATCTCCACATGAAGAATTAATGGTTGCAAACATGCTCTGTAAATGGGCAGGAGGCACGCAGCCATTGTAAAATGAGGAAGAATGACAGATCACACGCGTCTGGTGTTTATTAAAACGTTGCTGGGCCTATTTCCATGCATGGTGATCTAAGTGCAGAGAGCAGCGCACGTCATGACCAGGGAATTCGGAGAATGTGGCTCCACAGCCAGCAGGCCTCAGCTCTCTTCCCAGGCATGCATCTGCGCCACGCGCTGCTAAAGGGCAAGGTAAACATGCGTCCTGACAACAAACGCAGCAGCACCGTCTCTGACGAGATCATGACATAATGGAAGCGAAATGCATGGTTCAGCGTGGTGGGCAGGGAAGCCTCATGCCCAGATGATTCTTTTATTTAAAGCGGTCAGATAAATTCGTATTCAGTGTCTTTAGTAAAGGTGAAAAAGAAGCTCTGTACATGGCGGCCAGGCTAGTTAATGTGAACAGTGAAGGTCTATAAAAGCTACATGGGCATTTACAACACACGAATGCGCGTGGGGAGTGTGTATCATACACCAAGAGAGGATGTAAGGTTTCTTGATAACTTGCTTTATCTACTTCATGCTGCCGTGAGCCTACTTCCTCCCCATCTTCACCCTCCAACCCGGCAACAGCGACAAAGCACCCTAGTAATCAGAAAGAGCAAGTTTGGGGAATGTGCTATACATATGTTCAATATTTATTGCAGTTTACACCATTGTGATGTATTGTATTGGAGCATTTACTTAGTTGTTACTTCACTTGAGTGGGACACTAAGGCACTTGACCATAGTACTTTCTGTAGCTATGTTACTTGAGTTCGGAATAACAGAAGACAAGAGGTGTTTGGCAAAACAGGAACAATTTGTTTAATTAAACATTACGGCAGTAAGAACAGTTAACAGGCACAAGGTCTGTGCACTGTCTCCCTTTACAATCAGTATGTGTCCTTCTATTATACAAAACATGATCAGCTATAAAAATTTCCAGCGTACCATTTAAGGTGAGGCATGTTAATTGTTGCTGTCCTGGTTCATATTATACCAATGAACCGTGTAACAATGAATATCTTTAGTCAGAGATAAGAAAACACAGTAGCAAATGTGTGTGAGAAAGTTCCCCATTTTGCATGGTTGCCCCCTACTTTTTGCCTGATGTTGATGCTCTTTGACTGAGTGTGTCTTGGGTTCCTGCCAACCAGGGTCCCGGGGCCTATGTTCTTTCCCTAAAACTGTACTGTAGCACACCCAATTGGCAACCATCTGGCCACATGTAAGTCCATTGTAAAAAGGTACCATAGGTACCAAGGGCACTGTGACAAGGGAAGGCCTATAAGGGTTGCAGCACATATTGCGCCATCGTTAGAGGTCCAGTACCTTAACACACACACACACTGCCATTGCAGGCTGCGTGTGTTGGTGCAAAGCAAAAGTGAAGAGTCAACATGGCACACATTCCTGTGTGCCATGCCTGCAACCCACTGCCTACGGTATAGGTAAGCCACCCCTATCGCAGGGTTCACTATACCATGGGTGAGGGTACAGGTGCATGTCTAAGTCCATTCTTAGACACTGTAAGTTGCAGCAAAGCCATAAAAGAGTATATGGCCTGGGAGTTTGTCATTACGAAGTCCACAGCACCATAATGGCTTTGCTGAAACCTTGGAAGTTTGGTATCAAACTACTCAGTACATTAAAACCATGATGATGCCAATGTGGGATTTAAGGAAAACCAGTAAGGAAAACCCAACGCCAAAAGCCACCCCTGCACCCGATGCCCCCAGGCCTTGGGTGGCCCAACCGACGGTGTCCCGGCATCCCCCTAAATCTCAACTTACCTCGCCAACTGGTGATAGCCTCTAGAAGATCTTCGTGCCCGAGCCTGCAGTGTTTGTTCTGACTGGAGCTTCCCCATTGAAACCAACGGGGATCCCGAGGTCGACCCAGTACCCTGCACCCAGCCGCCTGTGTGCCACTGTGGGTGCACCTTGTGTGCTGACTTGAATCCCCCTTTGCGCTGAGCTTAGCCCCCAGGAGCTTTGCTCCCTCAACCTTGTGGCCTGCTCGTAAGTGACCACCAACCGACAGCCCCTTAGCCCCATAGGCTAACATTGGGCATCAGCCCTCTGCACCCAGCCGCCCTAGTGCCTCTGAGGGTGCACTTTGAGTGCATCCTTGACCCTGGGTGAACTCTTTATCTAACCCCAGAAACTCAATCCTCAAGACCGTTTACTCACCTGTACAACGATAACCCAATTTTTCTCTGTAGGATTGCATTGACTGTTTTCCTATTAAAAAATTCTACGTGTTGAGGGTGTTTTGTATGGAAACCTAAGAAACTGTCTTGAGAAAAACTGTTTTACTTACCTTTTATTCCGGAAATGTCCCAGTGTGATATATCGGCATATCACACCGAGTAGAAATAGTAATCCTGAGAGTAACCTAAAAAGTAATCAGAACTTTTCCAAAAGTAATTAGAACTGTATTTGCACATTTGACAATCCTGTAAGAAAAGTCATTATTCATCCAGCTTGCTTTTGAACAAACTGTCTTGAAAAGTACAATACTATTTACCCATACCAAGTCCTGCTTGGTTATATCAAATAAAATACAACAAAAAAATATTTTTTAATGCAAACAATTGGTCTGAGCTCAGTCTTTGAGTGTGTGACATAATTTCTTGACTAAGGGGGTCATTATGAACGTGGACGGACTTGAGTCCGTCCGCGACCATAGAGGAGGAGGGAACCTCCGCATGGCCTGCGGAGTTCCCTCCTCTGCAATTAGGATGTGACTGCCACCCTGGCGGTCACATCCTCCATTTTTAACATTGCGGCGGGTGCTGGTTCAAGCAGCACCCGCCGCAATGTAAAAAATGAAAGCTGTGCATTTGCATGCACAAACCGGCAGGCACCGCGCGGTGCCTGCCGCTCTGTTAACGCAAATGCAGGGGGGTACCATAGGTACCCCCATGTGCACCCCCCCTGCACCCCTGGGGGCCCGCAATGGGCCCCCAAACAAGAATCCGTATGCCTTTGCACGGCGGACATGCCGCCATGTAAAGGCATTGAAATTCAGACATCCTAATATGTCTGGCGGTGTCTAAGAGACACCGCCCCCATATTAGGCCTTTTCCGCCGCGGTTGTAAGCCAACCGCGGCGGAAAAGCAGCGGACCTAAACCAGGACCCACCAGCCATCCTAATGTGGCGGTGGGTCTTTGGTGGGTCCGCAGAGGATTTTCCGCATCCGCCGGGCCAGCGGTGGCTTCCGCCGGCCCGGAGGAATGTGGACATCCTCCCTCATAATGTGCCCCTAAGTGTGTACAATGATAAAGCCTTACTGCTCGCCCAGACTACCACAAATAGAGAGTAAGGTATTATCTACTTTTGCCTCTGTAAGCCTTTGGGAATCCACTGGACACTGTGCACACTGGTCTTTACTTTGTATAGAATAGACAGAGCCAGCTTCCTCCAATGTGGATGTTATGCTATGGCAGGTAAATGTATATTACGCTTCTCCTGTATTAGGGGGTTTGATGACGAGGTGAAAAACTACATGGCAAAAGGTCCAATTTAATGAGTTGCTAGAACACCGAGATTAACAATGGCGTCGGCGGCAGAAACAATTGCAACTGTTCAAACCATCATTCTTTGTTATATTTTTTACTATTGTGTATACATTTTTAGGCATCTCACTCTTCAGAGAATTCTTAATTTATGGGAATGGCATAGGACAATCCACCTACAGCCTCTAAAATCCTTTTTACCTCTCATGTGTGAATATCAGTACAAAACTTAATAGTGACAAAAGAGAATGTAGCAATTAGGCTGATCTATAAAACTGACAGCCAATTAAATGTTCACACCAAATTAACTGAAGAGGGACGTGGTGGGCATTGGTTAGCACATTTTACGAAGATATAGGCAGGGTGTGCTTTGATGAAGTACACTCGAGGGATGTGAGATTGCAGAGGAAAAATACTTTAGGCATGTTATTAAAAATAATGGACAGTCAGGGCTGCTTAATTCTTTCCAGGTGTAATAGACTGCTCCTTGATGTTCCCATTGGGAAGACTGTCCAGATCTCATGATGAGAAAAATAAAGGTACAGTGGCAGCTGGAAGAAATGGCACGGCCAATGATTAGCTTTGAAGATGTTTCAGGCATAAGTAACTAGAAACCAGAAAGGCAGTTGTGAAGTGCTAAAGTTCTGGGATAATTAAAGTAGCTAGTTATGTAGGAGACTAGCGGTAGAGTGGAATGCATCCAATCACGTTGTGTTGCTTTCCATCACAAGATGAACTCCCAGGGTGAGTGATGAAGGCGTTAAGTTGCAGTTGCTTTGAATGAAACTCAGGGGTTTCTAGTGAGCATGTCAATATATTTTTAGTTCGAAACTTGACACTAATGTGAAGAGCAAACAATATATAAAATATATACCCAGAGGATGACAGTCTTAAAATATAAACCTCACTTTAAAAAATCGACTATTTCTGCCTTTTGCCTCGTAAACATTTGAGTTAAATAATTGAAAAACCTATTTTAAAATGAGGGAATGTAAATGGATGGGGGATTTCCAACTTACATCTGCCTCACTAGCCCTCTGTTCACGTAGAAGAAGGTGGTTAAGTGTACATCAAGAATCAAAAATACAGAAAATAAAGAAATCATACGGAGCAAATTACTCCTCACTGTGTAGGAGTTCTCAATGATTCATCCCTTATAGAAATGGTCTTTTATCTTTACATTTTATTATTATTCAGTATAGTTAGACCTGTCAGCCTTAGAGCAGTCTTCCCCTTTGGAAGTCAATTAGGTGTCACCAGGAATCGCAAGTGCGATCCCTAGCTTCAATCCTGTGACCCCTGGCCAAGAGTTCTCTAAAGCAGGGGCGGCTCCTCCGCTAGGGCGGATGAGCGTTGCCCTACTCCATTGCAACAGGATTTTTAATTTTTTTTTTAATAATAACTCAATGTTATTATCATTTTATTTTGTCCTCCTGCTGTGGCAGCTTTACATGAGGGGGCAGGGCAGGGCTGGGCTGCAGATCAGGGACGGAGGGGTAGAACCCTCCTAAGTGCGCAATGACTGTTTGTTCGGCCCTTTTGGCACACCCAAAACAGTCTTGCGCACTTTCCGGGTTCTCCATGCAGGCTGCGTTACAGCCTGCATGGAGAATGCCCAGGCCCCCAGTCCCTGGCTGAGCGCCGAACTACGGTGCTCATACCAATCCCAACGCATTGCTGTGTTGTGATTGGTCAGTGGAGCCTGGGTGCTTACCAATCACAATGCTGAATTGCAGCGTTGTGATTGGTCAGTTTAGCCCTGACCAATCATTGGTAACAATGTGCCACATGTGCCCCCAATCTCCCCCCGTGCTGTCCCCCCTTGCCCGCCTAACCACCCACAAGCCATGCTGGCCGCCACTGCTCTAAAGTAGTACCAGGATCAGAAGTTAAATTGAGCTCTAATGAGCCTTTTAAAACTCTTTTTATCCCGCAGCAAACTGGAACGTTTGGCTATCATAAACAAATTCAGCCGAGAAACTCTGAACACTGCAGTAAAATAAAATGTTGCTTTAATTACTGTACTGGGGGCTCAACAATGGCTATGAGGGCCTGGCAGTTGGGACAGAAAAGAAGAGTTAATGACCAGGGGAACAGAGAGACACACCAGGCAGACATATGAGGGGTGGGCTTCTGTGTGTGTTATATATTTATATATGAATTACCTACTGGCGGTTGCCAGTAGGTAGTTATAGTTAGGACCTAGTTTCCATAGGAAAAGCAATTTTTGACCTGCCTATAACCTTTGCATCGTTTGAGCAATCTTCATTAAATTTCCCCCCAAAATTGCCACAGTAGGTTCTGTGGGTTATGGAGAGTTTAGGTGGGATCCGTGCATTTTGGCCCGAGAAATAGGGGCACAAAATAAGGGTGTGTTTGTAATGTTAATTCCCATAGGAAAGTGTTGCCGAACTTACAGCCCAAACCTCTGGATGGAATTGTACCAAATTTGGCAGAAAGGTAGATGATGTTACGCAGATTGTGCTTTTTGGTATTTGGTGCAAATCCGTTCAGTAGTTTTTGAGAAATTAAATCTGAACAACATAGTGTTTTTGTTGGTCTCAGATATTTCACTGTGTGATCTCAGTGAAATCACGACATTGTGTGAGATAAATTGCGAAAGTGCCTACCAGCGGGGATGCTCTGATTGGCTGGATGCAACCTGAACAGAAAGTTGTGGTGGATTCACAGTGAAATCGCAACATCTTCGAGGTAAACCATGAAATTGAGCCAGTGGGAATGCTGTGACTGGCTGGACGCAACCTGAAAAGAAAGTTGCAGACGCCATTTTATCGATGGGAACAATTCCTGGGGCTGAGAATTTCTGTGAAAGCTAAGATATGGAGTCAAGGTAGAGCTACTCTGACTCTATGTTTGAGAAATGGGGGTGTTAGTGACACAAATCATGTGTCAAAAATAGATTTTTTTGATCGCCCGCTATATTCGCAATGATGATGCGACCGCCAGTGCAGCCCTGTGTACCGTTGCGGGGACATCGCGACTATTGCGACATCCTCACGAATATTGGTGAAAATATCGAAAACATATATGTATATTTGTACAAACTCGCTGGTCACAGACTCATGTATGTACTCACAAACTCACTCAGACACTTATATACCCGTTGACATACCCACTCACATACTTAAACATACAGCCACATACCTACTCAGATACTCATGCATCCACTTACAGACTCACTTGGAGAGTGATGCATACAAGTTCAGTCCCACTCAGAGACTCAGGCACCTACTTAGAGACCCACTCATAGACTTATGTGCACAGTCTCATACCTACTTAGAGAGTCTTAAGCCCATTCATAGACCCATCTGGGAACCCAAGCACCCACTCATAGACCCACTCAGATACTCATGCATCCACTTACAGACTTACTCAGAGAGTCACACACCCATGTACAGAACCACTCACGTATATACTCACAAACCCAGTAAGACACTCACACAGCCACTGACAGACCCACTGTGACACTCAATTAATTAATTAATGGCACTAAATCAGGCTCCCCGGCGGACCCTTGTCCCCCAAGTATCTTCCAGTTGGCGGCCCCTGGGCTGGAACACCAGATACTAGCGCTTTTAAACTGCTCACTAGAGACTGGCTATCTGCCCAAAAACCTAAATGAAGCGCGAGTAACCCCCCTCCTAAAAAGATCTGGAGCAGACGCCACTAACCCAAAGAACTACAGGCCGATCTCCCAATTACCCTTCCTGGCTAAAGTAATCGAGCAACATGTCCTAAAAACACTTTCACTCTTCTTGGACGATCACCAACTCCTACAAATGCATCAAGCAGGGTTAAGAGCACACCAAAGCACCGAACTTGTGATGCCCTCGGTCCTTGATTACCTAAGACTTATGGCTGATAAAAAACAACTAGGGGCCCTGATTTTATTAGATCTATCAGTGGCGTCCGATACGGTCAACCACCTCCAACTGCTAGACCGCCTTACAGCTCTGGGTCTCCATAGTTCAGCCCATCAGTGGCTGAATTCCTTTCTCACTGGAAGATCCCAAAAGATCCAGCTGGGGAAACAGGTATCAAACAGAGGAGCCCTTACATGTGGGGTACCTCAGGGATCCGCCCTCTCCCCACTCCTATTTAGCATCTACCGACAAACCTGGTAACAGCCCTGGCCCATATGGACTGCCGTGTCTTCAACTATGCTGATGACATCCAGCTCATTCTTAGGATCGACAACAGTGCCCGAGCCCAGGAAACGGCGCAAAAGATCCTCAGATTCACCATAAACTGGATGACCAAAATTCCCTGAAAATCAACCCGGATAAAACTGAATTCCTTGTGCTCCCCACCAAAAGCAACCCATGGAATGACTGCTTCTGGCCCCAGGAGTTGGGCTCCACTCCCTCCCCCGCCTCCACCGTAAAAAGCCTAGGCATTAAATTAGACCAAGAGCTTTCCATGACCAAACAAATAACCACGGTGGTAGGCACCTGCACAGGACTCCTTAGACAACTACGCAAACTAGCCCCCCTGCTCTCCTCGATTTCCTTACAAATGATCATCCAAGCCACAATCCTTTCCAGTCTGGATTACGGTAATGCACTATACCTTGGCCTCCCTCAAAAACTCACAAACTCCAGGTGGTGCAAAATGATGCAGCCAGGCTGATCTTTAGGCTACCTAGAAGAAACCATGTCTTCCCTCTGTTCCTCTGCTTCACAAACTTCACTGACTCCCTATCAGGCAAAGAGCGAAGTTCAAAGGCCTTTGCATTGCCCATAAAGCGATATATGGCAAAGCCCCAACATATATCAAAGAACACCTTAAGATCTACGTACCAGGACACTCACTTCGATCCACAGAGACTTGCAAAATGGCGACCCGCCAATACACCCTGACATCGAAAGGGGGGAGAACTTTCTCTGTCATACTCCCCAATCTCTGGAATCAGCTGCCAGACCACCTTCGAAAAGAACCCACGCTCCTCGCATTTAGTAAACAACTAAAAACATTACTGTTCAAGGAAGCACTGACCACCGGCTAAACCCCCCATCATTGTTGGATGTCCTAACCTGTCCACATTGCCTTAAGCCTCGCCTCCTAAAGCGCTTAGAGACCTGTCGATGATTAGCGCTCTACAAATACAAATACAAATACAAAATACAAAATACAAATACAAAATACAAAATACTCATACACCTACTCATAGAGCCACTCAGACACCCATACAGTCTCTCACACACTCAGTCATAGACCTTCTTAGAGACTTATGTATTCAGTCACTCACTCATACACTCAGAGACTCACACACCCAGTCACAGACCTATTCACAGACCCACCAAACACTCACCCTCCTCTGTCACAGACCCACTCAGACACTCATGCATGCGCCCATTCCCTCATCCACTCAGAGACTTATGCTCCTAGTCACAGACCCATTGAGACACATACACCCACTCACAGTTCCACTCAGATACTCATACACCCACTCACAGACCCACTAAGATACTCACACACCCATTACAGTCACTCACACAAACACTCACAGACCCACTCTGAGACATATGCACCGAGTTACTGATACACTAGGAGATTCATGCACCCACTCACGGTGTTCGCTGTGGCGCATTGTCGTCGACAGCCAAAAATATCTTGAAATAAGATGATTAATGAACTTTTTAAATAAATAGATGTACAAGTATAGCAATATGTGGTGCACCATGCATATGTAATGTTCAATATCTAATTATAGGAAACAAATACAAGGACATTATAGTTATGAAATAGAATTTTAATAACTTAGAAATTCACTAAAAAAACATAGGTGTCAGGGACCTTACAGTTAGGAAATACATTTTGAAAAACTATAGAAATTCTTTGAAAAAACGAAAGATTACAGGGACGTTATAGTTTGAAAAATAAAATTTTAAAAACCTTAGAAATTTGCAGCAAAAACCAAAAGTCACAGGGATGTTATAGGTAGGCTGACATTTCACTCATACAAAAACAGAGAAATACAGCAGTTACAGTTCGCTGAGCTAACTATAACTCGTGCCACAGCAATGGACTGCTTATGACCTTACATATTACATCACTTATGGCATGCCCAGTGACATCACTGATGACATCTCAAATGGCATCACTGATGACATCACTGATGACATCATCCTGTGACTGTGACTGTGAGTGTTTTAAAAAAGTGTATTAGTGTTAAATGTATTTACCAAAGTGTATAGGTGAATCAGTGGGTGTATGAGTGGTGCCTGCTTGGATGATTCAGTGGATGCATGACTAACTGTATAAGTGAGTGATTAGGTATCTCAGTGAATGTATGGGTGAGTAGCTGGTTGTGTGAATGTCTGTATCTGTCAGTTGGTGTCTAAGTGGTTGTATAGGTGACACTGACCATGTCATGAGTGATGTAATATGTGAGGTCATAAGCAGTGCATTGTGGGGGCGCAGGTTATAGTGAGCTATAACTATAACTGCTGAATTTCTCTGGTTTTGTACGAGTAAAATGTCAGCCTAACTATAACATCCCTGTAACTTTTATTTTTTTCAGCAAAAGTTGTGACAGCCACAAAGCAACTGACGACTTGCCAGTGGAAAGACAGCTAGGCTTCCAAATACACAGAGTGTCAAAGGAAATGGTGAAAGCTGCATTATACAAACACCTAATCTGCAAGCAGAATGAGCTGGAAGCAACATATGATAATAAGAGCAAAAGAACTAGAACAAAATGAGCAGGTGTATGGCCAAATGGATGCAGATCAAGGTCCCCAGAGAATTGAGAGTATCTGGCTACGTCCTAAGCTCCTCACGAAGGGCTGAAGAGAAGGAAAAAGATAGTAAGGCCATAGGTGGGACACAGATTACAAATTTGAACCGTTCTGAAATTACTATTTCAGAGAGCACATGTCTAGCTTATGGAATTCCACCCGTAATGCCTTGAAAGAGGTAGGGTTGTTTCAAGGCATTAAGGGTGGAATTCCATAAGCTAGACATGTGTTCTCTGAAATAGGGGGGAGGCTGATTGACAACATTAATGCATTTATGTCATTTGTGTTGGTTTATATATACAGTGATCTCGTGACGAATCTGGGAACTTAGAAATATTACTGATCAGACCTATGGCATGAGAAGTATAAACTAACTCATGAAAGAGGTGAGCATGGAGGCATCCTGATATATATATAATTTGTTTTGTATATTTATAGAA
Source organism: Lissotriton vulgaris (assembly GCF_964263255.1). Taxonomy (NCBI): domain Eukaryota; kingdom Metazoa; phylum Chordata; class Amphibia; order Caudata; family Salamandridae; genus Lissotriton; species Lissotriton vulgaris. The sequence goes on from NC_141694.1 coordinate 511,509,622, forward strand.
ATAAGGGCTTTCATAGTAATGACTATTATTCTTTTCGCATGAAGCTGAATTTAGAAACATGTCGAGGATTGTGAGCAGGATTTGAGCTCACTAAGAATTTGAAGATCTGGGATATGGTGTTGGTTTTGGATTTCGAATAAGAATTGACTAAAAGGTGAGCTGATGGGGAACAGAGCTGGATATACCTTGAGTTTTATCTTAATAGAGAAACTAAGGTTTTCAATATACTGATAATTTCTCCTATTGCATGCAGTTGGATATGTGCACATATTGAAGATGGGGAGCAAAATTTGGTGCTAAGAGGGAATTCGTCCATTTGGAATATGGTTTAGTTTTTGGAAAAGAGAATAAATAGGGACTAAAAGGTGAGCCAAGGTTTATTCTGGTATATATGTTTGAAGTGGTGTTAAAGTAATAGAGCTATACATATTTACAGCCTTGTAAGCTAATGGAGGACACATTATATTTTTATTGTTTTGACAGATAAATTTCTTTTTGTACAAAGCAGTTGTAGTAGAACAAGGTACAAGATTAGATATCCACCAGTGGATTCAACTTGGTTGAAGGTGAGACTTTTTAGAGTTTGTTTCTGGCAGAGCATCCTTGTTCACAGGGGAATGCCTTCAGTGCATACACTTATTATAATGATGAGGTTTAGAAATCTGTTATCAGACTTACTTAACATAGGTTAGTTCATAACCATAGATAAATTAAGACAGAGATCTAATGTTTGGAACCTACCTTCCGCTATAATGAATGTTTTTTGCTATGTGCTGTTTCCATTGTACAAATGCAGCTGTGTTAAGTTGTCTAGATAAACTAAATGTTCTAAAATTGTTAAATAGGCAGAGTAGGAATGTAATGCTCTAGTTGATAGCATCCGCACTTGTTTATTCATATGTTTTTAATCTGTAATGTATAGTTTGATATGTTTATGGTCGGATTTTGATTTTGTATTCTTTACTTTACAGCCTTGATGATGTACCGGATGGGGACGAAATTGGTTGGCTGTTAAAAGTATTAACTGTTTTACAAGTTGGCTGACATTGATAATTTGACTGAATAAAGAAAAGAACTGTACATCATACATCTGGAAGATCTTCTTTTGGACTTTTGATATTGAAATGCGTTAGTAACCTTTTGTAACACTAAAACGCTCCTTTTTAAAAGTAGTTTGGCCACAGTCAATTTAGATTTTGTTGGCCCTTGACCAGAAGTAAAAAGGCAATTAGTGAGGTGTAACGGCATGCAGTATTTAATGTGAGACGGTTGTTGCAGTTTGGCCCACCCACACGCATTTTTCCTCAACAGACGACTCACAGCGAGAGAGAGATAACCCAAAAGGGAAAAAGAAAGAAGACAAGAAAGACAGAATAAACAGTGACAATGAGAGAAAGCCGGGGTGAAAAAGAATCTGCTAAAAAGAGACAGGGAGTGTTTGATGGTCGATCAAAGTGGCATGAGGTGGAATCAAGACAACCCAGCCTTGGTATTCAGCACCTACAACTTCAATTCAGCTATGGGGATTCTAGACAAAATTTGGGTCCCGGAACTTATTCTTTTACAAATTAACCACTACCGGCTTGACCTTATCACTTGAAACCTTAAAAGACTTTGCTGGGGAAGGTTCATGAGGTAAGTCAGTACTGTCAATTATTTTTAACAATTTCTCGAAATCAACATCAAGGGTTTGAACTGTTCAAAAAGGGGTCAAGTAATGTGGCCCGTCATTTACGGATCTGTTTCATAAGGAAAACGTAATTATGTCAGGAGCTCCTGCAATTAGTTAACATTAATAGAATTCGGTTTCAAAGTTAAATAATGCTTTAGAAATATTAGAGTTTAAGATTAGGTTTTTTTGCTTCATTATTAGCAACTATAACCGTTTGAATGAATACGTATGCAGGTGGAAAAAAGGTATGACTGGGAGCCACAGTCCTAATAGTAATCAAAAAGTCTTTTACATCTCTTCATCCTTGCTGCATTTTTTAATTAAATTAGATTGTGCTAATGTAAGTGCAGCCCTAAAGATCTGCATTTTTACTGCAGTGTTAGATCATATAGGAAAACCGTGTGCAGTCAAAAATATGGATACACTGTGGGAATATCCAGAATGTTTTGAGAAAAGCCAACAGATGATGTAAAGAAGCAACATTGGTAAAGAGTGACAATACATTTTTTCGGAAAGATGGATAATTAATCACGTCAAGTAACCATTTAGAAGGGAATCTACCTTGTCACACAGCAATATCACCAGTGAAGAAATAGCTGCTATACTCTACTACCTATACATATTTATGCAGGAACAAGATGGCAATGGGGAGGAAATCGTACACAGAGCTGCACACTGTCTTAAAATTCGACCAACAAACGTAGTAACAGAATGTCCAGGACAATGCTTGTCTTTTAAGAAAAAGAAAGTACTTTACAAATACATCAGTACTGAATACTACCTAGTCCGATGGATATGATATACAGTGCTGCACTAAATTACGTTCTAATAGAGCGGCACAACCTCCCCTGCCTTTCGGGTATTTGCGCTCCCTCCTGTTATTGTCGAGATCCTGTTATTACCTCCCCAACCCTCCGTGGGCCCTGGCAAGATTAGGCCTATTTGCCGATGGGTCAGAACATCTCACTGGTTCAATGAGCAGCTCAGTTAAATGTTTTTATCACTCATTTTACAAATAGTCTGAAGTGGGGGCATCAGGCTGGCCAGCATACCTCATTGTCTTGTTTCCTGGTGCAGCTTAAGGCATAAGGTTGATTTGATGGTTCCTTGGGGCAATCTAGATTGTATGGGGACAATGGTTGGGGCTGGTGGGTGGTTTGAATCCACTTTTATAAATGTTTTCTAGACAGGGGATATGGATACACTGTCTGAAGCTGTAGAGCGTGTTTAGGTCGCTTCTCTTTCAGGTGTCATTTTCCGGCTGCTCTCTAGACATAGCCTTTGTGCAAAGGGATGTTTCTCACAACAGGCAACAAAGGGGCTGGTTCAAAATAGGAGTATCCACAATATGGACCCAAGTGTGAATTCTGTGCACCTGCGTGCGTTAGCAGTCCTGAAGCAGCAGAGTCAGACAAACGGGCAGGTACTGCCTAGTACTTTTTCATCTTGAACAACTAACACTACTGTCCCATCTCTTACATTAAAGATGTACGAAATAGCAGTGCTCAGGAAGAGCTAATCAGCAGTCCTGTGCTAACATTGCCCTCATGGAGTTTCTGAAGGGAACCATGTTTCCACCCTCCACACTTCAGTGCTTGTTTCTTCATCCTCCAGCCACAAGAATAAACGCAATATACTTCCACTGGCTGGGGGAAGCAGATGTCATCCTCCATCTTCTGCCATACTAAACCAAGGGCATCCAAAATGCATCCCACTGACCCCAGTATTCAGGCACAACTGATAGCGCTAAGATTTTAAAATTGCTTTACATACCTTTTCTCCGATTTAGACACAAAAACCTGAATGTGCCCATTGCACAAGATGAACAAAGTGATACAGTAATAGATTCAAGTGAAGTAACAGCACTGCAAAAGCATGCTTGAAAGAGTTAGAAAAAGAGAAAATGCATTGCTCACTAGTTAAGACGCATATTAATAGCTTTTAATATTAAGATTACTCATTAAATGTGCTTTACTATTCACGTACCAATGAAAATGAATTAATCTAATGATGAGACCTAACAGTTCTATTGCCTTTCATTGCAAATGCATTATAAGTAGTTTGTGATGTGATTATGCGATAAAATTAGTTAGCAAATTGAAACTTACTGATGTAATAGTAGAGACACTAATAATTATAAAAATGTGGAAACAATTTTAGTATAATGGTGTTTAAGAATAATTTACATGTATAGATATCGAAAATGTTGGTATTAGGCCATAGCTAACATTAATCAATTTCACGAAATAATACATTGGTGAAACAATTAATATTTACTTATTATGAAATGATGATTTGATGCATTGTATTTGATTACAATAAAGTTTATTTAATTTGAAGCTGATGCCTGCATGTTATGCTTATAACATGTCCTTTCTTGAGTTGCATTTTCCCTTAGCAAGCACAATAATTAATTGCCATTTATACAATGTTGCGTTCTTTGTTCTCTGCATGTTTCAGCACACATAAAAAAGATATTCTTTCGTAGTTCATCGTGAAATGGGTCAGTGGGAGAATCAACTCTCACCAGATGCCATACTCTGTTAAATTGTATTCTGCTTACCAATGACAAACATGTGAGGCCCGTAAAACCAAGTCATTCACATGAAGTGCTTGGGAAAAAAGGCAAGATTAACTAAATTGTATTTGGTGAATACATATGTAAATTAATCATGCGATGGACTGACTAGTGGAGTGACACCACATCAATAAGCTGTCATAAGGACTATATACAAATGAAACCCCAAAGGAGGGGCAACGTCATTATTTTTCTTTTCCTCTTAATGCGAGATCTCTCACATTAAACTTTGTCTATGGGTTACAACTCATCATGCTTTGATTTTATTTTTCAAAGCAAGGCCATTATTTTGCCCTATCTATGACTGTCTTTTTGGTGATGCTGCTGCCTTCATGCAGTTGACCTGGAATCCTTCTTTGCCAAACTAATTGATTTTACTTTATATCCCCTTTTTGCTCAAGCTCTTGGACTCGCCCTGAAAGGACTTTGAATGATTCCCTTTTACCCCTTTGCTTTCAATCTTTAGATGTTGTTAAAAAGCACCAACTATCCTTCTGCCTTTAATGGTGGTTGGAATCTGTAATTTGTAACTGATATTCATGTATTTAAACCATCCTCTTTGGATTTGAACTGCTGACTAAATGTGTAGTCTTACACTACATGCATTAATATTCTTAACTGAGATGCTTAAGTAATTGCTTATCTGTGTTGGTTTTGGAAAATTAATACAATAGCTAACTATCTAAATTGCCTGAGTTTATTATTATGTCCTGAAGTCCTTTCTTTGAAACTAAGCTAAATTCACTTTTTTTATCTACATGTGTTGTAGGGAGAATCAGCGAATCTTTTCAGACTATCAAGTTCTGTATCTTTTATTCTGTGTTACAATTGCAGAGTTTCTAGTTTGTATCATTCTGGTTAGACTACATTTCTTTAGGAGATTGGGTCTCCCGATAGCGATGCTTTATTTTTACAGTAGGGTTGTGAGAGTAGTGTATTTGAACCTTAATTCAATTAATGGTCTTCATTGGGTTTCTAACATGGTTTTGGACATCCCTATTCCCACCCCTCCTATTGGTGGAGAAAGATCCATCAGAGGACCATTTACTCTGTGGTAAGGGTAATGTTGTGATCCGCCCAACTGTAGAAGGCCCAGGGTAGTTAGAGGTGCAAATGAGTAAAAAGTGAATCGAAAGATAAGCTTAAATATGTATACAACTTATACTGGATTACACCCAACACACACAGTCCTACTAAGATACGTGTCACACACATCACACATACACACACTTGTCATGCACACAGGATATCAGCTCAAGATACTAGGTTTCACATCAAAGTAAAACTTGATCTGAGTAGGGTCAGTAGACCTCCCTTTCACTGACACAGGGAAATGCTCTGGTCAAAACACAGTCTGCTGCCACCACCACTTAATGTGTTAAACCAAGGGTATGGAGCAGTAGTCCTCTGCCTACCAGGAAGACATGCTTAGTGTCTAGCCTCAGGACATAGAACAGGTCCTGAAGCTCATGTTGTCAGGGACAGGCCTGGGCCTCTGATAGTTTAATATGATGATTAAGAGTTAGCACACCAGTTTCACTTGCAGTTGGGCACTCAGAACAGGGGTATACACATGTGTATCATACAGGGATCATTCCTTTATCAACATGTCCCATATCACTACCACTTAGGACCACAATCAGATGAAATTTTTTATGCCTCTAGAACAATTAGGTGGAAAGCTAAGGACTCTAGCTGCCCTTTTCCCACTGCACTGGGGTGAAACACACCAAGGACTACCTGACACATTCCTCCCAATGATGAAGTCTAGCTTGGCGGTCACCTTTAAATTCTTTTCCCTCTTTATCTTCACTCTCACTGAGCTGGCAGGTCCGCAGCTTCTGGGAGCTGGGAGATACAACCCTCCTGGTCTGCTGTAAGGACCGACCCATGCTTGACACCAAGGGCAATGTGTGCAAAGGCCAATGGGCCTGCAAAGGATACAGGCAATGGGAAGACACACCTGCTAGGGGGAGAGTGTATGTCTTGAAGCCTCCCGAATCCCGACATTGGTCAGAACCTCCAGCCTAGAAATTCAGCCTCAAAGGGCAATAAATCAATTTGAAGCCGACACTGGTGGCGGTTATCATTTCCACCCTTGCAATTATTAGACCCAGACTTCACCAGACATTTGCTCTGTGCTGGAAGCAATTAGTGAGGATCCCATGTGATCTTGGTAGACGTTAGTTCTGGATAAGCAACCCTACACCCTGTAACTTGTACTCAAGTCCTAACTAAAGTAATAGTGGCATTTGTTATTTACAGCTCTTGGAAATGGTAAAAGTGTAATAGGAAGTCATGTGAAAAAATGTCATCCTCCACAGGGTAAAGAGTGAGGATCACCAAATCTGTAATTGTCAAAGTTAGAGGTGCTTTCATGGGCATGGGGCAGTAAAATAGGGAAACAGAGGAGATATATCATCCACATTTTTAGTGGGAGGAAATGGGGGCACGTAGGGCACAGTGAGTCAGCTATGTTTATCATCATTTATTTTCCCTGCATGGTAAACAATGCAACATCTAGCTCCTTGCCTCTGCAAGGCCCCATGATGTTCAGAAATGTCCCAACAATATGGCAATGGGGTGGCCATGTATTTTACAGAATCTAAGCATTTTACTAAACAACAATGATTCTGTCTGACACATTTCAAAGTTTTTAAAAGACCATAGTAAAGTGGCCAAATGGGTTCTCTCCATACCAACAAATGAGACAATCTCAGACATAAATTAATTTGTTCTCAAAGATGTTGAAACATATATTGTTTTGGACACAACTAAAACACATGTTGATTATACACTTAAAACGGTGCTTCTTTATAAATAACAGTGAGGGCAGGGCTTGTGATGGGTAAAGAAAATATAACATATACACAGTAAAAAGTACACAGACAAAGTATAGCTTGGTATTAATGATAGAATATTCTCAATCTGATGCAAACATAAAAAATCAAAGTTTTGCTAATTGTAATTGTAGGAAATTAAATTACTAGCAGAGGAGGATGAAACCCTACTCAAGCAGCAACCAACATTTTTGTCAGGGTGAAAAACAAATAAAACCCAAATCGACTTGTGCGGTTAAGCACCCTTTGGTAACTTGGCATAAAAGCAGTCAGGCTTAATTTTGAAGCAATATGTAAAGTATATTCAGTGCTTCAAACAGTAATAAAGTGAAAACACAACACAAGAAAAATCCCACATCGATTTAGAAAAATAGAATTGGCATGTCATCTTTTCATTGAAGTTCAGCTACAGAAATTCCACTTTCATAATCCGCCAGTTATGTCCAAAGCATCCTGCTGGTAATTTGAATTATTCGCATGCTTAATTTCACTCACTCTTGGGAAGCATTTTACATCTTTTTCACACCTATTCAAATGCTAACAACTGTCTGGAAGAAGGAAAAGAGTAAACACTAATTTAGCCTTCAGGAATGTCAAGCAGGAAAAAGGTGAATTTCCAAAAGCTACATTTCCTTAATATTTGTTTAAACTCTTACTTCATCATTGAATTGGATTTGTAATAACTATTACAATAACTGTTACTTATTTTTCTAGCTAGTCCTATTCCTGAGATACAATATTGGGATTTTAATCTGTACCCTCGTTTTCCACATAGGACATCTAGACCTGCCACAGTGAAAAAATTGTTTGAGGCTGCTAGGCACTGTAGAGACATGTTAACATCACATTTCTACATGTCCTACTTTTAAGTAACATGCACCCTGCTCTGTGGGCTATAAATTTACATGGGGTGACCTACTTTTATTTAAAAGTGAGATTTGGACCTGTCAAAATGATTTATTTTGGTAGGGCGAATTGCAGTTTTTACACTTCTATAGTCAAGGTACAATAGTAGGCCTGATGTCATGTTTGCAATGCCACTGTAGTAGAGGGCACACTAGGTGCGGAGGTCCACTGGTGGTATTTAACTTCCAAGGCCTGAGTACACTTTGTACCATAATTTTGGGACTCATAGATAATCTAAATATACCAATTAGGAATATGCCAGTTCTATCATGTTAACACATGAAACACAGGCACTTTACTACTGGTAAGCAGGGTTAAAGTCCATAGAGTTCTAATGCTAGCAAAAATATAGGGTAGAGCAAAAAGCAAAAAAATGCGATGTGACCACACTGAAAAGGCAGCATTCCAAAAAATGTTGTCTTTTTCCAAATAGTTTAGAGCATATAAACACTTTAAAAAAAGGCATAAATTCTATTTTAGAGAACTATGTTAAACAAGCGTAACAACTGCAGCCTATTTACATAATTATCTCTGATCCAAATTGAAAATGATCTATTCTGGCACTGGTCTGGAAAATGTATAAAAATATGAGCAACATCTGCAATTTATGTCTCCCTTTCAGTAATGTACTTTGACATTGATTCGTAAGAAATGCCTGCTTGACACACAGCCAGCACAACACTGCTGCTTCCAGTGGGATTATGATCCTTTAACCCAGAACCTCATATTTGACAATAAGCTACTCAGGGGAGGGATGATGATATTAAAACAGAATTCTTTTCTGCCAGTACAATGACATAAGACTAGTGGAGACGCAGCAGACTACTGTGAGATATATATTTGGGTACAGGCGGGAAAAAAGGTAAGCATTGTGTTGTATAAGTGTTTATATAGCAATTTCCATGCCCCGTGCAAGGCCTAAAGTGGTTTACTGGCTAGTCCAGTTGCATTATTTATATATGGCACTTCATATCCCTGGTGAGGTCCCAAAGGAATTTGATTTGCAAGGGATTTCTGGGCACCGTTCAAAGTGCAGGGTTGAAAGAGTGTTGTTTGTAGTTTGGGCCTTGTGGGACATGTTAGTGAGGTGCGTGATGTTTGATGAATTCATGGGTGCACAGTATGCTGAGTATATGTATGATTACGCATGGGTGCTGCATAGAGTGGTAGAATAGATATAGCCACCTTTTTGAGAGGGACTGTATCATAAAAAGAAACCACAGTCGACATGCATTATTGGGATAATTTTTGGTATGGGGAGTTTGGAACTAACCCTATAGCAACAGAAGAGCAACCTACTAGAGGCACTGTTAAACTACCAGGAAGTATTATATGGATTTAACCTGGGAGCGACATAGGAGCAACACACTTTGGGACACTATTAAACTGCCAAGGAGGTTATATGAGGTGTAGCCAGAGAAGCAAATAATTGAAGGCACTGATAAACCACCAGGAAATATTATTAGCACTGTATCCATGAACGAAAGAGGAACAACCCATTACAACTGCCGAGGAGGTCTTCCTGGGACCTACATAGGTACATCTCAATACAGGTTCTTTTAGACCACCTAGGGGTATTATATGGGGTCTACCCAGGATCAACAGAGTAATAACGGAGGAATGGAGGCATTGTTAAACCACCAATGAGTAATATTTTGAACCTTAATCCAGGTCACACCTTAATCGAACTAATGTGATATCGCCTGTTTAGCACAATTAAACCGATCTAAATTATTTTGATGGTGATATTTTAGTTTTTAACGAATATACTGGTGCACTGGTCATTGTTAGAGTGCAAAGTCTGAGCAAAATGAGGCCCACGGATAACAAGTCAGGACTTTCCATGGCCTGGATTGGAAAGAGCTACTGAGAAAGGCCAACATGGGTGGCCTCCTATTTCAGACAGAAGCTCTGTTCAACCCCCGGAAACAGGTTACAGAGAATTATACTGCTTTCAGTGAACATCTAATTAGGAAGCTCGACCAACTTGCTCCGCTTAAAGTGATCAGGAAAAGAGGAAGCCCCTCAGCCCCATGGTACTCGGAGAACCTGAGAAATCTCAAGCTTTCGTGTAAAATGGCAGAAAGACAATGGAGGAGGGAATATTTGGAAAATGATCAAATTAGCTGGAGGCTCACTATAATAAAATGTAAAAAAGAAATAATTACTGCCAAAGCTGAACACTTTGCATCTACCATTCTCAAAAGTTCCAACAAATCCAGGGACATCTTCAGGATAGTGAGAGGCACGACCCAGTCTGACTGTTCGAAAAGCAAAATCAAACCCACTCATGAGTTGTGTGATGGACTGGCTCTCTTCTTCCAAGAAGAAATAAACAAAATTGTGGAAGGCTTGAGAGATATACCTCCATCCGTTTTGCCAGACCAGAAAAAGGGGGAAAGATGTGATAACTGGGATGGTGCTTCCGAGTTGGTCATCCATGGGGCTATCATAGATAACATCCTGATACCTTTGGAAGAGGAGTTTACCCGAGTGGCCCTAGGAATTTCCTCAGGTTCACCACTGGTTCCTATGCCCCACAAGCTAATGAAAGAACTTGGGTCAGAGCTCTTTCCCATCCTACGTCAGTTGTGCTGTCAATCTCTCAATACTGGTGTGATGCCGTCCAATTGGAAGCAGGCTGTCATCACTCCGCTCCTGAAAAAACCCACATTGGACTTAGGCTGTTATAAGAACTACAGACCAATATCCCTCTTGCCGTACCCGATTAAGATCGTGGAATGCTTGGTCAGTAGTGCACTGTCCCTCTTTCTGGAGACAAACAACAACCTGGAGGAGGAACAGTTTGGCTTCAGACCGGGTCATGGAACAAAGACAGCCTTGGTGGCCGTTCTGGACAGTCTTCGAATGAGGGCGAACAGGGGCCAATCGGCAACACTAATATTACTAGACGTTATCCGCCGCATTCGATATGGTAAACAGCGACATTCTTCTCTCAAGGTTGGAAACCCTAGGAGTGACGGGGGTAGCGCTAAGTTGTTTGCGATCTTATCTATCTGATAGATGGCAGGCAGTAGCGCTCCCTCCGGCCAATCGGAATTTGCGATAACTATACAGGGGGTACCGCAGGGATCTTCAATCAGTCCCATTTTGTTTAATGCATACATGCAACCTCTGCTAGGGATTGTCAAAGCACACAACATCAGCGTGATTAATTACGCTGATGATACTCAGCTTATGGTATCCCTAGATGGTGATCAGGCGGACTCACTGGACAGCTTTCATGCTTGTATGCTTGAAATGGCAAAATGGCTGAAGGAGAACTCGCTCCTGTTCAATAGCGAGAAATCGGACATCCTACAATGTAAGGTGGGGGGGATCTCCAGAGGTCTGCCAGCCGACTTCTGGCCTCTAACCTCAGATGGCATGCTGACACCAGTGAACACTGTACGTAATCTGGGGGTCAGTTTCAATGAGAAATTAAATTGGGAGTCCCATGTTAACAAACTGGTGGGAGGTTGTTACATTCTCATCCGAAGTTTGCGGAAAGTATTGCCATTGCTGCCAGTACAGGCACAAACTACGGTAATAGTCAGGAGTATTATTTTAAGCCACCTGGACTACTGTAATGCCTTGCTTCTGGAATCTCCAGGAAACCTGATTGCTAGACTGCAGAGTATCTAGTCGGCAGCAGCTAAGCTAGCTCTCACTCGAGCACGTTGCTCCTCAACAACATAAGCACTGGTGGAGCTGCACTGGCTCCCAGTAGCCCAAAGGATCTTGTTCAAATCGCTGAGTATAGGGTTCAGGGCACTTCATGGACAAGGACCCAAGCTGCTTCAATATAGGTTCCAATTGTACGAGCCCACACGTACCCTCCGGTCTTCTTCTGCCAGCCTCTCTAGGATTCCCAGTATAAAGAAGTGACCCTGGGGGCGGGGAAGCCTTCAGCGTGACAGCACCCCGCCTTTAGAACCGCCTCCCCCTGGAAATCAGGAGTATACAGAGTCTGACGCTGTTCCGCAAGAGAATTAAGACCTGGCTTTTCCCTAAGGTCTGAAAATCTTGGTTCTTATCAGTGATTTAACTCTTCTCTGTAGTCTGCCCTTTTTTACAGTTGGCAGTCTTTCTCTGGGTTCCAACTATCTCTCAGCGCCGGGATGCCCGCAGGGTTGCAGTGTGCTCTACAAATACCAAAATAAATAAATAAATATATTTTATTACAATTGTTGTTGAATTAATTACCTTGATTGTGTTATTTTAGAATGTAGTTCAGATTATATGCATGTTAGATATAAGGTGCTTACAGAAGTAATGTCTTACTCTGTAAATTTACTATATATTTGCCCCTCTGGTAGCATTCATTTTGCTCTTAAAACTTGTCTATGTAATATCTGTGCTTGAATGAAATGCTATTGCCATGTTCTTTCATGATTCTTTGAATCGAAATAAAGACAATTTAATGAAGATTTTGAATCTAGGAGTAACGGAAGAGCAAACGATTGGAGGTACTCTTAAACCACCAGGGAATTAGTGTACGGTGTTCACGTAGGATTGAGTTGGAAGGGCTTCAAGGAGGAATCTAGCCCTTGGTCATTACTGGGCCAAACAGACTCAAACAGGGATGGCACCACAGGAAGATGCACTTAACCTTCATCCTTTTTCTTGGACACCCACACCTGCAGACCTAGCAGGACATGATTAAAATAGTGGAGGAAGGAGAGTAGCAGAGTTAGTAAAGTAGGACCAGAAGGGGGTGGAAAAATCCCAGACTACACTTGAGGAAGATAGTGCAGTTTGAGCAGGGACAGACGATCCGGAAAAATATAGAGGAAAAGAAAGGGAGACACAAAAAGAAAAAAAAAGCAAGAGGAAATCAGGGGCAAAAGGGAAAGAAGAAGAGAGAGAAAAACAAAGGGAGTGAAAAAAGACCAGGGAAGATGAAGGAAAAAGAGAAACAAATGTAAAAAAGGCCAGCACAGATAAATATCTTGTTGAAAGGTTGTTAATTACAAAGTATTTTCTAGGAAGGAAATGTAGATTGAGTTCTGTAGGGCTTCAGATTGTTGGGTCTTATGTTAGTTTTTGGGAGAAGCGTGGCTTGTAGAGAAGCAACGGTTCTGGCCGAAAGCTCTTCCAGTGCCAAATAGGTGAATCGCGACGCCACAGGGAGTCAACCTTTACCCTGGCTACCCTTAACTGCAGGGCTCCTGGGCAGTGAAACGTCCTAGAGAATGTGAAGAAAAAGCCCACAACCTTGCAAAATGAGGTACTCAGATGGGAATGGTTAGCCAGTCAAAGCAATGTGGGGCCATCTTGGAACTCTGTAATTCTTAGCACAGGAAGATCTCGCCACAAAAGATCTTTATGAAAAAAACCAGTGGCCATCTTTGTGTAAGAGGTTGTAGATATACCTCATGCAAGGATATGTTGTACCAGCAGAATTAAACGTGTGAAAAAGCACAATCTTTTACATCTGCACAGGCAATAAACTTAAACTAAACAGCATTTTCCCAGAACAAAACTAAAATAATTTTATGTAGAATATCGAGGAACATTTGATTGCATCTTACGTGAGTAAAATAGCACATATAAGTATATTTACCCATTGAAAACAAGGGGGCTGAAAGCAAGAGATCAGAACAGGGCCCCCTGCAAACCATTCTCCGCAATAAAGAAATGCTTGCAACAAAGTCTGAGTTCGTGTATTCTAAACAATGATGCGGGCTAGCCAAGTACAACACAGTGAAGTGGGGTCATCTACAACACAACTCTGCTCAGCCCAGGAAGAGTTCACAACAAAGCCCTTTAGTCAAACAACAGTGTCCATCTTTGAAAGGATACAGACATACCATATTCGAGGACATGTTTTGGCACAAGAAATACAGCCAATGGAATCTATTTACTTATTTATCTGGAAGTTTTAGAAAGTGATACCTGCTGTCTTTAGCTACTTCAGAACACTGACAGTGAGGACAGAAGCAGAACTTGAAAAGGAGATTTAGAGTCAGCCAGCTAGTAGTGGAAATCGTGTCTGATGTTCTTCAGTTGTAACTCCTGTTACGGAACACTTCTGGTTGGAAAAACTATCAGCATCCACTACATTCATGGGAGGGAGCTTAGTACTTGCAAAGCCGCGTACAGACACCTTCTGGCTTTTAGATATGCAGTGAAAGGTAGGTCATCAGTAGAGCAGCTGCTGTGCTCTCGCTGGGTTACTGCTACGGGTAACAGTCATATCCTGGGAAGAGGGCTTCTCCATCCAATGTAGTCAATGTGCACTTCTGGGACCACTCTTGACTCTGAGATGGTATAGGGATTGTTATGCCTTTTTGTACAGGTTTGCATGCTTCCACAGTCTGTGCATAGCTTTATAAATGCTTTAAGTTTCCTTACCAAACTGGGATTTAGGATAGTTCTGTCTTATCCATCGAGCTGGGTGTGCATTATTTGTTGAGGCTGGAGGGCTTTACCAATAGTTTATCGAGCTTCTAATTCAGTAGATATTACAAGTGCCTGAGGGGCGTAAATAACCCGAGCATGCTGTTTGCTATAAGGCATGGCATTAAGTTAAGGTTCAGGTGGAACTCCTTTAAATATGAATGACCACCATCGCCATGGCCAAACCATGGAATAAACATCTGTCAGTGGCAGCTAAGCCAATCATGGGGTACATTCCTTTTTACCTGCATCACAATGTAGAGAGACTGCCTACTGTCTTTGCCTGGTAAAATCTCTGTCGCTTGGCATGACGGCTCGTTCTCCGTTCCACTGAGAGTTGAGTGTGTGAGATTTGTATCCATAGGAGTGGCCGGGTATCCGGATTTTTTGTAGTTCACCTAAATGTGTGAGGCTCCAGGACTGTATGAAATTCAATAGGAATAGTGGCACTGAGAAAGTATGCATCTGTCCTGTACTGTTCTCTCCTCTACCTACTCCTCGCACCTGCCATTGTAACCAGATGTTGTGTAACTGGTTTTGAGGCTCATCCCCTTTCTTGGTTCCTTGTGACTATCCAACACCCACCAAGAGAGCTGAACACAGTAACTACTCTGACTGACTGACAGCTGTCTTGGAATGCCAGAAATGTATAGTGCAAACACAATAAGATAATGGACGGAGCGCTCACCCCCAGTCACTATTACAAATGGGTTGAATCCATCATCGCTATTGAGCTCACTTCGCCACCCTAATGCAGATCCAGCCATATGCAAATCAATATCGACCTTGTTCCTCATGGGAACAGTCAAGCCCTAACTAACCAAACCAGCCTGGACTGGAAACAAGCATCCTGGGACCGGTTATGGGGTAACACCCCTCATCAGCCAGGCTAGCTTGAGTCCAGTGGTAAAGTGGGCTTACCCTTCCAACTTAGGGTGAACAATGCAAACGTAATAAGATGATGGATGGAGTGCTGAAACTTTTCAGACACTCACCCCCAGTCACTATTAAATCTGGGCTAAATCCATCATTGTTATTTAGTTCACTTCGGCCACTCCAGTTCGGACCCAGCCATATGCAAATCAATGTTGACCCTGTTCTCATGGGAGCAGTCCAGCCCAAACTGCCAAGCCAGGTCTTCCCTGGACTGGAAAGAAGCATCCTGGGGCCGGATTCGGGGTAACACCCCTCATCAACCAGGCAAGCATGAATCCCAGTGGCAACATGAGCAAGGGACCCACTTCTAGGCATATACCCATATATATGAACACATATCCACAATAAAACCATAAAAAGGTTAATAAGATAAAATATATTAATTATTGTACACAAAAAATGCAATATTGCAAATCGAAAAATCAAAAAATCACATTTACAAAAAATACTATAAACATTAAAATACATTTTTTAAATAAAAACAAATAAAGTTAAATATAAAAAAACTATGAAATGCTATACACTCTTTTTAACCAATATTATTAAAACTATTTAAGTCTAAGGCTATTAAATATATTATTCCCACTCTAGTTTATGCAATGATAGGGAAAGTGTTGAAATTTGGTGGGATGAAATTGACTATTCCTGCTCCAGTCCCTGCAACAGTAGGAAAAGCTTTGGATTTCAGAGAGGTGACATTTACTATTCCCACTCCAAACAGCGCAACAGTAGAGGTAATGTTATACTTTGGAGGGGTAAAATTTTCTATTCTCACTCCATTCTGAGAAACAGCAGAGAAAGCACTGGATTTTGGAGTGGTGAGATTTACTATTCACACTCTAAACAGTACAACAGTAGGTAAAGTGTCAAATTGCAAAGAGGTTAATTTTACTATTCCTACTGCAGTCTGAGCCAAAAGTAGGTAAAGTACTTTACTTCAAAATATTACATAGATATTTTGTTTTTCAACAAACTTTATTGAGCACCAAAAAATTATTACAACATTTTTTTCCCCAGGTACATTACGGCATTTTCGTGATTTGTTCTGCCATCTTAGACGAATATCTTCTTATTTGCAGATTAACCTGTCTGGGTCTGGATAACAATACATCATGGTGCAATCACTGCAATTAATAAAACAAGTACTGTGTGCGTATAAGGTACAATGTTATCGCTTGGAACAATTGCATTTTTTAAAAACATTTCGAACAATTACATTAACTAGAACTTCCCCTTCCCTCCCTCCACCCACCCTCCTGGTCTGCCTTTTTTTTCCTCTTTTTTTGTACGATGTTCAGCCTAGTACCTCTGCCTAGATAACTCCTGCCAACAATTGCTGGTTGTGTGCGGTTCGGGTGTTAATGTGGCCCATAGGAAATCTGTGTTGCGTGTTATGTAAGGAAATGGATACGTTATGGAGTAGGGGCGACGGCGCAGGTATAAGGTCTATCTGTCTGAAATCCTCTAGCATGCGTTCCCATTCCAGGGAAATGGGATGTTTCCTTACCTCTCTCGCCGCGCTAAAAACATTACATATATAAGTAACATCATAAATGTAAAAAAATACTAAACTCTTAATATAAAAATTATTAACAGAAATATATAAGTATATATACATATACATGTATGTATTAAAAAATTTCAAAAATCAATTTGCATAGTTACTATTGATTAAAAAAATGAATCATTAATTAATAAATAAGTGTTATTCAATTATTAATTAATTACCTTCTCACCCTATACCCCTACAAACCTAGCAGCCTGCACCTGAATAGAACTTAAAAAGTCATTATTTCATAATTTACATAATGAAAATCCCTGCTGTGCAACAGTATTAAATAATGAATTAACAATTAGCAGTTAATTGTTAATACATTAGTAAGTTTATACCAAAAGAAGAGTGAGGGTATTCTGTGTGTTCCTACTCCTTAGGCCCCTAGAAATACATTAAGAAACAAACAAAGGAAGGAGTAGTCCCAGGACAGGAAGTCCTAGTACTTAAAAACTGAGAAATGTGAAAAAAGAAAAAAGATTTTTTTCTTTTTTAAAAAAACCCTCACTCACCGACCTAGTCGGTCGACATGTTTCAACCTTGTTTAATTCTAGGTTTTCTTCAGGACCAAATGAGGTGAGACGGAGGTGCACCCTTCCCAGACCCACCTATGTTCTATACCGCGTACTCACGGTTTTTGCTTGCTTACAGCGTTCTGTGTAAGGTAATCTGAAACAAGATAACACAGCATGGAAATGATGCAATAGTTATTCGTTAATGATGTGTCTCCGTTTGTGCATGCAATTCGCCATATTCAGCATGCATTATCGTGACCTCTAGTGGAGTTGTTACCCAGGTTAAAACTTTTTTCTGGGTTGCATACAGACCCATACTCAATTCTTTCAATCATGGGTGTCAAGCGTACCTTGAAGATTTTTTAAGGGTGCTTAAGTGATTAAAACAGTCAAGGTATATATGTAGTCACTCGGTATATTCGGACTCCTATATACTTTTGTTGTGTTAAATAGGGCGAGAAATCAAAGTGTCCACCAATAGTGAATTTCATTACTGCAAAACAGTTAAGGGGCATACATTTTGGACTTACTTGTTTTAAGTGCTAATCGAGCCCCATGGAAACCGGGGGGGGGGGGGGGGACCTATGAGCATTCTGTTGAAATAAAACGCCAAAATTAATTGCGATTACTACTGAGACCTCGTGACCCGAGGCACTCGGTTATTTTGTTAGCACTCAAGTAGCTCAAGTGCTCTCGAATCTATGTCACTTACTTGTCATGGGGCGAAAGCCCTCCGGAAACCTATCCTTCCCGCACGGCGTCCCGAGGATACTGCCATCTAAGCTTCTGTGTATTTACAACAGAAGCTCCATGATAGGGCAGTGGGGACACGTAGTACTATAACATGTGACCATTCCAAGGTAGTGTGTTTAAAGGAAAGGTATCTGCGGTTAGGGATGCCTGCTTCAGCGACTGTCAAACTTTATTGGCACTGTAAAAGAGAACAATATTAGTTTTATGGCGATTAAGCTCACAGTGTTCTGATGGGCATATTTTATTTGTAAGAACATTCTTGTTACAAGTGAGCTGAGGATATTAATCTTACGAAAAAAGGGAATTTGGCAGAGACATGTTTTCCACAATAGATCAAGGTATGATTGTGAGTGGATTGCCGAAATATCCAGCATTTGACCGTTATTCAGGTATTTAGAGGATAGTTTACACTGTTAAGGATGCCTGATTTAACACAGTATCAAAAACTTTATTCGCACCATAAAAGGGGACAAATTTAGTCTTCTAGTGATGAACCTCTTTGTATTCTGGCGGGCATTTTTTGGTTGTACGAGCATTCAAAAATTCCACTGAGGGGAGAATATCAGTCTTAAGTTAAAAAGGAATTCTGACAGAGACCTTATTATGTACTGTAGTGTTGGTAATAATAGTCATCTGTTTTTCACAGTGGACCATGGTATATTCTCGTTCAGTCGATATATGTGAGTGGATAATTGATATATCCAGCATTGCTCCTTTTCAAAGTGGCGTTGGGTTGTATTACCACCAGGTTGTAATTGCTCAATTACTGTCCACCTTAGCTCGTTTGTAGTGTGATTCACTGTCAAAAAAAATTCTGTCAATTTCGTGGCGATTTATTTGCACCTTATTGAGCTTCTATGTTCGCAAATACGTTGCTTGACCCTCCTTCCAGTCCTGCCCACGTACTGTAGCCCACATGGGCTTCTTATCATATACACCACATTTGCGCTATTGCAGTTTGTATGTGGGCGTTGTGTCCAAATTTCTCCGTTTGCCAATTGCAGTGTTTTTGTCGCTATTGTCAAGTGGCATACACTGCAGTTACCTCATGGATGGTGTCCGGTCACTCTTGGTATGCCCCACGCCCACGCACTAAGTACTGTTGGTTGTTAAGCTGTGTTAAATTTTCTAGGTCGGTGCACACAA
The DNA here is from genome assembly GCF_964263255.1 of Lissotriton vulgaris. Classification (NCBI taxonomy): domain Eukaryota; kingdom Metazoa; phylum Chordata; class Amphibia; order Caudata; family Salamandridae; genus Lissotriton; species Lissotriton vulgaris. The sequence continues at coordinate 511,528,922 of NC_141694.1, forward strand.
GAGTATCTCTGCTACTGCGGGCTCTTTTAAATGAAAAAAGAGGTTTTTCCCAGTGGAGATTACCAGTATTTAAAATTTTCTAATGTTTATTGATTGACTTAGTCATTTTATTAGATAAACTATTGAAAGTAGTGACACATGTTAATGGTGGTGGTTTGTCCTCTTTTGTTCAGACTTCCAGAGTGGCCTTCCTCGGCTGGTTGCGGGCTCTTTTCTGTCCTTTATTCAGGATGTGTTTGGGATAGCCCCGGTCGGACAGTTTTTCCGATAGTTCCCTCACCTGGTTTATGTAATCCTCAAGTTTGCTGCAATTCTGTCTCAGGCGGAGGTATTGGCCATAGAGGAGATTTTCCTTGAGGGCCGGTGGATGGAAACTTTCATATCTTAGTGCATTGTTCTTTGCAGTTGGTTTATGATGAGTTTTAGTATGCAGTATTCCATCCTCCTTTTTTAGGAATGGGACGAAGATGCAGAGGAAGACGCAAGGGAAACAACCAGGTACATTGGGAGGAGCAAGACAACGTGGGCAACTACACGAGGAGCAAAACACAGACCCCCCAGGCATCAACAAGCAAAACCTAGTGACCAATCTGTCCTCGAGAACTCTAACGGAAACAGAAATGAGCACACTGAACAAAGGACTTGGCTTCATCCCAACAGCAAGAATTGACAAGTTTGCTTTACATTGGGAACTTGCAGAGCTTTTCAGAAAACTTAAGCTAAAAGCGTTCTTTGAAAAAACAGTGAGACTCCGGAGACAGGGTCTATCCCGGACACCCCTTTGCGAAATAAATTCCACTTTTCAACCACCCCCTCACTTGACTCCTGTGGAAATATCCACTTTTGAACAGGCAGTCTTTAATGACATAGAACAAATGCAAGAAGAAAAACGCTTCTGCAACACGAACAACAACGAAAGACTAGCTCTAGAAAATCTGAAGAACTGTGAGGAGATCGTAATTAAATCCGCCGACAAAGGGGGAGTCATAGTGGTATTGGATAAATAGCTTACCAAACTGAATGCCTCCACTTGTTATCTGATAGTAATAACTATCTACCACTGTCTGCCGATCCCACACAGGTTCTGAAGCAAGAAATCGAAATTGTAGTCAACATGGCAGAAACATGCGACAACATAACCAAACATGAGCCCGACTTTCTAAGAACCAGCAAAGGAAAAATTACATATTTTTATATCTTACCAAAGATGCATAAGAACAAACTGCCACCACCAGGAAGACCTATTGTGTCCGGCATAGGATCCCTCCTTGAACCTTTATCACAATACTGTGACTGTTTCTTCATAAAGATGGTACAGGGAACTGAGACATATCTTCAGGACACAAAGAGCCTGTTAAAAATGTTAAAAGACATCTGAGTGGATGAAACAACTATACTACTGAGCTTAGACATTGAGATCCTTTACACCAGTCTCTCCAGAACAAAACCCTGGAAGTTCTCGGCAGAGTACTGGAAGAAACAACATGGCCCTATCATGTCCCCAAACAGTTTGTCCTGGAATGTGCCGCCCTTGCACTAAAAAATAATTTTTTTGAATTTGAGGGAGCTGTTCCTACAGGTTGGGGGTACCTCGATGGGGAGCACTTTTGCCCCCAGCGTGGCCGGCCTCTACGTTTTTGATTTTGAGAAACAATTGATACTGAGAGAAGCTAATCCTCATGGTGAACATATTGTATTTTGGAAAAGATACATTGACAACGTCCTTGCCATTTGGCAAGGACCTGAACAAACGCTGAGTGAAAGTTTCCATCCACGGGCCCTCAAGGAAAATCTCCCCTATGGCCAATACCTCCGCCTGAGACGGAATTGCAGCAAACTTGAGGATTACAAAAACCAGGCGAGGGAACTAACGGAAAAACTGTCCGACCGGGGCTATCCCAAACACATCCTGAATAAAGGACAGAAAAGAGCCCGCAACCAGCCGAGGAAGGCCACTCTGGAAGACTGAACAAAAGAGGACAAACCACCACCATTAACATGTGTCACTACTTTCAATAGTTTATCTAATAAAATGACTAAGTCAATCAATAAACATTAGAAAATGTTTAATACTGGTAATCTCCACTGGGAAAAACCTCTTTTTTCATTTAAAAGAGCCCGCAGTATCAGGGATACTCTTGTGTGCACCCGACCTAGAAAAATTAACACAGCTTAACAACCAACAGTACTTAGTGCGTGGGGCCTACCAAGAGTGACCGGACACCCTCCATGCGGTAACTGCAGTGTATGCCACTTGACAATAGCGACAAAAACACTGCATTTGGCAAACAGAGAAATTTGGACACAACGCACACATACAAACTGCAATAGCGCAAATGTGGTGTATCTGATAAGATGCCCATGTGGGCTAGAGGACATGGGCATGACTGGAAGGAGGGTCAAGCATCGTATTTGCGAACATAGAAGCTCAATAAGGTGCAAACAAATCGCCACGAAATTGACAGAACATTTTTTGACAGTGATTCACACTACAAACAATCTAAGGTGGACAGTAATTGAGCAATTACAACCTGGTGGTAACACAACCCAACGCCTCTTTGAAAAGGAGCATCGCTGGATATATCGATTATCCACTCACATATCTGGACTGAAAGAGAATATACCATGGTCCACTGTGAAAAAGAGATGACTATTATTACCAACACTATAGTATATAAGAAGGTCTCTGTCAGAATTCCTTTTTAACTTAAGACTGATATTCTCCCCTCAGTGGTATTTTTGAATGCTCGTACAACCAAAAAATACCCGCCAGAATGCAAAGAGGTTCATCACTGGAAGACTAAATTTGTCCCCTTTTACGGTGCGAATAAAGTTTTTGATACTGTGTTAAATCAGGCATCCATAACAGTGTAAACTATCCTCTAAATACCTGAATAACCGTCACAGGCTGGAAATTTCGGTTATCCACTCACAATCATACCTTGATATATTGTGAGAAACAGGTCTCTGCTAAATTCCCTTTTTTCGTAAGATTAATATCCTCCCCTCACTTGTAACAAGAATGTTCTTACAAATAAAATATGCCCGTCAGAACACTGAGAGCGTAATCGCCATAAAACTAAAATTGTTCTCTTTTACAGTGCCAATAAAGTTTTGACAGTCGCTGAAGCAAGCATCCCTAACCGCGGATACCTTTCCTTTAAACACACTCCCTTAGAACGGTCACATGTTATAGTACCACGTGTCCCCACTGCCCTATCATGGAGCTTCTGTTTTACACCTTGGCTGCTAAGGGGTTTTCCCCTCCTGTGCTGCATTTTGGTGAACTCCATTGTTCATGACAAGGTCAACTCGTCATAAGCACAGCTTCACTGTGCCTCATGACGAGCTGACCTTGTCATGCGCATGGAAGAGGGAAGCTTAGACGGCAGTATCCTCGAGACGCTGTGCGGGAAGGATAGGTTTCCGGAGGGCTTTCGTCTCATGACAAGTAAGTGACATAGATTCGGGAGCACACGAGCTACTTGAGTGCAAACAAAATAACCGAGCGCCTTGGGTCACGAGGTCTCGGTAATAATCACAATTCATTTTGGTGTTTTTTTCAACAGAACGCTCATAGGTGGCCCCGAACAAGGTATCTATGGGGCTCGATTAGCAATTAAAACGAGTAAGTCCATAATGTATGCCCCTTAACTGTTTTGCAGTAATGAAATTCAGTATTGATGGACACTTTGATTTCTCGCCCTATTTAACACAATGAAAGTATATATGAGTCCGAATATACCGAGTGACTACATATATACCTTGACTATTTTTAGTCACTTAAGCGCCCTTAAAAAATCTTCAAGGTACGCTTGACACCCATGATTGAAAGAATTGAGTATGGGTCTGTATGCAACCCAGCAAAAAGTTTTAACCTGGGTAATAACTCCACTAGAGGTCACGATTAATGCATGCTGAATATGGCTAATTGCATGCACAAACGGAGACACATCATTAACGAATAACCATTGCATCATTTCCATGCTGTTTTATCTTGTTTCAGATTACCTTACACAGAATGCTGTAAGCAAGCAAAAACCGCGAGTACGCGGTATAGCACATAGGTGGGTCTGGGAAGGATGCACCTTAGCGTTTGCAGACCTCCCGTCTCACCTCATTTGGTCCTGAAGAAAACCTAGAATTAAACAAGATTGAAACATGTCGACCACATTTTCATTCACACTTTGATACTTTTTGGCCAATATTACCATTAGAAGTATCTCACCAGTTTTTAACCATGTTACACTGGGCCCAGAATAAAATTTCTTGAGGGAGCACATGCTGTACACTTTTTAAATTTCATGATTTCTTCTTTTTACACATTCACTCACAAAATAACCAGCTCCGCTGCAGTTGCAGGTGTCGCAGCACACCCAAGTGGCACTCGGTCACTTGGGTGGACCCCGATGATGAAGCATGTCACCGACTAGGTCGGTGAGTGAGGGGTTTCTTAAAAAAGAAAAAAATCTTTTTTCTTTTTTCAAATTTCTCCGTTTTTAAGTACTAATACATTATTACGTAATTAACTTCCCAGCCTAGACCTCTACAAACCTAACAATCCGCAACCAAAATATATTTGAAATAATTAAATATTCAATCATTAACATTTTATTTTAAACTTAATTTTGAATTTTCCGCAGAAAGAGAACATGGACTTCAAGCACCGCAGAATGGTACACTAAACAGCAAAAAAAGCACACCTTTGTATCAGTGTGATACAAAGGTGATTGTAATAGGTATATGAAAATTAATACACACAATTGTATAAACTACAAGAGGGCACAAACATTCACAAGTAGGGCGACATAGAAAAAGTCTTACTCTATTAGATGATGTCTTGACTGGCATAATAGGAAGGGTATGTAGCGTGAGGTGAATGGGGGTTCTGGCTTTGGGCATCTGATTCCAGAGAGAGTAGATAGGCAGGGAAAGGCTGCCAAATATCTTTTGGTCTAGCAGTGGGGGGTTGCAATGTGGCATATGCCTCACTCGTCATGTTGCAGTATGTCATGCTATGTAGCCAGGCCTTAATAGTGGGGCGGATTCGCTGCCCCAATGTAATGCTACCTCTGCACCAGTAGTAGAGCTATAGCGGTGAATCTGCAGGTACTCTTCGGGATGTTGGTCACATTACCCAAAGTGCCACCATAGGGGGTGGCTCAAGATGATGACGTGGATGACACAGCCCTTATATCCAGGACTGCTAGGGGTTTCCAATCTCTCTTAGATGCTTTTTCCAACTTTCTGTTGGAAAGAGATTTATCTATTAATGACTCAAAATCCTATATAATGTAGGTGGGCACTCGCCCCAAAAAATCCTTCAAATTTAGAGTAGGCCCTGCTAAAGTACCCCGTACAGACGTCTTTTTATACCTGGGGGTCTTACTGAATGATCAAATAAAACGGGGACCACTAAAATAAAGAAAAAAGGGGATTTAGCTCGTGTGAATTAGGCCATTTTTAATTTTGCTTCTAAACTAGGTAAGAGACCTATTGCCACCCTGCTGAAAGTGTACCAAGCAAAGATTGTAGCTCTAGCTTGCTATGGGAGCGAAATATGAGGGCATGTCTCCACAGACACTTTACAGGTGGTTGAAAATACTTTTTTGAAGCGCCTGTTGGGTGTTCCCCACTTGCCTGTCTAATTTGGTGGTCCACGGGGAACTGGGGGGTGCCCTACCTAAATGATACCCTTGCTCTTCGCCCCCTTACGTTTTGGCTAAACAGTTTCCTGAACAAAGAATTAACTCTTAGCCAGCCAGTTTTAAAAGAGTGCATGACCCTTGACAATGCTCTCAGCATACCTTGGTTTAGATATATTAAGAGTAGCTTTGAAAAGCTAGGGCGGGCTGATTTATTTTCCAATCCCAAATCAATTACAAATAAGGATGTGGGGATAACTAGGAATCCTTCAACAGCTTAGGGAAATTGGAAAGGTAAAAGCTGGAATTGCGAAAACCTAGCTTCCGCAAATTTTAATGTTAAAGACAATTCCATCAGCTGAGCCTTATCTTCTAGGGTTTTTATCCACATATGAGCGGTTTCTATTGACCAGGTTTCGCATGGATCTTTTTCACCTCCTACTTGCAATTCCCAGAGAGAGCAGTAGAGGCCAGCTGTTAACACCCTGTGGCTGCGATGGAGAGTCTCCACAGGGTTTGCTACATTTGATGTTTTTTTTGTAAATTTTATGGGTTTCCCTAGAAGTACTTTTTAGTCCCCATTTTTAAGAAGAGGAATTTTAAACAGGCTCGTCCAGCTCTCCTGTATCTCCAATTGCTGAAGGATGATTGTACTTTTTTTTTATTGCTGGCTATTTGAAATCCACGGTTAAGACCAGGGCTTGTCTTGACTAATAGTTACTTAGGATAAAGATCTCAGTCCACACTGATGAGATAAATGTGTCAGAGGGTCAGTATAATTTACTAGGACGTGCAGATTAAAGGAGGATACTATTTGACTTTGAATTTTGCACTTTATTGTCAGAGATTGTTATGGGAGGCTGTGCTATGTATTTTAATTATGTTTTATTAGGCTTCTTATTTCATGGAATCATATATTTTGATGTAATTTGGTAGTTTTGCAACTTTTATGGTTTTATTTCCGTGAAACCGAATAAAGTTGATTTGTTTTGATTGGATTTGTACAAGTTAAGGTTTTAAATGTACGTATATTTCAGGCTGTGGAGGATATTATTTGACGTAGGAACATACTCCCCTCATCTAAGTGAGAAACTTGTCATTCCAGTTCTGAGTTATAAGGCAGCTTTGTTGTATTCCTACATGATGTCAATTCTGGAACCATTTTGTGTCATGTAGAATGCTTACGTGTCAGCGGACCATTCTGCTGTTGGATCTTGCTGTGTCAACTACCTTCTTCTGCCTGTGGATGTTAAGTTGTCATTTCCTTCATTAAATCTACTTGCAACCTACCTACGCGTTCGCTCTTCACTACATAATTTCTGGCGACGACTGGGTAACTACAACCCCTTGCAAGAAGGATTTTATTTTACTCGTTTGTCGCTGAGTACCTGGCAAAGTAAACCAAATTCTACATACATAATAGTCGATTTTGTATACTGCACAGGTGACTGCTCGGAGCACACTACTGACTAACATAAACACTGCAAACGTTTTGAAAACGTTATCTTAGTAGCAAAACCGAATTCAAATCCAAACACCGATTTTCTACAACAGAAACGTAAAAGCCATTAGTTCACGTCTGGAGCCCCATCGGACTGAACTCATTTTGCAATCAAATGGAATGTATTGCTGCTCTCCTAAAAATATCAAAGAAAAAGGAAAGCGTTTGCAGCAAATGCGCGTCTATTTATACAGTTTTGGACTAATAATCTCCCTCTCCAACAGTTGCAAGATGCATGAGATTGCAGGGAATCAGCTGCCCTGTGTGGAATGTAAGACATAGTTTCGTGACATTCGTGACATTCCTTTCATATCATCAGCCTCAGATGCCCAACGCTGGTTCAGGAGGTCAAATACATGCATAATTTGCATACAATAAGTCTAAATGGTAAACATTACCTAAGTCAGTAGTTATCCTGAGGAAGAAGCACGCCACCGGCCCTAATGGACCCACACCTCTCAATAGCATTAGCAAAGTCGGTAGGTCTCACCTTTGGGACATGCCCATGACCTGGCCACCTGCTTCATTTTGTAAGCTTACGCACCTCGCAAAATAGAACCTTTTTTTCATTTTCACTTTGTTGCGCCATTTGCTACATAAATTATACATTGCACATTCACTTTACCTTTTCACTTAAATTGCCCGTAGCCTTTTTTGCTCAGTATAAAATTATAAAATTATATATTTCTTATATATTGATATAAAATATTTGTTCAGATTCTGCTGTGGAATGTCATTTAAATGGCTCCTTCCAAATACATCAAACAAGCACTTGTCTTGGCTAAGTGGAGGGGTGGAGTGCTGAAAGTGAAATACAAAAATGAGTCCCCTCAAGTACGTAGGGGAAGGTTACAACTCATACAAGCAGAACACTGGGAGATCAAAATGCTATGGGGAGGGACAAGTACAAGAATAAGGATGAAAGGTATTACATCAGGAGCACACAACTGAGACATATGAGCAACAAAGACTCACTCCAGGTGAAGGCTGCCTGTAGGTGAGACCTATAAAGGAATCTCTGCGATGTGTGCAAAAGCAAAAACAATATTCATTTTCATTACTCACCTGTGTACTTAACATCTGTTTCGGATCTGGATAAAGGACATTCAAAGGCATTTCCATCATTTTTTAAGTTTGCACTAAAGGCCAGCATGTTTTCAGGTACTCAAACAACATCTTCATTACAAATGAAGGCACTTTCACAACTGGCTTTGAAATGTACTTCACACCAGAGCAATTCTACCCAACACGTAATTTTCAAATGGTCCTACATTACAGTCCCATGCTGATTCCTGTAGCCACCACAGCAAATGAACAGTGTGTTTTTCCCATCCAAACTTAGGGTGCCGATTAGGATGGCGGACGGATTGCCGGCCCGGCGGGGGCAATCCGTCCGCCATCCTCACAGAAATTACCCCCCGCCACATTAGGATGGCGGGGGAGTCCGCGGCGGACGGCAAGACTGTCCTCCGCTTTTCTGGCGCTCGCATTCGCGACCGGCAGAAAAAAGTGCTTACATATGGTGGCAGTGTCTGCGAGACACCGCCAACCATATTAAGATGCCGGCGGTCCTATGCCTTTCAACCGTGGAAAGGCATACGGTCTTTGCTTTAGGGACGTTGCGGGCCCCCAGGGTGAAGGGGGCCTGGGGGGTGCACATGGGAGGGTACCTTTGGTACCCCCCTGCGTTTCAAAGTAAATGTGTTTTTGGAATTAATTTTTGACGTATTGCTATAGGATTTTGGACTACTGATAGGGTAAATAATTTAAATTCATTAAAAAAACACATGTATCACATGTTTTTTTCTTTGTGTTAAAAAACCTTAATAATGATTGACATTTTCAAAGACTGTTTCCATGATACATGTGTTTTTTAATTAATTTTTGACGTATTGCTATAGGATTTTGGACTACTGATGGGGTAATTAAATGTCCCCTATGATTAAATAAAAAAAGAGATATTGATTCTTCCATGCCAATTTTTCCTGCATTTAGTGATGCTTCCTCAAGCCAAGCGGCATCCTCTAGATAGTGTGACAATAATGCACTTATGTGGCGATCTAGAATTTTTACTGGAAAAGGGAGATGGTAGATCGATCTAAAGTTGGCTGGGTCGGAGGGATCAGCTAGAGCTTTTTTTAGCAATGGCTTAACTATGGCTTTCTTCCAGCAATCAGGTACCTTCTCAGTTTCAAGAGATTGATTGCAAAGTTCTCGGAGAGGGCCTGCAAGCTCTTCTTCCCATATTAGCCATTTCTTTGGAGGCATTGGGTCCATCAGTGACCCTGATTTTATTGCCCTGTACAAGGTTTTAAAAACCTCACCAAAGATGGGATCCAACCTAGTAAGTGTCACGGGGAAGGGTCTGAAGGGGAGAGATCTGAGAGGGGAGGCAATCCAGACTGAGCAGGGCTGAGAGAGTGTGCGATAGAGTGTTTAACTATGGTAGGTTTGTCAATTTCTTCCAGAATTGTTTTGATTTTGCTACCGAAGTATTCTGACGGATTATCACATAATATCTGTGATGGTTTGATCGCTTGCTTGAAAGGAGATGGATCAGTAGATTCTTTAAGATTCAAATGTTTTCCTCACTTTGTTAGGAGCTGCAGCGATCTGCTCGTAATAGTAGTAAGCTCTCACTTTCCTTAACTTGCTTTTATATTGAGTTCTACCTCAGGGTTTTAAATGAACCCTGATAGTCTGAGTGTTGAGACTTAGTAGGGGATGTATCCTATCGTTTCAACGGAGGGACCTGACTCCCGTCATTCCTTCACAAGTGTGTCAGCATGTTTTGTGCCAATTCTGATCTTAGGGAAACTACCCCAGACATAGTTGGTGCCCCTTGGTGCTTCCTACTATATGTGTGTTGTTCCGGGTCTGGCCTAAAATAAACAGGAATATGGCAACATGAAAATTTGGACGTTGGAGTCTTCCTCTTCTGTATCCTGGTTCTCAAAAAGAGCACTGAGGGGACACACATTTTTAAGGGCTCGAGGTTAGTAAAAACGAACCCAAAAACATCTACCTCTTAAGACAGAATGAATCTATTGAGAAGAGGCCCTGGACATCCCTGCTACGAGGGTCAATGGGCTGATTTGTTTCGCAGAGGCTATCAATAATACAAAGAGGAACAAGACATGTCCTCCGTTGTGGAGGATGTACATCTGTATGCCAGAGCACACTTGAAAGGTCATCTCAGGGTCTTAGTATCACTTGTTAGACTTCACAGTTAGAAAGCGTACACAGGACATACAGGGTAATTGAAAGACGTCTAATTTAACCACGTTCACAGGAAAGTGAAGCCACAGTTAAAAGGTATGTAGAAGTAAAATTTACAAATGTGATGATGGATATCAGTTATTGTGCGACAATAAACAAATAGAATAGGAGGGGAAGAGGGTATAACAGAAGAATAAAGACAAAAGAATAGTCTACCAAAACATTAATACCGTTTGCAAAGTTTAAAAAATTGTCTGGGATCATGGGTGATACATTATACAATTTAAAGTGATTATAAAAGAAGCATGCGTGTCTCTTAGAGACTTGACTAAGGCTCTAGTTATTAGTGTGAAGTTTCAACGGGGTCTACCCTGAAACTACCTGACCTGGGTCATTAATTAGGTACATAAGAGAAAGGGTCAGTGTTTGATCATTCAAGTACGGAATGATTCCCAAAAAGACATCAGAGAATTAATGAAAAAAAGCAAAAATTCATCATATCGCCATCTCATAGCTTTTGCACACAATGAATTTAATGAGCATAGAATAAAATGGAGACACAAAATCAATTATATAGCTCCAAAAAGTGTTATTCACAATATTAAATCAACAAAATACAAACATAACTCTTATTAATCAAAGTTATCTTTATACTATTAAAATTGAGCGTGCTCTCAGTGAGGGGAAAGAAAAGGTAATTGGGTAAGATGGGGGTGATTGGGTACGTGGGGGACTGGGTAAAGGTAGTGTGAGAATAACACAATCACAGTACAATTGAAGAAAGACCTTTACAGTCAATCAAGATCGAAAGTTCCCTAAAACTCTTCACACACAGGATGGATTCCTCAATTCTAGTTAAATCCCACTAGTGTGAGGTGATGCTGTAGTCTACGTTTCGACCCCGCTTGTTATAAGGGTTATTCGCGCCTCATTCTGGGGTCTTCATCAGGACAATATAAGGTGAGAGCACTGCAAGTGCGGACGACAAATGACCGACAGTACTGGACCTTTGGTAAGTTCCTCGCTTGTTAGCTTGATCTTCAGGAGTGGACTTTGTTGGAACCGGTAAAGAATCGCCGTGTTCCCAAGCTTCTATTTGCTTCCAATCAACTGGCGTACATAATATGCCATCTCGGGGTGCCCGATCAATCAGGCCGACTGGCTGAGTCTGTGGGCCTCCACCTCCGCCTTCACTGCCTTTTGACTGCAAGTTATTAGTGGCCGGGAGAAGGGTGCGAAAAAAATCCAATATCACAGTTGTGTGATAAGTAGCATCTATTACAATGTCATCCCCAAATAGTGGAATAACATTAGGAATGTGGTGCTTACTGCACCAAAATGTAAATGTATCAGTAATTATTGGCCATTTTCCCACAGTTAAATTCCAGCAGGTTTGACTTGTGAAAACAAGGCATGCAAATGTTATCGCACCCAGTAATTATCATGTGGGATAAAATCTCATAACTTATAATTATGTGTTGAAATAAATCAGGCACTCATAATGAGTACTTACGCTTGTATCCATACGTTTATTGCTAACAACAACATACAAGAAGAGCAGGAAATATTGTGCTAAAGAGAACATAAACTAAATATGACTATGCTCTCCAAAGGTTTGGACAAACTTATTCTTCATTTTAAAAGATAGAAATTTAAGTGCCACAACTCAAACTTCCTATGATAATCAGATATGAATGAAGGTGTGCTGTGTGGATTTCTGTTTATAGGGCAGTTACACACAAATACCAAATCCATCTCTGTCAATAAATATCAACAATGACTCTCAGAGACCGTCCCCATCCCTGGCAGACTACTTCTTAGTACACATCCCAAGGTTGTGGAATTTTATCCCATTCATCAGCAGACTAACCCTCTTGCCACTTAGGAGAGACCTATCTAGGGTGTAACTTTATCAGCATTGGTAGGAACTTAAAACCTTCAATATAGAAAAGATGCAATCCCTGATTCCAACAATCAAGCACGTTCCAGACACTCAGACCCTCCATTCCTCTCTTTGCCTTCCTAGACACTTTTGCAAAGAATCCAGAGATCACAGCCCTTGACAATCACCCTGCGATTGTTTACTACGCACATCAGCTCTTTAAAGCTAGGTGCTCCCCTCATGCATACTCTAACAAAAGTAAAGTTACATGAAATAGACAGGACTTAAAAGTGCCTGGTGGAAGTGCAAGGTCCTGTTTTGAGTCATGTATCAAGTAACTGGAGGTGGGCAAAATTCGACGTGGTAACCAAAAATTCTGAAATTTTTCACTATTTTTTCACCTGCCGAGCAGAATTCGGGCTGGCTCACTGCTCAGTATGCAGGAAAAGGCCTAGAGAACAGTTGCATTTAGAAATATTGTGGGGGATCGGGAAATGCACTTACTTTAATAATAACTGCATGAGATGAACAATTTGCCTGAACCCCTAACAGTGCACTTCACCCGCAGTAAGTGCCTGCTTGCAGGGTCAGGGTCCTCCTGGCACTCCAGTAAGCAGTTACTAAATACAAGGGACCAGATGTACGAAATTTCCGTTTGCAAAAAGTAGTTGCAAATTTCAGACCAACTTTTGTGAATGGAAAATCATTTTGCGAATGGACCTATGTACTAATAGTTTGGTTCACAAAATTCTAAATCGTAGTAGGTTGCAATCCTACCTACCTCATCAACAGTCAGCATTTTGACTTATTAAGATTGGACACCATCAAAAGGATGGTAGCCTGCTTCGGTCAGCAGACCACCATTTCTGTAAATACATTTGAATAAAGGTTTTTTTTTTCCAATGCAGCCACTTTGCCTTAAAGGTAACAGGACTGAATTCAATAAGTAACATGTATTATATTTTTTAAGTTCTTTTGAGAGTTGGCAGTGGTGCCTCAAACTACTGCCCATTCCCCCAACAAACTCTTTTTTTTAACCTTCACTAAAGGGAATGGTCTACTTTTGTGAGGGTGTTACTACCCCAACTTAAGAGTCAGTAACATTTCAATGTTTTGCAACTCGATTAAGTTGCAAAAGATTCATACATCCCTTAACAAATAGCTATTTGGAAGGGATACTCTAAACACACCCCTTCCAAATAGCAATTTGTCACGAGCTTCTAAACCTATTTTGTGATTCGGTAGCCTGCTAACGAAAGGCAAAATGGGTTTAGCACATAACAAATAGCTGTTAGAAATGGGGTCTCTGGTTGGCTAAGGTTTACACCCGGGCCAGGCAAAACCCACCACTCCAGTCAAAGTAAGCTAGATACAAAAGTAAGATAACCTGGGCTCAGCCCCTGGTAGCTTGGTACAGAGCAGTCAGGTTTATCTAAAGATGCAATGTGTAAGTATTTGTGCAATACCCACACACAATAACACAACAAATGCACCACAAAAAAGATTCCACACAGGTTTGTAAAAATAGGTTATTGGATTATAAACAAAGCAAGAACAAAAAATATATATAATGTATACTATTCAATTTATCACATTAAATGCCCATGGTAAGCACAGTGCTAAAACAAACCATGTTTTGCAGTCATTAAGGTAAACCCCACGCTAGTAGCACACGCGCTCCTGTGGTTACTGAGATATATTAATTCCTCACCATGGCAGGGCAAAGCAGGGTGCAAAATGGAACCATAGGTCCCCTCAGGACCGGGAAATTCAACAAAAGGCAAACCACCCACAAAACATGTGGGTCGATGCCTGGAATCTCTGGGGTCCACCTCCTCAGTACAGTGTCTTTCATTAGAGTTGTTGGTCGATCTCATGAGCGTGGGCCGTGACGTCAACTGATCTGGATCACAACAGTGTGTTCGTCGATGGCTGACAAACCTTATACCCTTGGAAATGCCCCTGGTCACTAGGGCAACGCGTCACAGTAGAGCTGCACTGGAAGGTACTGCAGCCGCTGGGAGTGCGGCGGTGCCTTAAATCGGCACAACCAGAACAACTTGAGCCTCATAGACAATGCAGGTTGAAGAAAAGCGGCAAAGAAGCACTGGTCTTTGTTCTAAGATCAAGATGGCGATCGACTCACAATCTGATCTGTGTCAAACCTACTCGCGGGACACACCAGTTATGGAGTCCCACAGCAGTGGAAGGGGGGAAGGTTTTTGATGATCTTAAGACCTCCTGAACAGGGAGCAAGGCCAGCAAGCGCTTGGAGAACACATGTAGTTCAGTTCAGCACAAAGGTAGTAGGCAGCGAGCCAGCACAGCGAGGCATGTCCCAAAGTGGAAGTCTCTCCTGCAGCTCAGCAAGCAGCAGGCTAACAGAGCAGAGGAGTTAGCAAAGGGGCAGTCCTCCATGGCAGCACAGCAGTCCTTCCAGCACTGTGCAGATGCAGAGCCAGCAATGTCTGGTTACAAGTCCAATTAGGTCTCTACCTAGAAGAGGTCAGAGACCCAGTACTTATACGCAAAAGCACCTTTGATGTGGGGGGTTACTTCAGTAGAAATCTCTGAAGGGCACACGTTCCCTTTCAGCGCATTCCTGTCTGCCAGCCCAGCGATGGGGGATACACCAGCCCTTGTGTGGGGACAGGACACAACCTATTCACGTAAGGTGTTAGCTTCTCCCCTCTCTCTCACCCAGGAAGGCCCACAGTATTCAGATTAATACAGATGCAGTTGAGTCTCCTGTGTTGTGGCTGTCTAGAGGGAATGGCCAAATGTAGCTGCCAACCAACCCAACCCAGCCCAGACGTGCATTGGAGACAGGCTGTCAGACACACAGAGCAGTAAGTGCTTAGAAATGTCTCCTTTCTAAAAGTGGCATTTCTAATATAGTGAAATTAAATCCAACCTCGCCAGTAAATAGAATTTATCACTATCATTCCAAATATATGAAACATGAAAAAGCTACTCCTCTTTGATCAGAAATTACAGCTTAAAGTGTATTAAGGAATTCCCAATGCTAACCTATCACAGCAGTAAGCCTCATAGTAGTGAGAAAAGGAAAAAGGCCATTTGTCACTACGTGGACTTGCAAAACATAAAGGCACATGCCCAACCTTTTACTTACATAGCACCCTGCCCTTAGGGCTCCCTATGCCCTACCTTAGTGATGACTTACATGTAATAAAAGGGGAGTTTAAGGCTTGGCAAGTGGTTTTAAATGCCAAGTAAAAGAGGAAGTAAACTGCGCACACAGGCACTGCAGTGCCCGAGACAGGTTTGAAAGGCTACTGCTCTGGGTGGCACATTCAGTGCTGAAGCTCACTAGTAGCATTTAACTTACAGGCCCTGGGTATAGGGGGGTACCAATTTACAAGGGACTTACAAGTAAATTCAATATACCAATCAGGTATTCACCAATCACAAACATGTTTAGCTAAGAAGCACATGCACTTTAGCACTGATCAGCAGGGGTAAAGTTCTCAAAGTCCTAAGGCCAATAAAAAGATAAAGTGTGGAGGTCAAAAGCAAAAGGTTTGGGGAAAGGCCACCCTACAGCTGACAGGTCTAACACAAACCCTATTATTTTGCACATCACAGGCTTTGCAACCGCAAAATTGCTTTATACATCAGGCCCCATATCCCATGATGGTAAAGATGCTTTGAAGAGTACTATCAGGGTCCAGCCAGTGTAATTAACGTAATGTAATTTCCATTAAGGTAATTATGTAATTACATTGTCCTGTCCCTGAAAGGGCTGGATGCCATAAGAGCTCCTTCTTCTGTGCATTCCTCCCTGCACAGAATGGGAAATTCTTGCTGGGCAAGGCATTTCCCCTGCATTCAGCCTCTTTTCAATCTTGAGCAGGAAGATGCAAATGCAGCAGAAACAGTGGAATTGCTCACAGTTTTTCATTTGCAGATTGAAGAAAAAGCATTTCGAGGCCTCTAGAAATGACAACTCAATACATAGTCGTAAACTTCTTGGCTCGTATGAAAAATACATGTGCGCACTGGTAGTCTGACACAGAAATGAGTGCCAATAACTCTTTCACGGCAAACAGAAAAGTGACTCATTATAACCCAAGAAAATGCTGTTTGAGTACACGTTTTATTGTTTCATTTCAAAGCCATTGTACTCAACTGAGACTGTAGACACCTGTCTTATGCTTTATGATACTTAGCCAACAAATCATGTCTGGAATGCCTTGATTCCTGTAGTCTTCTGTAACTGGAACCCAATTTCCCTGCCCCCCTCTGATGCATTCCTGCCTCTGAGCCTTTGATGAGATGACTTCACAGTGCAACACACACCTCCCTGCCATGAGCTCCTGGTGGAACAACTGTCTGCACAGCTTCTTTTCAAACATGTCTCAGCTAAATGTATTCTTATCAAAATAACCTAAGTGTTATGGGGAGTTGTAATATGGAATGAAACCGCCATCATAATTTGCCTTTGAAAAGAAACATGTACCAAGACATGATTCATAGTACAAAGCCTTCCCAGCTCAGACATAACAAGGGACTGTGTCACATAATCAAGCAAGGCAAATCAAGAATGTGTAGGCAGGGCTTGGAGTTGGATGACAAAGATGGAGGGTCTCTTGAAGAGGTGTCTTCGAAGAAAGGCAACTAAGGATCTGTCACAAACGGTGTGGTCTATGTTATTATGGTCATGTCCCAAAGCATGTGAATTTCAGTCCCGTACTGGGTCCCCTACCTGTGTTTTCTGTTCATCTGTATAGGGGCATCATGCAACAACAAATGCATTCACCAAAAACAAGGTGGACCTACAGGCTGTACCAATGCATGTGATTAATATTCTATATGATCTGAGTAACACTCCCGTTCTTCTATTTACATATTTTTTCTCTTCATTATCACTCTCTGCACTAGTCCCTCAACCCTTTCTCTAGACAGAGCATTTTGAAGTACCTCTATGTGCAGGTCTCACACTTTATATCTGTCCTCTCCAGTGTTCTATTTTCATTCTCACCTTCTACATGTATTTCTTTTCATATCTTCCACTTCAACATTGCTCCCACATATAAACACTTGACAATTCTGCACTTTTGTTTTCTTTTGAGCTGCCTATATTTCCACAACTTCCTACTTCCTACATGCACTTTATCATGGAAAAGTTACGACAACTGGCAATATGTGTGATGATTGCGCAGTTCGCTCTGCAGAGAGGCCAAAGAATGAATGAGCATGCAAGAAAAAAAACACTGTCACAGGCACTGTCATGGCCTCATACTGTCTGCAGCCTCAACTCCAGACCTCTCACTCATGCCATATCATGAACACTCACCCACTGACTTAACTGATCCAGACCTTTAGGCTATCACTACGATTAGCCCCTTAATTCCAGTGGGGCGTGCAACAGCAGTTATGGATCCCATTGGAATTATGAGATCCTCTGCAACATTGCAGATATATTTCTGTACTGTCACCAGGAGATTTCAGCTGCTGAAAATAGGTGCAATTTCTAAGTGAAAGTACATATGGAATTACCATAATTATTGGACTCAGAATTTACAATTCAGTTCCTTTAGTAATTCCTAATTTCTTAATGAGCCCTCCGTGTCCGACCAATAACGCTCATTGTGAATTAAACTTTTAGCATTTCCACTATTTTCACCCCAAACAATATAAAACAATTGTGCCTTCAGATTCTGATTAAATAAACAATAAAACGTATGTCCTACCGCCTATCAGTTTCACATTTATTTATTTTATTTTGGGGGATATGCCTTTATTAAAGTTTTGTTCAAGAACAGCATTCACAGACAGGATACATCCAATTCTGCTTTTTAGCTATTAATGTATCAGTTATATCAGGAGTTTCGCATTTATATGTAGCAAATTCCTCATTATTTATCGCAATTTTCATTCAACACTATAATCATTGAAAAGTTTTGATTTTCAAAAGATTTCCATTCAAGTGATACATATAACAATAGACAGTGGAAAAATCAATGCATTGCAATATTTTTCTCCCACGGGGTTTACTGCTTTTTAGGTCTCGGACTAGCGTCGCACTGCGTAAGCAGTGGGCAGAGTCCGAGATTTTTTGTTTTGGCAGTATGGGGGCTTGAACCTGCCCCTCTTCTCCATTGGGGCTGGCTTCCTAAACGGAGGCCAGCCATTGGAAGAGAGGGGCATCACTCAGTTCAAGCCCCGTCTTCTTGCGATTCGGGGGCGTGTTTTTTGCAGTTTTTAAGCCGTGACGTCATCTGTCACTCAACTGCTAAATACACATCCCCGAATCGCAAAAATGGCGGCGCTTTTGTTCTGCCATTTCCCCCCGACCGCCGCCGGAAGAAGTCGCTGAGTCCTCCACCCCAGCTGAGTGCTTGTTTCCAAAAAATTTTTGTTTTCTAAATTACTAAAGGACGTATTTATTTTTACAGGATGTTGAGGCCACAGCAAGGATCGAACCGGCCTCTTGTGCGCTAAAGTCCCCAGCTCTGGCCCTCAGGCCACTCTCTCTCCAGCGGTCCGAGGGTTATTCTCAGTGCTTTACACAGCAAAGCCTGGAGTTGTTACTCATTTCTTATGCAACGAACAACCATTGACACAGTCAACGGCCCAGGCTTTGCTGTAGGTATAATGTTACTTGTTGCATGATATATCTGTACGCAGTGGCAGAAGCAGCAAAACCCCACCCAGCGGCTCACAAGCAGATTTTTAGCTCGTGTTTTTAAGCCAGACCCTTGTTTGCATAGACCCCGCCCCTTTGAGAGCCTCCAGTTTTTCCATCCCACTGGGGTGGAGGGCGGCAAACCTTGAGTTACACAGGATGAAAGGCGGAGCGCTGCAGGGTGCCGGGGCTTTGAACCTGGGGAGCAGACACTGCCTGAGCTGCCTCTCTGTTTGGGGCTCAGAGGCGAAGGGGGGCTGCAGCTGGTGCGGGGTGTCACCCCCAAACACAGAACCTATGGGCGCCCTCCACTAGGACCCTCGGAGGCCTGCCGCCTGGACACTCTGAGCATCCCCTGAAAGAGGTATTTGATTAGAATTGAGGAGAGCCTCCCCTTTAACCCACTCACTCCTGCCTTTACTTAGTACTTAGGTAACACTAGCCGGAGGTTGCAGAGCTATACATAAAATGCACAAAGAGGGGCGAGCATTAGGGGAGCAGGGATGTCTGCCCAGGGGTCCAGAGAATAAGCAAGGAAAATGCTCCTTTTGACTGTAGTTGGGGCAATAACTAAAGCATTGCCCAGGTTCATTGAGCACCGGTGCCACTGCACCCGCTGCACCAAATGCTAGCCACGCTCCTGGAGCCGAGGGATATTCAATTCTTTCTTTGGGGATGTTGAGTGCAGCAGGGGCGTTAAAGAAGGCTTCTCTGTAACAACACCAGAGGATATAGGTTTACTAACATAATCTGCCCATACATTTTTAGGGCACAGCATCATCAAATAAAGTAAGACGCCGCGGCAGCGCCAGGAGTTCTTTAATATCACCGAGTGTGCCCTCGTGAAGGTGCCAGCTGTAAAGGGCTCGGGTTGAGCCAGACTGGCGCCCACTGCGGGGGTCGCACTGCGGTCCCCACACCCCTGCTAGGACTGTCAGTGGCCAGAAGCCGTCACTCAACCTCGACGCGCCGGGTGCACCTGGGCTGGCACTTCTCAGGTGCTGAAGAGGTGTGAAGGGGCCATCAAAGCACCTTCTCAGCCAACGGGGCGGCAGGGGATAATCAGGCGACCCCAGACCAGCTAAACCGGGTTCAGGTCGGATTGACCCTTGCCCCCCCTTGAGGCGAGAGATAGGGGTGGGCGGGAAACAGACAAACCCCCCTTTATCAACTCTTAGAAGAGGCCCCCGTCATTCATCCTCGTGTCTGCTTAGCTATCATTGCCCCAGTGCCCCTCATCCTCTACGAATATAAACCTAGTTTAGGGAAAATGTGTGCTATGAACCATTCATCCTACGTGCTGTGATGTCGGGGCTGTAGAGGGGCGAAGAGATCCGTGGATCCAGGAGAGCTGATGTGCTCTGAAGAGAAGGGGGCGGGGGGTTGGGGGCGTTGTCAGAAAGAAACTCTGGGGATGTAGAGTGACACTGGAATGTGAAGAAAATGTAGGGCTAAGATAAGTGCTAGGGATGTGAGGTGACGATGGGTCTGTGGAAAAATACTGGGCTGTGGAGAGATGCTGGGGGCTGTGAAGAGATGTTGGGGGCTGTGAAGGGATGCTGGGCTGTGGAGGGATGCTGGGGCTGTGGAGGGATGCTGGGGCTTTGGAGGGATGCTGGGGCTGTTCGTAGCCACTCCTTCGCCCATTTTTTAAAATTTTAAGACGGTGGGCGAACCATCTACAGAACCTTTCTAAAATAAGCTTGACTCACTCAAATATGTCTTGTCAAAAACACTTGGCGGTTGTTTGATGAGATTATAAGAAGGAATGATTGAAGAAACGCAGTGAACAGTAGATCGATGCACAGTGAAAGGGCTTGGTCGCAAGGATATACCGGTCTTTGTTGTGATTATTGCTCTTGCTCTGATCAAATGAGACGGGCCTCAACATCAAGACTGACGGGCGATGAGTCGCTTTGTGTGCAATTTATTTTTTTACTATCACAGGTGCTACATACAGAAAAGTGGAACAATTGCTACTACAAGAACAAGATTAAAATAGTTTCTCGTAAAACAAATAATAGTTTAATGACGCACATTAACAGACCTAACGCTTCCACCCTGTTCAGTATAACTGTTCATGTCCAATACATTATTGGAATGCATAACTTTACTTTGCAATTGCTGCCAGGCTTTTCTAAAACGCTCAATAAATTGCGTCACGCATATACGTTGGCTTTTACGTGGTCACAGAATTTGACATCAGGTGACCTAAGAATCCCATTTTCTGAAAAGTTATTTTCCGGAAACGACTTATAAACTCAAATAAACTAGAATATAAATAGGTGAGACAAGGTTTAACAGTCATAATCGCGTACTTGATATCATTTCCTCCTTTATGTAACTGACAAATGGCTCTGTGTATGTGGCTGTGTGTGTGGGGGGGCTCTGTGTGTGTGTGTGGTGTGCTCTGTGTGTTTGTGTGGTGGGCTCTGTGTGTGTGTGTGGTGGGCTCTGTGTGTGTGTGTGGTGGGCTCTGTGTGTGTGGTGGGCTCTGTGTGTGTGTGTTTTGGGCTCTGTGTGTGTGTGTGTAGTGGGCTCTGTGTGTGTGTGGTGTGCTCTGTGTGTGTGTGTGGCTCTGTGTGTGGCTCTGTGTGTGTGTGTGTGGCTCTGTGTGTGTGTGGCTCTGTGTGTGTGTGTGGCTCTGTGTGTGTGTGGCTCTGTGTGTGTGTGTGTGGCTCTGTGTGTGTGTGTGGCTCTGTGTGTGGCTCTGTGTGTGTGTGTGTGTGTGTGTTTGTGTGTGGGTGACTCTGTGTGTGTGTGTGGCTCTGTCTCTGTGGCTCTGTGTGTGTGGGTGCTTGTGGCTCTGTGTGTGGCTCTGTGTGTGGGTGCGTGTGGCTCTGTGTGTGTGGGTGCGTGTGGCTCTGTGTGTGTGTGCGGGTGCTAATGCAATAGGTCTCGCATTTGCGAGAGATTAAGCTATTGGCATTGTAAATGACAATGCCATTTATTTATATGTTTTAAAAACAAAAATAATGTCATGAGCAATGCCATTAGCTCTAACTTTAACAAGGACGAGACCATTGCATTGTAAATGCTTGTTAGCTTTATAAATACAAACAGCGCCCTTGTTCCAGGGGGTGTGATCAATGCAGAACTTCCCATAGGTAAAAATAATTATTATCGTATGGTATACAATACCAGCGTGACTGACGTGTTTGTAGAACTGCCTCAAGGTGTCACAAAAGACATTGGGTAAATTGTCAACTGTGTAAGCGATGTGATGCGATGTTCAACCTTTACTTCTGAAAGCAATCACAGGCTCATAAACGAAGTGGTAAATGGGTGGTCTGTGACTTTCATGTGCAGATGTTAGACTTGCAGTGCTAAGTGGTTGACTAACCCGACGCTCATAATCAGAGAGGACTCTTCTTGACTGATCTCACGCGCACCGCTTCCTGACTCAAACCAGACCGATCCGACGGTTTTTCCCTGTTGGAAGTTACTCCACTGGCTTCATGCGCCTACCTCCTGCCCGGCGAACCGCAACCTCTCCGTAACACAAGGCTTGATTCCTTCCTCTCGGGGTCCCAGGCATGTCACCCCGCTGCGGAACCTAATTCTTCTGCTCACACTCTTGTTGTCCTGATGATGATCTCTAACAACAAATGAGATCGAAACGCCGTTGACTTCCTTCCATAACCAAAACTACCTCATTGCATTGAATTGTTTTGTAGTTTTGGTGTTTTGTTGTCACTTCATGAACCTTCACTATTTTGTGTGACCACCCGAACTACATCCTGTAAATAAGTGATACTCCTTTTATGCAGTTAAATAAATGTGAGATAATGTCAACCTTTTGTCCCTGCATTAACTGCGCAATAAGTCCCTCTTGGGCATTCTTTAATTGTTCGTTCTTTCTTTGATAAATACCTCTCCAACTGGTGTTCGCCTAGACCAACCGAGTAGCTTGTGGCCTCTCTTAGTTCCACTGTTTTTTGCTATAATAAAAGAGGCAAGCTTTGGCACGCCTATTGAACAGTGGAGTTTGCTGAAAACATGCCCACAACATTGAGAGTCCCAATGTGGTGTGGGCGCTATGTCATAACTATATAACAATACGAAGGAGTACCACCAAAGATAAGGCTGAAACAGCCAGTATTGGTGGGATGAGACACTAGTGTAAAACAAGAAGTCCTCCTTTGTTTTTAAGGAACCCCTCACTCACCGACCTGGTCGGTGACATGCTTCATCATCGGGGCCACCTCGACAGCCGAGTGCCGCCAAGGTGTGCTACAACACCTGAATACAGTGGAGCGGGTATGTGAGTGATGAATGTGAAAAAAAGTCAGTGAGTTAAAAATTGTCCTGGTATAACTTTCACCAAATATAATTTATTCTAAAGCTACTGGACAATATTAAAAACAGTGATGATACAATAAAGGCTTTAATGAGACCTAGTGTCTCATTACTGGCTGTTTCAGCCTTATCTTTGGTGGTACTCCTTCGTATTGTTATATAGCTACCTGTCTAGGGGACTGGGAGTACCCTTCCATCCACAACAGTGGATTTAATCCCTTAACTCTCCCGCCTTGTTAAATATATACGCTATGTCATAACTCCATCTGTATGCCCCTCCCCTCCCGAGGTCGCACTGGGTAGTAGCAGCAGCAGTGGCAACTGAACGTGTCTGAAGCCTCACTGCTGGGGCCTGTGTTCCCACGCACAGCCCAGGCGGAGGTTTACTTTCACGAGACACTCAGATGAAATATTGCTGTGTTACGAACACGAGTGTCACACAGACGAAGGATGGCGCCCTGACTTTAGGGAAGATGCAGAATGGGGACTGAGGTGGTGAGCGTTAGTGTGGGATTTTCGCCTTGTGGTTTGTTTACATTGTATTCATGCTTTGTGGGTGCGTTTAGGGAGAGGGGAGAGAGAGAGAGCGAGAGCGAGAGCTTGTCCATCAATCTCGGATGTAGCACGTCTCGATGTTATGCTGGAAGGTGTTTGTTTATATATTGTTCATATAAAATAATAACTATTCACTGTAGAAGTTTAATCTTGCTTCCTGTGGTAATTGTGTGAGATTTTGTCATGTAGGATGATGAGGATGTAGGTAACTGGCAAGAAGTGTAAACTTGCAGAAAATAAATACCTGGTGATGACAGGAGAGCCGTATGAATTATTCTGCACAGGATTGTCAAATTATGCGTTAGGGCTAGGTAATAGGGCAAGGAAAAATTAATTTAGTGGTATGATATACAGTCAAAGGCAAATAATGCAACAAATCCTATGGCATCCTTATTGAGGTATTTTTATATTTTTAAAAGCCGTCCATGCTACTATGAACAACACACAGGGCCAGATTTATCAAGGCTTTGCTGTGGTGGAGTAACATAAACAGTGACGTAAACCAGTCCAAGGTCCGGTAAGTAACCCTAAGTAGTGCAATGTAGTTCTTTGTGTTATTGTGCCTCATGCAGGCATTCCATGGGTGGTACAAAGGTGTTCTCATGCAACTACCCACAGACTAAAAAATCTAGACAGAGCTTTGCATAAAAAGTTTAACCTCCTCTAGGCAGACCTAATGTTTTAGAAAAGTTTTCTTTCCAGAAACCCTTTCTAGCTTTGTGTGTGTTTGCGGTAACGGACAAAACACATATAAAGTTCTAAAAAATGTAAACTACATCAAAGCGTAGTACTTTGTAATGGAATAATAGCCTTCCATTACAAAATGTATGGTAGGCATCATGACATAGCTTTGCATTATGGTGCAAAGGTGTATGCTTGACGCATGGCAGCCTAAAATGTGACAGTACAGGAAACGACAGCGGTCGCACCATATCTTTGTAGATATGCGACAGTCCTGCAGTCTCTCTTTCATGCAATGCAGCACAGCAACTTTGGTTAATTGGTGTAATTTCCAAGTAAATTTTACCCATAGTCTTCTTTAGAAAAACAGATATACATACTTAGCGTATCCTGTTCAAAATGTATTCCACCATCAAATAAACATTTTGTCTTGCATGGAAGCACAGATAAGCCATTTTACTTACACTGCCCTTTCTACTGCCTGCAACAAAATCGCCCTTATGAAATATAAACAGTGTTGCACTTGTAACAAATGGTCTGTGTCAGACTCCATTCGAGGGCCACAAGGCAGGCAGGTGCTACTGGGCCCCAACCATGGTGATTATGGTTGTTTGCCAGAAATGTCCTGGGGTCCAACCTACTACGGTTCTGCAAACCAAACAAATGACAAGCCTTTCCACATTTGACTCTCAGGGTAGTGAGGGAAAGCAGTCCAAGGTTTCATAGGAAGGTAGGGTGTTGAGCTCAAGCTCAGCACTCAATAATCAACCAGCAGACACAATAACTTAATGGCCAGTCCAGCGCTTGTTTTGAAGTAAAAATGAATACTTTAGTCATACCACAGACCTAAATACTACACAATTCAATTATAATAAGGGAATAAAGAGTTGCATCCCTGGTTGAGTTCTTCAGAAGGCGCTACACCTTTCTGCTTCAGTATCCTTTGCTCATCCAGGCAAACTTAGAAACTATAGTCCCCAGTATCCGGTGAAGGTGCATGATTTAAGGCACAGGTGCATATTACATCACTGTTACCCCATGTAGCTTAGAACTGCAACTCATTCACTTGTTCCTATTACTGGTTTACTCAGAAAATCTCATGTAGTCCCAAGTCCTCACGTTCAGGGTTCTTGGAGCATGCTCCATCCTTTTGCTCCAGTCACAGGTGACGTTTTGTGATGCCTGGCACCTGTTTTCAAAAGGTTGGGGTCAGCCTGTGCCTTCCATCTTTGCGGCAGCCTCTTCTTAGTACTGAAGTAGCAGGGTAAATAAAGGCAGGCGTCGCAGCATGGCTTCTCTAGTGGTCGCAGCCTCCCCAATGATCATGTTCACAGTAGCAATGCGCAGTTACATCTTCTGAGGCCGAGCATGCTCATGAAAGTGGTGTACAGTTGCAGCCTTACAGACTATTCAGGGTGACACAGGTAATGTGCAGTCAAGGCCTCCCGGGCTGGTTAGACTCACAGTGGTGACTTGCAGGGGCGGTCTCTCTGGCAATTCAGGCTTACACAACTGCAACAAGTCTTCTTGGTTTTCTGTTGTCGTGAGAGGCAGCACTAGTTTATGACCCTGCGGTGGCTGAAACTGGACACAACCACACCTGATTTGGTGCAATCTGTGGGGCAGTTCTCAGGTAGAAGCCATGCAGAGAGATTGAGGAACACACTCAGTCACGGGCCACTCCTGGCTTTGCTCTCTAATATTGCCTTCTTTCTCTCTATTGCCATGAGCATGCTAGTCTTCTCCTTCCCAGTCTCTTTTTCTGCAGGGCCAGGCACACTGTGGACTTTTCTCAGCAGGCAGGCTTCTAGGCGCTTGTTAGGCCCTCAGCTCCTCCAGCAGAAATGTCAGACTTCCGGTGATGCCACTCACCTTTAGGAGCCTGGATGTCAAGCAGACAGCAGCCCTGGTTACAAAGCAAGTCTGTGAGTACTCTGCGGAGTGCTCCCTTCCTTGGACAAAAGAACTTTGGACTGGAACCAGGTGGGGTAGCTTGGATACCTTATTGCAACACATTTTCACGACAGAGGAGGTGGATCCATTGTTTCAAACCTCAGAGCCTGTTTGGGTTGGTTCTCTTTCCAAGCTCTTTTCCTTCTCAGGGTGCTCTCCGGATGCAATCTTTGCGTGAAGGCTTGCTCCTCAAGGACTGGCTGACATCAAGATGGATCGCCCACCACATAAGCACAAAGAATTGTACATTTTCTGTCCCTGGCTGCCATCAGCATTTTTAAAGCAGTGATAAGAAACACAAAAAGACAGGACTGACTTAGAAACTTCCTCATCTTGAAATGCAACTGGAGCCCTAACCTTCACCCTTCCAATCGACCAAAACAGCAGTGCTCAGGACAAACTCATCAGTGGCACCTTGCTAAGAAAGCATTATTTAAGCCCAGGCCTCTACACACACACTTCATTAATATGACACCAGGGTCAAAATAAAAGTCAGGATACCAAATTGATATGCAGTGAGGCAGTCGTAGCAGGAGTACACATCCATTCACAATGCAGGGACATTCCTGGTTGAACAGGGTGCCTCCTTTATTTAGTGCATCCTAGGTATTCGCTAAAAGTGTGCTTTATTTTGGCTTATCCTGTTATCACACGATATATATCCCCTCCAAAACAATGTTCATTCAGAACCAGCTCTGCACAGTAGTTCACAATGGCGGCCTGTGGTGGGAATTTCGTTGTGCGTGCTGCATCGCCAAATGCGATGCAGCGTGTGCAACGAAATTTGTTACATTTATTTATATGTTTACTTACCTCTAATCGGCCATAATCCGTAGTTTACCCCCCAACCTGCCCCTCTTCTGCCCCACGCCAGCGCCCAGCAGTACTTCCACCACTGGCCGCTTCTGGTAGTTTAGTACATTCATATGTATTTCATATGATTCCCAATTGGAAAAACTTTAGCATTCTAGCAATCAATTATTAAAGAGCGGTATTTTGCACCTGTTGGTCCAAATGGTGCTTTTGTACTGGTTTGCCAGTGGAAGTGCCAGGTTACATTTTCCCTGCACTAGTGAAAAATGATGTGATGGCCCCAGGAAATGACGGAGGTTTCTATGTAGAACAGTTAGTGTTCAGGTTTTAAACAGGAAGAGCTCTGTGGTTATGATGACACTGTAATGTAATATTTGGGGACTTGGTTTCATTGCCACTAGACACAGAGTTAAGAGTGTGATCTCATGCTGTCTGTCAGCAGTAGGGAGCTGTCAGAAGTAAACTATGAGGCAGCTGCCTCACCCCACTGGCTGAGGATAATGCCGAACCCAACTCCAAAATAGATGATGATATCAGACAGCTTTTTTCTTTCGACAAACAAATGAGACATGTCTTGGTTATATCATGTCCGGCAGACGTGACCAAAATGATGCAATTTAAAACTTGAAAAAGCAAAGTTGTTCGAGCCAAGTGCCACGCTATGCATCTTAAAGTTCAAGTAATGTATACATATTTTATACGTTTTCGTTCGTTTCGAGAAAGAAATATGTATGCAGTCAACCGGTCATGGGCAGCATCTTTTGTGGTGACTACTGTGGTTCACCCTGACAAGGATTGTGTTTAATATTTGAGTGGGGCTGTCACCCCCTAAACTAATAACACAATTTCTTACATCATTCCATATATGTTTTAATGTTTTGATACACACAAAAAAACAATTCACAAGATTAAAAAACATCAATGCTGTTTTGCAGAGAAATTTTTTTCTCCATTTGAGTTTAAAACATTGTCAGTAATACACTTCAAAGTGAGCAAATCACTAACCTCAATACTGTTGAAGATGGAGGATGAACTACATGTAAGCTGACAATACACATAATGATGTCTACCCAACACTACATGTTCAAAAACTGTGATGTCGCAGGTCAAGAGCTGCCTACAGGTCCATAGCTCTCAGGTGATTTATAATTTGTGTTAAAAGTAGCTCTCAGGTGATTTGAAACATCCTTAAAATGTAACTCTGAGGTGAATTATAGATGAACATGTTTCATTCTAGAAGAATGGCACTGGCATTTTTGTACATAAATAATATGTGAAGACTGGTCTTGTGGTAATCTTTTCCCAGTATTATTCTGATTAAACTCTACAGAATCATTGATGCCCATAGCTTTTGACTGAACGTAAGGCTTTGCTGTGCAACCTTTTTAATCAGAATGGCATCAGAGCCTGTCCTCATGCCTGACTCTTTTGTTACAAAGGTGAATGTGCCCGAGAAGTTGCGGCCGTCACAAAAGTTATCACGAAAGCTGAACAGCTCCGGTCGCCCAAGCATCCACTCAATCCCGCTGTCGGCCCTATTCTGATTCAAAACCAGATTATGGTACAACGGGTGTCCTTTCCTGAATGCGCACATTGCACACACTGTCCTAACCAGCCACAGGTACAGGATAGACATAGGCACTCTGAACTATTCATCTTTTACTACAATACCCATTCCTTAGTCAAACACAAGCTTGAAATATTCCTTCTTCTGGTTTCAGAGAAACCTGACATCCTCCTATCAACCGAAACTTGGCTTACTCAAAATTCAACCCCTGACATTCTGGCTGCATTGCCAAATGATTATTACATTCTCAAGATGAACCGCCCGCAAGGCAAAATAGGGGGAGGAGTGGCAGCAATCATTCACCCAGACCTTAAATTCACAGCTCTTACCCCACTTTGCCTCCCTACCACTGGCAATGTTGTCATCAAATTGGAGTCTGCTTCAGATCCCCTAATCTGTGTATTACTTTACAGACCCCCCAGCACATACCCATGTTCCCCTACTCTCTGGGCGAACAAGTAGCTAATCTAGCAACTAACCATGCCAAAATCCTGTTGATAGGTCACTTTAACTACTGGTCAAACAATATTCTAGGCGGGCCCCACTCAGCTGAGCTACCCGAGTTACTCACCAACGTAAACTTCACTCAGCAGGTTTTCTCGGCCACACACATCAAGGGGCGCACACTGGACCAGGTATTCACCAACAACTTGGCTGTATCTGCACTCTCGATTTTACCTTGTATATGGTCAGACCACCATTTAATAAAGTTCACCGTCAGGAACCCTACCAAAGCCAAACTCCCTACTAGTGACGGCAAGATGGTCAGGAAATTGAATACCATAGATAAAAATCTATTCCACCACACATTGGCTAACACAACCCCAACCATTGAATCTGACATCAATGTCAGTGAGAAAAGTATCTCTACCTGGCTACTAGCAGCCAGTAATAAACACGCCCCACTCAAAAAAATAAACCTGGCCCGTCACCTCGATGCACAGAGATGGTTCTCCACTGACTTAAAAAAAAACCTAGCCCTTCGCCAACTAGAAAGGAAGTGGAGCCAGACCTATTCCCCTGAAGGAAAACTCATCTACTCGGAGGCTATGAGAGAATAGAAAACGCCTTCTTAATTGCTAAGGTCGCTTACTTCTCTTCCAGAATGATGACCTCCAATAACTGATCTAAGGAGATCTTCTCAATTGTAAATGAACTGTCCAACTCAGACAGAGTTACTACAAAAATCCCACCCAAGCACTGTGCAACTCTATGAATAACATTTTTATCGAAAAGATTATCGTCATCAAATCCAGCATTCCTACACTCCCCTCCCATGGGGCATCCCCCCTATGCCTGGAAACCCATGCTCTTTTGAGCAACTCCCAGCCATAAGTACACAGGCACTTCAGGACCTCATGTCTAAAGTGAAATCTGGTTCACCCACAGACTGCTGCCCTCCCCACGTCCTGAAAGATGCCTTCACCAGGCTTCCAGGGCCTGGCCTCTCCCTCTTGAATGAGTCTTTATCTCAGGGTCATGTCCCCAAGGCTTTTAAAGAGGCAATTGCTGTTCCCCTTCTGAAGAAACCAGGAGCTGACCCCCAGATCCTTTCAATTACAGTCCGATCTCTTTAATCCCCTACCTGGCTAAGGTACTGGAAGCCCTTGTGACTAAGTGCCTCTCCAACTACATTGAATAATCCAACTACTTAGACTCACATCAAGCAGGGTTCAGTTTGACTGGAGGCGGGGCTCTGCTGAGCTTCGGTGTTGGAAGACGTGCGGGGAATTGCTGGTGCGCTGCTTGCCCCCCGTTCTGTGAGACCTGCTGGCCCTCGGACCGAGAGAGCGGACCCCGTTGCAGGGGCTGAGGAGGTAATGCGAGACGTTCCTGTCTGCTGAGGGACTCGTGGTCGGAGGGACGACTGTGGCGCAGCGGTGGATCGCCTGGAAGTAGGAGGGCACTGGAGGCCTGACCTGGTGATCCGGTGGCGGCGGCGGCGGACATCGGTGGCGGTAAGAGATTAGGGGCCCCGGGGCTGGCGAAGTCACTGGCGAGACGGCGGTGGCGGAAGCGGTGTACTGCAGCACAGCCTGGGAACCTGAGGACGGGTGTGTGTGCGCGGGCCTTAACATCGCCCGGCTGGGCTGGGGAGACACCCCGGGGAGAGTGAAGGAGGGGCGGTGATGCGGCGAGGCGGCAGGTGAGCCGCGGGAAGATACGCTGGCTCCATTGCTGGTGGGAGCGCTCGCCCTTGAGAGGAGGACAGACATCTGAGTCACCATATTTCCGATAGCAGGAGAAGCAGAGGGGAATTGCGACGGCCCTGCTCTCCCGGCCTGCTGAGAGGCCTGATGGGACGTTGGAAGACCTAAAGGCCCATATTGCTCTGAGCAGCAGCTGTTGTTTGGTCTACCCCCCAACCCCCTGCTTTTATGATCTTGTATGGCAGCCAGTTGTAATATTGCCTAGATCCTGATAATCGGCACAGCCCACCAGACAAACTGCAGTGTCACTGTTCAACAGGTATACTGGGAGGAGACACCTTTTACCACATTAACACGCCTGAGGGACACACAGAGAGCATAGGGAAAGGTGCTGTTGAGTTCTCCTGGGTGGAATAGGGAGTACCAGCGAATTCCTGCGAGATCCTGCGATACCCTGAGAGACATACCAGAAACAGAGTCTGCCCATGTCCCAGCATTTGCATGAGAACAAGCCCATTGGGGAACACTGAATCCTGCACAGCTGAGTACCTACTCCTGTTGAGTATACTGCGGAGCTCTGTTACCAGCCATGCGGTCTAACAGGAAGCTGCACACGCCGGCCGAGCCTACCTCCTGTCCCTGAGGCTCCGCTGAGGCGTGCTGCCCGTGAGTTGTGGCTGTGGGGCGGCCGGGCTTTGATCCGCTGCTGCGTTCCATCGTCTAACACTTCCGGCTGGCCGGGCTTGGCTCCGCCGGTCGGGAGTGTGAAAACTACAGCCCCCAGCAGCCTTGTGTTCAGGACGCCTCCCCCACCATCACTGCGCAGCGCCAGGAGGCGCATAAAGACACACCCACTGCTGAGGACCGGGTGGCGGTCTAACAGGAAGCTGCACACTCCGGCCGAGCCTACCTCCTGTCCCTGAGGCTCCGCTGAGGCGTGCTGCCCGTGAGTTGTGGCTGTGGGGCGGCCGGGCTTTGCTCCGCTGCTGCGTTCCATCATCTAACACTTCCGGCTGGCCGGACTTGGCTCCGCCGATCGGGAGAGTGAAAACTACAGCCCCCAGCAGCGCTGTGTTCAGGACGCCTCCCCCACCATCACTGTGCAGCGCCAGGAGGCGCATAAAGACACACCCACTCCCTCGTCCCGCGAGGACGCGCGCCGGGCTAAGCCCGGGCAAGGGGCAGGCCCTCTGAGGCCCTCAGAGACCGCAGGAGACTGGGCTGGGCCACCCCCCTTGTTGTATCCCTTTGGACATTAAGGTAACTCTTTAGTACGTTTGACTGTTAAGAGTAGTAGTTGGTAACAGCCTTGATGGAGGGTAAAAATAAAAGTAGAGTGGTAGCAAAAAAAAAACCCAATGCATACACGTTCGGTTACAAGAAAACAGACATTGGTACCACCCCCTTTACCCACCCTAACTGCTATCGATAGAATGCTACAGCAAACTATTGGGGTTGTGGTTAATGCCATTGAGAACACGGAGAGAAGACTCTCACTGCCAGCTAGTATGTGTTTAATAACTCAATCCCCAAAAGTGGTTAATACATTAGTTGACATCACAAATGAAACATCATTATCTCATGATTCCCTTTTGTTACAATCCTTTGCCGGTCTACCTAGGAATGACCAAAATCAATCTGTTGTATCACAACATTTAGAACCATCTATTACATGTGTCAGGGATAGCAGACTGTCGCTAACACCAGACCTGAGTATAAGTGTCATACTGCAGCCTGCAATCCATAATGACGCGTCTAATGACTTGGGGGATCTAGATGGTCGTAACATCAACTGCATCACCCCCACTGTAAGAACAAGTGATATCAGTTTGGTAAGTTGCGTAACTGATTGTTTGTCTGTTCAGCCTAAGAGGAAATCTACCTTTTGTAGGAAAAGGGTGATAATCAGCAAGCAGGGTAAGGTAGTTAGACGCAAAAAAAAGAGAGCGACACACACTCATGTAGACCGTGAGAGGGAGGGCGAGAAACACCAAAACAGTGGAAACATGTACCCCGAGGAAGCACTAACTCCAACTAGCGTTGAGGGACTGATTCAATATTTTGAGAAAATCATAACAACCCATATCGCTCCAGTGACAGAAACCTTAGAAATTCTCAAGAAAAAAATAGAGAACTTAAAAAAATTGGGTATAGCTAACCTGGACGTCTTAGATCAACTGGGTATACAGTTTAGGGTCCCCACAACTAATGTACCACATGGTAAATTGAACAAAAATACAACAAGTGTAGTAAACAGAATCCCTACTGTGACTACTCCTGCGGTGAACTCTGCAGCTACTATAAGTGGCAGCAAGAGGCCAGAGACCATTCTCCCTAACACAACAAATGGGCCAAAAACCGCAGGTGGTCAAAAGAACACAGGTGGCTATGTTTATAATAATAAGAACCCGCCAGTACCTAGGCGCCATAACAATAATATCGTTCCGGCCACAATTAATTTACCACCGGAATGTAGACCATATGTGGCGATCTTGGCTAATGTACCCAAATTACAGCCTATTCAATTTGAAAACCAGGAAACCTTACAAAATAAAACCCTGCACTGGTTGGTGAAAAATTGTGGCTTCCCAATACGTGGGGCTGGAGAGATTATTTCTACACAGAGGGTAGGATGGGTGGGACCAAATAAAAAGGAGATAGATGGGGATTGCATAGTTATAAACTATAGGACCACCGAATGGGCGAGAGATTCGATATTACACGCACCCATGCCATCTAATGTGGAATATAACACCACCTTATTCCCACTTGATTATTTTTATAGGAATCAGTCAGGAAGGCAAATCACCCCATATCCATTTCAGCATCCAAGAGTTGTACACATTAACCATCCAAATGTCCCCCCCATTCCGGCCCCCCTGTTTAATATATACGATAATTTTGCAGTCCCAACTTACAATAGATTCCAGGTGTTCAACTCATTAGAGGAGAATGATTGACTGAATGCATTATCTACGGTCGCATAACCTGAGCCTGTACGTGGTGATTTAGTAACTTTGACAAAAGAGTTGGGGGGTCAATGCTGTATAAGAGTTGAAACCGTCCAAAATTCAAATGTGCCCAACAATGGATCAAGCAAAGATAATGATGTAATGATGACGACCACCAATGCTTTACAAATCAACAATATGACACCAAGCATAGAAACATCATCATTATCTAATCACTCTGAGGACACAAGAGACAATCATGTTGATTCCCTTGTAATTACTACCTGGAACATAGCGGGAATTGCTGCTAAACTAAATACACCGTTCTGGGACAATTTCATCAAACAAGGGTACGACATTATCTGTTTACAAGAGACGTGGCACAGAGAACAAATACAAGTTGATGGTTACACCTCTCACAGCGTGGCAGCAGTGGCCTCTAAGGCCGGTAGAGCAAAGGGGGGTTTACTGACTTTGGTTTCTACAACATTAACGGAGTTCAATGATGGAGGATATGTGGTGGTGGGTGAGCACGCCTCAGTCTTGCGCTTAATACATAGCAAAGGCAGGGATTTAATTATTGTGAACTTTTATAACAATATTGTGGGTCCTAAACGGGATAAGATCGTTCCTGAAGTTGAGTGCGCAATAGAAGCAGCAATTGCGCGCTCAAATAATAGAACTGTGATACTATGGACAGGAGATTTTAACATCCAAGCATGTAGTCAAGCCCGAAAGGGGATCTGTGACATCGTGAAGAGTATCCGGGCAGTGATAATGTCTTCTTTAATCATTTTCCACACAGTAACTATGGTAGTGCACTGAACAATCTGGTAGCTAAATTAAATCTGGAGCTACTAGAATGTACAAAGAATAAAAAAAATGAAAAGTGCCCCACGTTTAGAGGGAGGGACGCCCACTCTAATATTGATCATATTTTGGTGACTAATGGCTCTGTTTACTCCAACGTCTGGGTAATAGAGCAGCCCGTGAGTGACCACAACAGCATCTCAGTGGAATTAATGGGCTGGGGCCCAAA
Source organism: Lissotriton vulgaris (assembly GCF_964263255.1). NCBI lineage: Eukaryota > Metazoa > Chordata > Amphibia > Caudata > Salamandridae > Lissotriton > Lissotriton vulgaris. The sequence goes on from NC_141694.1 coordinate 511,563,826, forward strand.
AACTACAGTATATGGCAGGCCCGTCCAAGGGATCACGGCCGAGAGACCAAACGGCACGAGGATCAAATGGACTAAGATAGACCCCAATAAACTGACGAAGAATATTATTTGTATATGTAATACAGAGATTGAATATTGCTTAGCACCAATTGTGACCGCGCCCACTATACTCTCTAACTTTTAAAAAATAACAAATACCGTTGAGAACTCTCTGGCTGCAAGAAATAGAAAGCCTAAAAGAATTAAAACTGTGTGGTTCGATAAGCAGTGTGCCCAGGCTTTAAAAAATCTAAAAATAGCGCTGGATGATAAACCAAGAGACAAAGAAAGAGTTAGAGAAAGACGAATTAATTATAAATCTGCCCTGGTATCTAGGAAAAAAGAGTTGCAAAATGATGCTTGGCATAAACTAGATAGGGCTGCTGAAACTAAAGATCACAAACTTTTTTGGGGAATTGTTAATGGTCCTTTTTTAATGAATGATAATATTCCCGAAGTTAGTTCTCATGTTAGTTGCCAGGCCTGGATCGCTCATTTTTCAGAGATTTTTAACTCTGATTTTAATTCAGATGGGTCCGCTTTTAATGTAGATGCATTATTACGCCTTAAATGACAGAAAATGCATCTCTTTTTAACTTTGGATGAAGTCATAGAGGCAATCAAAAATAGTAAGAGTGGCAAAGCACCTGGGCCGGATGGGGTACCCATGGATTTTTACAAACATGAAATAATCCTGTGGGCCCCAATCTTAACACGTTATTTTAATGCTGCAGTGCAAGATACTTTGCCACTGACATGGGGTCAGTCAATTATTGTTCCCCTCCACAAAAAAGGATCTAGGTCTGAGGCCCGAAATTATCGACCCATCTCACTCTTGGACTCGACAATTAAAATCCTTAGTCGAGTCCTATTAGTGAGATTGGAAGCCTGGGCTGAGGAAAAGAACATCCTATCCCCAGTCCAGTATGGGTTTCGTAGGGGGTTGGGTACAATGGAGCAGTGCGTGAACCTGGAGCTCATAGTCGGCAAGTACACTAAAGCTAAAGCTGGCAATCTTTACCTGTGCTTTGCCGACTTGAGCTCAGCATTTGATCTGGTGGAACACGCGCTGCTCTCGCCTACCTTGTTGGAGGTGGGCGCCCCCACTGAAATTATCCATCTGCTTGCCCGACTGTATAATAATCTGTCTAGCAAAGTGAGATTCGGAAGAGATGGTGAATGTACCCCTTTTTTTTTAAATTAGAAGAGGTATCCGGCAAGGATGCGTACTTGCCCCTCTATTGTTTTCGCTTTTTATTAATCAGGTAGATCAAATTTTAAGACAGACTAATGCAGATGCACCCACCATTAATGGTAACCCAATCCCAATTCTTTTATATGTAAATGACGCAGTCCTCCTTTCTAGGACGCATAATGGACTGCAACATCTAATTAATCAATTTCATTCTTTTATTGAAAATAGGAAGTTGAAAGTTAATAAGGGAAAGACGGTTACAATGGTTTGTGGTAAGAAACAGAGTAAATGTAAACCCTTCTTTTTAGAAGGGGAGAGACTAGAATCTGTCAGTAGTTTCTGGTTTTTAGGTATTACCTTTTCAGGAGAATGCAGATGGGTTAATGAACAAAAAAGTGTCCTTTTTAAAATGGTTAGGAATACAAGTTGTATTTTTAGATTTGCTGCAAAATTAGGAGGTCGTAGAATTAATGAAATGAAATCTATATTTAACGCAAGATGTATATCCTCAGCCATATATGGAGCCGGAGTATGGGGATATGATGCACAGAGTGCCAAACTAATTCAACGTGAGGAAAATGTGTTTTTAAAACGTTTAATTAGTGTGCCGGCTACGGCTTCAACTGAATTAACACACAGGGAACTTAATATAAATCATGTTAATGATTTAATTGTTTTACGTCCTCTGTCCCTTTGGCGCTCAATTTGGGCAAAGGAGGAGACAAAGTTTACACAGGATGTAATTAATGACTGTATTAAACTTGATCGTCGATCAACTATTCCCTGGTTAAATCATATACAACATTGGTACAAGTCACTTTACGGCCTAAACATCTTTAAAGATCCTGTAACTAATTTTGTACCATCAAAGCGGGAGCTTAAAAATGTATTCCTTAAACACACGGCTGGGATTAGAGCGGAAAAATATGCAAAACAAAGTACGTTCAATCTCTATCTGGAATACAATATTAATGAAGGCTCCCAACATTATCTTAGCATTGTTAGTACTAACTCACACCGTTTTGTATTGACCCGTCTCCGTTTGGGAATTGTGCACCACCTAGTGGCCTTTCCTGTGGTTAAGAAACCTGCCACCTGTTTGTGTCCTTGTGACAGTAAATCCAAGCAGAGCATTTTTCACTTTATGTTATCCTGTAACTTTTACACTTTTCATAGAAAATTTTATTTGAAACCCATCTTTTTAAAATATAATACGTGTGATATATTAAAAGCAATGCAACTGATGTTCAATCTAGAGACCCCAGATGTATGTTTCCATGTGGCCACTCATATTTTAAAATGTATTTCTGTAAGAAAGTCAATTATTATATGAACTCATTCAATAATGCTTTATCATTTTTAAGTACTTGAAATTTGGGCTGTTGAACGTATTGTGTACTTTTGGTATGATGCTATTGACACCTTGCACTTTATCATGCTAATTTGCACATATATTTATATTGTATAATTGCTGCTATCATCTCTCTGAGCACTGGAAGTAGGCCATAGCATTTGCACTTTATTACCATTCTTAAGTACTTGAAATTTGTGCTGTTAAACGTATTGTGTATTCTTGGTACGATGCTATTGACACCTTGCACTTTATCATGTAACTTTGCACATATATGAATATTGTATACTTGCTGGTATCGTTTCTCTGAGCACTGAAAGTAGGCCATAGCACTTGCACTTTATTATGATGTAGCTTAGACCTTTTAAGCATTTGATTCTGTGCTGCAAAATGTACATTGCACTTTAGTAACGACGGAATTAACATTCGCACTTTATTTGGCTACTTTGCACATATATCAATATCAGATGAATACCGCTATATTGTATTGCACGTAGAAATAATTCTATAATCATTTGTGCTTTACCTCTAATAAAATTTTGTAAATATTTTACCGGAAATGTATTCCTAAAAATCTGATATATATGTATGTTGTCTGTTATTATGTCTGTTGCTATATGGTTGTATTCTTACATACCGAATAAAGCATGTTTGAATGGAATTGAAGCAGGGTTCTGCCCTGTAAACTCAGCTGAGACAGTAATGCTAGCGGTATTAGATTCCTTGCGAGAGAAAGCCAACAGGGGCTCCCCCCCCCCCCCCATGCCCTGGTGTTACTGGACCTCTCTGCAGCCTTTAACACAGTCAACCACGGTATTCTGGTAGGTCGTGTCAGGGAGGCAGACTACCAGGGCTCTGCCCTCAGTTGGGTTTGTTCCTTCTTAGAGAACCGCTCCCAATCGGTCCGCATAGCCCAGTTCATGGCATCAAAGTTGGAAACCACATGCAGGGTTCTGCAGGGCTCCTCGCTTTCCCCCCTTTTGCTCAACTTCTACCTCCTTCCCCTGATCCGTTCTCTTAAAGAAAGGAAAGTCACCACTTTTAACTATGCAAGTGATCTTCAAATAATGTCCACCATCGACAATTCCCCCAAATCAGCTCTTGAATTCCATTCAACCATGCTACACATCCATCACTTGATGGACTGCAATGACTTAAAGTTCAATCCAGGCAAGACTGGACTGGTCCTCACAGGTATCAGCCACAAACATGGGGGCCCTACTTCTGGACAGTGGATCTAGGCTCCCCCTCATCCGTTCTCCCGCCGCAAAAAGCCTCGGTGTCACATTAAACAACGACCTGTCTCTAAAATCCCAAGTTGGCTCTGTGATCTCTACCTGTTTCTTCCAACTGCGGAAGATCAGAAAGATCAGTAGGCTACTCACTCATGAAGCATTGATAAAGGTAGTGCTAGCCACAATCATATCCCATCTAGGCTATGCCAACTCAGTCTAACTTGGTTTGCCACTATTTCTAACTAAACGTCTACAGCTGGTGCAGAATCAGGCGGCCAAACTGATTCACCAGCAACCCAGGTGGCAACATGTCACCCCACTCCTGAGGAAGCTTCCCCGGCTCCTTCTATTCCTCAGCGCTGTGCCTTTAAAGTAGGATGTCTGGTCTTTAAAGCATTACATGGTCAGTGCCCCAAATTCATTGAAAACCTTATTCAAAGGTACCTTCTCTCACGTAACCTACGCTTGACCCACCTCTATCTCCTGGAAACTCCCACCTTCAAATTGAAGCAACAAGGGGGTTGCAGGTTTGTAACTCTGACACCCAGACTCTTAAACTCCTTTCCCTTGGATATTAGATCATGTACTGACCTGCTGAGCTTCAGAAAGTCCCTTAAGACATGGCTGTTCATCTAAGCATATAAATTAACTCCAACTGGGCTTGGTTAGTCCTAGATACAGAGCCATGAAGCCCACCGGTGTACGTGCGCTTTAGAAGAATTTTATAACATAACATAACATTTTAGGACATGAAGCAGAACTACCAGGTTCAAGGGAACTTGAGGCAATACCGTTGTGGAAGTACCGGATTTGACACTTCTTATTATTAACTTTCGCACTTTACTGCGAATTTTGCATCAACTGGAAAGTGGACAGGTTGTTGTCACATAAAATGTTAATTGCAAATAGTTCAGTATGAGGGGGGTCTAGCAAATGTGTTTTTAACTTGATGCCTCTTCTTCCAGTTTTAGCAAATATTATTTTGTCACACCTGCACTTTACATTAGGTATGAAAGAGGCAATGAAAGTTAATTGGTTATAAAGTGGCATTAGAGACTACGGGGCAACACTACTGTCTAGAATAAGCCTTATCCTGTTTCTTTTTCTGTGACCCTTGCACTTTTAGCACCAGAATGAGTTTTACCCGTTCCCTGTTTCTCTTTTTGCAACCCTTACACTTTTAGCACAACTTACGTTGTCACATTTGCACTACCTATCCGGTTTTATGGACAGGTTATTGGCAGATAAAATGTTAATTGCAGATGTTATATTATGGGGGATATTGAGGAAATTGATTTTTAACTTATTGTCTTCTTCCATTATTAGCAAATTTTATCTTGTCACATCGGTACTTTATAACTCGCATTATGAAGGAGGCAATGCAAAATAATAGTCAACAATGTAGAATAAGAGGAGATGCGGCATCACTGCTGTCTACAAATAAGTTTACCCTTCCTTTGGTTCCCTTTTAAGATGCCCATGCACTAACAGTACTCCTTGTGCTGTCACATTTGCACTATACATCTGGTATTATAAAAGAGGTATTGCAAGACGGGATGAGCCGCAATATGAACCACATAATACGGGATGACATTGCCCCCCTGAAAGACGTTATTGTTTTAATTTTCTGTGAACCTTTTTGATGTATTGTGTTGTGATGTGTAAATCTATGGTTTTGATTAACCAAATAAAACTTGACTTGACTCCAGAATCACTGATTCATTGCATGTGTGTTCCCAAACTAAAACTAGGTGTCTCTAGCCTTCACTTTAGGTTTTCCAGTAAAGAAGCCACAGAAATACTAGGGGCCATTCTACTGATACAGCAAAGTTACTACACCTGTCTTGACCCACTTTGAGATTAACAACGGAACCTGAGAATAGCAGGCAGAAATTGATGTTTCATTCCAGATTCTCACATGTTACTCCTCATCTTTTGCTGGATTTTCACTTGGATATTTTGCTTGATTTCAGCAGTCAAAGTTCCCAGATAATACACTCCCAAACTGCGGTGTTCCCAAATGGCTTGTTTACCTTATGGGGCCAGAAACACCCATTGCCTGCCCCACTATACTCCCAGGAGGAAATTCTGGCATTGAGTAGCTGTGAGTCTGGCCAAACCTATGCATAGTGGGACTACTCAAAAAGCCAAGTCTTCAGCTTCTTGCAGAAATGAATTGAGGAAGTGGATCCTAATGGTGGTGTCAGGTCCTCCACGCTTTAGGAGTGATGTAGTAGATGGCTCAACTGCCAGATCGGGTTTTGCGTGTGGTGGAATTTGTGCAAGTAGGAGTCCAGATGAGTAGAGGTGTCTGGAACGTTTGTGAAAACAGAGGCGATTGTTGAGCTATGCTGGACCAGTGTTATGTTGTTATGAAAGTGTGGGTGAGGAGTTTAAATTGTGCTCCTTTGTGTATAGGGAGCCTGTTGACCTACTTTAGATGTGGTGTGATGTGAGTGTGGTGTGAGTGGTTAAGAATGATTTTGTCCGCCGAGTTCCGAATGGTCTCAGCCTTCAGGTGAGTTTTGTTGATCCTAGCATAGAGGGTATTCCCGTAGGCCAGCTTGCTTTAGACGAGGGTGTTTGTGAAGTGCTCTTCCTAAAGTTCATAATTTTGGTCTTGTCATTGTTCATCTTGGCCTTCATTTAGTGGCAGATTTCACTCATGCAGGCATTGAATTTGATCTGGGTGTAGGCATCTTGCCCGTTAGTTAAAGAATGAGTTGTGTGTTGTTGGCATCGGAGAAGACGTTGACATTGCGAGAGCGGAAGATGGATCATGTATGCGTTTAAGAGGGTCAGGCTCTGGGAGGAACCTTGCGAAACTCTGAAAATTAGGTTGCCGGCATCTGAGGTATACAGTGCCTGGTTGACTGACTGGGTCCTTTCAGTCAGGAAGGGGCAGGTCCATAGGAGTAGGTGTCCTTGGATTCCAATTTTGTTTAGGCATTGAATGAGGAGGCAGTGAAAGACCGTGTTAAACACTGCAGAGAGATCAAGAAGGATGAGAGTTGCCATGTCTCCTCTGTCCAGAGTCATGCAGATGTCATCTGTAGTTCTGATTAATGTAGTTTCCATGCAGCGGTTGGGTGATAAACTAGACTGAGTGGTGTTGAGGTATTCGGTGAGGCATCTATTTATGATATTCTCTAAGACCTTGGCTGGGAATGGTAGCAGGGAGATCAGTCTGTAGATGTAGAGTGTGGAAGGGTCTACAGAGGGTTACTTTAGCAATGGGAGGACAGTTGTTTGTTTTCAAGAATCTAGGTAGGTTGTTGAAGAGGTGGCGGCATTCAAAATGGGTGTGAGTAGTGCACTGGTGGACCCCAGCCCTATAATGTAGGTGTGGTGGGGGACGCGGCCTGATGTGGTACCTCAGTAGATGGACTTTATGGTGGTGGCAGCTTCTTCTGGGGTGATGATGGGCTATGTGGATAGTATTGGTCCTTTGGATAAGAACGGGAGGCATTTGTAGAAGTCTGTCAGGTCTGGTTGTGGGTTAAAGTTACTGTAAATGTCAGAGATTTTATTGTTGAAGAATTGAGAGAGATTGTTGCAGAGGACCTGTCAGGGGGTGATGAAGGTAGGGTGGCCTAGTGAGATGAAATTCTTCACAATGGTGAAGATTTCTTTGCTTGTGTTGGTGCTGACACAGATGAGGTCCGTCAAAGTGGCACATTTGGTGGTCTGGATCATTTGGTGACAGTGGAGTTTCATCAGTGTAAGGTCCTCCATGCACTAACTGGCCTGGGATACAGATCTTGTTGTATTGCTGTATTTGAGGGGGTACAGGGAGCTGGCATAGGAGGTGATTCAATTGTTGTATTTCTTGATGCCTTTGGAAAGGTTGTTGCTGTGTTTTGGTCGTTGGGTGTTGAGAGTGGTGTTCTGGTGATCATCAGTGATGCTGTTCCAGTTTTGTTGGGCTGGTCTGACGGTGGTGCATGTGTATTGGACAAGGACTGGTATGCTGACCCTAATGAGGTCATGATCTGCCCAGGACACTGATGTGGGCTTGTAGACTTTGGGGTTGTCGAAGGTGGTGAAAATAGGGTCCAGAAGATATCCAATTGCATGGGTAGGTACCTTTACTCGTTGGATGAGGCCCAGGATTCCAAGGTCTTTGATGAGTGCTTTTGAGTTGGGGTCAGAATGGTCTTCCAGATGAAAGTTGCGGTCTCCAAGTAGGATAGAATTGCTACAGTTGAGGGTGAGTGCAATGAAGTCAGTGAGGGTGCCAGTGAAGTTGGTAAATGGTCCAGGTGGTCAGTAGATGAGAGTGCCACTTAGGTTGAAGTTGGCTCTGATGTGATTCTTGAACAATAGGTGTTCCATGTGGGAGGACGACATTTCCGTGAAGGTGGTTGTAATGACCGACTTTTTCGACCCTCTTTAGAGGAAGGATGATGGAAGATGACTCCAGCCTATTACCCTTATAGTATAGGGATTAGGACTATAAGTAGGACCTATCCATGAGGCACAGTAGTGCATTTTCGTACCCTTTTCTTTAGATCAGGGCTTATAAACTTAAGCTAGGGGATAGATATATAAGTATTAGTGATGATCCATCCTTTTGCAAGAGTGTTAGTATATCTTCCATGGAGTTATGCTTATTCTGGGCCTTGTAGGCCTTAAACGGGACAGACTCCATCTTGCCCTCTGCCTGGTAGCTTGAGAGGCTTTTTAGGTCAAGTGTAATGTTTTAGTTTCGAGGTGTTGTTCGCTTGGAGAGAACCGGTTCAGGCTGGCCCTTATCGAAAGACTGTATTTTTCTCCACTCCGAAGACACAACTCCAGGCCGGCCGGCTGGGAACGTGTCCTTGGTACGGGGAGGTACAAGAATTTGGTGGGCGGCAGGTTACTGGCCGTAACTTTATATGAAGGGACAGGTTTTGATATTAGCGAGAGTGTTAGGTAATGAGTCAGTCAGTCTGTAGGCGGCAGCTAGCCGTTAGCATCTATGCCATTAATTATTTTCAAGGCAGACAGTCGCCATTTTGAAGTCCGAGAAAGATTTTGAAACCGAGACTCTTTCTGAGAAAGACTGAAGGAGAAGTAGCGCGGAGCGCACAGAGACAGAGAGAGAGAGAGAGAGACGGTAGTTAATAGCGAGCAAGGTTCCAGTGACTTGGAGGGAAGCAGAGGAGATCAAGCATAGCGGTGCAGACGTGTACCCGTGACTGCTGAGGTGTGATTCCGAGATGAGCCAAGACACAGAGACGAGAAGGGAACCTAGATGACTGCCGAACCCCGACTTCATATTAACCAGGTGACCTCCGCCCTTTCCCTTACAAAGCGCGCATTCTAACCTTTACTTTTCTTTGCAGAATATATATTGTGTAGTATTGTGTTCATTTTTATTGTAATAAAACACCCCAGTTCTTAGTGAACCGACATGTGCCTTGTATTCTTGTTCAATCGGGGTAACCTTGTCTTCTAGTCAAACATTGTTTGCATGAACGGATGCGAATCCCGATCAGGTAAGAGATGATTGAGCAATGAGGAAGGAAGGGGACATTTGATGTCAGGAGCAGAAGGTACATATTGCAATTTGGAAAGCCATACTAATTTCTATTATCGTAGTTTTATCCTGAGTAGATAATGAGAGACTTCTTCCCTAAGTGTTCATAGGAAAGTGATCGTCGTTGGTACACGGCATTAATGAGAGCACCTAAGATAGACGGTGTGTAGGTCTGCCGGATTGCGGATGGTGTGTGTGAATGAGAACACCGGAAGGATACGGTGTGGAGGTCTGCCGGATTGCGGACCGTGTGTGAATGAGAGCACCGGAAGGATACGGTGTGGAGGTCTGCCGGATTGCGGACCGTATGTGTGGATGAGAGCACTGGGACTGCAGGCCCATGTGTGTAGACACGCTGGATTGCGTGTCGAGTGAGCACTGAGGGAGATCAGTGTGTGAGAGTATATAATCAGACCTGCCCCAGGGTAGATTAGTCTGGGCCTAAGTGGCCGCGAGACTAGTTGGTGTGAATAGGATATTGTAGAAAACCTATGCATGTTTATTGCGATTTTCCCCATCCTTAGGTACGAGATGTACATACATATATCCATACCCAGTGTAAATACGTTCTAAGGAGGGAGGTGATTACGTTCCGGCTGGTTTAGAGGGGCTCCTAGGAGCTGATCCCATCTGGTCCGAAAATCCGGTCGATACATCTGGCGTCACAAACTGTTTACGAAGCCTGTGTGCACTGTATTGTTTTGATCTTGTTGGATTGCGCTCGGCTTGTACGTTTTTTTTTTTTTGTTGATAATTGTGTATATATTTTTTGTGTGTCAAAATGTTTTCGCGTAAGTCGAAATCTACTTTCAAATTGCCTGTTGATATTCCCGGCTGGGAATCAACGCCTTACGAGGCTTTGGCCCGTGAGTGGGCCGATTCTACTGGTTTGAGTGAGAATTGGACTTCTTGTTTGGAGCAGGCGGAGCCCGCTGATTTGGTTTCTTGCTTGCAAAAAGCGCCAGTAGTGAAGGGTGATGAGCTTCCTATTTTAGGACGCAGAAGTTGGATTGTGCTAATTGCATATAGAATTCTTCATGAAAAGTTTGTTAAGTTGCAAAAACGGTTTGTGGATATGGAGGAAAAGTTTGTTGAAGTGCAGAATGCGCATACTCTTTTGCGGTGTCAAAATAAATTGCTTGCCGACAAACTTGAAACGTATCAAACTATTGCCGAAAGGGCTGCAGTTCGCATTGCGAAATATAAATACAGACACCGTCGTGGTCGTGTGTCTACACGGAAAGTACGTCTGGTCGTGGCGAAAGCCGGACTGGATTGGAACCCCGAAGAGTGGGATGGTAATATCTGGGATTCGAATGCTTCTGACTCCTCGGCTGAGGAGAGTGACAAGCGCGAGTCTTCTCGCTCCGGACGTGATTGCAAATCTGCTTATTGTGATAAAGACGACATTTCTGGCGACCGTGGTCGCTCTACCCATTCTGATGGCGTATTACGCCCTGATTGTTCTTCTAATTCTAAGGATCGGGCTTCTTCGGAGGCTCTTCCGGAGGTTTCTGCTCACCCTGTGTTTCGACGCAAATTACAACAGGCTCCTGGTATGCCGAATGGTATTCATTTGGATAGTATTGAAGATTTTACTCAACAGGAGGTTAGTGACATTTTACAACGATTTCGAGAACGTCCCGGTGAAACTTTGCTTACTTGGATGGTGCGCCTTTATGAACTAGGTGCTGCTGGTATTATGCTTGATGCTGGTGATTGTTTACGTTTTTGCTCTTTGAGTTCCGATTCTACTGTACAAGATCATTTTCGGAATTATAATGGTGCTGGCCAAATTAGTTCGCTCCAGCTTGCGAATGATGGCTGTAACCATAAATACCCTACTGAATCTGATTGGCCTGTCAATGACAAGCCATGGTACACTTTGCGCGATGCGTCGCAACGTTTGAAGGAGGAAGTGATGAAAACTGCCATTTTTCTCAGTACTTCTGACAGATTGTTGGATGGTATTTTAACATCTTCTGTGCGAAATCGCACTATCCGTTCTTCGCCTGTTGCTTATAAGCAGGTTATGATGACTTTGTTGATTAATCAAACTGGCAATCCTTTGTCTATGGTGCTTGAATCTGTTCGTCAGCTTGGTGAGTTGGGTGAATGGTTTAAACCTGAGAGGCAATCTCGACCTGAAGGTCGTACCGCTGGGGATTATAAATTCTCTAGACGTGATATGTTTCTTGCACTTTTGGCTGATGGTGTGAAAAGGGAGGACATTGACGGTGAACCTAATAATGGCAGTGGTGATGAGAGGCGTCGTGTGGATGCTGATCGCCGTGATGACCGGCGCTATGAACGTGATGTCTCCCCCCGCCGTGAATGCATTAGGGAGAGAGAGGGTGAGAGAGACAGGGTAAGAGATGATCGTGTCTCTCACAGACACAAAGATGAAAGAGGTTATTCCCCTGACATGAGGAGAAGGGAGGATCGTCACAAGCTTTCTGATCGCAATTCTCATTTCTTTGAACATGACAATAATCCATTTCGTAATAGGGATGGATATGAGCAAGACATTCTGATTCCGAAGAAAGTTGAGAACATTTATCCTGATTTGTCTTGGTTGACTGACCACGGTAAAAATGACTAGGGAATAGGTCAAGCTCCGGTACGCAGGTGGGCTCACAAAGACAATAGACCCTATGTAGATATTGAAATTTTTTGGAAACATCGTAATATCCAAAGGGCCCGAACATTGGTAGATACTGGAGCGGAGGCCACTTTAATTCATGGTAAATCGAAGAAATTTAAAGGACAGTTTTTTACAATTACTGGTTTAGGTGGTAAAGAAACCCCCGCAGTGCAAACTACACTCGAGATGAAAATTGGCAGAATTCCCCGTAAAGAATATTCTGTGTTGGTTGTACCGCTTTTGGAGTATATTATTGCACATGATCTAAGAAATGGAAATTAAGCTTGACTGATAATTGATAACAATACTTATAGGGTGCACTGTTACCTCTAGGGATGCCCTCCCCTGGCGCTGGAAGTTGTGCTTCTCTGCCGGTGGCACGTTAAAGAATCACGGTTGAAAAGAAGAGTCTTCAATTGCTTGTGAACTAGTGAAGTAGAGATGCGTCACTTTCCCTGCGCCACCATGAGAAACCCTTGCGCTACCACAGGTGCACCATATTTACAATAAGGCGCACCATGGTGCAAGGATTGACATATGTGTCAGAAATTCTGACGTGTCTGTTGGGGCAAAAGTCACGCATTGCTGGAGTCGTGTCACAAGCACGACGCAACTCCAGCAATACACTTTGAGGCTAATTCCCACTACCTGCATCACTACTTACGCCTGCTTCAAGGAGGCGTAAGGTTTTGACACAGTGGCGTCCTCGAAGTGATGCAGTGAATCCTTGTAGATTTCCCTGCGTCACTTTTACAAGGCTTTCCTGTGAGGGAACGCCCACCCTGCATACATCATACCTGCTGCAGGTATAATGTGACGCAGGGCTTCACAGCGTGACGCATCTCCCTAGATGCGTCACCTTGTAAATTGGCAGCATTCTTTTACACCGCTGCTGTGTCACAAAAGTGACACAACGGTTGAGCAAAAGTGTCACAAGGGTCTTGTAAATCTGCCCCCGGGTGTCTGATTGGAAAAGGAGCTGTCTTCCGTTCCGGCGCGGCACAAATGAGGGATGGAAGATTAAGTAATTTCCTCCTACACGTGGCGGCTGGACTGAAATAGGACCGTGAGCACACCGTTATTTCCACCGCCCCATTATCGTCCCTTATCTTCCCAAAGGAAGATATCTGAGGAGCAGACACAGCCTATTTTAGACAGAGCTGTAACCAGTGCCTTGAGGGTACATGACCTCTGGAAAACGGCTCTTTAATCAGAATACTGCAGTTCCAGTTACGTAAGCCACAGATTCGTGGGAAAATGTCAAAGGTACGATGTTCACAGCGAACTCTGGGCAGTGTATTAGAATTCCGATGAGCTCACCAGTTAGCTGATTTCATCTGTTTATTGATTTAATTTATAGGTTCACCACATTGCAAGTATTTGTAACTCTCATGTGTTTCTGCATAGCTGTTTGCAACTTTACCATAACGGGGACATATCATATTTCTGTCAAATCATACCTAGTGCATGTTGTCTGACCTGCTTGTTTTCATTGGTGGAGGGTGCAGTCAAAATATCACTTTTAGCAGGATAATAAGTAAACAGTACAGTAAGATAGCTCAATGCGTTAAGCACTTGCCTTTGATATGTGATGTGGGGTTTTGGGGGGGAAGAGCGCTCAGAAGAAAACAGTTTTTCCTTTAGGGCTCAGTTTATTGTGAAAGCCTGCCCTGCTTTTGCACTTAATCTGGGTATAACTGGGAGAACGCTCTGGACACAACAAAGGGGTTCTTGCTGTGGGAGTATGTTGGGATGGGACATCAAGCCAACTGACTGCAATGCGGGGCAAAGTATTTTTACGACAAGGCTGGCATGCACAGAGAGCAACTGTGGCATTCCGAGGTAGGAGACAGGTGTCCATTTAGTTAGGCCGAAGATAAGTCATCCAACACATTCTTCAGTTTAGGTGGTCTTTTCACTTGGTTTGCTGAGTGATAGTTTAGTTGAGGAGCTGCATTAGCAAAAGGCTCACTTTTGTATAGCTCTCCTCAGAGAGCTGAGGCCAGTGTCTCATGTGATTCTCAGGGTTTTTTGCCTTAATTTTAAAAGGGAGTGTCTTGCAAAATAGGTGGCACTAAGAGAAGGATTTTGGTTCACGAACAGTTTAGTGTCAAGTTGTTCTCTGGCACTCAGGCCTCAAGTTCCCCGAGGCGCTTGAAGGCAGGCGGAAAATGGACTTGCGATTAGAGTTAAAGGTCTGAGATGTTATCCATTAACTAGAGATTGTGAATGAAAATCTGCGATGCACAGCGTCACAGATGGTGGAAGAGTCTGGTATAAACATGCTGAGTGACCCTTGGTTTGCTGTCACCATCTACTCATCCTAAACTGTGCCCAGTGCTGTTTTGGTTTGTGCTTTCGTTGTCTCTTTTGCTCAGATATGTTTACTTGTAAAGAGATATGAAGCCTGCACGTACATAAATAACCAAGGGGCTTATTTATGAGCCCTTGCGTCACTTTTGCCCCGCTGGTGCGTCACTTTTTGTGACCCACCAGCAGCGTAAAAAAATGCATCATGTTGCATCATATTTACAAAGTGACGCATCTTGGTAGATGCGTCACTTTGAAAACCCCTTCACCACATTATACCTGCGCTAGGTATAATGTATGCAGGGGGGCGTTCTGACGCAAGTGAGCCTCGTAGAAGCCATGCAGTGAAATCTATGAGATTTCACTGCGTCAATTTTAGGACGATGCACGGAGAAAAGGGCTGAGGAGGAGATCCTGTGCTTAGTGGGCACACACACAGTGCAGCAGAAGAGAACATTGCACATAGGGAATGTGGTGCACGCGCACAAGCGCGAGGGCGACACCGCAGACCGAGGAGAACATTACTCCCGAGTAGTGTGGTGCACAATTCAATGCTGTAGACAGGGCTGGCGGAGGGATACATGCTTGTAGGACCACCGAAGAGAAATGTACACAGAGGGACCATGTTTGAATCACATTGAAGATGCAGTCATGTAAATGGTTGTATCACACGTTATCAAAAAGAGAAGGCACGCTACGAAACACACCTTTACAGAACTTCTGCGTATTCATCGACATAAATGTATAGCTGAGAGAAGACAGTGAAGCAAACATGCATTTAACTTCCATTTTACACTTCATCATCCTCTTTAAAAAAGCACCAAATGGAGACTGACATCATTTCCCTTAAAAGGAAACGGCGGCCATGAGTTGCTTGCACGTTGCTGTGTTAGGGTCGCACATCAGCCTTTTTCACGCTGCACGCCAGTGAAAACACGAACAGATTTTATATTCTGCTCTTGGACGGAAGTGGCTGTTTGGGGTCCAAGCAGACAAGGTCCTGGAATGCGTTATCTGCCTTTATTTATATTGTTTTGACACAAATGAAAAAAACGGAGTCCTGCTGCATCGAATTAATAATGAAATCCATTAAGATGTCTTAGGCATTTTCCCTGGTCTGCTGTCAGCAGAGCAGCAGGTCTGGCCATGTAAGGGAACAAGCGCAGCTCCCAGCATATTTTCCCATACCGTCTCTGCTTCCTTTTTTCAAACACCAAATCGGTGTTGTCAGTCAGAAACGCAATATAATTTGTGGGATTCAGCTTGCTGTAAATGTGCAAGGGGAAACCCTTTGTTGGGTAGCTGTTGCGCTATACAAATGAACTAAATAAATAAATAAATAAATTTAAGCAGTCTCCCCATTAACTATCAATTCTCTCTCTGTTCAGTCTGTTCATACGTGTTCTCAAACGCCTCGCAGTCCCCCGCTGCCGCGAACATACCATGTATTCACACACTCAGTGCCCGTGTCAGACTGTGACATCGAACGCTCCACTCCCTTTTATTTAGAACCCTCTGGCCATACCCGGCCAGAGAATGTTGTGCATTTACATCCAGGCGGTTCATAGACAGCAGGACCGCTAACCTGCTACATACCTCCCCAACTCAGTTCTTGATGACCAAAGTTCTGTTCACATGACATGAATAGTCTTTGAGCCGTTGGCTGGGTTGTGCATTGGGTCGAAGGTTATATCAATGGGGTTGACTACGAGCTGGTGGGTCACAGATGGGAGAGCTGTGAGTCTTCTTTCTGACTCTCCTCAGGGTCTCGTGGGCCCTAACTCTTGAGCCAACTTGATCCTGTATCATTTCCATAGTACTCCGGCCGGTCTGCGTCCTCTCTATGCAAGTGTTGAGGGGTGGTGAGCATTAAATGTTTCAAGATACTACTTCTTGTCCTTTTGTAGCTGTTACCATAGTCCCCTTGCTTCTAATAATGGTTCACATACCAGGCGCAAACAGTGTCCTGAATTTCTACCGAGGCTTTTGGTCTTTGATGACCACTTTGTCACCAGGCAAAAAGGAATGCTCCCTCGCTAGTCTGCTCTGGCTGGCAAGAACGCAGCGCCGCTCGCGATGTGTTTTGGTCCTATGAATGTCATGAGGATGGTGGCGTCCATCCAGGGCACGTAGGAATGGTGTCTCGACGGGGTCTATTGAACATCAGGGTCCACGGTGCTTGGTGAGTCGCACAATGAGGAGTACTCCAGTATTGCCTCAGAAATGACTGTAGTTGGCGTTTGGGATTTGCCTTCTCGGCGATGTCGATGTGAAGAGACTTGTTCATAGTGCGCATGAATCATTCGATCTCCCTGTTGGCCTGCAGCCACTGAGCTGTAATGCGGTGGATATGTATTCCAAGTTGGTCAAGGAACTCTCAAAATTCTGCACCATGGAATCAATCTCGCTCGGCAGGCCAAAGATGGCAAATGCTTCTCAAGGACGGGGGCTATATGCACGAATGCCAATTACCTCCACCACAGGTACTTGGAGTAGGCGTCCATTAGGACGAGGGCTGTTCATCCATCTGGGAAGCTCCTAAAGTCCATGCTGAGTTTGCACCAGGGAGTGGTACAGGGGTCTTCGGTGATTACTGCCGCCGGCCTTTCTGGCACACCAGTAAAACCAGGCACGTCTGCACAAGACCTTCCGCCATCTCCTCAAGGCTGGGAAACCAAATCTTCTCCTGCATCCTTGCCTTCATCTTCCTGGCGCCCTGTTGTACTCCATGTGCTAACTCCGTCCCATGGTGTCTCAGTGCCTTCGGAATTGGGATGTGGACTATTCTGACATAGTCTTCCACGTCATCAGAGCTGTCTTGAGTCCCGGGGGATTCAGGAAGGTGTGAGAGAAAATTGTCAGGGTTCTTTAATCCAGGACAGTAAACCACCTCCATCCGGTAGTGTTGCAGCTGAATGGCCCACCTCTCAATCCAAGGACGCAGGTGAGGGGCTGACCCTCGGAATAGTGGGACAAGAGGCTGATGGTCTATGACAACCTTGAAAGGCTGACCACTTAGATACAGGTGGGAGTGTCCACAGGCCCACTTAATCTCAAGGACTTCTCGCTCAATTTAGGTGTATCTTGTCTCCATTGGCGTCAATGCTTTACTGGCGAATGCCAGCGCGGCCCAACGACCTGGCTCCTGTTCTTGGGCGAGAATAGCCCCCAGCCCGACTGGGGTGGCGTCGACCAACAGTTCCTTATGTTTCTCCAAGTCAATGTAGATAAGTGTGGTGTTATCGAGAAGGGCCTCTTTGATCTTCTGGAACACAGCCTCCTCATGACAACCCAATGTCCATTTCTCACCTGCCTTTGTGAGGGATCTCAATGGTTCAGCGATAGTTGCAGTTCCTGGATGAACTTCAGACAATATAGGTTGCCATTCCCAGGAAGCTCTTTACTTTCTGGATTGTGGTGGGTGCTGGTGCACGCATGATCGTAATAGATTTTCGAGGGTCGACTTGTATTCCCTCTAGATTGAAGACGTAACCAAAAAATTAAATGGACGAATGAAAGAAAGAGCATTTGTCCATTTCGTGAGCACGGGCTGCGGACAAGTCGTGCAATCTCGCTAGGATCAGGATGTCGATGAAGCTGATGTTAGGTTGGCGCAGGATTAGGCCTCGCAGGGTTTTGCTTCAACATCTGTGTATGAGTTGAGCTGGTCGTCTGCTGTGCAGGTGCTCACTAGTTTGCGTAGCGTAGGGTAAAAAGTGTCAATGGATTCCCCTTCTCGTTGGCAAGCTTGACATAGTTTAAACCTTTCAAAGTCGGGGTTTAACTGGGGATCAAAGTGGGCATTGAGTGCCCTTACAGTTGCGTCATAGTTGTTTGGTCCTGAATTAGGCAGATGTTTGAACAACTTGTACATTTCTTTCCTGCATGGTGGAGGAAAAGAGATCTTTTAAAGGCACCATCTGTCTCCCTCAAGGCAACAAAGTAGTTCTCTAGATGCCCAAGCCATATTTTCCACCACGTAGATGCAGTTGCGGGATCAACCAGTCCACTAAATGTTAGCAATACTTCTGTGGGGGGGGGGGGGTTGTGTGGGCTGGCATAGTTGATCTTCATTCCCCATGCTGGGGGTGTCTCAGGGCTTTAGTTTGGCTGCTTAGGGGTTGGAGGTCCGCTGGTGGATGCTTTGTACCGTGGGTTCCTGCAGCCTTTTCCTGGTAACTAAGAGGTATTTGACTGGGAGGAGCATGGTAGGCTTTATCACCTCCCTTTTGCTAGATGTTGCTGTGGGTCTTTGCACAATAATATCCTGATTATTGTATATTCTAGTTTGATTAATCTTACATGTTTTTTCCCTTTCTTGCATTAGCCACAGCTTGTTTGTGTGGTTGTGTTGCTGTGTGGGCAGGCGGAGCGCTTGGGGATGGCAGGATGTTGTGTGAGCCTCCTCACTCATCCTGAAGCTGCCAGGAAGCATAAGTTGCAGTGTAACTGGCGTGGCTTGGATTGGCCCATTACTCATAAGAGCCCGCAGCGCATGCTGGTGGAAGAAGCTGCGCACCCTCCGCACTTGACCACCGTTTCGCCTGGAGGTAAGGGGTGCCAGCTGCAGGAGAAGTCCTCTCTACCATGCAATGGTGCCAGTATAGACTCGTCATCTGTTGTAGTGCTCGCGGCGTCAGATAAACTGCGAGACAGGGTGCACTGGCTCGGCCCACCCTTGTGGCGAGTGTTATGTACCTTCTCCAGAACCTCGCTGTCCCCAGCTGCCCCGAACACACTACGCATTCACACATGCAGTGCCTGTATCAGAGTGCGACCCAGAGCTGTCCACCCATTTTTATTTAGACCTCTCTGGCCACACCTGACCAGAGGATGTTGTGCAGGTACATCCGGGCGGTTCATAGACAGCAGGACTGCTATCCTGCTGCATCAAGCACCATGGCGCTGGATGGAGAAAGCACAAGCCCTAATACCTTTAGTGCAGGCAGCTTGTAGGTGCGCGCCATTTTGAGATAAGCTACTTTGCATCACTACTTTATGAAATGGTGGGTGAGTGAGGCGTGTGAAAGTTATGGCGGATTCCAGCTGAAGATTGAAATTGGCTTATCTGACTAGAATAAATTGTCTTATCTGACTATGATAAATAATAAATCGTTTTGATATTACAATTAAGGAGTGTTTAATTGAGTAGCTATTTAATTTGACAAGTTTAACTGATTCTGACAGTGTGAGGCAAACTTGCGGGCAAGTCTGAACAAGGACTATGCACCTTGTGCAGAGGAAAGAGTTACAGGATGCTGTGGTGACCATGTTGTCAGAGAACTGTGAATCTTCTATTGTAATACAGGGCATTGTGTCAGCTACTGGCAAGTAGTGGTTATGGCTCACGAAGGGGTCCACCTTAGTGAGTGCTTTGTTTGTATATGTGCCAGGCGTGTTTTAATCTTGTACATGTGCACAATTTGATATAAGCGATGTAGATCATGTTATGAGGATTCCACACCCTCATACAGTACTAGGCCCTGAAGTGTATGGAGAATTCCATGCAGTGTGCACATATAACAGTGAATGAGTGCATCATGGTCACAAATGTTCTGTACGTTGATATGGACAACAGCCTTACACAGTGTGAGGCAGCTCCGACTCCTACAAGAACGCACCTCACATTGCTGGCACATTTCAAAGGCACCACCATGGGTATGTAAACACTTATTAGGGTTCAACCTCTAAGTCACACAGTGACTGCTGCAGGTTATCAGATCATAACACAACGTAGCTAAACCCAATCTCAGATCTCCTATGAACATAGAACTCTAACGATGGGTGTTGCATTTACAATGTAAATATGCAAGCAGCGGTGTCTATTGTAATCAGATATAGCGAGCAGCGAATAAACAATACAAAGCACTTTGTTAACATGGAGGTGCAGTTGCAAGTGAAGCTTTAACATGTAATAATCTGTTTAATATTGACATGTAATGTAACTATGCTCTCAGAAATACGGATATCCTATTGTGCTAATGTATGATTAGTTTCGGACATTATGTTTATATTCGAAAATCCAATAAAAGAGACTTTGAATATGTATAAGTCATCCTTTGGGTAGGCCCGAAACAACCCATAGGCCAGGGTGCAGGGTATTTAAAAAGTTGGACAAGTACTTTAAATTTTAAAAGTCCATGTTGTGAAACACTTTCACATTTGTTTTTCACTACTGCAAGGCCTACTATTCACATAGGATAAGACTGGGTTACCTTATTACATTTATACGGTACAACTTTCATTTGGGAGCAGGTAGGAATGTTGAGTTTGGGGCCTAAAGAATTCTAAGTTAAATCCCTCTTTAATGGGGAGCCCACCTCTGGCCAAACCTTACAAGAACGGTGGGGGTCATGGCCTCCTCCTCCTCAGAGTCCCTTTAAACCCTGGGGACCCCATCCCTCAGGGCCTTTTTTAAGGGGAAATTGGCTGTGCCCACCCTCACCAAGCCATCTTAAGACCTAGCAAGCCCACACCTGGGGACAAAACGTAAAAAAATGTGGAGGTGGTCGCACTTCCCCTCTCCCAAGTGTCTTCATGCCCCATCTCCCAGGGCCTTTATTTTAATAAAGGAGAGGGGGCCATGTGAAGCCTTTTTTAGGGGAGAGAGGCCAAGCGGCCCTCCTCCCGAAGCCTCATTAGGCCCTGGGGATGCCATCCCCCAGGGCCCTATGCTTTCTCAAGGGGAGGGGGGCAAATGGCCCCCCTTTCCCTAACCTTATTAAGCAATCTGGATCCCTTCCCACTGGGTCTTTTTTTTCCTTAAACGGAAGGGGGTCCCTAGGCTTATTTGGCCCTGGGGACCCCATGCCCCAGGTCCTTTTTTTGTTTAAAAGGGAGGGCGGCCGCATCTCCCCCTCCTCAAGCCTTGTAAAGCGCCGGGACACCCTTTTGGGGTAGCCGTGCGCTCAAAAAGTATGGCTTAACATAACATAACATTGTTAGGCCTGGGAACCCTATCCCCAGGGCTGTTTTATTTTTAATTAACGGGGAGAGGGGCCATGGGGTCTACCTCCCTGAGTCTAGTAAAGCCCCGAGGACCCCATCCCTGTGGTCCACATTTTTAAAGGTAGATGCCCTGGTGCCCACTCAGGAAGCTCATCATACATACATTGGGGGCCGCAGAGGGAGACCCAAGGCCCCTCGGCCCCCACCAGCTCCCGCATGTAGCAGAAGCCACATTGCTCCCGCCCGCAGGGAGCAGCTACTTATGCTGCTCCCTCTGGGCAGGAGCTACATTTTGATATTTTTCTCTGTCCGCATCAGTGCAGACAGGGAAACTGATCAAAAGTCTCCTCCCAGCTGGTGGGAGCCTTTTTAAAGCTCCCGCTCACTGGGAGCAGACTTTGTGTTTGTTCCCGAATAGCAGGAGAAAAAAAATGCTCCCATCAAGTGGGAGGGCCGGTGCGGGCATGGAAACCACTATGTCCCGTGGGTGGGTTCCAGAGACAAAGCTAGTGCACTAGCCCCAGGAAATGGGGTCCCCAGGGCCATTAATAGCTCAAGGGGGGAAAGTAGGAACCATCTTCCATTTGAATTAGTTTGGAGGCCCCAGAGGATGGTGTTCTCGCGACCTTCAGAGGCTCGGGAAGGGGGGAAGCTCAGCTCCCTTCCCTATTTGATACATTACAACACCAGGGGTGGGCTCCCTGGGGGCCTTTGATGGTTCAGGGAGAGAGGCCACGTGGCCTGCCACCCCAAGTTCAATAATTTCAGCCCAGTGGTGACCAACACATATATATATTATCCAATGTCCACTCCAAACAAGGCTCCAACGCAGCTGGGACTGTGTGCAAATCATTTAGTGTGTGGTCCCCATAGCACGTTTTGGCCAGGCACTACAAGACACTGTCCAAGCACTCTCTGCAGGAGGACAAAGCAAGTAGAGCAAAGAGAACTCCTTCATGGCAGTTCAATAATTCTGTTAGAAATGGGGTCTCTAGTTGGCAGTGGTTTGCACCCTGTCCACGTAGGGACCTTTATTCTAGTCAGGGTAAGGGGATTACACAGCTAAAATAACTCCTGCTCAGCTCCTTGGTAGCTTGGAACGAGCTGCTAGGCTTATCTCAGAAGCAATGTGTAAAGCATTTGTACATAAACACACAGTAACACTGTGAAAACACTACAAAAGGACACCACACCAGATTAGAAAAATTACTAATTCTTATCTGAAAAAACAACAAAAATCCAACATACACAAGCAAAGATCTCACTTTAAAAAAGTTTCAAAATTGTCCAGTCCATGGGAAACCATGGATGCATCAAAGTTATCATAAAGTACTTGGGATGTATTAAAATCAAAGCCGAAAACAGGCGCAGTGGTTATAAGGTTCTGGAAAACAAAGCAATGCATCAATTCCTTACTCCAAGGGGATGTGATGCATTGTTTCCTTACTGCCAGGAGAGGTGATGCGTCGATTCCTTACTGCAGCGCAGGTGGAGGTGATGTGTTGATGCCTTACTGACAGGGGAAATGGTGCGTCGAAACCTTACTGTGAGGGGAGGTGATGCATTGATTTCCGGACACTCGGCCTCTGTTCCTTACTGCGGGGCTACTTCGATGAAAAGCTTGGCACACAGGTGCGATGCATCGAAAATCTGTACACGCTGAGTCGATGCGGTAGAGGCAAAACAGGCGCTGCCTCAATCTTCCAAGCTCAAAGCAGGCGATGTGTCGATTTCTTCAGCCGCAGAGCAAGGCCTTGGTCAGAGTCAGTGTGGATGCATTGGATGTTGGAGACACGGTCCTCAGAACGCGGCAATCTTTCTGCCGCATAGCAGGCACTGCATTGATTCTTCTGCCGCACCTCGCTGCATTGTTTTTTTTGCTGCACAGCACTGCTGTGACAGGAAAAACTGTCGCTGAAGGTCGGTGCATGGATTTTTGGGTTTCTTTGAGCAGCATCCACCTCCAAGAGCCCAGAACTGGAATTGGCACAACTTGGCAGGTCAGAACTCCCATCAGAGGAGTTCAGGGGCTGAAGATGAAGTCTTTGATAGCCCTGAGACTTCTTAACAGGAGGCAAGCACACACAAGCACTTGGAGAACCTTGGCAAGCAGGATACAGAAAGCAAAGTCCAGTCTTTTCACTGCGCAAGATAGAAGCAGCAAGCATCAGGGCAACACAGCAAAGCACACAGCAAAGTGTTAGTCCCACCTGACAGCTTCTCAAGCTCTTCTTCTGGCAGAATATCCTCTTAGTCCAGAAGTGTTCTGAGGTTATGGTGTCACAGCTCCAGTACTTACACCAGTTTATGCCTTTGAAGTACGCAAATTTGAAAGAAAAGTCTTTGTAATGCCCACGACCCTGCTTTTCCCTGTCCTGGCTCCAGACACACTACAGGGGGTGGAGACAGCTTTGTGTGAGGACAGGCACAGCCCTATTCAGGTATCAGTGACAACCCCATCCATCACTCTAGCTCAGGAAGACGCATTGATCTGGTGATGGGCCATAAGGATATGGAGGACACACCTCAGATCCCTTTGTGTGACTGTGTAGAGTGAATGCAAAAACAGCCCAACTGTCTGTCAAAACCAGACATGGATTCCACATGCAGGCAAAGGCACAGAATGGTAAAGCAAGAAAAAGCCCACTTTCTAAAAGTGGCATTTTCAAACACACAATTTGAAAACCACTTTCACTAAATTATGTATTTTAAAATTGTGATTTCAGGGACCCCAACCTCCAAATCTCCATCTCTTCCCAATTGGAAGTTACACTGTAAGAGGTTACAAGGCAGCTCCAATGATAACCCATGGAGGAAATAGTCCTTGCAATAGTGAAATATGAAATTGGCAGTATTTCACTATCTTGACATGTAAAAGACACCAGTACTTGTCCTACCTTTCACATACACTGCACCTTGCCCATGGGGCAAACTTGGGCCTACCTTAAGGGTGCCTAACATAGAGAAAAATAGAGGGTTTGGGCCTGGCAAGTGGACGCACTTGCCAGGTCGATATGGCAGTTTAAAACTGCACTCAAAAACACTGCAGTGGCAAGCCTGAGACATGGATGCAGGGCTACTCATGTGGGAGGCACAATAAGCAGTGCAGGCCCACTAGTAACATTTGAATTACAGGCCCTTGGCACACACAGTACACCTTACTAAGGTCTTACCAGTAAATGAAATATGCCAATCATGGATAACCATAACAATCACAATTTACACAGGGAGCATGTGCACGTTAGCACTGATCAGCAGTGGTAAAGTGCCCAGA
Organism: Lissotriton vulgaris; assembly: GCF_964263255.1. Lineage (NCBI taxonomy): Eukaryota > Metazoa > Chordata > Amphibia > Caudata > Salamandridae > Lissotriton > Lissotriton vulgaris. Next base: position 511,588,343 of record NC_141694.1, read on the forward strand.
GCTCTAAAACCAGTGAAAACGAAATGCAGCACACAGTCAAAAACAGGAGGTTAAAAGCAAAAGAGGCAGGGGAAAAACACACCAAGGATGCCAGGTCCAACAAATTCCTATAATCGGCTCAAGCTGCTGCACTATTTCGATCATATAAAGGTTACATTTATGTGCCTACGTATAGGAGCCCATCCAACTCTGGATGTCAAACTCCCTTGAACAAAAAACTTTCAACAGTGACTCTTGCAGATTGTGTGACTGTGAAGGGTCGACCCTTACTTCGAGGGGGCAGCGGACCGATGTGGACTCTCATACCTTCGGAACTACTCCTCTCTCTGTCTCCCCACAGGCACCAACGGTAACACCGGTACATGGCATACCGGAAGCGACCTTTCGTGACCCCGGAAGTGTGGAGAGTAATGAAGGACCGGAAGTGACCACACCTGACCCCGGAAGTCGTTCTACTGGATTCCGGCTGGAGGGTAGAAAAGCTGGCGACTCGGAGGACTCGGGGTTCCCAGCAGCGGACTCGTGGCAGGAGTTAGCAGAACGCGGAGAACCAGCAGCGGAAAGCAGAGAAGAAACGAAGAGCCTAAAAGAAGAAGACGAAAAAGACGTTTGGTGTGAGGACTGGTGGCGTCCTCAGGAGGTGGCTGGAGAGCGGCCGTAACTCGGAGGAGAGTTACGGCGGGGCACGTGAGTACCTTGTTACCTTTCTCCGTGTTTCCCCCTTGTAGCAGTGTACATAGCGTAAATAGTCTCCCGAACCACCCTCACTGTATAAACGTGCACCGACACTGTATAGAATTGCGCACTGTTTTCCCCTTCCGGTCACACTCTCTTCCCGTTACCCCTTCCCTCTGTCTACCATACCACCCTCCCTCACGACCGCTTCAACCCCTCTCACTTCCCGGTGCTGGTGACTGTATTACGACATTCGTTGTCCTCTGGACTAATCGCCCTGTTTCGTTCTTTTTACCTCCGAGGGGCTCACCGTAACTACACCACGGAAAGACGACCTCAGCCCAGCGGCGGACATCCTGACGACATCTTCCCGGAACCTCGTCCCTACACCCACACCTGGACTTCCACCCGGACAACCGTACCTCCTGAACTCAGTTTTTTCTGTATAACCAATAAAGTTCTCGCTAATCATAGCACACTTCATACGGCCTCCACGCCTGTTATTCCGGCCCGCCCTAACCCCCGCTCCACAGTTGGTGTCAGAAGTGGGATTGCCCGGAAGCATGGAGGCCGCGGTCAAACAACTTGCAGAAGGCCAGGAACACCTCGGAAAATTGATGGAACAGTTCCTCAAGACCGCAGAAGATGACCGGGGACAACTGTATGACGTCCTGAAGTGTCAGGGCACAGCCCAGGACAAAACTCTTGAGAAACTTACAACTGTCATGGGGCAACAAAGACCGATGGCTTCTCTTCCCTCTGTAGTACTGCAAAAATATGTAGCTGGTGAAGATCCCGATTTTTTCTTTACGAACTTTGAGCGCCTGGCTCAGGCCGCAGCCTGGCCGGCCGACCGTTGGGGTCATTACCTCGGTCCCCTGTTAACAGGGGAACTACAAGCGGCTTACCAACAGGCAAACATACAGGGACAGACCCCTTACGATGATATCAAAACTTGTATTTTGGAACGTCTCGGGATCGACGACGAAACGTATAGGGTTCGCCTTCGGCAGGCTAAGGAAGGGACCCAAGAGAATCCCAGAGCGTTGTCTTTTCGGATAAAAGACTTGGCCAACCGGTGGCTAAAACCTGCAACATCCAGCAAAGAGGAGATACTAGCCAAGATCTACTTAGAACAGTTCCTAGCGTCTCTACACCCAGCCACACAGAAGTGGGTGCGTCAACATGCCCGACTTACTCTCGATAGTGCGGTGGAAATTGCCAGCGCCGTTAACCGAGCACAAGAGTCCCAACGCGGGAAAGAACACTCCACACGCTCACCCCATGGCAGCCATACGCGGCCACCAAGACCTCCTCCAGTGGTCCGAAAACCCGACACAGTGCCCATGATGCCATATCCGGTCATGCCTAGACCACCACAACCTGGTACACAGTGTTATCATTGTGGGGGATATGGACACATAGCACGCATTTGCCCACAGAAGGAGAAACCGATGGAAATAGGCATGGCTAAGAACTATGTGTGTCTCACTACAAAATCAATCCCTCCACCCTTCCGCTGTCCAGTACAGATTGACAGACACCAGATGATGGCCCTTGCCGACACAGGATGCCGACATAGTGTCCTGCGACCACAAGATCTACCCCACTCTTTGGAACCTGTAACAGGAACCGTGGCCATCAAGTGTGTCCACGGCGACACAAAATGCTACCCGACCGCCAGAGTATATGTCCAACACCCCAGCAATAAAGGGAGCCCCCTAACAGTCGGACTGGTACCCAATCTACCCGAACAAGCTATCCTGGGTAGCGACTATAGTGGTCTTCCCCACCTCCTACAGGACACTACTGACTCACTGAAGAAATGGTTGGCTGAAGCACCTTTTTCACGTGACTCCCCTGCTTCAGAATACTCCCCCAAACCATTGAAGTCCAAAACTCAAAAGAAAAAGGAAAAAAGAGACTTCTCCCTGGCTTGCCCTGCTCAGGTAGACCCACATCCATGGGAAACAGATCGAGAGTTTCGAGCTGCACAGCAAGAAGATCCGGTTCTCCAAGACGCATGGGGCCATGCTCTCCCCAATGAGGACCCACTGCAAGTAGGTCCTTATTTTTTCACAAAGAATGGACTCCTATATAGGAAGGGAGGACCCCAGACAAACGCCCATCTAGTTATTCCTGGACTATTTCGAGAGAAGGTACTCTTTCTGGCCCACAGTCACCTACTGGGTGGACATTTCAGCGACGAAAAGACTGGTGAAGCAATATTGGAGAAGTTTTACTGGCCGGGAGTATACGCAGAGATTAAACGTTACTGCCGGGAGTGCCCGGTGTGCCAGAAAACCAGTCGATATAGGCCTCCAAGGGTTCCCCTCCAACCTCTCCCTCTCATAGATGTCCCCTTTTCCAGAGTAGGAATGGACCTTATAGGTCCTCTCTTACCATCCAAGAGTGGATGTAGGTATGCTCTAGTGTTAGTGGACTATGCCACCCGGTTCCCTGAAGCAGTACCTCTCCGTCAACCCACCACTCAGAACATAGCCAAAGCCCTCATTTCCATCTTTTCTAGAGTAGGATTTCCCCGGGAGATATTAACCGACCAGGGTACACCCTTTGTCTCCTCTCCCATGCGCCAAGTCTGTTCTACTCTGGGGATCAAGCAAATAAGAACCTCCGCTTACCACCCCCAAACAGACGGGTTAGTAGAACGGTATAACGCAACCTTGAAAACTACTCTAAAAAAACTGTTGGGACTTGAGAGTAAACGATGGGAAGAAATGCTCCCCCTCGCCCTTTTTGCCATCCGCTGCAAGGTACAAAGCAGTACTGGCTACTCACCATACGAACTGTTATATGGCCGAGCACCCAGGACACTGTTGGACATGGCTCGCGAGGCTTGGGAAGCAGAGCCTGACCGAACCCGTCCTCTTCCCGAATACATAGATAATCTCAAGACACACTTAGGAGAAATCAGGGAGATCGTGAGACAGAATCTCTTGGCAGCACAGTCTACCCAGAAAACCCAATATGACAAAGGAACCAAAGTGCGGTCCTTTGTTCCAGAAGACCAGGTTCTATTGCTCATCCCATCTTCGGACCATAAGCTGCTAGGACAGTGGCAGGGTCCGTTTACTGTTGTAAAGCAAGTGACTCCGGTCACATACGAAATTGAAACGGATGCCAGCAGGGGTAGTAATCAAATTTATCATATCAACCTCCTAAATAAATGGGAGGGTCCGCGTCCTGTCCTATCCGGTAGTGCCCCCTTCCCGTTTGAGGGATGTTTCGATGCAGACCTACCAGAGTGCAAGAGAAAGGATCTCTGCTGCTCCTTGTCATCCTTACAAGCAGTCTTCTCCTCGTTACCGGGACATACTACTGTGGTGGAACATGCCATTCACACAGAACCCGGAAAGACGGTAAGACAACGCCCATACCGCATCCCTGAAGCCCGTAGAGCCGTCATCAAAGAGGAAACAAACCAGATGTTAAAAATGGGCATCATAGAGCCCTCCAGCAGTAGCTGGAACTCGCCCATTGTTTTAGTCCCTAAGCCCGATGGCTCTACCAGATTCTGCATCGATTTTAGGGAGGTGAACAAGATCTCTGCCTTCGATTCATATCCCCTACCTCGTGTCGACGAGATGGTAGAGCGCATAGGCAAGACGCGGTACATCAGCACCCTTGATCTGTGCAAGGGCTATTGGCAGATCCCATTGAAAGCAGAAGACAAACATAAGACTGCCTTCTCCACCCCAGAAGGCTTGTTCCAATTTAAAGTGATGCCCTTCGGGCTACATGGGGCTCCCGCGACCTTTCAGAGGGCCATGAACCAGGTTTTACAACCTCATGCACAGTACTCAGGCGCTTATCTTGCCGACATAGTCATATACAGCGATACCTAGGAACAGCACCTTTCCCATTTGCGATCTGTTGTCTCCTCCCAGGGCAAATACGGCTTCACCATCAACCCGTCCAAGACCACTTTAGCGGCCCAGAGTGTAAAGTACCTAGGTTACTTGTTGGGTGAGGGACACATTCGTCCTCAAGAGAGCAAGGTAAAGACAATACAAGCAATACCCTTTCCCCAAACACGAAAAGACCTCCGTGCCTTTCTGGGTATGTTGGGTTATTATAGGAGGTTCATCCCCAACTTTTCACATACTGCAGCTCCCCTAACTGACCTCCTAAAGAAGACGACAAAAACAGAGGAGATCCTCAAACAACCGTCTCCTGTACTCTTGCGTGCCTTTAACCTCCTCAAAAAACGCCCTGACTTCTGAGCCTGTGCTAATGAGTCCTGATTATACCCAGCCTTTCATTCTACAAACCGACGCGTCGGATCAAGGCTTGGGGGCAGTACTGTCCCAAAAAGACTCAGAAGGAGCAGAAAAACACATCCTTTACCTTAGCAGAAAGCTTTTTCCCAGAGAGACCAACTATTTTGTTGTTGAAAAGGAAGCACTCGCTATAAAGTGGGCGGTGGAAAGCCTTCGTTACTACCTTGAGGGTCGGGAATTCCTTTTGTATACCGATCACGCTCCGCTTGAATGGATGGCTCGCAACAGAGGACATAATGATCGGGTGCTTAGGTGGTTCCTCTCTCTCCAACCCTTTCGCTTCCGAACATTGCACCGGAAAGGACTAGAGCAGGGCAATGCGGACTACCTCTCCCGATATCCTCCACCCACAAACCCTACAAGAAACACTCCTAGGGAAAGGGAATGTGAAGGGTCGACCCTTACCTCGAGGGGGCAGCGGACCGATGTGGACTCTCATACCTTCGGAACTACTCCTCTCTCTGTCTCCCCACAGGCACCAACGGTAACACCGGTACATGGCGGACCGGAAGCGACCTTTCGTGACCCCGGAAGTGTGGAGAGTAATGAAGGACCGGAAGTGACCACACCTGAACCCGGAAGTCGTTCTACTGGATTCCGGCTGGAGGGTAGAAAAGCTGGCGACTCGGAGGACTCGGGGTTCTCAGCAGCGGACTCGTGGCAGGAGTTAGCAGAACACGGAGAACCAGCAGCGGAAAGCAGAGAAGAAACGAAGAGCCGAAAAGAAGAAGACGAAGAAGACGTTTGGTGTGAGGACTGGTGGCGTCCTCAGGAGGTGGCTGGAGAGCGGCCGTAACTTGGAGGAGAGTTACGGCGGGGCACGTGAGTACCTTGTTACCTTTCTCCGTGTTTCCCCCTTGTAGCAGTGTACATAGCGTAAATAGTCTCCCGAACCACCCTCACTGTATAAACGTGCACCGACACTGTATAGAATTGCGCACTGTTTTCCCCTCCCGGTCACACTCTCTTCCCGTTACCCCTCCCCTCTGTCTACCATACCACCCTCCCTCACGACCGCTTCAACCCCTCTCACTTCCCGGTGCTGGTGACTGTATTACGACATTCGTTGTCCTCTGGACTAATCGCCCTGTTTCGTTCTTTTTACCTCCGAGGGGCTCACCGTACCTACACCACGGAAAGACGACCTCAGCCCAGCGGCGGACATCCCGACGACATCTTCCCGGAACCTCGTCCCTACACCCACACCTGGACTTCCACCCGGACAACCGTACCTCCTGAACTCGGTTTTTTCTGTATAACCAATAAAGTTCTCGCTAATCATAGCGCACTTCATACGGCCTCCACGCCTGTTATTCCGGCCCGCCCTAACCCCGCTCCACAGTGACTCTGAGAAAGAAACTATGATTCACATCCTATGCATCTGTCCCACTCTGATGCTCGAATTCAGAGAGCTGTTAAGAGGGGTTTTCAAGTAAAAAAAGGATATGAACATGGAGACAAGCCATTAATGCAGCACTTAATACCGAGCACATGCAACTAAATGTGCGATATGTCAAATTCATGGCAAGCTTCAGTACAAAGGTAAAAACCATTGGGAAAAATACACAATCACCTTGATGATCGCCTGCTGGAAATTATACAATACAAATAAGCATTAGCACTTTAGCCTCTGCAAGTTGTAAGCATTGTCTCTTTAGCACCCACAAGTGGTATAGCAATAAGACTGTACCAACCTGCTCATCCCGCCAAACAACTATCCATTTCCTTCCCAATCATTTGCCAGATAAGAATTTTATATGTTGGCACCCTCACCTAAGCATTTACTAGCACTTTAGTTTCATTGCTTTGAAATGATTATATTGGTGAGCTTAGCCATCTATATATAGACTTAAAGGCCTGTTTACAGAAAACGAGTACTTACAGGGATACAGTAAACAAAGGATACTCTTGGAAGGGACAAACCGAAGCTGGACAGCCTAAAGAAAAACAAGCATTTGCAATGCAATAGTTCTCGCATTTACAAGAGTTTGAGCTATTGGCATTCTAAATGACTATGCCTTTTATTTATTTTGTTTTTTAAACAGATGAATAAAAGTAATTGTCATTTACAATGCCAATATCTTCAACTCTCGCAAAGGCGAGACGTAAGGCATTGCAAATGCGTTTGGTGCCCATGTCTTAAACATTGAAAAAAAAGCATTAGGAAAGAAAATGTTGCAGGCAGGACAAAGCTATTTGAGAAAATACTCCTCGGAGGCTGTTATTAAAGCCTACCGGGTAACAACACACGTAACATGGAGTGTCCTCATTTGAGGGTACATGATGAGACAAGGCGGTACTAAGGAGGGGCTACTAAGCTTATTGCCCAATGAAAAGCCACACTTTACAGTGGACAATGACACAAGCCAATGAAAAATATGGGTGGATAGTGGGTGGAGCCCTAAGTCCATACCTGAATACAGCATGCCTTGCAAAGCAGCGCATGCGCTGTCCAGGCTCGACCTAAAAATCCAGCATACAGAAAGCAATCAAATGTGAGTTACAAACCACAAATCCAAATGGTCACAAGCGGGTTGAATACATTCTAAGGGAAGCTTTTCAAATGCCAACAAAAAGTCGTAAGCAAACCAGCCAGTTGTGCTGTCTGGTAGGCTTCGACCTAAAAATGTTATTCCTTCCCCAATGGTTCTACTTATGTATTAACATACCACTCTATTGACAAGAGTGTTCCTTAAAACAATTAGAACGTTGTTATTAAAATTCATATGGGCAGATAAACATCCATGAATAAATTGGGAAAAGCTGACACTTGCATACTCTAGAAGGGGATTTGCAATCCCAAATTTGGAACTTTACTAAGGGGAGGCCCAGGCCAAATATACTCATATACTCACGGATGGCACTATACAGAAAGTAGGCTTCCATAATATGCAATAGAGATGGCCATTGCGTTGCATTGCAGATTTCTACATGATTCCCAGCACAAGGCAGCACAAGGCCAATACTAGCTCTGCTTGGCCAAGATTGGCGTGAATGGCAGAATTCGGAAATATATATTAACTTTATATCCTTTTGCTTGACATCCCTGTACTGATAGCTACCCTAGAAACGAAGGCCAAACATAAGCTAAGACATTCAGGATGAACAAGAATGGGAAACTTCCATGCTGACAATGAATTCATAACACTCGAATAGTTCAAAGAAAAAGGGGGAAATGTTCCTTTTTTATCCTCTCCCGTGCTCTTGACGGCTCCCGGCCGTCATGAGTCACGGTGGGCGTGTGCGCATGACGGCCACTGTGCCCATGACGGCTGGTGGACGTCCGAGCCACACCCGAGATTGGAATGCCCCAGCACTGCGGCGGAATTTTCGCCGCAGTGAAGAAGTTAAATATTTGTTTATTTTAAAGTGGGACCATCTAACCAGGTCTTCACCCCTGATTTTCTCAATGAGTCACCTCCAGTGAAGGCACTACGCATGTTGGCATGTTATTACTACCAACACTTCACAGGGCTTTACAACCAAAGTCTATATACTAATGTCTGAGGCACATCAGACCCAATGGAGGCAAGGGCAAAATCCAGATGAGAAGCTGATGTAGGTAGAGACATAACTGGCGCAATAATGACATTACTGTTGCTCACAAATGTGTGAAATTTCACTCAATAGCAGACACTGATTAATACATTAAAATGTTTTACACCAAATATTTTTCACCCCAGAGAGATTACACACAGTGGGCATAGAGGTGGGGCCGCCTATGATTATGGCCTCTCTCATGTTGGATTTGAATATTGAGAGAGTTATTAATACTTCAGGAGGCAATGGTGGGCATACTATGATAAACACAGCAAGACACTGGTGTGGGTCCTTCTCTGATAAAGGGTCTGGGACTGGGTGTCATCCTCACGACTGTCAAAGATGATACAAATGAGTGGATCGATATGGCTAGAGGATTTCTCTTTGCACTAAACAAAAAGACTGGAATATTCTAAGAGGAGCAAATGAGATGGTGAAAAGATGGGGGATAAGGAAATAATGAGACTGCCTGGGCTCAACCACATCCAAAAGAAGAGATCCATGGAAGAGATGCATACGATATTCCCAAAGTTGAGAGTCTGGAAGTAAGGGTGAAATGGCCAATGAGGTCAAAAGATAGATTGAGAAGAATTAAAGCTGGGAAACTGATATCACACATAACTACCCTATGGCCACCATGGACAGCAGCAAACACAAACTCAGCTCTTCTGCCTAGAGGAAAACCCACCTGCATGGGGTGCATAGCATTAGAGAGCTCCTGGATAGGTGAAATCTGACAGGTGGACATTATATAGGAATGAGGCCAAAGGGATATGGAACTCTGAGGTGACTTGCAATATGCTGATCATGTATGGCAGGGGTTACTTTAGTTCTTATAATGCATGGTCACACCATCACATTTCCCACAAACCTCTTAAATCCTTGGGGGCCTATTTACAAGAATGTCACGCAGTGTAGCAGAGCAAGTCATCTTAAAGGAAAGGGTAGGAATGCACTATGGTGCAAGGGTGCCTGTGTTGCATGCAGGATTGTTTTTGTGCAGGAAGTGAAACCTTCCTGCACAAAAACCATCCTGACAAGCATATTCCTCGCTATGTGTGCAGCAGAATCCGGCACACATGGAAAGATGAAGTAACATTGAGAAATAAAGATATTTCTCCTCGTTACGTCTCCCTTGGGAAGGCTTATCTTTTTGGCACATTCCCAGATCTCCCACTTCTGGTAAATCTGTGAATACATCAAAAACCATATAATTTACGTGGGAAAACTCACGCAACTCCCATGGAACGCCTTCCCAGGGCAGAGTAACTCAATGCAGTGATTTGCACTGCGTTGCTTTACTCCAGTTCTATGGCGGTACTCAGGGCCACGCAAAATCGCCTTGCGTGGCTTCATAAATCACATTTATGGTTTGCGTCGCATTTGTACCAGGTTACGTGGTGCAAACGTGCCGCAAACCGGCTCATAAATATGCCACTTGGTACGTAGCTCTATCATATGACAGAGAGAGCATTTTTGCAAACATGAAGATAAAAATTTTCAAGCACCTTGTGCCGCCAATGCATCACTTTTAATATGGGAAAAAATGACGCACCAGCAGCATAAGGGGCTTGTAAAAAAGCCCAAGAATCCCTAGTGCAAAATTAAACACTTAAAAAAGCAGTTAGATATTTGTCGCAAAATGATATTAGAAGCAGTTTAATACGGGTTCATTTTTTTTAAAGGCACAGTTTTACAACTATACAGAGACTGTAAAAAATAAGCGTTGCCACAAATATCTTTTTTTTTGGCAATGTACAGTTGAAAAAATAGGACAGCTTTTTGTTTTTCGTTCTTTAAACATCTGTTTTCGTCCTGCTCAGAGCTTCTCACTTTTTGAAGTAGTGTGCAGCTACTTTTAGTCCCAAGCTTTACAATTGTTGTGTCAATTTTCCCAGCTATTTGTGTGTTTTTAGTACAATGTATGGGTGGGAGGCCGTCACCCCCAAAACTCAGGCCTCCTGGGGCAGACCCTCTCCCCCTCACTACGCCACTGGTGAGGCATTGCAATTTTCTAAAGAAGAATAGTTTACAGCATCTGTAGTGTTACCACAGCGGCAGACTGTGTAGTAGCGACTACACAGAGCCTTCCGGTGCGTGGAGCACAGCCTGGAAGCAGGAAGGCAGGGCAGGGCAAACTATAGAAGGTTACAAGCAGGACAGACGTATAACTAGGTTCCCCCTTGACTAATCTGAAATATCTTACACTGCAGCCTATAAATATAGTTTACAATGTGTGCTATGTGGAGGTTCTTCCCCAGCCCTGTAGCTTGCGAATGAAACACGCCACACAGGAGCTGCAGTCAAATACTTCTTTAATCCTCAGCATACACTCACAGGCTATGCATTAGCTCATACTCAACAGTAACCACACCCTAACACCTCCCCACATATCACGTGTTTCCTCACCAGCGATGGCCATGACCCGCGCAGGCCCTAGAGGGCATACCACCAAAATGCTATACTATGCATCTAGGTCTTTTGCCAGTGTCAGCGTTGAAACAGACAGTACAGTAGTGCTCCTTAATCTGCTCCTTCAAAAAGTGTGAATCCTGTTGTCCTTTGTTCCATATTTTGCCCCGCACTGTTGCCACAATCTTTTGGTTGTGGGCTGTGCTTTACCAACGCGTTTACATATATACTTACAAACTTAATATTAAATAAGAGCTATGTCATTGTTATTACTGAGTAAAAATCGTTCAAAAATATGACCAACAAAATGTTAAATCCCCCCTGAACAATCTCTTTTTCATGCCCTCCAAAGGGTCTTGGTGGTCAATCCTGAAAACGCTCTGAATAAAAAGCTCAATCCTCAGCCCCAACACCTGTGAAGGTTTGTACTGTTTTCTCTTACATGAAAAGCCAAATTTGTTTTGTGTCCTTCACACTGAGCGGCAATCTGAGGACACCTGTTTTTAAAAGGCTAATTCTAGGTCTCCGGCCCATCCCGGAAATTGCCAAGGGGAATTTGCCAGTGGATCCCAAGGAATGCAACAACTGAGTATGTGACTGCCAAAATACCGGAGAGACGTTTATTTTTAACTCGTTCTGGCCTGCTGGAGAAAATAATTGAGTGGGCCAAATATTAACAGAGTTGAATGAACTTCCAATAGTTAACGGTGAGGCTGTACGTGTTCTCTTTCATGAGATCTCTGACTGCCATTGACATGCGTGAAGGTCATGTTAGAGATAGTTGTGTACACTAACACTCTGTTTTTTCACACTTAGTGAACCCGCTATTTAAAAGAGTGTGATTACATCAAGAAGTCGCTGCTCTGTCGTGACTATGCTCACCCTTTGAGAATATTTGAATAGGGTACACTTTTAAAAAATATGAAGAAAAAAAGCATTTTCCTCATATATTTTTGCAAAAATATTTCTTAGCTTTTCTCAACTAGGAGTGAAACAACAACCTGTGGTACTTTTTTGCCTAACATCTTTTGGATTGGTTGCTCAGTGACTACTGCATTATCATACTCTTCCACCCATGAATGCATCTCTCAAGCCATGAGTACCTAGTCACCTCTTTCACCCTTGCTTAGCGTCCACAGGGCAGGATTCTCTACCAGGGTTGGATTGGTAAGGTGGCATTCCAGCAATGGGCAATAAGCCGATATCCGAGTTCCAGCCGTGGGGGCGCTTTTTTGGCCAATGTGGGCTGTGTCTGTGCAGTTCAGATGCTGCCACCTGGGCCACGGGGCCCTGAGCGGCCTTTCCAGAGGCAGATGGGCCTCTAGTACCTCCCTTTTACTAACAGGGTGGATATGTTATTCCCAGTCTCTCACTGGGCTGGTCCTTTAGTGTATAAAGATTGAGCAGGGCCAGGAGTCTTGAGCAGAAGTGGCCTCCCTTATATTTAGGTGTGTTTCACCATTGTGAACTAATCGGTAAACAAAGAGTCTTGGCAGCATTAGCCTTTTTTTTTATCTTAGTGAAGTTAAGAAAATATGCCATCTTTATAGATATCCTCCATCCTTCTTTTTATAACACTTAAAACATTGAAGCAGTGTTTTGAAAAAAGATGCGTCCCCAAATGTGGGCTGCTTTGTTTTAGGCTGCCTGGGGCGATTTTTGAGCCCAAGCCAACCCTGTTCTCTACCCTCTCATGAGCAAGAGCTCTGCTAGCTCCCCTGGTTGTACATGGTATAGTCCCTTCTCTCCTCCTTTGCTATGAGGTGTTATTCTGAAACCCTAATTAGTGCAGAATGTTTCCCTTTTCACAGGCTCAGGGCCCGTGCCTTGTCCTAACTTCCACCCTTCTTACCCCCTCTTCTGTTAGGTGTTCTCGCACCTACAATGTCTGTTCGTACAAAAAGCAGAAGCTAACCGCCTCTGCTGGAGCTAAAAAAAGAACATTATTTTAGTAGCTGTATCCTCGCACATGTGTATGTGATGCAAGGATGTCACTCCAACGTATGGCAACAGTGCAGGGTGCTATCACGAGCTACGATGAACACTACCTACACTCACATCCTACGAAACAAAAACAAGAGCTATGAGCTACTCATTTTAGATGCCGACACGCTACTTGACACGTGATGTGGTCACATTAACACTATTTATCTCAGTTCCTCTAAGTATGGAGGAATCAAAAGTGGATGTTCACCGCACTACCAGTGACAAGAGTCCGGAAAGGGGTTTCCCTTGTAGAAATACAGCTGGCCAGCGTGAAAATAATTTCTAATATGTCTAATCACTGCTGTCAAGAAAATTCAAATTGGTTGTAATTACATTCTGAAACTTGCTTTTGTTTAGTGGTATCTGGTGGCTTCAATTGGTATTTGTTAACTTGCAGCATTTCCATTTTCTTCGAGACATTTTGCTTACAGTTAGTGAGTTATAGCCCACCCACAGGCTTGCCATTTATTTGAGTCAACGTCACTCTCATTTCCTTGATCCCTGTTTGTCATGGCATGCATGGGCCATCCCTCTTCTTGTGTTTGTCCCTCCTCTAGAGCATGGACCAAGTACTTGTGTCCATCCACTGCTCCCGTTTTTGGAGCAATTTTCAGGATTAAATGGCCTCTTGGCGCTTAATGACAGTATATCATGTTACTCACCATAATGGCCTTCGTTTTATCATCCTCACAAGAATGAAATTCTAAGTCTACCTGCCAAGACTAGTACCCGTAACATGCAAATTACCAACAATGTCGGGGCTGTGGACTTTCAAACCCGCTGAGCCATGTTCCTTTATCGGCTATTAAATGAAGCAATCGAAAATTGTCACATGCCACTTTCCAATAAATGCTCTTTGACTTTTGAGCCAGCAGCACTTGGCATTTTGGGATTTCTAGGTTCTCCTCTCCACTTATTGACTAATAATCCCGTCATTCAAAGTCCCAATTGGCTAAAAATACAGAAAGAGCAACGTGTCAGGCGCGACAGGGCGTACCTGGTACCATTTAACATTAACTTGATCCGTGTCAGAATCTACATAGGTGACCTTCTCCATTATCTTGTCTTGGAAATCTTGTCTGCATTGAGTCTTTGAAGAGGTAGCTACTTACCAACCTAAATGTTTGTGACACATCCGGCATATTTTGCATCCTGTTTATAAGCTCTGATACTGGACAACTGGATGTAATACTCCAGTGTTCCCTGCCTCACCCCTCCCACTAGTGCTGGCCGCGTAATAATACTTTTTTCTGTGACTTTCAGACATGCTGTACAGCAGAGGAGCTGCTTTACAACATGGCTAAAAGACATTCACATTGACAATACAGTAGCTCTTGCATTGTTGAGACCTATTGGCTTTGCCAATGCTTGTTTCTTGTGCTGGGCATGTATATTCCAATTCCCAAATCATTTTATGCCAAACCAGAAACCATATGTAAATGGTCAGCTGGATGTTCCACAAGGGTGTTGGTTATTTTGTTTCTCTGATACAGTGAGCGGCTATCAAACTACATCGCTTAAGTTCAGCTAGCATTTAACTTCCGTCATCAGACTCATTATTAATGCGGGGGCAATGAACAGCAATCAGACCTGTGTAAACAATACATGCTGACAGCACACTGCAGAGAATGTTTGCCTTCTACTCATTGCTTCTCAGTTTGCGGATACCTGATAGGGCTCTTTTAGTTTTCGGTGCCACACTGAATGGTCGCCTTGTTTTCGTGTGCAGGATATGTGTGACTTGACCTTGGAGACTCATTAACTTTGTCATTAAATAAAAACAATGAACTTGCCTAATGAAGCTGATCACATTCACTTGCACTAAAGCACGCACTGGCATTCTGTATTGTAACCTAAACATGAAAGAGTGCTTTAGGCCATGCCAGTTAGCTTTAATAAATAAACAATTGTGTGTGGCTGTACTTGGTTAAATTACAACAGCTTATCTGAGGTTGCTTTGCCAGTACCCCAGATACAAATAGCTTTTACTGAGTCCAGTGTAATGTATTTATCAAGAATATATTGTTAAGAGATTATGCTCCCCTCTTGCTGAAATGTGGTACAGCTCTTTAAGACGGTAATTGGAGCGGTTACCTAAAGAAGAGTTGATGATGCAAGGAAGTTGGCTAGTCAGATGCACAAGAGGGGAGAACATTACACACACATAAAAGATACTCAGACAAAGATTGATATATTCGTGTTTCAGTAGCAGGCACTGTGGGGTGTTGGATGTAGTGTCTAACCAAGGGGAGAGGAATGGCGCAGGCAGGGCCATCAGTTTTAGTTTTTCAAGCGCAAGGAGGTGGAGTTTTTGTCCTCAATGTAAATGTACTTTGGTAGATCTTAGAAGAACTATAAAGCGTACCTGTCATCTCTCCTAATATTTGGTGGATGTCACCCAGTTTTTATTTCAATACACCTGCCTGACAAAAAATATCTGAATAGACTTTAATGGAGTCACCTGCTTTACAAACCTATATCACCTTCCAGACACTGTCAATATTTGGCTGACCTTAATGAACTCACTCTGTTAAATGTCTGACCTCACCTTTATTTTCAAGGCAACAGATTGACATGTAGGTATGCTAAACATAACTTTACACCTTCAGGACCTGAACCCCAAAGGGGCAGGGGGTGGATATGGTTGGGAGGTGGGTTTGGATGACTGAGCATGTGGAGTGTGGTGAGATTAACTTGTGTCCAGTTGACAGAGGTGCTGTAATATGAATAGTCCAGCGAAATCATGACCAGTGCTTTTACCAGGGATTTGTGGCATGGAAAGAAAGATGCTTGCTGACTTTTATGCAGTTGAACAACTGAGGTGGTGGATGTAATGAAGGGCTCCTACAATTACTTTACAACTCTAAGGTCCCTGCAGGGGAGGAAAAGTGCCAAGTTGTGCAGGGAAAAGGAAGTAGAGGAGGCTAGTGGTGGCTTTCAAAGCATGGAATTAGATGATTTTCTCTTTGAGGAAATGTGCATTTCCGAATGGAGAGAAACCCTGTATTTAATGGCTGTGAGAAAGTTAGGGATTTCAGTACGGAGGAGAGGGAAAGAGGAGGAAAGGAGAAGAAAATTGGCATGCCACTTGCATATATAAGTTATGAATAACCAAAAATGAGACAATGCGACCCGTGGAAATGGTATATATGGAAAACAGGCAATGAAAGTAAAGAGCACCAGGACACCAAGAACCAGCAATGTTAGTGCTTTGTCCATGATGCCTCAAAGACCTGTGTAGCAAGACCGGTTGCATGGTGCAAGTGTAGATCGCTGTGAGGTGATAAAAATGAAAATGGACAAAATGTGGCACAACGGTTTTGGGACATTCTCTGAAGAACTATGGGAACATTCCAGTCGCTCCGTTATGTGTTCCATTTGATCTGAATTAGTTTCAGTTTGAGTTATAAATTTCAAAATGAGACATCACTTGTCGTTGCCACTACAAATACATAATTTAATTTCCAACACACGACACCATACTACGAGATTCAGTAATAAAACATTTGTGATTGACCAACTGTAACTTCCACCAATAGGAACCAATGTCAGTTTTGACCAATACAGATATGAAACTTGTGAGGTACGAGTGTTAGGGTGCAGGCAACCATGTTCCAGCGCTTCCATACCTCTTACATTTCTGGTCTGACTCTGAAAACAGGGTTTAACTATGATGCAGACATCAGCTCAGCTGCAGTGACAAGCTAAGCATTCTCTCACACAACAATGCTCTGCAAAGAGCACTTTACACAGAGGGACTGCATGCAGGTTCAGGGAGCAAGCCAGGAGCGTCTGGGATGAGGTAAGCGTTGGAAGGATTTGAGAATGACGCCATGACAGAAGAGTCAAGAGATCAAGCGATCCCGGTGAGACATGATGCACAATGGGGGGCCGTGTTTGGACACCAGACCTGGCCTCAGACCCTGTAGTTTATTCACTGTGAGCAAGCTTCGTTTAAAGTGTAGTTGAAAAAAACTTTTCAACGAGTAACGTCAGTGAGAGACAGCTGATAAACAATTCGCTTCTCTAGACTCTAAGAACAGTTTTTTAAAAAAAGCACCACGATTTCCCTTTAGAAAAAAAAATGGTGCTGTATTGATGCACTATATAAATCTTTGTTATGTGTGCTTTTATGTTTTACGCATCCGCACGCCACATCTGTCAGAGACAGACAGGGGGGTTTTGACAGCAGAATGAAAGGAGTCCCTCTAGGAAAGCATGCACGTGGCTGAGATGAAATGCCAGTCTTACCTGAGAGTTCACTGCGATTTAGAGCCTGAAAAGAATTTCCTGTCAGGCTGTTCTTGAGAGGTTCCAGAACTTTGTTCACAGCAGCACAAGCCCAAGTCCTGTGGGAAGCGCACAGGCGAGGCAAAGCACGTTCGCCCCAAAAACACGCACAGAGAGACGCACCCTCGTCCTAAAGCCACCGGCAGCTGAAGTCAGTCTGGAAACCCTAAAGAGCCGGACAGAAATGCGCTGCTGTCCCAGCTGACAGGAGCCCACGGTTCACGGCTGCAGGAGGTCACTGCATGGCTGCACCACTCCCAGACGTTTCTTCAAAAGCGTTTTTTTTATCAGCTGTCGCTCGGTGTATTTGAAGTCCTCAATTTAATTCTCAGATTATGTTTCTTCCCCTCTTCGGGTTCTTCACACACTGTCCGGGCAATGACTTTGTTCAGCTGAGCTCGCCTGTGCTATATTTAACCAGTGTCCTCTGCTAGCCAAGCCTGTCAACAGCTGAGAAGTTTGGAGCGGGCTTTTCTCAGTTTAATAGCAGTCGAGTTATCAGTGCATGCTGGATTGCGATTTCTACATGTGGGAAAGACTGCACGGGAAGCCTCGGTTTGTTAGAAGTCTGTGTGAGCACATAGTGCTCGCAGACCCAAAGTATTTCTAGAGAAGGAGTCTGTCAGAAAGAGCACATGCATATACTTCGTGAGGGTATGCACACGCTTACAATCAGGCACCAACAATATTATTCTTCACTGGAGGGTAACTGTTCCTAGAAAAGAGCTGACCAATCCGGTCGCTAGATGGACAAGTGAAAGGAACTCTGTCGAGGGGTGTAGGTTGGATAATATTAGTTTTAAAGGGGGGAATTCTTCCTTGTTAAGGAAGGGTCCTCACACAGCGAGGCGGGTGTCATGCTTCATCATCAGGTGTTGGTCCTCGTGGAGGTGGCGCTGCAGTCCCCCACGGGCCCCGTGAGAGGGTTCTTTGTTGGAGATCTTTTATCAGTATGGATGTGTGGGGTGTGGTGCTTAGTGAGTAAAAAATATCACATTGTTACCCTGGAGAGACTTTATTCTGGGTCAGTGTAATATGGTTAAAAACTGGATTCAAGAGGAATACTCTTGACAGGGTGGTCGGGGTAGGGAGTATTCTCCTTCTGCGTATTTTTAGTGCTAGTGATGGTAAAATAGTAATGGTATCAGGTCGACATGTTTCACGCCTCTCATGGTCCATAGTGGATCCAGTGGTGTTTCTTCAGGACCATGCAAAAGTGTATATAGTAAAGAAAAGGGGGGGGGTCTGGGACGGCGACACCCAGTAACCCTGTAATGATACCTAGATTCAAGTGTGGTGGGGTGACCCTGCCCCCAAACGGATATGACCACTTTATTTGCAAAATCCAACCCCAAGAGTCGTAGGGGAAGGCTTCATCGGCTAGGAGCACGACATAGAAAAGTAAGCATTGACCTACCGTGAGGCAAACTAGTTACCTGCCCTCCGCTGTTCAATCATCGGTCAACAATATTATCACTGCTCGATAAATGTATTAAAGCAACAAAATATGCATACAATTTATTTGCACAACACACTCAGCGGGAGGCTTCACCTTTTGGGCATTGCGGGCATGTCCTTCAGTCGATATTTTCCTCTTGGAAAGAACACAACCCGTGATACTACCACCCTACACCTCAGAAGCCAAAAATCTCATCTGCGGGGTCCCATGAGGCTTGTCCCTTAGCCCACGCTCTTCAACATATACATGGCACTCTTCTTAGACATCATCAGATCGCACAGCATCAGCATCATCTTGTACACCGATGACACACCTCATTCTCGCCCTAACGTACTCACCAAAAACAATTTTGCCAACTGTATGAGCAACGTCGCATCATGGATGAGAAACAACTGCCTCCAGCTCAACTCAGACAAACATCACACAGACCTTAACTACTACCATTTACATATTTAATTTACTTGTAAGTCCCTGGTGAAGTGGCAATACTTTACCCAGGGCCTGTAAATTTGACGCTGCCACTGGGCCTGCAGCCCTGATTGTGCCACCAACTTAAGTAGCCCTTTAAACCTGTCTCAGGCCTACCGGTGCAGCCTGTGTGTGTTGTTTTAAACTGCCATTTCGACCTGGCAAAATACAGTATTGCCAGGCTCAAACCTTCCATTATATTCCATATAAGGCACCTGTAGGGTAGGTCCTGGACAGCCCAGAGAGCAGGGTTCAGTGTATTTATAAAATTGGACAAGTACTTTACATTTGTACATGTCCTGGTACTGAAAAACTCCTAAATTTGTTTTTCACTACTGCAAGGTCTACCTCTACCATAGGATTACATTGGAGTTACCTTATTACAATGAATACACTTTAACTACCAAATGAAAAGAGGCATCTATTTCATGTTTGGTGTCTTTGGAATTGTAATGAAAAATCCTCTCTTATGGTAAAGTAGAATTTTAAACAAAAATTTAGAAAATGCCACTTTTAGAAAGTTGCAAAAGAAACAATTGATGGACGGAATGCTGGACAATGCAAACATTCACCCCCAGTCACAAGGATCTGGGTTAAATCCATCATTCTTTTGCTCACCACACCACCCCAGTTTGGACCCAGCCATATGCAAATCAGTCTTGACCCTGTTCCTTGTGAGAACAGTCCAGCCCGAACTGCCAAACCGGGTCCTCCCTGGACCAAAAACAAGCATCCTAGGACTGGTTTCAGGGCATCACCCTTCATCAGCGAGGCTAGCTTGAATCCAGTGGTGTAGTGAGCACGGGACCCATGTCTGGGCATATCCTTCCCACTTAGGGCGACATATGCAAAAGAAACAATTGATGGACGGAATGCTGGACAATGCAACATTCACTGCCAGTCACAAGGATATGGGTTACATTCATCATTCTTTTGCGCACCACACTACCCCAGTTTGGACCCAGCCATATGCAAATCAGTCTTAACCCTGTTCCTTGTGGGAACAGTCCAGCCTGAACTGCCAAGCCGGGTACTCCCTGGACTGGAAACAAGCATCCTGAGACCGATTTCAGGGCATCACCCTTCATCAGCCAAGCTAGCTTGAATCCAATGGTGTAGTGAGCACGGGAATCACGCCTGGGCATACCCTTCCCACTTAGGGTGACATATGCAAAATAAACAATTGATGGACTGAACGCTGGACAATGAAAACATTCATTCCCAGTCACAAGGATCTGGGTTGAATCCGTCATTCTTTTGCTCACCACACCACCCCAGTTTGGACCCAGCCATATGCAAACCAGTCTTGACCCTGTTCTTTGTGGGAACAGTCCAGCCCGAACTGCAAAGCCAGGTCCTCCCTGGACTGCAAACAAGCATCCTGTGACCGGTTTCAGGGCATCACCCTTAATCAGCCAGGCTAGATTGAGTGGTATAGTGAGCACGGTACCCACTTCTGGGCACACCTTTCCCACTTAGGGCGAAATATGCAAAAGAAACAATTGATGGACCGAATGCTGGACAATGCAAACATTCACCCCCAGCCTGGGCCCAAAATCGCAATTACTTCAATCGCCAAACCAGGTAATCTTTTACAGGAAATGTTTACGTTTTCATGTTGCTTTTTGGGTCCTAGTGATATCTTGGACACTAAGCTGACCTACGCAAGTGGGGAACTGTTTTTATCAGGAGAAGTGTGTGAATGTTGGGTGGCAGAAATTATGAGAACCTCCACAAATTCCAGAAGTTAACGTCAAAGAAATGTGAGGAAAATGTGGGATTTTAGTCAAAGTGTGAGGTTTGCAGGGCACTGTGTGTGAGAAAACATCATGGAATCCACACAAGACATACCACCTTGGACTCGCCTGGTGTCTAGTTGTTAAAAATGTCTTGGTTTGGTAGGTTTCCTATAGTGGCCGAGCCCAGGCCCAAATACAGGTAATTGTTTTTATATTAAATGCTGATGTCTCCACGTTGCATTGTATAGGCCAGCCACACAAGTGTGGTAAAAAACATTTGGGGGAGAATAGTGGGAACACAGACTAATATAAGGTTTGTTAATTATTGTTAGAATTTTACCATCTGGCCACTATGCAGTGCTCACAAAGGCCCTTTAGAGCCCTGCCTTTATTCCTGAATATGATGTTATACACTTCTACACCTTGCATTGCCAGTGACACTTTATATTCCAGTCCAGGATTCCTCACTACTGTCTTGATGCATCTTGGTCCCTATAGTCTTATCTGTCTCCTAACACTGCCCCGATCATGCCCTGCCGGTGGTATTCAATTCTCTTACTTGAATCCTGGATCCCACAGCCTTTCTAACCTTATTATATCTTCCTTCTGGACTTTTTACTCCCTTGACTCCAACCTGTACTCAGTTCTTGGCTTTACTATTTCCTGTGTTGTGTCTGCTGATTACCCTGGTCTTCACCTTTCCAAGTCTCAGTTCTGCCTTCCCTTCATAGGTGGTTCCCTGATCCATTGCACCTGGTTGATTCCTTGCACCTGGTACTCCTCTGTAACTGTGCTCCTCCCCTGAGGCTTCTTTATTTATTTATTTATTTATTTTTTGCTATTTCAGCCACGTGAGCGCAGAGTGTCTCACTACTGACTCTGCTGCTGTGCCTCCTTTCTGTCTATGTGATCTTCCAGCTATATTTCTAGCTTGCTTTCGCTTTCAGTTTTCATTGTTGTTTGGTTCTATGTTTCTGTTCTGAGTAGTTATTTGTTTCTCTGTTGCCAATCTCTTGTTTATCCTGCCTCTTTTTTCCCCTGTTTGCATTAACCCTGGATCCTGCGCCGTGGTACCGACGGATAGAGCGGGGCCACATACACACACTCGAGTGGGGTGTCGAGAGAGGTGAGGTTCATTTACAACCAAGCTAAGATGTAAACCAAATCATCACACTTGTTACAATGAAGTTACAACTGAATATCAAGTATGTAATACAGTTGTAGATAATAATGCAGTGACATTCAAAATATAAGGTCCTGACGAAAGCCAGAGGGATATCCTCACTCTATGGCTGAAACATGTTGACCATGACTATGTGGACAGTCAATAGGTCATAAATGGTCCTTCACTTTGGTTTTTACTTCGGGAGACTCGATCATTCTAGTATTGCATAACAGTTCTGGAGTCTATCTGATTTTAACTACACTTCTTTCACCAATTGCACTGCTTCCTTCGGATATAAAATTCAAAAATATCTCCTTTCCCATCTTGCTTTTTTCTTTGTACATACCACGAAAGGATACAACTAAATATAGTGTCTTTCTCGATTAATCTAGAGCAAGCACTATTTAGTTGTTTTTTGGTAATACCCAGATGATGACACTGGGCACACTTCTATGTGCAATGATAGGATACCAAAAAAACCTACAATAGCTATAATTCTTCCTTCTTTTCATGCCTTATCTTTTGTCCTATTTGATAGTTACTTTTATGAACTACAGTGTCTTTTTATGTAACGTTCTCACAATTGTCCAGAGAGATTGAGGGCGTAGATAGCGGTGTAAAGAGTATACTTCTGGTTTGTTTGTTTGGTTAAAGACCACCACATTTTCTTAGGTATAGTGATTATTAGGTTTATGGGGATTTATATGTGGGAGGTCTATAAATATTTTTCCCTTGGGCCCTCTATTTGTGGATTTTATCATTATTTTATCCCCAATTGAAGTATGATAGGTTGAGTCAAACAGCAGCCTTCCTT
Organism: Lissotriton vulgaris; assembly: GCF_964263255.1. Classification (NCBI taxonomy): domain Eukaryota; kingdom Metazoa; phylum Chordata; class Amphibia; order Caudata; family Salamandridae; genus Lissotriton; species Lissotriton vulgaris. The sequence continues at coordinate 511,611,192 of NC_141694.1, forward strand.
ACACAACCCTCACCTGTGCACACACATTTGACAAGTGTGACTAGCAGCCATGCTCAGAGTTCCCTACCCCTGCTGCCCATGGCAGCTGATCTTATTTTAAAAGGTGAGTAGTGGAGCTTGCAGTTCAAAATCAATTTTAAAAGAGTGTTATTACTAGGTGGTACTCCATTTTAGAGCCCCAAACCACAGCATAGGCACAAAAAATAGAGGTCCCAAAGGGATATGGGAAATGAGATTTAGGCCTGGAATTAATAATATATTTCACACAACGCAGTGCAACCAGGAAAGTTGCTGTGCTGCATCACGTGAAAGAATAGGAAGAGTAGGATTGCACCATATTCACAAAGGTATGATGAAGTTCAGCTCTCTCCTTACGCTGGCACAGTTGTGGCTCCCTAGCACCAGTGTAAGCACCCTTGAACAATGACGCAAGGATGCCTGCGTGAAAGTCAGGATAGTTTTTGTTCGGGAAGGGGCATCTTCCTGCGCAAAAAGCGAACTTTGAGGAGTATTCCTCTTTGCATGTATGATGCAGCACGCATGCATAGAGGACATAGCAAGGAGAAACAAATACATTTTGCCTTGGATAGGTGTACCATTTTTGCACAAACCCATGTTTACAGGTCGTTGTAAATATGGGTTTGCGTCAAAATACGAGGGTAGATGCACGGGACCACCCATGCTCCACCCATGTAACGCCTACTGGGCTTTCTGGGATTTTATAAATGCATCAATGGAATTGCGTCAGGGGTGTGTCAAAAACGTGACAGAACCCTCATGCCGAATCTTAGTAACTCTGGGACAGAATCTGTAAATAAATAAGATATTACAGTAGTGTTGCGATGTCTTATTTATTTTTACTTGAATAGTTATATCACAACCAGAACATAAACCCATCAGGCATATTTTTTAAAGCAGGCCTTGTAAGGGCATGACTTGGGCAAGTATGGTGTATGGAGACGAATTCAAGTGCTGTTCTCTACCATGGCCTAACAGCAATTTTAATAGACACATAACAAGCTGCAAGGCCACAAACAACATCGGATCTGAGGGGATCTCCATGTCGAAGAGGGAGAAGGGCAGTCTCTGGAGATTTTAAAAGCTTCAGACTGTTTCATAAGGCAACCCACTGTCCTGAAAACTCCACTACATAGTCTGGCCTTAAGCAACAGCAGAATAGTACCCCCAGGCGATCAAAATACTGCAAGAAGGCTGCCTCTGCAGACTGGCTGATCAGAAATATGAATCTTCAGTGACAGAGAATAGCTGTACAGTTCTGCTAGTTGGTGGCAGATGTACCCCCAGGGAAGGATCCGAAGAAGATCCTTTATATCCCCTGAAGGGATCATTGCTCACAGTGTGTTACACTGGGCAGCAAGAAGCCCTGTCACAGTGGTGGGGAAAACAGATAGCAGTGAATCCAAGTAACCTGAGGTACAATGTGAGTCTATGCTATTTATAATTACGCCCCACTCCGCTGCCAGAGTTACCAAGGGAACTATCTGAACCAGAATGCACTGCTGCTGATAATCTGATACCCCAACTCCAGAGGGATTACGATCAATACCCTCTGGAGAATGATAGGAAGTTGGTACATGTACAAGTGAGTGAGGCCAGAGGGGACTAACACCTGCTAACTTTTTTGTGAGTTTTAGCCACAGGGAAACTCTGGTCCGCTTTTGGGTTGCCGAATGGGTCTACGTTCTGTTGCAAGCTACTTGTGACTCCTTCGCCGCTCGCAGCCTGGGGGATAATCGTGCTGACTTTGCTGATTTGTGCTGAACTTTGCCAACCCCCGAATCCTCGAAGTGCCGTATCCTGAAGCACAAGGACCTTGGAACCTACGTGGACGCTGCCGGGGCTGGGACTGCGAGAACCAGGGTGCCTAGCGCTTTAACACCTGAGCGCTCCTGGAGTCTCTTCCCGCCCCCAGCTCTCCGCCTTTTGTCAGCTACTTAAGGCTCGCGGCCCCCGCTCCGCGGGGGCCCCTTCGCAGCCTGGGGGATAATCGTTCTGACTTTGCTGATTTGTGCTGAACTTTGCCAACCCCCGAATCCTCGAAGTGCCGTATCCTGAAGCACAAGGACCTTGGAACCTACGTGGACGCTGCCGGGGCTGGGACTGCGAGAACAAGGGTGCCTAGCGCTTTAACACCTGAGCGCTCCTGGAGTCTCTTCCCGCCCCCAACTCTCCTATATACACGTATTCGTGAACGCACTCGCGGGACGCGCGCGGGACCAAGGCCGGGCAAAGAGCGGGCCCTCTGTTGCCCTCCGTGGCCCGAGGAGGCCGGGCCGGGCCTGAACCCCTAAATGAACTTTGTACTATCCTGGACTACTAGAGTAAGTGTTCGGGGGTCCATTATTACTGGTTGTTATGTCCACTGATATTTTAACCCCGGAGCAGGTTGGCTCTGACAAATCTGTGAGTCTGATCAATGGGACTCTAGATAATTACTTCAGGAAATCTGTTATGGATACCCCCACTACTCCTACCTTAGCAGAACGCCGGGCCGAGCGACGCCGCTCGGTAGAAAGTCTAAAAAACAGATTACTAATTGACTCACCTGTCCCGATCCCATCTACCTTGGAGGGTACTATAATTGAGATTGAAAGCCCTCTCATCCAGGATAGTGTCCCTTTACTATTCAGAGAGGGTATGTCCACGACCGATCCCGAATCCCAAGATATTAGTAATATTACATCTAACCCTATTAACCCCAGCACCATTAAAACCACAGTTACAACTGAGGCACAAATAACCCCTATCCCTAGGCAAATCAAAACAGCAAAAACTAGGGCTAAGAAAGTTACGCCTACTAAAATATTTGGCCCCCCACCTATTAAAAAAAGGCGGAAACAGTCCGACCTATCTAAGAGAAAAATTAATCATGCCAATTTTGGAGTTAAAAACGATGCTAGTATAGGGGGAAATCGGGTACTAGCTACGGACAAAGGAAGGATACATACATCACCTCTACATCCTTGCCCCACCCTTAATGTAGTACAGGACAGCTCTATACCAGATAGTTTACATGCTGTTGAGACACCACAGGAATCCTCAAATGGCGTCCTAATTGATAGCATAGAGTCTATAATTAGGACCTATACCCTTGCCATCGTTGATAGACTTAATAAAATGGACGATAGGCTTGGGAAGATAGAGCGTGAACTGGGTAGCAAGTTAGCAATTACTAAGGTACAATCTAATCCTGTTTCACTAACTTCTACTTTACCAACCCCATCTACTATTACAGTTATTACTTTACCTCCTGTCCCAGCCCAGTCTGCAGTCACGTTACAACCACTACTTACGGCAAGAGATAATATATCTAAAGCCATTCCCGTATTACCAAAAACTAATTCCATACCGCCTTCTGCTGTAACGGCCAGCGGATCGACGAAGAGCCTAGATCATGCTGTAGGGAACCAGAAGAGTGCTAGGGGGAATGGGCGACCTATTCAGGGTAATGATAATAAGGGCCCCCTTCCAGAACTTCCACCGGAAGCAGTGCCATTTGTGGTGGTCCTTACTGGGGTGCCAGAGCTAGAGGTAAATAAACGTGAGGGTTTCGCCCAATTGAAAAACAAAATAATGCATTGGTTGAGTATAAATAGACCCATTGCAAATAACAACATCTATGGCGAAATCGTCCACATTCATCGTCTCCCATGGCTGGGGGGAAGACCCAAAGACATTGAGGGAGATATAGTGGTCATAAATTTTAGAGACCAGAATGCTGTTCAGTTTATACTTAACTGGCCCTCTGATCACGATAGTAATCGTATCACCCCTTGCCCTCTTACATACTTTTATCCTCGCTCAGTGGTTTTCCCACCCAATCATCAATCCCTGTTAGCTCCTTTCCCCCCATTGCTTAGGCAAGTGCACCCAAATTCATACTGTCCACCCGTCTATAATAATGGCTTTACATCTAAAGGTCATTATACCACAATAGTAGCTGAGCCGCATGGATGGAATATTGTGGCTCCACGGCATAATTCCCTAACACATAGAAGAATGGACCATCTCAAACCCATCACGCCTTTAGAGACCAGCAATAGGTTTGACCTGTTTAGTGGCTTGGAGGACTGCGATTGAAGCCAACCAGCCACGGGGGAGGTGGGCGAGAGAACTTGTGAAGATGCAGTGGGGGATGTGGGTTTGTGTGCGGAGGCGGGAGGTTCCACTACGGACAACTTACCTAAGGGGCACGATACAGCCCATTATTCCAGTTGTAATAGATTTAATAATGGGCAGACTCTATGCAATCCAGGATCCCTTATACAGAGAGATGGTACCATAACACCTATAAGCCCATCAATGTGTGGTAGTACCCCCGGGTTATTTGATGCCCCAACGATCATGAATATAACCCCTCCCGAAATAAGTCCTCTACCTGTGGTAAATTTTAATTACCTATACTTAATTTATGCGGTAAAGTTCAATAAGAATAACTCAGTCAAAAATAAGAAGGCAGAGTCCGTGGTATCTGAGGTTTAAAAGGGGTTTTATTCCTTAAAAAGGAATTGGTTCGAACCAATGGTAGCATGACCCATCGCCACAAGGGTTCAGGGTAGGAATTGCAATGGACATGTACAATGATTTATTAACAAGTAATCATATATATAGTCATTTCATACAGTAACATTGAATGCAGAAGGCGTAACAGCTGAGAGAAACGAGATAAGAACAGAAATACGTAACAGAAGGCGTGCACTAGGGTGTACACGGAGGTGTGTGCTAGAAACGTCACATAGGGTGTCATAAAAGGGTGGATCCCTGGAAGGATCCTGCAGAGTCAGCAAAAACAGGTGGCAGAGATGTGCACACAGCAGCATGACGTATGATTGACGTGTAACTGGAGGGTGAAGGGGACTTGACATTTAGCCCTACATGTGGAGACAGAAGTCTGGAGTGTCAGAACAACCTAATCCCAAATCATATCTAATATCTTGTGTTTGAGGAACTGTATTATCTAAAAGGAAAGGTCTCTCGGGCAGAGGCTATTCTATACTGACTGCTAATGCGTGCATATGCGACTACGTGTCTACATGAGATGTGAGGGGCCATGGGCCTACCATGGTAACGGAAGCTATGAATTACTTGCATGGAGACAGTGAGGCCGGGCCCTTTGCTCTGCAGCTGGGAAGGATGTTTACCTAAAATACTAGACAGGAATGTATTTTTCGAAGAGCGGAGCAGATAACTTGAAGGCTGAATACGGTCTTGGCAAGCAAGCCGCGCAGGGAGTAAGTCAAGGGTCAGGAAGCAGCAGGCTGCGGTTTTCAGAGGCAGAAAGCAGAAGGAGACTCGATGGCAGGAATCAGGGCCTAGGAATCATGAAAGTGCACCACATAAAGACGTTGGCAAGGCACACTTAGGAACAGAATATCTGACCCATTCATGGTGGATCTGAAAGAGGACATGTTAACGTTGGACGCAAATGTATTTGCGTCTTCATAGCTGGCTGTGGAGGGAACTTACATGTACTAGAAGCATGTACATGGAGCCGTTGGGGTCTACGATAGGGGACACAATTGACCATAAAAATTCATATTACCTCATTCCCTCCTTGTCCCCTACGGACCCTTCATGATATATCAATCCTCATTAATCTATCAATTTGTTCATGTAACATCATTTGCTCTTCTTTCTTCTTATGGCGTTTTGAATGAGGACTTGAATGAGGAATACATGATGTGGCGCACAAGCCGCAAATCGCTGGCCCACATTGCAGACATAGGCAACAACTGAATACTATGAGAAGGCCAATACCTAGGAAGGATAGGACTTTCCATCCCCAGGCTGACAACGTTGTCCAGAACCAACCGGACCAAGTCCAGGTGCCTGGATTCTGATGTATCAGACTTGCAATCTTATGAAGGCGTGTTATGGCTCTATATACTGATGGCGCGTTTTCTGGAATGAAAACACAGCAGCTTGACCCGATGACCTTACAGGCTCCGCCCCTATCGGCCAGGATGACGTCAAGGACGAGGCGATTTTGAAGAACAACAATCCGCATCGCAGACTGCTCCTCTGTTAAGTTGCCTAAAGCGGAAGTAGTTTCATTCACTACAGCCTCAAGGGTTCTAGTTAATTTTCGTATCAATTTACTATTAAAGACAGCACCTAAGTAGGGGAAAAAACCTTTATTGAAATCTGTGTACTGTTCCCATGCCGTTTCAGTATAGTCGACAATCGGGAGATCTCTCTGGGGCCTATTGTGTACTAGATGAGTGTTTCTATGATAATCAGGAGGAGCTAGAAAAACAGGTGGTAGAAGGAATGCAATGTAACAGGTGCCATCCCAATCTAGAGGTAAGCGTATATAGGCGGTATGACCACAAATGAAGTAGGAATGACGTGAAGCTTTGAAGGTAGACTTGCCCTTATCACTGAATTCGATCACAGTAGTACATCTACTATGACCCAGGTGTACTGAACCATTCTTTCTAACACATAATTCACCTTTGACTGGAAGTACGGACATGGCGGGCAAGACTGATTCGGTTTCGGATTCAACACTGAGAATCATGAGGTTAAGTGTAAAGTTACCTAATCCATATACTTCATTTTCTAGATCAGTTCCTGTCCTTTTGGGGAGACCCTCCTTGTCAGGGAAACAGACTTTATGCAAAACGATGTTCAGGTTTCCCCATACCCAGTTACCCTGGTAAACTACGGAGTCTGAATCCAAGGAATTAATCAAACTAAACCATGCACCACAGGACCCATTATGTGTGAACGGGTACGGAAAAAGAGGCAGAACTCCTTTGTATTTCTGATAGGGAAAGAGTCGGCCACATATCCAACAATTAGTAGCATTGCTGGTCTGATGGGAATGATGTAACATACTAATGAATGTATTGTTGCGCAGCGCAAGTCTGTAAGAAAGTTCATGAGAGGGTAGTTCACTGAAAGAATGCTCGGCAGTGACGTTGAAGGGAGAATTTTCATGCTTGAAAATAGGATAGTATATGTGGAGAAGCACACTTGCAGCAATAATCATAAGGCTCAGGAAAAACATAATCAATAAAGTCACAATACATTGGCTGCGAAGAGATTTGCAATATTCACGTTTCTTGAGCTGTTTCTGTCTATCTCTCTCTCTGTTGGGGTCTAGGGGATACATGTCAGAAAACACGTCTAACCGATTCACCTAGGGGAGGACTTAAACAATTAAACTGTCTGACTTGCTAGACCTCAATTTTTCTTTATACTCCTGCTGTGGAGTTTTCTCTATCAGGGGAAGTTTAGAGTCACTAGAATCTGGACAGTCCTTAGAGGGGGAGGGTGAGTCAGTCTCTGGCAATGCACGAAATTTCTTCACGTGACTCGAGTGCAGCCACCCTTTGCGGCCCTCGATCTTGATTGCAGTCCTCGTCGTGAGAAGTACCAACTTCGGCGCCTGCCACCTGGGCTCCAGCGGACTTTTCCTGTCGAAATTTCTCACAAGCACTATGTCTCCTGGAACAACATCATGCGGCTTCGCCTCGGTGTTGTCGGGAAAGGCTGCAGCGACCTGTGAACGACATGATTGTAGTGCAGACATCAAGGAGGCAAGGTAATCTGTCAACATATTACAATCGACATCAGTAATCTTTCTAGGCAAAGGCATCCCCCACATATTCGGTGGTCTACCAAAGACCACCTCATACGGGGATAGCCCTGTTCTGGAATGGGCGACCATCCTCATGTAAAAAAGGGCGACCGGCAAAGCTACTATCCAGTCAACACCCTTCTCCTTACAGATTTTTGCAAGACGAGTTTTCAGGGTCTGATTGTGTCTCTCTACGAGACCTGCCGCTTCAGGATGTCGGACACAGTGGAACTTCCATTGGTAGCCTAGCAGGAGTGATACCTGCTTCATAAGCTCGGACGAGAATGGCTGACCGTTGTCTGAGTATACGACACGGGGCAAACCATATCGAGGAAAGAATTCACGGACCAGCTGCTTGGCAGTGGTCGGAGCAGTGTAATCTGGGACTGGATATGCTTCTGTCCAACGGGAAAGTGCACATACAACTACGAGGACATATTTGAAACCTCGACAACGTTCCATCTGAATATAATCCATCTGGAGGACTTCAAAAGGGTGATCGGGAGGATGAAAACCACCTTGCTCTACGGGAACACCTTTACCTGGGTTGAACTGACAACAAATCATGCAAGTACGCACTTTCTGTTTGGCTGCTGCTCGTAAGTGTTTATTGAACCAGAGATGTTGAATACTGTCTAACATGGCTTTTTCTCCTAAGTGTGCTGGACTGTGTACGGTATTAATGATAACTTGAACCATAGAGTCGGGGAGAAACCATGTGGATTTTCCCTTCGTCATCCATCCTTGATCTGTCTGGGTCCCTCCTAGTTCAATCCATTTCTTGATTTCATCTGGTGTAGCATGTGTCTGTATGTCAATTACATCTAGGGCGGGATCCTTAACTGTCATGCAATGTGTCGGTGTCGCGACTATTGTCTTTGTCGTGTCAATGGCGTGAATCTGGTTCTGAGTTGTATGTTTTGCGGTTCGGTCTGCCAGGTCATTACCCTGGGAAATAGTATCTGTAACTTTTGTATGTGCCTTACATTTCATGATGGATATTGCGGTAGGCAGATGTATTGCATCTAATAGAGTTTGAATGAGGGGGCCGTGTTGAATTTTGGCACCGTGAGAAGTCAAAAAACCTCTCTCTCGCCAGAGGACACCGAAGTCGTGGACAACTCCGAATGCATAACGGGAATCTGTGTATATGTTAACTCTCTTGTTCTTGGCTTGAATACAGGCTTGTGTCAGAGCGATGAGCTCTGCTGCTTGTGCTGACAGGATATCAATACAATTCGTTTCTATGACTTCAGTTTCTGTTGTGACTGCGTAGGCGGCCACTAATTCTCCTGTACTTGTTCTCATGCATGAACCATCCACATAAAGTGTCAGGTCTGGATCTGGTAACGGAGTGTCTGTCAAGTCTTGTCTGGGTTTCGTCGTAATAGTGATGACTTCAATGCAATCATGTGCCAATGGGTCTGTTTCAGTTAATGGCAAAAGTGTAGCAGGATTCAATGTATTACAACGTCTGATTTCTATGTGTGGCTGAAATAATGTCAATTCATAACCTGTCAATCTTGCTATAGTCAAGTGTTGAGTCTGTGTTCGATTTAAAAGAACTTCCACGGAGTGTGGAACTTGTACTGTCAATGCATGTCCTAACACTATTGAATCACTTTGTCTGATTGCTAGAGCTGTTGCTGCAACTGATTTCAAGCACGCAGGCAGAGCCTGGGCTACTGGATCCAATGTACTAGAAAAGTAAGCACACGGTTTGTGTGAACCTGCTTGATCCTGCGTGAGTACCGATAATGCAGTACCTTCACGTTCTGTGACAAAAAGTGTAAAAGGCTTACTGTAACATGGTGTCGCTAAAACTGGTGCTTGACATAAGGCTTTCTTTAAGTCATCAAAAGCTTGTGTATGTTCCTGAGTCCAAGGGAGGACAGTCGAAGACGCTGCCTCCTGAGTTGTTAACTGAATGAGTGGCTTTGCTAGAAATGCATACTGAGGGATCCATTGTCTACAGTAAGAAGTGAGGCCTATAAAAGCCCGCACCTCCTTTTGTGTCCTGGGTGGTAACATACTGGCAATTAACTGGATGCGATCGGGCGTTAGCTGTCTCCCCCATTTGGACAGCAAGTGGCCTAAGTAAACAACTTGCTGAACACAGAATTGCAGCTTCGAAGGGGATACCTTGTGCCCCTTGTCAGCCAGGAAATGTAAAACCGTCAGTGACGCTAGTTCACATTCAGGTTCACTTCGGGCGGTGATCAGTAGATCATCGACATACTGTAATAGGGTAGTGTTTTCAGGCATGAGTATACTGTCGAGTTGTCTTTTCAGTGCTTGGCTATAGATGCTGGGGCTTTCTGTGAATCCTTGAGGTGCGCGTGCAAATTTGAAGCTTCGTCCATTTAAACAGAATCCGAAAAGGTGTTGGCTTTCCGGATCAATAGGGACACTAAAGAAGGCGTTCTTAAGATCAATAACAGTAAAGAACGTTGCTTCAGAATCAATGGCTGTCAATAGAGATGAGATATCTGGGACCACAGGGTACTGCGGTACAATGCATTTATTCAATTCGCGCAAATCAATAACCAATCGGTAAACTGGTGGTGCATTGGGATCTGTACGTTTAAGAATCGGAATGATAGGTGAATTACATAAATTCGAGTTAGTTTCTACAACCACTCCTTGTGCAATGAGCTCTTCAATGATTTTCAGTAAAGCCACTACAGCATCGGGGGGTAATTTGTATTGTCGAATTCGTGGTAAAACAACACCTGGCTTGAGTGTAACTCGATACGGTGTAATGTGCATACAACCTACATCAGTGGGGCCTTGCGCCCATGAATGTGCAGGTACATTCTGTAATCGGGGATCAATATCTCTCTGTACATAGTGACCTTTAAAGTCACGTAGAAACAACCGTACTCCTTCCGGAGAACAGCAAATAACAGCTCCTAGAGCTTTCAGAGTCTTGATACCTAACAAGTTTTCTGGACATGACTTTGTGAGCAGTAAATCTGTAGTACGTGTTAAGGGACCAACTGCAAGGGGAAGTGGTTGCGATACTTCATTAATAATAGGCTTGCCTGAAAAACCAAGGGAAACATTCTGTGAGCCTGAGAGGGGTGCCCCTGGGACTTCGTCATGACTTATCGTTGTACGGCTTCAATTAAAAAATTTCTGTCTTTCCCTAATACTTGACTGTGTACATAAGGACCCTCTTGATCTACAGGAACCTCAATAAGAGGCAAGCCAACTTCCCTCTCTAGGCTGTTTCATGTGTATCGCTGATAATCGGGATAGTCAGTCTGGGCATACTGGTACATCTGCTGTGATGCATGTTGAGTTGCAGCAATCGGTTGGGGTTGTGGCACCGCAACTGTCTGTACTGTCTGTTGTGAGGCTTGCATAGGCTGGATATTCTGTGGTACTTGTTGTTGGACCTGGTCCTGTCTAGGGGGACGCGGTCTCTCTTTAGTCTTTCCAGTGAGTATGTTATGTTTCAAAACTGCACAATCGTTTATATAATGACCTGGCTGTTTGCAATAGTTGCATGTTCCCTTAACAGGAGCTGTTGTATTATTAGACGGTGTCGTGCCCTTTTTCTGACCGTCAGCTGGAACTGACTGAGCAACTAACATTTTCATTTTCGTGTCTTTCATGCGTCTCTGTTCGTGTTCGTGTTCCTCTCTAATTCTATTCTGGTGGTACTGTAACATTTGTAACATTTGTGAAGGCGTATTTGCTTGCCATGTGCTCTCGACTTTCTGTACCCGATTCTTAACTTGGGGCAGGGAATTTTCGACTAACTTTGTTACGAAAAGATGTGGATATGACTCGCTACTTGCTTTCAGGCCACTATTAATACCAAAACATTTCTCAAATCGGGAATAAAAATCGCTAGTGTCTTCATCGGGTTTCTGTTTACTGGCTGAGATTGCATCCCAATCCTCCTTTTTAGTTGCTAATAAACGCGGCAATACTTGTACTAACAATCCTGGTAATGCTTTAGATTTGTCCCCAAGCCCTGTTCCTGGGGTACGAGTCTTTTCTTCGTCTTCTAATGCAGCCCAATCAATCTTTTGGTCTCCTACCTCCCAATCTTTTTCTTTGAGTTTCTCGTAAATACCGGCAGGCATTAATACTTTTAATATTTTCATAATGTCGGGGTAGGTATAATCCCCCATGAGTAACATGTCTTTGATTTCGCGATGGAAACCTGCTGGATCTTTATCGTGACAGGGCACTAATTTCTTCATTTCTAATAGTTCCATTTTCGTTATGGGCGTGTACACAAACACGCGTCTAAAGGAATTATCAGCATTCTGGACCGGATGCACTTCTCGCAAGGGGTTCTGTCTGTCTATGTAATACATTTTTCTTTCTACAGATGGAGCTGGAACAAACCGTGTATTCAGAAAAGTATTATACCTGTGTCGATGTTCTAGAATTACTTTAATCAAGTCAGTACCTAAACCTCTCCATTGTGGCGAGAGTAGTTCTATTAAAATATCAGGTAAGGGACCTGGATCAGAATGATGGCCTTTGAATAATGTAATGAGATGCTGAACCATGTATATACCAGCTAATTTCTGTTCATCGGGGGAAAGGTTTAAAAAGGTCTGCACTAAACCATCATCACTATATTTATCAGGATCGTCAGTCCATTGTACGGCTGACCTGGCCAGTTCTTGTTCATCCATGGAATTGAGTACATGGTACCCCATGCATCCTTGAAGTATTCTATCGGTAGCCTGGAATAGGTGTTCGGGGGTCTTTGGATTTGACATGGCAGCTTGAAAGATTCTTTTACTTTCCGGACGTACCGGACGCATTGAATTATTATAGGGTCTTCCCTTACCTACATATGCTATTATTTCTCTAACTGGTAATTGTGATTGTCCTGTTGCTGTTTCTGGTGTTTCCTCCTCCCCTGAGGATTCGACCTTGTCTGAATCTATCTCTGGTTCTTGCGATCTTCTTTCGTGTATTTTTATTACTGCATTTCTAATTCTTTGGTACATGTTTTTTATACAACTCTGTTTATCATGGTTCCCGTCTGCTATATTCTGACCCCATCTATTAAGTGCTTTCATTTCTTCCGGGTTTACACCCGGCCTATCTTGTTCTCTTATTAGACAGTTTATGAAAAACCGTAATATCTTGGCTTGAGTGTCAACTTTCTGGAAAGCCATGGCCTCGCCAATACTTTCAGGGCCTTCCCCCGTTTGAACAAAACGATATATCCTGTCTAGATGATCAAACATTCCTGGTAGTAACAATAAAAAGTTGGTAACTCGTCGTAATCGTACTGATGCGAGCATCATTCTGTCGTCATTTTTACCGGGTACTGGATCATATCTACAGTCTGAGAGACGTTCTTTAAATATGTCATAATCGACTGATTGAGGTGTACGTTGTTGCGCTAAATCCCTATAAGTCAATCGGTGTGCTGGTGGCGGTGTTTGAAAACCTGTCGCTCCTCCCGAAATGCCAGGACCAAAAGGGTTTGATGGGTGTATGATCGGAAGAATAGGTGCAGGAAGGGTTGGGGGAACAGGTGCAGGTGGTGGAACGGGAGAAGGAGTTCGTTGCGGAGGTGGGAGTAGATGATTTCGGGGTGGAGTACCATCAGCGGGTAGTGGTTGAGCATGTGGGTTTGTATACGCAGGAGCTACGTCGTCTAGATAGGAAGAAAGGAATATGTCCTTTGTGGTCTTGTGATGTACTTTAGTCGGGAGCAAGGGAGGGGGCAGATCCTTCGGTATTTCCGGAGTGGCCTTAGGTAAACCCTCGGCCAGCAAAGGATACATACCATTCATAAGAGTGTTCCGTTGTCGGTCTACTTGTTCTGCTTTTACTCGTATCCCCTCCTCAACTAATACGTTTTCTTGGGCTTTATCTGAATCCTCTTTACTTTTCTCTACTTTTCTGAGTGCTTTCTCTGTGCGTCTGTGCGATTCTTTACGCCATAGTTCAATGGCGTCTTTCTGTGACTGTCTAGCTTTCTTTTTCCATAACGCTTCCTCTACTCTCATGATGCACTCGGCATCCCATGTCCCCGTGGCGGGCCATCTTTGATTCTCTGCTAAATCTTTAGTATAGTCTACCCACAAATCGAGATATAATACAGCATCTAGGCCGTGCTTGTGGTACATAAAGTGCCCTGGAGTGTCCCTAGGTGGAACAGGCACTGCTTCTTCTAGAATCCCTTTTCTAGTTCCTATCTGTCTTAGTTTAGAGAACAGCGGCATGTTTCAGTCGTGCTACTCTGGGCTTGATACTTACTCGAATTTGAACACAACTAATACAGAAAACACAATAATGCAGATCGAACAATCACTCATACCACGACATTAAAACATACTAAAACATTTCAGAGCGAACAATAATGATTAGAATAAAACTAATTAATTTCATACTGGATATACTGCTAAACAGTACAGATACACCGCTAAAACAGTGCAGACCGGGTCTGCGTACCCAAACCCGTCTTGACCGGCACAAATTAATGCGCTCGTCTAGATGCGTCCCCAGCAACGGTACTCACCGGGAAGCACGGAACAGAAGGCCTCGGAAACTCGACACTGGACTGGACTCGACTGGACTCGACTCGGGACGTAAGTACTTCGGAACTTCGGAACTGGTGGGCCTCCGGATACCTCGGACTTTGCTCTCTCAGCTAGGCTCTGGTCGGGATCCTCCGTACTCCTCACCGCCTCGTCTGGGTGTCGATCGCAGCCTCAGTCACCTCCGTTGGCCTGAGGGAGATACAGGAAATCCTGCGGGTACGCGTAGTTGTCCGTCAGCGCTGTGGCAGGGGACCGGGCCTGCAACGCACCGCCGGCGCGTGGGGTGGGGGAGGGGTCCCTGTTCGGGCGCCAAATTATGTGGTAAATTTTAATTACCTATACTTAATTTATGCGGTAAAGTTCAATAAGAATAACTCAGTCAAAAATAAGAAGGCAGAGTCCGTGGTATCTGAGGTTTAAAAGGGGTTTTATTCCTTAAAAAGGAATTGGCTCGAACCAATGGTAGCATGACCCATCGCCACGAGGGTTCAGGGTAGGAATTGCAATGGACATGTACAATGATTTATTAACAAGTAATCATATATATAGTCATTTCATACAGTAACATTGAATGCAGAAGGCGTAACAGCTGAGAGAAACGAGATAAGAAAAGAAATACGTAACAGAAGGCGTGCACTAGGGTGTACACGGAGGTGTGTGCTAGAAACGTCACATAGGGTGTCATAAAAGGGTGGATCCCTGGAAGAATCCTGCAGAGTCAGCAAAAACAGGTGGCAGAGATGCGCACGCAGCAGCATGACGTATGATTGACGTGTAACTGGAGGGTGAAGGGGACTTGACATTTAGCCCTACATGTGGAGACAGAAGTCTGGAGTGTCAGAACAACCTAATCCCAAATCATATCTAATATCTTGTGTTTGAGGAACTGTATTATCTAAAAGGAAAGGTCTCTCGGGCAGAGGCTATTCTATACTGACTGCTAATGCGTGCATATGCGACTACGTGTCTACATGAGATGTGAGGGGCCATGGGCCTACCATGGTAACGGAAGCTATGAATTACTTGCATGGAGACAGTGAGGCCGGGCCCTTTGCTCTGCAGCTGGGAAGGATGTTTACCTAAAATACTAGACAGGAATGTATTTTTCGAAGAGCGGAGCAGATAACTTGAAGGCTGAATACGGTCTTGGCAAGCAAGGCTGGCCGAGCCTGGCACAGCTCGCCGCGCAGGGAGTAAGTCAAGGGTCAGGAAGCAGCAGGCTGCGGTTTTCAGAGGCAGAAAGCAGAAGGAGACTCGATGGCAGAAATCAGGGCCTAGGAATCATGAAGGTGCACCACATAAAGACGTTGGCAAGGCACACTTAGGAACGGAATATCTGACCCATTCATGGTGGATCTGAAAGAGGACATGTTAACGTTGGACGCAAATGTATTTGCGTCTTCATAGCTGGCTGTGGAGGGAACTTACATGTACTAGAAGCATGTACATGGAGCCGTTGGGGTCTACGATAGGGGACACAATTGACCATAAAAATTCATATTACCTCATACCCAACGAGGCTGTAACTTCAACAGAGAGAGGATATAAGTTGGGGAGCTGGAATATTGCTGGGTGGAATAATAAGACGGATTGTTTAGGGTGGTTAGAATTTTTAACCCAATTTGACATCATGTGCCTTCAGGAGACCTGGGCGACTGAAGATGTTTTTCTTGATGGGTATGTTGCCTATAACTGTCAAGCCCAGCCATCCAATATGGGGAGAGCCAGTGGGGGGTTGGTGATACTGCTTTCTGTGAGGTTGCCGGTACAAGTGAAAATCCATCTGACTGTTGGCCGGCACTCGCAGTTGTTATGGCTGCAACATAGGAATGGGCGGAATGTCTTAGTAATAAACCACTACAATAACGTTTTTAACCACTCCAATACTGTTATGGTTGAAGAACTGGAGGCGGAGGTTGATAGGTTGTGTGGCCGCAGTGGAGTGTCTTTTGAATTTTTGTGGGGAGGTGACTTCAACATTAACATGTGCCCCTTTGTTGGCATGAGGGTGTGTGGGTATGGAGGGGAAGATGGCGAAGATCGGGCCCACTTCTCACACTCGGCCTATGGAGATTCTTTAAACACACTCATGCCTAAACTGGATTTATGTATTATGTCAACTGGTGTAGACAGTGAGGGTAACCCAATACCAACCTTTATAGGCAGGAACCACGCGACGGTTATTGATTACCTCATTGTCTCCTCCAGTATTATGGGTTTGTGTACCACTCCTGTAAGTGTAGACCTATCCCTCAGTGATCATAATTGCCTAACCATGTATCTCTCTTTGTGGGGGGTTAAGTCAAAGGTGCCACATGGTACAGTGACAGACGTAGTCCCACACAGACCAAATGGCCCCAGAATTAAATGGGGCAGGCATAATGAGGAACGCCTATTAAACACCATAGTGTCTGCCTGTTTAGCTGAGGTAGAATGTTGTCTTGAACCCGACAAAGGAAGTGCCGATATATTAGCTAGTTTTGATACCATCAATAAAAATATTGCAAAAATCCTAACCGGTACAAAACCTAGAGGCACTAGGACCACCAGTGGATGGTTCAATAAGGAATGCACTAAATCCCTACGTAAATTAAAAGCAGCTCTTAACTGCAAACCCAGGGATAGGGAAGCTGTAAGGGCTTTGAGGAGGGAATATACAACTCATCTGAAGGCGAGAAAACAGGAATTGAGGGAAGATGCATGGAACAATTTGACTATGGCCGTTGACCTTAAGGATACCAAGTTATTCTGGTCAACGGTCAATAGTCCTTTCCTACAAAAGGATGAAGCCCCGGTATTGTCTGCTCAGGTGAGCGAAGAACAGTGGGTTGCCCATTTTTCCAGCATTTTTAACCCTGATGGTTTAGATGCGGGGGCTGATAAGGATGCTGTGGTTACCCCCCTACCCCTCAATATTACAGTGACCGAGGTGCATACTGCTATTCAGTGTAGCAAGGGGGGGAAGGCACCTGGCCCCGATGGGGTACCCGTTGATCTTTATAAAGCAGAGGTAGCCCTTTGGAGCCCACTGTTGACCAAGGTTTTTAATGCAGCAGCAATGACTATGGCTCCACAGGTCTGGGGGGAGTCTATTATTATTCCTATTTACAAAAAAGGTGCGAGAGAAGAGGCAAAAAACTATCGCCCGATCTCACTACTTACTGCCTCCCTAAAACTTATGAGCAGGGTTTTATTGAGTCGCCTGGAGGACTGGGCTGAAGAAAAAGGTGTCCTTGCAGACTCCCAGTTCGGATTCCGTAAGGGGTCAGGCACGATAGAACAGTGTATAAATTTGGACCTTATCATAGGCAAATATACACGTGCCAAGCAAGGCTCACTGTTTCTTTGCTTTGCCGACCTTTCCAGTGCCTTTGACCTGGTTAACCATGGTCTGTTGTGGTCAACTTTACTGGATATGGATGCCCCACGGGAAATCATTTACTTCCTGGCCGAATTGTATAGGAATCTATCGGCAAAGATACGTTATGGGCAATTAGGCGAGTGTTCCCCGAATATCCCGGTAGGCTGCGGTATTAGGCAGGGATGTGTCCTTGCCCCCCTCCTTTTCTCCCTTTTTATTAACGCCATTGATCTGAACTACGTGCTGTCAATGCCGACGCACCAACCGCAGATGGTATACCCATTCCAATACTGCTTTACGCGGATGACGCGGTTCTACTTTCGAGAACCCCCCTCGGGCTGCAGAAACTCATGGACAAATTTGTGGATTTTATTAAAGGGAGAAAATTAAAAATTAATAATTCAAAAACTTTTATTTTGGCCTGCGGCAAGAAAGTCAAAAATCTAAGACCTTTTACAGTTATGGATCACACAATACAAGTGGTTGATAAATTTTGCTACTTAGGTATCACTTTTAATAGTGGAGGGATGTGGGCCTCTGAAATGATTAATGTAAGAGCTAAAATGGGCAAGTGTGCTTTTGGTATATTCAAGTTTGCATCAAAGTTAGGCTCCAGGCGGAAACCCGATATGTTGTACCTATATCGCCATAAATGTGTTGCCCTGGCCCTTTATGGTTCAGGTGTTTGGGGCCATTGTAATCATAATATGCTCCAGGTGGAGGAAAATAAATTTCTCAAAAAGCTTTTGTGTTTACCATCCTCTGCATCAACTAATCTGATCCATCAGGAGGTTGGTCTGGAACATCTTTCCGATTTAATCAGTCTAAGACCTCTTCTAGTTTGGAGATCTATCTGGATCAAGGAGCAGACGGGGTTCACAAAAAAGATCATTCTAGACTGTCTCCACTTGGATAAATGTTCCCGTATCCCCTGGCTCAATTATATCATTCATGTATTTAAAGATGTTTTTAACTTATTTGTGCGTGAAAACCCACTCTGTGTTATAGACATCCCCAAGAAAGAGCTTAAATATGTATTCTTAAGGGCCAGTGCTGTGAAGCGTAAGGCTGCTACTTCCCAGTATTCTACACATGTTTTTTATGAAAGATATAATATGGTAGAACCGGGATTCGCAGGATACCTTAAATTGGTTACCATTCGTTCCCACCAATATGTATTGACAAGATTGCGGATGGGGACCGTTCATTTGCTTGTTGCGTATCCATATATTAAGACTCACACTATTGCCCCCTGTCCATGTGATGGGATCACAAAGCAAAGCTTGGAGCACTTTTTATTGTTATGCCCCTTTTATCTTCATCTGCGTAAAACCTATTTGAAACCACTTTTTAAAAAATATAATGTATCCACTATTGAATCTGCCATGAGGCTTTTATTTGGACTTGATTCGCATGACATTTGCTTTTTTACTGCTGTATATATTTTAAAATCGGTACACCTGAGAAATATGTTCTCTGACCCATGAATATATTCTAAATAAGTTGTATTTTTGTGTATTTTATGATGTATGTATGTACTTTTATGATTATTATCAACTAATGATCGAATAAAGTTTTTGAATTGACTCCTTCATGGTAGGCATGGTTTTCTGCCTTGCAGCTCTCAGCAAAGCCTCCTTGCACCCCACATCTTTTGTCTTTCTCTTCATGTTGTGGCAGTGTATGTGGATGTCGTTTTGTGCAAATGCTGGAATTTGCCCCAAAGCCATAGCAGTAAACATGAGGTCAGATTTGATACTTTATTTCAGGTCTCATTCCTAGAAGAACGATTCCTCGGAATGCTGTATATTGCTTTGGTTTAAACAAATGAAATTCTTTCTACATGAAAATGTATGTTCCATGATGGGGCCCATTTTTCTTGTCTCTGATCTATTTCTTTTTTCCTGCCAGGTCGTGGTTCGTTAGGACCTATTTATCTGAATTTCAACTCTGCAGAAGTAGAGTTTTGCACCGCTCTCGTGTCCACTCATATTTTGATCACCTGATAAAGATCTTTAAGAAGCAATACTGAGAGAGGGGTTCAGATACCGCCCACATGTTGATCTTCCTCATTCCAAATCTTTGAATGGGTAGAAGCATGTGAATAGAGTACTTGTATTTCTCATTTTGCATTGTACAAGAGAATATGCTCATGATCAAGGCTGACATGTTAATTATGACGTCATGGCAAAGGCAGTAAGCCTGACTAATTTGATTGCGAAAAGCATATGTCAAAGTCAATAGGCTTCTACGGGCCGATTGCTATTGCACTTTGTTAAAGTCTACAGACAGGTATTTTATACATTGAAGCACAGATCACTTTAGTATGCAAGAGTTTGGACAGGGGAAAACTCCTACACGCTGGTCTACCCCCAACCTCTCTAAAACCGCCGCTAAATCCTTCAAGCACGCCACCCTAAAAAGCCACCCTGAGACGCTGATATCTGACCTGTGCTTCAACAAGGACAATGGAGTTTGCATAAATGACCTTATCTTCTTTTCCAGTAGGACAGCTGCCTGGGGCAAAACCTTGGCACACTTTCTTAACATTCGCTCTACCAGAAACATCCCTTACGGCACCAAACTCACAATTGCTCCCTCTTCTACCCTACGAGCGGACCTCACCTTCACCCTCTTGAAAATCTGATCCAAGCCTCTACCAATAATCTTAATACATTTGTAGACCTTTTCACCCTCCTCAGAAACCATGTGCACAACACAAATAGGGTGACTAACACCTGCACCAATAACCCACTGTCCTTCGAGCCTACTCGCACACCCATCCAAGGGTTTCCATTGCAGTTCTTCCCATCCCCCCAGCATGCCTACTGACTGCAACCACGGACGCTCCCCGGCACCCCTGATTGCCGCCCTCCCAGCACCACCCACCTACAGGGAGACTAGTAGGCTCCCACTGACATCGGACGCAATCCTAACTAACCCCCTATGGCTCCCAACACTGATCACCCTCACCGTTATAGCTTGCCCACTGGCAACTCCAGCAGAGCCGACCCAAGACCTCCAACCTCCTCCCCACCAGCCAACTGCCAAATTCGCGAGCTAGGTATTCCAAAGACCCTGGAATCTGTTCAAACAAACCTATCTCCCCTTCCAACCATACATGCCTCCTGGACTGCTTTTGAACCTTTGCCCCCTTACCGGCTAGCACCCCCAGCTCATATTGATCTCGAAGCTCTGCACTCTAGAGCAACTAAACTAACCCAGAGCATCCATAGCTCCATTCAGGACCTTATGAACCTCCTTCACTTGGCCGAGCTCTCCCTTGTTAACCTCAAGTCACCTCATACCTCTCCCCCACCGATCACCTAGCCTCCCAAGCATCCACTCTCGCTAGCTCTGAGACATCTTTGCCAGTGCAAACAACCTTGCCACCTCTCAGAGGAGGAATCCCGAGCTCTTGCACTCTCCTACACCTCTACCACTGCCACTTCTAACCCTCTAGATCTTACGGGAAACAAAATCCCTGCCATCCTCCAAGACCACAACTCTGCCCAAACTATCCCTTGTCCACTAGATGCAAGTCCTCGTCACCCCATCAGCATGGTCACCATTAACCCCAACAGGCCACCTACCCTCCAAAACAACCTTGTGCCAGTAGTCCTGTCTGTTGAGACCCCAGACACAACCCTAGACCCCCCCTTATCTGGACTCTTAATCAATTGCCTTTCAGCAGTCAAGCATGCCGCTGAAATTGCTGACCTCATTCTGAACAAAAACATAGACCAGCTAAACTAACAGAATCTTGGCTCAATGAATACTCCTCCCCTTGCCTGGACTTATTAGTCCCTCCCAACTACAATATCGCCCGACTGGACAGACGTTCCAACAAGAAAGAGGGAGGCATTGCCTGCATCTATCGATCCTCCCTCCTTGTCACTGAACTCTTGGCGGACACCACTGACTCCTGCGAATACTTCACACTCTCCATTTGAAGCAACTCACTACATCTCTGCAACTTACACATTTTGTACCACCCTCCAGGCTCCAACGACTCTTTTACCGAACACCTCTTGGAAATCATCACAACTAAGATTTCCTCCAATGCCAAAGAGATTTTCCTGGGTGATTTCAACCTGCACTGGAATGACACTAAAGATCCCCACGTCAACTCTATCAAGGACCTCCTAACTGACCAAGCCCTGACTCAAGCCTGCTCTCAGCCAGCTCACTTAAAAGGGGCCATCCTTGACTGAATCATTTCTAAAAAATCCTCAGTCAAGCTCATCTCCATAGACCCATGTGACTGGTCGGACCACCACTCCATCTCCTTCATTTTACCTGAGACCCGCAAGACTAAGACACCGCAACCGGTGATTCCCAAACGCTGGACCAGAGACACTAATAACCTCGACCTTATGGAACTGGAGGCTCGCTGCAAATCTGACCTCCCCCTCCTCCGAACATAACCTCGGTAAGCGACCTAAATGAGCATTACTCGTCAACTAGATCAATCATTCTGGATGACCTTGTCCCTCGAAAGCTAAAAAGAACACAAGTCAAAGACAGGAACCCCTGGTTCACTGGTTCCTTCAATATGGAGAAGAGGTCCCGACGGCAATATGAAAGAAACTGGAGACAACACCCCTCTGCGACGCATCTTAAACATCTCCACCAGGCGAGAAACTCCTACAACAAGCCCCTCCTCAATTTCAAAAAAGAATATTTCAGATCTGAACTGGGGAATGCCAAGAATAGATCCCGTAAACTCTTTGAACTGGTCAAACACCAATCCAACAAACTGGCTAAAACAGCTAAAGAATCCCCCAAATCTCTAATATCGTCAGAGGAATTCTCCTCTTTCTTCACTGATAAAACCACAGCTTTAGGAATCAAACTAAGTTCCGCCTCCTACTCTCAACTTTTTCTGGTCCTGCCCCCTTTCTCCGCTCCCTCCCGGCCTCTCCTAAAAACCAAGCCCGTTGGACTGACTTCGAATATTATGACGAAGACTCCATCTCCAAAATCCGCTCTACTCTAAACCCTAACAATCACTTTAATGACCCGCTACCTTCCAACTGCCTCACTTCTGTCTCCCAATCCATTGTTTCTTGCTGGATTGCAATAATAAACACTCTCTCCAACAGGACTAGATTACGGACCCCTTGAAAGCCGGCCAAGTCCTCCCTATTTTAAAAAAACATCACTGGATCCAACATTCCCCAACAATTTCAGACAAGTTTCCAATATCCCGCTACTAACCAAAGTACTCAAGAAATGTGTACAACAACAACTAAGTCAGCCTATCAATAACTTCCACCTACTTGATGACTTCCAATCTGGATTCAGACCGGGGCATAGTAATGAAACTACTATGCTCCACATCATGGACAATACCCTCCAAGCCCTAGAGCAATGCAAAACCTGACTTCTAATCCTCTTAGATCTATCCTTCGCCTTCGACACGGTCAACCACGATAAACTTCTCGAACGCCTCAATCGCAGGATGGGTCTGGATGGTGTGGTCCTGGAATAGTTCAGGTCCTTCCTCCATAATCGATCCGAGAGATTCCTCATCAACGGCAACCTATCAGCTCCCACCCCGGTCACGGTTGGAGTCCCCCAAAGCTCAACCCTGTCCCCCACCCTCTTTAATCTTTACTTAGAGCCACTCACCGAAGTTCGTGTACCGCCAACATTTCCTACCATATGTATGTGGACGATACCCAAATATACATCAATATCTCTTTGCCCGTGGAGATCCTCTCCCTGAACGAGACCCTGAAACTGACTGTCAAATGGCTAGCCGCTCACCAACTAAAACTCAACACAAAAAAAAAAGAATTTCTCCTAATCTCCCCCTCTAAAGCCAACCCTGAGATTCTGATGTGGATCAAGGCCAGCACAGCCCTAAACTGCCCGCCGACCATTGTGGACTCTGCCAAATCGTTGGGCATAATCCTAGACTGTAACCTGAACATGCAGGACCACATCAACTCAATGGCTAAAGCAGCTAGATTCCACCTGAGCTACCTTTGGAAGCTGAAACCTTTCATTGATGCTCCTGACTTAAAAATGGCAGTTCAAGCGCTAGACATCTCCAGACTGGAATATGGTTGCTCCACCATCACTGGTCTACCCAAGATCTCCCTAGCACCCTTAAAAGCTTGCCTCAACGCGGCCGCCAGACTACTCACCGGCACCAGGAAATTCGACCACATCTCTCCACATATGAAAGCACTGAACTGGCTCACTCTAGAGGTCAGAATTCACCTGAAACTGGTATGCAGCACACACAAGGCTCTTTACTCACACTCCCCTGCTTATCTGGCACAAAAACGAGTGGTATCTGGAGGAAGCAGGAACCCCCCTGGTTCGCCAGAAACCTCTTACTCCAACCCCCCTTTTTTCAGAAAAAAAACCTAAAATAGGGCATTCACAGGGGCAGTACCAAGAATCTGGAACTCTTTCCCACTCGCCATCAGAAGAATCCCTTCTCTAGCACGTTTCAAGATGGAGGCCAAAACCTTCCTCATGGGTAAATTCCACATCTAATGCCTGCCATGCCTGAACACAAGTCTGATGATTCTAAGGCTATTGCTTCTTCCCCAGATCACCAACTCTCCCCGCAGAGAATTTATGGGGCCTTTATTTTTTTACCGACTTTAACTATGATTGCAATCTAACTTTTGTATCCCCATTATTCCCTATGTTCCCTACACGCCTGCCCCTCGCCGTCCTTTTGTATAGTTCTGTATATTTCTGCACCTTAGACTTTGTTTGTACACCTCTGTATATCTTGTAAAGTGTTCCGATACCCTCAGGGGTCAAGTTCGCGCTCTAAATAACACTAGACTAAATAAATAAATAAATTGTTTACCCCCTATTGCAAATATTCATGGTAGAAGATATGCACTGTGATGATCCCTGTCAGGAGTTCTTAAACAGGGTTGTGTATTTTTTTGCCAAGTATAATTTATACATTTTTGTCCTTTTAGGATTGTATGCTTTATGGTTGCCTTATAGAAAAGCTAAAACCACAACACAGTAGACCAGAGTTAGATATGGTGCTAAATCAAATATAAAGGCGATAGTCCTGTAGTAGCGAGCCTCAGCAAGGCAAGGGGTTCGCCCTTCTCTGCACAAAGTCCTCAGACCAATAGCAAGAAGTTGGCACAGAAACTGGAATAGAAAAGATAGCACTTATTACACCTCATCAGGTGGTGCTACAGTTCAGACAGTACCCTTCGGTATTGTAAGAAGTAGCACCATGAACTAAAAGAGCATGGTCCCTTTATACCCACACAGGGGCTAAAAAGAAGGCGGTACAAACACAGAAGCAAGTTTTATGTACATATAAGGTAATATAGAAAGGCACAATCGATCAGTGGGAGGAGCTAACAGTTTTGGGAACTGGTAAACACATTCCTGTCTGGTACTAATCACTAACAGCTGTAGACCCTACTGGGCATGCGCGAAAGTGGGGGCTGCTACATATAACTCGTTGCTGGGTAGATTTCAAGAGCAGTTAACAGAAAGATAGGACAAAGCACATGGTCGACACGCGGCAGCATGTAGCAAACAAAATGGCTGCCCTGAATACAAAATGGAGTCCGCTAAATGTCACGATAATAGCTAAAACTGAGCTGTCCTCTGCTAATGCTTAATCTAATCGCTGTAAAACTACTACAGTCCTGCTTCCTTCAATGTGAAAAGTTATATGAGGTGCCATAGTTTTGATCTGATTATTATGAAATTTTACAGCAAGAGTTTTAGCATAAACATTCTTATTGTGAATACCATGTGTCAAAGCTAAATAGTGGATTATTACACTGGGTATACATTATGCACTATACTAAGTTCAAGTTAAAAAAATCTGTTTATTTGAGCCGCAGTCTCTTGAACAGTACAACAGCTAATAAAGTCCACTAAATGTACACCAGTACTACCCAGCGCAATGTCAGCAAAACAATTGATTTAAAAAATATAATCAAGGAACAAAATATTTTAATACCATTAAAAATCTATCTACGACACACTTTACATCCATATTGTGAAGTAAAAATGTCACTGGTGTCAATCTTCACCTCATATTGAACCTGAAGACGATAGGTGCTACATTTTCTGTCGCTCAGA
Source organism: Lissotriton vulgaris (assembly GCF_964263255.1). Taxonomy (NCBI): domain Eukaryota; kingdom Metazoa; phylum Chordata; class Amphibia; order Caudata; family Salamandridae; genus Lissotriton; species Lissotriton vulgaris. The sequence continues at coordinate 511,636,783 of NC_141694.1, forward strand.
TAAAAAGTATTGACAATCTAAAACAATATGAACTTTTGTGCAAAGCATCCGCAACCCACAACAGCACAGTCCTTCTATGTTCTTTTTTTATTTTTTTTAATTTTTTTTAATAAAAACCTTTATTTCCGGTATGCGCAGTACACAGCGTCTGCCTGCAACCCAACGGGCCGGCCGCTATGACAGATAGCATTGTAACATTGTACATTGTAGCTTTCACCTCACACGTAGATCAGCAACTTCTCGGTGTATCAGGCGCATAATACAGGATAAGCAAAAGGATGGAATAGGTTTCATTTTAAAATTTTGGTGAGGAAGCATCTAACAAACAAATCACACAGACACATGGCAAAGAACGATTACAGGGACTCTAGTAGAGAGGGCAAGGGAACCAATCTCCATAGAATATTGAGACATATGGCTAGGGACGGGGGGGTGGCGAGCAGCTTGATATATACAAATTACCACAGACAAACGTCCTGAATGTCAACTACGGGGACAATGTAACATCAATGGTATAGTCAAATGGGGGTGTGCAAATATTCCCACGGTACGTATTCCATTGGGACCAAATCCTGACCCATTTCTTAGGACGGCCCCGGGCCACATAGACCGTCTTTTCCCTGAACATGCGCCAGTCCATGTTCTCCTTCCAAGCAGTTATCGTGGGTGGCCTATGAGAACCCCAGAGTTGAGCAATATCCCTCTTGGCAACCATGTTACCAAGAGTAACCCAAAAAGTCTGAGCCGCAGTACAATCCGTGGGCTCCCAGACGTTAAGCAGGCACCGTCGGGCCTCAGGCAAGAGAGAGACCCCGGTGACCCTTTCCATAGTTGCATGCACTCTAGACCAGAAGGCAGACACCTCAGGACATTCCCAAATGATATGCAAGAAGGTACCACTCATACCACAGCCACGCTTACATAACCCATCAAGCGAGTAACCCATCCGCACCAGTCGCGTACCAGTCATATATACTCGGTGGAGGATCTTCAGCTGTACAAAACGAAGGCGAGCTGGTATGGCCACCTCCTTAGGGGAGGAGACGGCCATCTGCCAATCCTAGTCATCGAGTTCCAGGCCGTCGGTGGTCCACGAAGCCCTGAGTCGCACAAGAAGATCGATCCTGTTATTAATAAGCTTTTTATAGATCAGAGATATTGTACTGTCTGGCACATGGCCATCTAGAATCCGATCCTCAAGCGGCGAAGACTGGGGAATCTCCGTCCCCGGAGGAAAAACGGAGGTCAAGGCGTGCCGTACCTGAAGGTACCTAAAGTGCTCCCTGTCACCAAGTTCGTATTCTACTTTAAGAGCTTCAAAGGACTTAACAGTGCCCTTGGACCAGAGATCCTCCACCTTGCTACCAATCGTATCCCATTTATCGAATCCTTTCGTTCTCCACAAGCTACCCAGTCTATCAGAGTCATACAACAGCGTCATTCGTGTCAACCTGTCGCTCCATCCCATAGCAGCACTGGCATCCCTCCACACTCGTACAGCACTTTTCGTGGGACCAGTCAGGGCGCTGAATGGCTCCTTGGAATACAGTGCCCTATTAAAATTCCCACCCGGCAGGAGGAGCTTGTCCATCGTAAAAACAGGAGCAGGACCAGGGGAATAGGTTACATGATTAACCGTGCTCAACTGGGAGGCCCAGTAGTAGCGCCTGATATCTGGGAGGGCAATGCCGCCATCGTACCATGGCAAAGTAAGTTTGGGTAAGGAGATACGAGCTCGCCCATCCCAAATCAGTTGTCTCTGAAGGCTCTCAACCTCACGGAAGTACCCTGAGGGTATAGGATCGAAGAAATTTTGAAGTGCGTACAAAAACCTAGGGAGCGACATCATCTTGAAAAGAGTCGCACGCCCCAACGGGGATAGGGGCAAGCGACGCCACCGCTGGACATCCAGTTTAAGACGCCGGAGAGGAGCCCTTCTATGTTCTTAAATGATAAAACTCCTAACTGGTGTGCATGGAGTGGATGTATCCCTATACTAAATTTTAAAATAGTGCTATACTTTTGTGAGTCCATGAAAATATGGAAAGGAAGTACTAGATTCTCAGAATTCACAAAGTTTGGTAGTTGAGTACTTGAGTCTCAAAACCAAAGATCCCTTTCCCTTGGCATCGATCCAACTCCAGCTCTGAAAATTATTTTTTTGAATAAGTTGAGGCTTGAGCAACAGTAATGACAAATCTTCCATGTGTCTGCCATTATCTTCAGCTGCATCCTTATCCTTTTGGCCGACGTTCACTTATGATTATCTCATCCTTACATAGTGTGGCTATTTTCGGCAGTTCAGACATTATCAGTTTGCTCCAGAACCATAACAAGCATAACCAATGCAATGGAGGACCAGGACTGTAGCCCAGATTCAATCCTAATTGCTGAGCCTTTGCAAATTTTGTGGGGGACAGCATTTTTTTTAAACAACAACCTTCTACTTTATCCCAATCAAGGTCATTACAAAAACATAAACAGTTCTGCTCCACATAAGACTTGTGGTTGAACCACTTCTTTATAAGCTGCTAGTAACGGGTGGAGCAAGAGACCTCCATAGTTTTGTTTACATTTTTTTAAGCCTCCAATGGTTGATAGGGCTTTGGCCTTTAATGAGTCAATATGAGAAGACCACAACAATGACTTCATGAAAATCATTCCTGAATACTTATATTCTGTGGTTTCCTAAATTCTAGTCTATTCTATAGACCACACACAACTATGTTGCTTCTTACCAAAAGCCAAGATTTTTGTTTTGTCGAAATTGATTGTTAAATTATTCTATTGGCAATACTTATCGAATTCAGCCAATTTTACTGTTTAGGCAAAATAGGGTCCTAACAATTATTATGAAGAAATCTGCATTGAACAGGCATGGAATGGGAAAAGAACAACATTTTGGGAGCAAAAGAGTGAGCACCTAAAACTGTATTTTGGAGGTCAGCTAAGAAGAGGGCAAATAGAGTTGGTCAACACTCAACTTTGGCACAACACGTCTGTAATACGTATCTTCTTGGTGAGGCTGCCCAGTTATTCTTGTAGAGTTCTTTTAGTATACCTAGGATACTACCCGGAACCTCCAGGGTTTATAATTTATACCCAGAGGTTCTTGTTCATCAAATCAAAGGTGGCTCAGATATCCACAAAGCATGTTGTTAGACCTGATATCCTTGGCGTGGTACTCCACCAAACCTTTTGCTTTCACTCCCTGATTTTCACAGAGCCCGTATTGGCATTAGGACTCTGTATACACACACCCCCTGCTGATCAGTGCTAAAGTGCTTGTGTTCTCTCCTTCAAGCATGGTAAAATTGGACTACACCTAATTTGCACATTTAATTTACTTATACGTCCCTAGTAAATGCTACAACATGTACCCAGGGCCTGTAAATTAAGGCCTGTCACTGTTGCATGTTGAGCAGTTCTAAATTCTCATTTTAATCTAGCAAACAAAAGATTTTGCGAGGCTTAAATCGTCCTTTGTTTCATACATTTTGTGCCGTTATAAGTCACCCCAAGTGGGAAGAGTTTGCTCAGACGTGGGTCCCATGCTCATTATGCCATTGGTTTCATGCTAACCTGGCTGATGAGGGAGGATACCCCAAAACTGGTCCCAGTATCCTTGCTTCCGGTCCAGGGAGGACCTGGCCTCACAGTTCCGGCTTGACTGTTCCCATGGGGAGCAGAGTCAAGACTGATTTGCATATGGCTGGGTCTAAACTGGGGTGGCATGGTGAGCAAAAGAATGATGGGTTTTGACCCAGATCTCTGTACTGGGGGGAAAGTTTGACAATGTTCAGCATTCCGACCAGCATCTTTTTGTGTTGTTATACTACCCTGAACCACAAGGGATTATAATTTGGACCACAAACGTTCCCATTCCAACAAACCAAAGCTGGCTGAAAAATCCACAAAGCAAGTTGTTCGACCTGATATTTTTGGCATGGTATTCCACCAAACCTTTTGCTTTGACTACCTTGTTTTTATGAAGGCCGCTTTGGCATTAAGACTATGAACACTTTCCCCCTGCTAATCCCTGCTAATGTGCTTGTGCTCTCTCCTTCAAGCATGGTAAAATTGGACAACCCCTAATTGGCACATCTAATTTACTTATAAGTCCCTAGTAAATACTACCATGTGTACCCAGGGCTCAAAATTAAGGCCTGTCACTGTAGCATGTTGAACAGTACTAAACTGCAATTTTCACCTGGCATAATAAAAAAATTGCCAGGCTTAAATCTTCCTTTTTTCATACTTATAAGTCACCCCTGGGATAGGTACTAACGGCTCATAGGGCAGGGGGCATTGTATTTAAAAAGTAGCTACCCTGGGGTAGGTACTAACGGCTCATAGGGCAGGGTGCATTGTATTTAAAAAATAGGACAGGTATCCTTATGTTTAACACATTCTGACAGTGAAAAACTCCTAAAGTTGTTTTTTCACTGTTGTAAGGCTCCTCTCTCCTATTGAATAACACTGGGTCACCTTATTACATTTAATAAGTGCTAACATCAAATTGGAAGTAGGTAGATATGTACTGTTTACAATCAAATTAATTGTATTTTAAAATTCTCTTTCCTGGTGAAGTTGGATTTTAAGTTGCAATTCTAGTCCAAATTGTGCCTTTCCATCTATGCCCTGGGTCATATAAATGTGTATAGTTCTGCTGTTGGGGTCTGTGTATTGCTGCCAGACAGTGAGACAAAGGGGGCTTAGGTGTGGACATAATGGGCCATCCTGCCAGGATGTCTGTAGAGGAACTGTACCCAGCCTCACTTACACTTCAAAGGGCTTTGCCTGCAGCTAACAAAGGAACCTGATAACATGCCTGCCGTTTGTCACCCCAGACATTTTGAACCATAGACCAGGGAAGGGGAAGAACTGACCAGTGTTAGGTCATGGGAATCCCCACACAAAGGCTGGCACCAGGTATAGAAAGAGGGCATTTAAAACCACTTATCAGAGCACCCCTAGACCTGTCGAACATTCAGAAGAAGATCTGTCCTGCTGCTTGAGGGACAACCTTGCTGTCTGGAAGATGAGAGATTGAACCTGCTTGCCTTGAACCCAGGCTACCCAGAGTGACTCTAAGGGGCAGTTGGCTGACCTACCGTGTGAGCTTCAGGGGCACAAAAAATTCCACAGGACTCCCCGCAACTGCCCTACTCCAACTGGACATTCCTGGAGCTGCTGGAGCCCTGTTGAAGTGACTCTTGGCTGGCATCAATGAGAGCTCCTCCTGAAGAAGAAGGTCCTGAAATATTGGCTTCTTGTGACCGCAAACGGATCAGTTCCCACTGAAACTCTGTCATGCGTGACAACCGCCAACATGATGTTCCAGTGAGACCTGCTCTTCAAGATAACAGTGACCATCCATGAAGATCGGAAACATTTGACCTGCACTTCGCGCTAAGGAGATGACAGCCCACAGTGACTGCCAACGTGAAGCTCCAGCAATGACTGGCAGTTCGCACTACAGCAATGACCACCCGCAATGCTCAATCTGCCCTTCATGCTGAAACTCTCCTTCTCATGGCCTTATCCAATTAGAAGGGGACTCTTCACGCCAGGACTTAAGAAAGCAACTTTTCATTTGCACTAACCTGGTCCCTGTATCTGACCTGAACCCCATTGTGCTCAGACTGAACTTATGACTTGCCCCCGTCTAACAAGGCCAGATAACCATGAGTGGTGTTTCTGCTTCTTCAATCAATCAATCAATCAGGGTTCTTGTAAAGGGAAACAACTCGCACATGAGGGTCTCAAGCCGCTGAGTGGGGCGGGGAGGGGGTGGATTTGCAGTTCAGGTGAAGAGTCAGGTCTTGAGGTCCTTCCTGAATTGTGGCAGCATGGTGAATGCCTGTGGAGCAGAGACAGGGAGTTCCAGGTCTTTGCAGTGAGGTAGAAAAAGGATCTTCCTCCAGCTGTGGTCATGTAGATCCGTGGGATTGTGGCCAGGGCCACTTGGACAGAGCGGAGCTGTCTGATGGGAGTGTAGAAGAAGAGTCGGTGGTTGAGGTATGCAGCACAATTTTCCCCAAAACTTTAAAATTGAATACCTCCAGTACTACTGTTTGAATTTTTGTCATTTGGGGACACTTTCTAAGAATTACAAATTACTCTATTACTCTATTTTGCTAAATTGGTTTGGGATTTTTCTTGTGTTGTCTTTCCATTTTATTACTGGTAGTGTGCTGCATAAATATTTTTCACAATGCCTCTAAGTTAAGCCTGACTTGTTTTTGTGCCAAACTACCAGAGGGTTAAGCACAGGTTAATTTAGTGACTTTTGTGGTTCACCCTGACAAGGATTGTGGTTGTTGCCTGTGTGTGGCTTCGACTACTCTAAACCAATAACCCAATTATTTTACATAGGTATGCAGGACATCCTCAATTTCTGTGGATTTGTGCCCAGAGGCCAAAGCAATGGTCTACAATGAAGTGCTTTGCCTTTAAACACCATCGTTTGAGATTTTGCAATAATATTTTTGCATATACCTTTGCACCTAGATCAATTAGCGTAATAAACTGATTTTTGGACTCACCTGGTCACCTTTATTGTGAATACGTTTTACGATGGCACCTTTCCAATTCTTAGGATATGTCCTAGTTAATGTAAACAATTTAAATGCCAAAGATTTTGCCCATCATTTAAAATTAATTTTTATTATACTTGCCAACAAATAGTCCGGTCCAGCAGATCTAGTTAACTTAATAGATGCAATGGTACCTTTAACTGCTGATTCATAGAATAGTGTGAGAAACTAATTACTGAGTGGGGAAATTTCCACTGATCCCTCATCATCTTTCTCTGCATATATTACTAGCAATAAATGTTCCACCCAAACCGCATTAGGAGCCATACTTCCAGCTGTTATATCCCTCCCATGAACACTTAATGGCACAAGTTTTGTCCCAATTCCCTTTCAAACAGATAACCACTTTTTTTTTATTGTAACCACGTAGTTGGTAATTGGATTCCTGGCTGATGAACTGAGGCTATTTAAATCTTTGTTGTTTGCAGGTCTGACAGAATCTGGATATTACAGGTACTTATTCCAGCAGTAAGACTTCTTGGAAATTCAGTATATAGGAGCAAAAACATTGTCTCTAGCCAACATTTCCAACTTCAATCTTACTCTTAAGGGAAGGTGGTCACTTACTGGCATTGCAAGCGATTGAAAGTCCCCAATGCACTTAGACAAAGATATAATCAATGTGACCCTTTAGGTTTCCTAGCTTGAATGTCTGAGTTGCCTAGGAACTTAATTGAAAGCATCTATTCAAAAAAACAAATCTCCAGACATCTTTGCATTTTCTCTGCATTATTTGAACTTTGGCACTTCGGAAAATTTACCAGCGGCATCGGGTAAGCGTAAGCGTGGAAGGGTATTCTCAGATGTGAGACCCTTGCTCATTGCACCATCAGGATTCAAGCAAACCGGGCCGAAGATGGCTGTAATGCCAGAAACCGGTCCCCGGGAGCTTGTTTCCTTCCCAGTGTAAGAATTGGCTTTTGTAGTTTGGTTTGCCCTGTTCCCATCATGCACTGGGACAGGAACAGACTAATTTGCATACAGCCAGGTTCTGAAACTGGGATGGTGCAGTGAGCTAAAAAACGGTGTTGGATCTAGCCCTGATCTCTTGACTGGGTGAGAGCTTTCTGCTTAATTCAGAGACTCTGTCCCTCACCACCCCTTGTTGTAAATATTTTTGTCCACCCTAAGCGTGGAAGGGTATTCTCAGATGTGAGACCCTTGCTCATTGCACCATCAGGATTCAAGCAAACCGGGCCGAAGATGGCTGTAATGCCAGAAACCGGTCCCCGGGAGCTTGTTTCCTTCCCAGTGTAAGAATTGGCTTTTGTAGTTTGGTTTGCCCTGTTCCCATCATGCACTGGGACAGGAACAGACTAATTTGCATACAGCCAGGTTCTGAAACTGGGATGGTGCAGTGAGCTAAAAAACGGTGTTGGATCTAGCCCTGATCTCTTGACTGGGTGAGAGCTTTCTGCTTAATTCAGAGACTCTGTCCCTCACCACCCCTTGTTGTAAATATTTTTGTCCACCCTAAGCGTGGAAGGGTATTCTCAGATGTGAGACCCTTGCTCATTGCACCATCAGGATTCAAGCAAACCGGGCCGAAGATGGCTGTAATGCCAGAAACCGGTCCCCGGGAGCTTGTTTCCTTCCCAGTGTAAGAATTGGCTTTTGTAGTTTGGTTTGCCCTGTTCCCATCATGCACTGGGACAGGAACAGACTAATTTGCATACAGCCAGGTTCTGAAACTGGGATGGTGCAGTGAGCTAAAAAACGGTGTTGGATCTAGCCCTGATCTCTTGACTGGGTGAGAGCTTTCTGCTTAATTCAGAGACTCTGTCCCTCACCACCCCTTGTTGTAAATATTTTTGTCCACCCTAAGCGTGGAAGGGTATTCTCAGATGTGAGACCCTTGCTCATTGCACCATCAGGATTCAAGCAAACCGGGCCGAAGATGGCTGTAATGCCAGAAACCGGTCCCCGGGAGCTTGTTTCCTTCCCAGTGTAAGAATTGGCTTTTGTAGTTTGGTTTGCCCTGTTCCCATCATGCACTGGGACAGGAACAGACTAATTTGCATACAGCCAGGTTCTGAAACTGGGATGGTGCAGTGAGCTAAAAAACGGTGTTGGATCTAGCCCTGATCTCTTGACTGGGTGAGAGCTTTCTGCTTAATTCAGAGACTCTGTCCCTCACCACCCCTTGTTGTAAATATTTTTGTCCACCCTAAGCTTGGAAGGGTATTCTCAGATGTGAGACCCTTGCTCATTGCACCATCAGGATTCAAGCAAACCGGGCCGAAGATGGCTGTAATGCCAGAAACCGGTCCCCGGGAGCTTGTTTCCTTCCCAGTGTAAGAATTGGCTTTTGTAGTTTGGTTTGCCCTGTTCCCATCATGCACTGGGACAGGAACAGACTAATTTGCATACAGCCAGGTTCTGAAACTGGGATGGTGCAGTGAGCTAAAAAACGGTGTTGGATCTAGCCCTGATCTCTTGACTGGGTGAGAGCTTTCTGCTTAATTCAGAGACTCTGTCCCTCACCACCCCTTGTTGTAAATATTTTTGTCCACCCTAAGCGTGGAAGGGTATTCTCAGATGTGAGACCCTTGCTCATTGCACCATCAGGATTCAAGCAAACCGGGCCGAAGATGGCTGTAATGCCAGAAACCGGTCCCCGGGAGCTTGTTTCCTTCCCAGTGTAAGAATTGGCTTTTGTAGTTTGGTTTGCCCTGTTCCCATCATGCACTGGGACAGGAACAGACTAATTTGCATACAGCCAGGTTCTGAAACTGGGATGGTGCAGTGAGCTAAAAAACGGTGTTGGATCTAGCCCTGATCTCTTGACTGGGTGAGAGCTTTCTGCTTAATTCAGAGACTCTGTCCCTCACCACCCCTTGTTGTAAATATTTTTGTCCACCCTAAGCGTGGAAGGGTATTCTCAGATGTGAGACCCTTGCTCATTGCACCATCAGGATTCAAGCAAACCGGGCCGAAGATGGCTGTAATGCCAGAAACCGGTCCCCGGGAGCTTGTTTCCTTCCCAGTGTAAGAATTGGCTTTTGTAGTTTGGTTTGCCCTGTTCCCATCATGCACTGGGACAGGAACAGACTAATTTGCATACAGCCAGGTTCTGAAACTGGGATGGTGCAGTGAGCTAAAAAACGGTGTTGGATCTAGCCCTGATCTCTTGACTGGGTGAAAGCTTTCTGCTTAATTCAGAGACTCTGTCCCTCACCACCCCTTGTTGTAAATATTTTTGTCCACCCTAAGCGTGGAAGGGTATTCTCAGATGTGAGACCCTTGCTCATTGCACCATCAGGATTCAAGCAAACCGGGCCGAAGATGGCTGTAATGCCAGAAACCGGTCCCCGGGAGCTTGTTTCCTTCCCAGTGTAAGAATTGGCTTTTGTAGTTTGGTTTGCCCTGTTCCCATCATGCACTGGGACAGGAACAGACTAATTTGCATACAGCCAGGTTCTGAAACTGGGATGGTGCAGTGAGCTAAAAAACGGTGTTGGATCTAGCCCTGATCTCATGACTGGGTGAGAGCTTTCTGCTTAATTCAGAGACTCTGTCCCTCACCACCCCTTGTTGTAAATATTTTTGTCCACCCTAAGCGTGGAAGGGTATTCTCAGATGTGAGACCCTTGCTCATTGCACCATCAGGATTCAAGCAAACCGGGCCGAAGATGGCTGTAATGCCAGAAACCGGTCCCCGGGAGCTTGTTTCCTTCCCAGTGTAAGAATTGGCTTTTGTAGTTTGGTTTGCCCTGTTCCCATCATGCACTGGGACAGGAACAGACTAATTTGCATACAGCCAGGTTCTGAAACTGGGATGGTGCAGTGAGCTAAAAAACGGTGTTGGATCTAGCCCTGATCTCTTGACTGGGTGAGAGCTTTCTGCTTAATTCAGAGACTCTGTCCCTCACCACCCCTTGTTGTAAATATTTTTGTCCACCCTAAGCGTGGAAGGGTATTCTCAGATGTGAGACCCTTGCTCATTGCACCATCAGGATTCAAGCAAACCGGGCCGAAGATGGCTGTAATGCCAGAAACCGGTCCCCGGGAGCTTGTTTCCTTCCCAGTGTAAGAATTGGCTTTTGTAGTTTGGTTTGCCCTGTTCCCATCATGCACTGGGACAGGAACAGACTAATTTGCATACAGCCAGGTTCTGAAACTGGGATGGTGCAGTGAGCTAAAAAACGGTGTTGGATCTAGCCCTGATCTCTTGACTGGGTGAGAGCTTTCTGCTTAATTCAGAGACTCTGTCCCTCACCACCCCTTGTTGTAAATATTTTTGTCCACCCTAAGCGTGGAAGGGTATTCTCAGATGTGAGACCCTTGCTCATTGCACCATCAGGATTCAAGCAAACCGGGCCGAAGATGGCTGTAATGCCAGAAACCGGTCCCCGGGAGCTTGTTTCCTTCCCAGTGTAAGAATTGGCTTTTGTAGTTTGGTTTGCCCTGTTCCCATCATGCACTGGGACAGGAACAGACTAATTTGCATACAGCCAGGTTCTGAAACTGGGATGGTGCAGTGAGCTAAAAAACGGTGTTGGATCTAGCCCTGATCTCTTGACTGGGTGAGAGCTTTCTGCTTAATTCAGAGACTCTGTCCCTCACCACCCCTTGTTGTAAATATTTTTGTCCACCCTAAGCGTGGAAGGGTATTCTCAGATGTGAGACCCTTGCTCATTGCACCATCAGGATTCAAGCAAACCGGGCCGAAGATGGCTGTAATGCCAGAAACCGGTCCCCGGGAGCTTGTTTCCTTCCCAGTGTAAGAATTGGCTTTTGTAGTTTGGTTTGCCCTGTTCCCATCATGCACTGGGACAGGAACAGACTAATTTGCATACAGCCAGGTTCTGAAACTGGGATGGTGCAGTGAGCTAAAAAACGGTGTTGGATCTAGCCCTGATCTCTTGACTGGGTGAGAGCTTTCTGCTTAATTCAGAGACTCTGTCCCTCACCACCCCTTGTTGTAAATATTTTTGTCCACCCTAAGCGTGGAAGGGTATTCTCAGATGTGAGACCCTTGCTCATTGCACCATCAGGATTCAAGCAAACCGGGCCGAAGATGGCTGTAATGCCAGAAACCGGTCCCCGGGAGCTTGTTTCCTTCCCAGTGTAAGAATTGGCTTTTGTAGTTTGGTTTGCCCTGTTCCCATCATGCACTGGGACAGGAACAGACTAATTTGCATACAGCCAGGTTCTGAAACTGGGATGGTGCAGTGAGCTAAAAAACGGTGTTGGATCTAGCCCTGATCTCTTGACTGGGTGAGAGCTTTCTGCTTAATTCAGAGACTCTGTCCCTCACCACCCCTTGTTGTAAATATTTTTGTCCACCCTAAGCGTGGAAGGGTATTCTCAGATGTGAGACCCTTGCTCATTGCACCATCAGGATTCAAGCAAACCGGGCCGAAGATGGCTGTAATGCCAGAAACCGGTCCCCGGGAGCTTGTTTCCTTCCCAGTGTAAGAATTGGCTTTTGTAGTTTGGTTTGCCCTGTTCCCATCATGCACTGGGACAGGAACAGACTAATTTGCATACAGCCAGGTTCTGAAACTGGGATGGTGCAGTGAGCTAAAAAACGGTGTTGGATCTAGCCCTGATCTCTTGACTGGGTGAGAGCTTTCTGCTTAATTCAGAGACTCTGTCCCTCACCACCCCTTGTTGTAAATATTTTTGTCCACCCTAAGCGTGGAAGGGTATTCTCAGATGTGAGACCCTTGCTCATTGCACCATCAGGATTCAAGCAAACCGGGCCGAAGATGGCTGTAATGCCAGAAACCGGTCCCCGGGAGCTTGTTTCCTTCCCAGTGTAAGAATTGGCTTTTGTAGTTTGGTTTGCCCTGTTCCCATCATGCACTGGGACAGGAACAGACTAATTTGCATACAGCCAGGTTCTGAAACTGGGATGGTGCAGTGAGCTAAAAAACGGTGTTGGATCTAGCCCTGATCTCTTGACTGGGTGAGAGCTTTCTGCTTAATTCAGAGACTCTGTCCCTCACCACCCCTTGTTGTAAATATTCGGGTAAACTCTCAGCAGTTCACCAAAATGGGCACATTCCTGATAAGGATTCAAGTACATATTGAAGTCACCCTATATTACAATCTGATCTAAGTATCTTATAAAAAGAGTGAATTGATCAGAATTATAAGGGCTTTCCCTATGATATATGCACACATTTATAGTTATCAACCTCTTCACTGCTACCTTTTTGATTAACCCTCCCGAATTGCGCTCTGAATTATTCGGTACTGCATCAGAGCAAATTTGAATAGAATACGGGAGTATTGGTTAATCCCTCCGAAGACAAGTTTCCTGGAGAACTATAAAATGATTTTTTTTCCATAGAATCAGAGTGCAACACATGAGCAGTCCATACAAATATCGAGAGGCTCTCTGAGAGGATTTCAAACTAATCTAGATTGCATAGTCCACAATCTACAGCCATGCTTGACCCTCTATATTTATGTATTTAGATCTATGTGTATCACTCACTACAAAGGGTATTTGTAAATTATATTCCTTCTGCGCACTGTATTATGCACAAATACAGGATGGGCACATGCTGCGAGGTTTAATTATTACTTATTTTTTATTGTGATCATATGTCCACCACATTTAAGTTGAAGCATGTTTTCTTTTTTATCCTTTTATTCTCCTGAATTAATCAATCAATCAATCAATCAGGGTCTGTAAAGTGCGGCTACTCACCCGTGAGGGTCTCGTGGCACTTTGGGGGGAAGGGGGAGGAGTGGGGTGCAGTGGATCAGACTAAGTGCTGAGTTATATCTGAAGAGCCAGATCTTGAGGTCCTTCCTGAATTGCATCAGCGAGGGTGATTTCCTGAGGCGGATTGGCAGGGTGTTCCATGTCTTGGAGATGAGGTAGAAGAAGGACATTCCCCCAGTTCTGGTCTTGTGGATTCGTGGGATGGTGGCCAGGAACAGCTGGGCAAAAAGGAGGTGTCTGTTGGGTACGTGGAATGTGAGGCGGGGTCTTAGGTCAGAGGGTCCGGCATAGAGAAGGGCCTTGTATGCATGGGTGAGGAGTTTGAAGGTTAGTCTTCTGTCGACTGGGAGCCAGTGGAGGTCGCAGAGGTGTTGAGTGATGTAGCTGTGATGGGGGATGTTGAGGATTATTCTTGCTGCAGATTTCTGCACATTCTGGAGCCTTCGGAAGAGTTTCTGGGTGACACAGGCATAGAGTGCGTTGAAGTGGTGGAGTCTGCTGCTAATGAGGGCATGGGTGACTGTCTTCCTGGATTTGGTGGGGATCCATCTGAAAGTCTTTCGAAGCAGGCATAGTGTGTTGAAGCAGGTAGAGGAGACAGCGATTATCTGGCGGTCCATTGTGAGCAAGGAGTTCAGTACGATGCCAAGGTTTTGTGCCTGGTTCATGGGGATAGGGGGACTTCCTAGAGCAGAGGGCCACCAGGAGTTGTTACAAGTGGAGGAGGAGGCTCCCAGGATGAGGGCTTCTGTCTTGTCTGAGTTGAGCTTCAGGCAGCTGTGCAGTGACGGCTTTCATTCCTTCGTGTAACCTGTTCCTGTCAACAGTGGGTTATTTGGTGAGGGAGAGGATCAGCTGGGTGTCGTCTGCGTAAGATACAAAGTTGAACCCCTGGTTCCTGATGATGGCTGCGAGGGGGCCATGTAGATATTGAAGAGGGCGGTGCTGAGGTAGGAGCCTTGGAGTACTGCGCAGCTGATCTCTGTCAGTTCCGAGAGTTATGGTGGGAGTTTAACCTGCTGTGTTCTATGTGCGAGGAAGGAGTTGATCCAGTTGAGGACCTTGTATCGGATACCAGTGTCATGGAGTATTGCGGCTACGGTTTGATGGGAGATGGTGTCGAAGGCTACCGAGAGGTACAGTAGGACAAGAGCCACGGTTTTGCCCTGGGCGAGAAGGGAGCGGATGTCGTTGGTGGAGGCGAGGAGGGCAGGCTGAGTGCATTGATTGCTTCGAAATCCAGATTGGTCGATGTCCAGGACATAGTTTTTTCAATAAAGTTGGCAAGCTGGGTGTTGATGGCTTTTTTGATGACTTTGGTTGAGAAGGGTAGTGAGGAGAGGGACCTGAAGTTCTTGAGGTACGTCAGATCTGCAGAGGGTTTCTTCAGAAGGGGGTTAATCTTGGCGTGTTTTCAGTCATCAGGGAAGGTGGCGGTCTGGAGGGAGCAGTTGATGGTTCCGCAGGGGTCCAAAAGTGCTCAGGAGGGGATACTTTTCATGGTCTTTATGGTGTCAACCAAGGTGAGTGGGGCCCTGCTGTGCAGAGTCAGTCGGGGGGTCACCGTCGGTTGTGATGGTTGCTGGCATGGTGGGGTGGTCCTGGGTGTCGAATTTTTCATAGATAGTCTTGATCTTGTGGTAGAAGAAGGTGCTGAGTCTGTTACAGAGATCTAGGGAGAGTGGGATGTCTGTCGCCTCTCTGTCAGGTTTGGTGAACTCCTTGATAATGCTGAATAGTTCTTTGCTATTGTGTGTGTTGTTGGAGACTCTGTCTTGGAGGGCCTTTCTTTTAATGAGGTGATGGTGTGTGGTGGTGTGCAGTGGTGGCTGCTTCGAAGGCGGTGTGGGCTTCTGGGGTTTTGTTGTTCTTCCATGTCTTCTCAAGCCATCTACAGGTGCTTCTGGACTCTTGAAGCGCGAGGGTGAACCAGCTTGCTTTCTTGACATGTTGCTTTGTTTTACAAAAAAGACGTCCAGTTCTACGGTAGATTAGATAAGTATGTTTATTAAGGAAGATAATAAGAAGAGCCCCACCAGGAGCAGCCTTCCTGCTGCTCAGCCCATCCTCCAACTGACTCCCTCACTCATCCAACATTCACAGCATCATCACACATCAACACTCCACACCACAGTCACACTGGCTGAGCAGCAGTTATAACACATCTCTCTTCCTTTCACAAAATAACATTAGACTCTTAAATCATGTTTACTATATATAAATGAGAAGCAATATAGATGCATGAAGATAACAGGTCGAAAACAGTGCATGCATTTTGCCCAACTGGAAAAGGAACACACACTAAATGTGCATATGAAAAACAACTCCTTCTCCATTTCTACCCAGAACACAACATGCATACTCCACCACACCACTAATCTTCGAATAAACCCAAAAGTGCCACAAACATGCCAGTTTGCCAGGCTGACACAAAGACAGCAAGAAGGGAACAAAACCACGGGGGGCAGTAGTGGACCGCCTAAAGAAAAAGAACAAAACAGCAGCAAAGATGAACCACCTTGATTGGTGAACCACCTTGGCTTAATAATGTCCTTCACCCTAACCCGTAGTAGGGGTGGAATAACCCTTCAAACGCACGTCATTTGGCTTACACACAGCCCTTCACCCTAATACACCTTAAGGGTGGAACAACACACCAATCGCACGTAACTTCTGGCTTAAACACAGCACCTCACCCTAACAAAGTGAGGGTGGAACAACACTTCACACACACATCATTTGGCTTGAGCCCTGCCCTTCACCCTAACCCCGTAGAAAGGGTGGAACAACAAACTTCAAACACATTTTTTGGCATCAGCTCTGTGCCCTTCACCCTTTCCCCGTAGGAAGAGTGGAACAAAAAAAAACACAAATCACGATTTATAACCCGACCACGGTTTGCCTCAGGACCATAGGACCCACGATTCAGGACCCTAACAGCTTGGCCCAAAAATACGCAGATCTTACAGCAACAACACAGTTAACCATCAGATAAGAATGCAATCACATCATTCACAATATATATATACGTAGCAAATGCACCCAAATAAATCTACGCATGGTAAGAGCTCCCAAACCTCAAAACACTCTTTCCCTACCATGAACACTCAAGATGAACAAAAACAGTTTGCACGCACTGCATATGTATAAGCGTATAGCCCTGCTCACCAACCCAAAAGTTTCAATATTTTTTTATCCTTTACCCATATCCTATCAGCATGAAATAAGATGCATAAACTATGGTTAGAACAGACATAGTCTGGGCTTTTACCAGCGATCCCAGGGTGAGCTCCAATTCTACCCTTGCACTAAAGTGTTTACTTCAACCAAAAACAATATTGATTGTCCCAAAGGTGAGGATGGAATCCGCTGCCTCACTGAAGATGAACATCCAACGTGAAACAGGCTTGAGGCTTCCCGCTACGACAATGCCACTTCCTAACGTTTCAGCAGCAGTCCGTGAAGACACCTCTCACCAGACCAGCTTGAGAACACATGGACGCGCATGTCTTGCTGACTCTATGACAAGGCTCAGAGGTAAAGCCAACACTGATACTTCTCCGGCTTCAGCCTCTCCGCTTTAGAAGAACGTCACTTGGGTAAACATTCAGTTGCAAGTACAACACATTACCGAGACCAGCACCAGTTGCAAAATGGCAGCACACACGCCAGGAGAGTGCCGGGTGGCTCCCAGCATGTGCTTGCTGCACAGCTTGAAGTTGCAGGGCTACTCACCACACTGAAGACTGGGCTCGCGCTTGCCACTTAGAAGAAGCATGAGCAATAACTATTGGGGTGAGTGAGCCTTCGAATTCTTTTTTTTTCATTTTAAATGCAGATGGCAAAACGGTCAATCAGAAAGTAGCATAAACTTTACCACCATAGTATAAAACAAGCGTCCACGTCTCATCTCTAGAATCCCTAGTAGTGAGGGGTCCCGCAGTGGGAGACCAGTTAGACAAACAATCCAAACCTCCCTACAAACTCGAAGTCAGTCCCACGAAGGCCCCATTGCTCAACACCACAAGCCAAGCTTTCACAATCCCCCCTGTTTAAATTCCTTCTCCAAAGCATGTTGCAGGTCAGCCAATGGGTAGTAGCTGTCAAAGGGTCTCAGACGTTGAAAGCTGCTTCTCTGCCATGTCTTCATGCAATACAAAGAACCTCTGGTCCTGTCCACATGACCGCAGATTTGCTCCACTTAAGCAAACCAAAAGTACACTTAGGTCACGCATGCCCTGGCTGGTAGGCTGTCCAGTGGATCAGGACAACGGTTGGGCTGAAGGCAACCCTGACTTTCTCTGCTCAAAAGAGTTCATCAAAATTCTTCCTTGTGGTTGGAATCCATAGTTTCCACTACCACTCAGTGCACATGCATAGATTCCTTTTAGATTCCATTACAACTGTTACCAAAATATGTTGTACAAAGAAGAAATCCAATTTAAAGGTTGATTAGATAAGTAGGTTTATTAAGTAAGAAGATAAGAAAAGTCACACCAGGAGCAGCCTTCCTGCTGCTCAGCCCATCCTTTAACTGACCACCTCACTCTTCCAACATTCCACAGCATCATCACACACCAACATTCCACACCACAGTCACAGATAACATGCTAGTCAGTGGCTTTCTTGAGGGAGGTAAAGGTGTCGGCACAGATTGTGATCCATTGGTGGAGGGTGCGTGCCGTGGTGTTGTTGTCTGAGGATGTTGGTGGTGATGTGTAGTTGAGGAAGGGAGTGAGTTGATCTTCTGTTACTCTGTTCCAGCTTCTGCTAGGTAAACGGTGGGCATGCTGGTGTGCAGTGTGTTTGTTGAAAGAGAAGTAGGTGCGGTTGTGGTTGGTCCAGAGGCGTTTGGTGGTGTGGCTGTAGAAGCTGCTGTTAACTGCGGCGAAGACAGGGTTGAGTGTGTGTCCTACTGTGTGCGTGGGAGAGAATTTATCTTGCCTATTCTTGTTGAGCCTATTTTATTTTGATTGGATGAATGTAATAGCGAGTCATCGAGTGGCTGAACGGATGCATAAGTGCAAGGAAAAGTGACAGTGTGCATGCATGATGAGTTAGTAAGTGTGTTAACTAACCAGTGACTGATAAAAAACACTTTCAATTGTAAGTCAGATTCAGTGGCAGTGCCGATGCTCGTTTCAGCAAGATGCACATTGATTTCACTGCTGTTTACTTCCACTAACAAAGCAGGACATGCCAGCTTTCTCTCACTAAAGAAATTGTGCGCATACACACCTGTTCTCTTTGAAAATGTGTTGCATTAACACAACAAAAACTATTATTCTCCTGATGTTTTATGCAATAATAGTTTTACTTAAAGATCGTGCATGAAAGGTCATGGGTTGATCTGATGGTTCACTGTAGACATTTAGCAAACAGTAATGCATCTAGCTTATCAGACTGTAAGACTTGGAACATGAATCAAGGATTTAAAATCCAAACAACTCTTCGTTCTTGTGTTTTTACAGCAGAACACATTTGTTACGGATTATGCCTCAAAAGATATGTAACTGCTGTCGTAAATTGTAATATTTTGCAAAATACGTCCTTCGGCCTCTTTTCTTCTAAAAATAGACACGCTTGTTGAGGCAAAGGGTGACTTCAGATGTGGCTCTGTCCCAAGCCCTAACGTCCTCCAGATGGTCAAAGCATAATTCACAAATGATAGCCAATGAAGTTAACGTGGTTACGTGCCAAAGAATGGCGCGTGCATGCTTTCATATAGTTCCCAAACAACGATTGCTCAGACGGAAGGAAAGCACTTTATATTTTGTGACTTTATGTGATATGAAATGGACACGAATGACGAAGATGTGTTGGCTGACGTTTTCAGAATATATACTTGCATTTCAGTTTGTACAGCACAGTTACACGTCACAGCATTTTGAGGTGCGAGGGTAGCGTTTCCAAGTCCTCTGTGCACAATGGTGGTGTAAACTGAGAGTGGTTTGTACACTAGAATTTCACGGTCGCATTGCAGCAAACTATGTTCACTTAGAATACTGGTGACTGCTGGGGAATTCTTCAGATGCTGACATTTCCCAGGGAGAAGAGTAAGCAGATAGAATATGCTCCTAGGCCATCCAAGTTTGATTGAAGGGCACTGGAGTGAACATGTGGCGCTGAAACTCAGATGGTAAATAGTGTCATGCGCTATACTAGTGCCAATCAACAATACCAACTAAAGTCACCTGGGTTGGTGCTCCTGTTGCTGCTGATTGGAACAGAACCCGGAATCTAATACATTCTTAGGTTACTACTGAGACTATCTCAGGCAAAACTAAACCTAACAAAACAATACCTCTGAATTGACGGAGCCCTCCTTTAAGGTTTGTGGCCATGTGCACAGTTTTTAGGTCTGTCCTTTCAAGCAGCTTTAGCTGACGCGCTAGACTATTGATTTTCCACAAAATACATACATAATATAAGATACATACACATAGGGGCTTTGGGTCATCAAGTTTCATCCAGTGGGCTTTTAAATTGTCAATCACATTTTGCCTGTAATCACCATAGGGTGCAGCATGAGGCAATAGGTCAGTCCACATTACCCAGTAGCTCCTTTCACTTTGAGTGACTGAACAAAGCCTGTGGGCTCTGCTCACATTCTCCTAATAAAATATTTCTGTTCAGTAGGAAACCAAGTTCTAACTTTGCTTTTTCATTTTTGTTATTTTTTTATGTTAACTTTAAATAGCAGCAATTTATTTTTCCTTTATTTCAGGTGCCCCGTTAGATGGTGAAATTATTAATTTTCTGTCTACATTCTGAATTGTAAACTGTTTAGGTGATATTGCAACTTTGTATTTGCCTGCGATTTGAGTGACTGTATAGCTGGTGATTTAGGGCCAGATGTATCAAGAATCCGTTTTGCGAATACTAAATAGCGATTTTTTGCGAATCGCTATTTAGAATTCGCAAAACGTATGTATGTACAAAATCGCACTTTTTTTGCGATTCCTTATTATTCTTTATTTGCGAATTCGCATTTTGCGAATTCGCAAATAAAGAATAATTTCCAATGCATTCCTATGGGCCAGGAGGCCCATAGGAATGAAAGTGCAATAATTCTCAAATTGTGAATTCGCAATTTGCTAATCGCAATTTGAGAATTATTTCAAGGGTGCAGGGGTGTCTCAAAGACACCTTGCTGCACCCCTGAAATCTACATGTGTGTGCATGTGGCACACATACATGCCCTATGGGCATGTATGTGTGTCACATGCCACCCTCACAAATGCCAAATAGGGCATTTTTAAAAGAAATCGCAAATTACCACCAAGTACAAGTTGGTGGTAATTTGCGATTCCTTAACTTAAAATTGCAATTTGAAAATGTGTCATGCATATCATTTAAGGAATCGCAAAATTTGCGATTCCTTAAATGCTATGGCAAAATAAGGAATCGCAAATAATTGCGATTCCTTAAATTGCGATTTTTTCATACATCTGAAAAAATACAAAACGGCCGTTTGCGAGTGGCAAAGGCCGAAATTCTGCTAATTTCGGCCTTTGCGAGTCGCAAAAGCCTTGATACATCTGGCCCCAGATCTTAAATCCTTCACAAATAAAAATAATAATAATAAAATGCATAGCACAACTGAAATGCCTTTATATAAAAAGCATTATGAAAATGGCCCCACTTCAGTGACCATTTTTTTATTCAAAATGTTTAAATGCAAGCATTTAGTGGCCCTACGGTTGCTGTATTTCCTTTGTGTAATTCTGGCAACAATTTTTTTAAACTAACCATCAAAGACGCCAGATCTATTAACTTTGCCTGTGCTAATTTTATTTGCCCTTTTCCAAAAGGTATAGAGGTTGGTTGGTGCAGTTTAATTCATCTTGGAGGTTCTGCAAACTAAAACGACATTCAGGAGAGCCCTGAGTTTTTATTTTTGCCAACAGTGAAGCATCTGTGAGCATCCAATGCATGGATTAAAGCAAAGAGCAGAATCCTATCTAATAGGAGTGTGAGCATGTGGCATAGGATCTGGTCTAAGGACGAGACTAAACTTAATAGGGACTTACTACAAGACACTCTTTTGCTGGATGGTGCCCAAAAAATACCATGGGTTAAGTATAAACGAGATTTTACTAAAGATTTTGGCAACCCTGAATATTTTACGAACCCTAGCACCATCACTTTCATATCCAGGAAAGATCTTAGAAAAAAGACCCTTTCTTTCTTGGACACCCTACGATTGATGGGGGAAATGAATAAACCCAGTGTCCTGCAGCACCAGATGGTACTAACAACTTTTAATTTACAGACATATTTTATATTTGTACCTAGTGTCTTTGACAGATTTTTATTGATAAGATTTAGATTAGGGCAATACACAGATTGGTCACATTCCACCACATAAATGACTGGGCCAGGGAGCTACAACCATGTCCGTGTGATTGTTTGTCGAAACAATCCTCTTTACACTGGTTTTATTTTGAAACTTTTATAAGGAGCTAAGAAAATTCTGGATAGTCCCAATTTTACAGAACTGGGGCTTGAGACAATGCCGCCCTGCTTTTCTAAAGGTTCAGCTTTTTGAAAATGAGTATGTAGCCTGGAGGGTTTCTATGCTTTAAAAAAAAAACTGTATCAATGAAAGAGTATTGTCATCTAGGATCAAAGAGATGGCTAACTTTTTAGATGTATTGCTCTTTTATCTCCCTTATTGTATTTTTTTATTATGTTTAAATGAATTATATATAAACGAAGTGTCTCTTTTAGATTAACATGTTCCCCCTTTTTAAATCTGTGACAGAAATTACAGTAACCTACTATGTATTTTATTTGTGCTTTTTATGATTGCTAAAATGCAATCGAAATAAAGCTTTGTTTGGTTTGGTTTCAGTGTGAGCAATGTGGTTAGTTAGAGGGCCTAGGTTCAACAAGCCACCCCAAAAAAGCATATTTTTAGGGATCTTAGCAATCTTTTTGGAGGGATCCAGGAATGGTACATTTGTGTATCTAAATGTCAAAGTATTAAAATAATACAAATATTTCAAGATAATGGGTTTAGAGAAATGCTGTGAAATACGTGATGGCAACATGCCACTCTGATCTGCCCCTAGGGACTGACTTCCACTCTGAGCACTCATGTGTTCCTCAAGTCAATGCAGTGGTGCTGGGATTCAGTATGCCCCAGAAAAAAATCCCACTACGCCAGCCTGTCCACACGATGAAGCTTGTGAAATCTGGGTCCTTCACTCTCTGTGTAAGGGCCTTCTTACTGGATTACATGCTCTTTCTGTTAACTGCAATTTTGGGCCTATTACGGATGAAATGATCAGAGATCAAATTGTTGTTCATGTCAGAAGTAAGAAGGTGCAGGAACAGTTGTGGATTATAGGTGAACCTAACTTGTGTGATGTCATCAGTACTGTCAAGTCAAAGCTATGGAACAATCCAAAAAGTGGATGAAACCCTTATATAAGGAAAACAAAGGAGTAATAGAGGATGTGTGAAAACTAAACGCTGGGAATAGTGGACAAAAAGTCTTTAAGAAATTTGAGGACTTTCAATGTTTTAGGTTGGGGAGTATGAGTCATGGGGCATCTTTCCCAAGGTGTCCTGCATTAGGTAAAGAATGCAAGAAATGTGGGCGTATTTGGCATTTTGCAGCTGAATGTAGAGATTTTAAAAGAAATAGTAGTGCAGGAGTCAATAAAAGTAAAATCTCCTATGTTAGGGGTGAAGTGAATGATGATGATGCAAGCTGTACAGGCATAGTGTTGTCCATTAGTAATGTGGGGGAAATAAATAATGATCGTGATGGTCTTAAACCACCCAAGTGTACTGTACCAATTTTAAATTTTAAATAGAACTTATGGCAGATTCTGGGTTACCTTGGACGATATTTACGGAAGATTATTTTCTGAGTTGTTTTGAAGGATTGTTAAATTATTTTTTTTTTGAAGAAGTATGATATTGTTGCAAGGAATTTGACGGGATTGGCATGATGGGTAATGAAGATGTGGATGTTGAATTTAAAGGGTGTGTTGCTCACATTAAGTTGTATGTGGCAATCAAAGGAGTAAATGTCTTAGGTTGGAGGGATCAATGGAATTTAGGAATAATTCTTAATCCCAGGAAAGGTGACCCTGTTTTGGTGGTATATGAAGGTGATAACAAAAATGACATTGTTAACCAGTTTCCTAAGGTGTTCTCAGAAGGTCTTGGGAAACTTTATAGTTGAATGTGAGGGATCTCAAAAAATTGTTACAGGGAAGAGGATATTATTGAGGAGGTGGAGTCATCTTAGTGGGTTGGTCCCATAGTTTTAGCAAGGTAATTTGATAAAACTTTGAGACTATGTGTGGATTTGAGGGCATTGAATGCTAATTTGGTTGTGGATTGTCACCCTTTGCCTAATATTAACAACGTTGTTTCCATTCTAGAAGGGGCCAGGGAGTTTTCTACTTTTGGTCTTTGATCAGCCTATCATCAGATAGCATTGCCAGATGATTCTAAACAATGTAATGCCTTTTCTTACGCCGCAGGGGCTTTTTCAGTACAAGAGGATGCCTTTTGGTTTGGCCTCTGCAGCGTGAGTCTTTCAAAGGGCAATGTACCATATTTTTAAGGACCTCGATTCTTTTGTAAAATGCTTCCGGGATGACAAACTTGTCTTTTCTCATAACCAGGAAGAGCATATGGTACATGTTATGAAAGCCTGCAAACGTTTGGAAACACATGGTTTAACACTTAAGGAGAACAATAGTAAAATTATTTGCGATTCTGTTGAATATTTAGGACACACTTTTTCTGGCAAGAGGGGTTCCCAAAAGATCACTTGTGAATGCTATAGTTAAAGCTCCAGCTCCAGACAACAAAGAAAAACTTTTGTCTTTTGCTTGGTTATGCGAGTATTACATTAAATATATTAAGAATTTTCCTGCCAAAATGGAGCCGCTTAGGGAGCTTACTAGACACGAAGCTGAATTTTGTTGGATGGAAAAACAACAGAATGCTTTTCAACAAATCAAGAATGAGATTGTACAAGCTCCAACATTATAACCTTTTTGTGTGAACAAAATGTGCATTGTCACTGTGGATGCTAGGTTATGTGGAGGGGTGCGGAGTTCTACCGCAGAAGTGTGGCAAAGATGAATGGCGTTTTGCCTTTGCTTCCCACACCCTCAGTGACACAGAAATAAGTATTCTGTCATTCAGAGAGGACTTTTAGGGTGTGTCTGAGGTGTTGAACACTTCCGAAAATACCTATGGAGAAGTAGGTTTATTCTCAGAAAGAATCATAAACATTTAGTATTGAGCCTATCACCTGGATGACGTTGGAATGCCATGGCGCATATAGCTAGACTCAAGTCAAAACTGCAAGAGTATAATTATGTGTGGAATATGTCCCAGGCAAATATAATGTGAAGTATATCATGGAGGGTTGGCCCTAAGGAAAAGAAGTACCTTCTGAATTGAGGACATTCCAATAGGTGTTGTGTGACATACAAGTGGAAGAAGAGTTAATTTTCAAGGAGGGTACGTTTGTGCGTCCTGAGGCTATGCAGGATGATATTTTGAGACTTGCGCATGAGGGTCAACAAGAGGTGTCTGTGAAAAGACTTGTGAGAGCACATTTTTGATGGCTAGGTATGAATAGAATGGCAGACAGGTTGTGAGAGAATGCAGTGAGTGTATTAGCAATGACAAAATGTTTAAAGCCATTAAAGCCTGTTCCTTGGCCAAAGTTTCCATAGCAGAAAGTAGTGTTTGATATTTCTGGCCCATACAACTGTTTACTACAAGATGCACACTTTGCTCTAGTTATCATTGATTACCACTGCAAATAGCCAGAAGTTACATTTGTTGCTCAGGATGCTTCACAAGTTGTTTTAGAATTCTTGAAGGAAGACAATGGTGTGCAATTAAAATGATGTGAGATGAAGGAGTTCTTGAAGGTGTGTGGTATTAGGCATGTTACTACAGCCGTGTATGAACCACAAGGTGAAGGTCGGGTTGAGAGGTCTACCCGCATAATTAGGGCTGGTGTGGAATGGGCAAGAAAATCTGGTAGAGAGTGGCAGTGTATTGAGAGAGAGACTTTTGATGTAGGGCATTACTCCTCATTTTGTTACAGAATTGAATTTGTTCCGTTTGTTGAAAGGGAGAGAGCCTGTATCCCAGTTGTGTCCATGGTGGATCAAAAGGGAACGACCTGAAATTAAGGCTCATGATTTGCAGAGTATTTCAATGATAGTGAGACAGAAACAGGAAAAAAATGAAATAAGTGTATGACACTAAGTGGAGAGGGAAAGTATCTACTTTAGGGGTGGGCGACTGAATAAGAATACTTAAACCTGGTCTCAAAGTTAGAGGGACTTCGAAGTATGGTCATGCATTTAAGGTGGTGAAAGTTAATACGACTCAAGATGGTAGGGTCTGGAATGTAAGGAGAGTTGTGAAATGTCTTAAAGATCAGAATGTTAGGGCCTGTTATTGGTGGGTGTCAATTGGGTCATTTCTGTAGTGAGAATTCTGGTGGTTGTGTTGATGATTCCTTTGTCACAGAATCTGTGGCTTCCAGAGTTAAAACAAGAGACAGAGTTGGAAACCCTCCTGTGAAATTGAGGCATTGTGTTCAGTTTAAGTTTCTGTTCCATTTTCCCTATTACCCTTTCCTTTCTTTCTTTAGTAATGATGACATGTAATTGTTTAAGTGCTGTTGTGTTCCATTGCAATGGCGCTTGTTCTCGGTTGCTTCATCAAATTTGCCTGTGGTAATCCACAGGTACTGTGCCGCAACCAATAAGGTTTCTTTTAATATACTACGCTGCGAAAAAGCTGTTACTGAAGTATAGGTGATATCCTAGTGCTGTCTAACTTGTGAGGACTGGCAGATAGAAACCATCCCATTTCCTATTACTCTTTGGCCTTAAAAGTACAAACAAAGATAGGAGCCTCACTCTTTGAGGCATGGGCTGAGGCGAAGTCGAACAAATTTCCTTAAGAATCCTACTGGGCATAAATAATGATTAGCAGTTCCACATGGTTGCTTTATAACTCCAAACTTCAGGTCAGATTTATTATGCAATAATGTCCTTACATCACGCAAGTCAACATAAGGCAACACAAGTGCTGGAGTGACATTTACAAAGCCACAGGCATAGAGATAGCGACTCTTTCCCTATCTCCCTTACAAACTCCAATTCTCTGGTTCATTGCTACTTTTCCATTTTTCCTCCTCTGTCTATTCTTCAACTCTATCCAAAGACCAGATACTATCTTAATGTTACATGGACCTCCACATTTCCCGAATTTGACATTCAACCTTCCAGGTTTCACTTTTGCACAGACCCCCTTACTGATATTGCATCCACTGCGTTCAGCACCACCCGTACCAGCTCTCACTGGCAACCTGGTACAATGGAAATATGGAAGATGTATTTCTGTCATCAAAAATATGGGGACTGGCCAGTTGAACCATTGACAGTGGTATGATACTCCCAGATACGGGCACGCCATTTCTCTCTATTGTCTGTCATCCTCCAAACCACTTTTCAATGCTTTCTCAATGGTGCCTTTTCATCTTTTACCCTCGTGTTTTTTCTATGAACATGGTCATTAGATTACAGATTGTACAGGTGGTCCAAACATGCTTAACACCACAGGCCTCCATGACATCTCCCATTTCTAAGAGCTGTATTCTATCTCTGTTATCATGTACCCTTGTCACAATTTTGTGACTTCTTCCTAAAGCCAATACTACAGATGACGGAGACCTATATAAAAGACACAAAGGACCTACAGGTCCATATCACAAACATTGAATTTGATGACCAACTAGACTTCCTAATGAGTTTAGATGTAGAGAGTCTGTACACCAGCCTCTCCAAGAAGAAACTCCAGAGGTCATTAATGGGGTACTTGAGAGTGCAGAATGAGCCTATTCCATCCCCAGAAAAGTTGTGATAGACTATGTGCGACTAGCTCTGACAAGAAACTACTTCAAGTTTGAAGGTACCCTTTTTCTAAAAACCCATGGTACTTTGAAGGAGGAGTTCCTTCGTCCCTAGTGTGGCAGGGTTATATGTAAACAACATAGAAAAGAAAAACATCTTACATGAGGCCAACCCATACCGGAGTAACATCTCTATTTGGAAACAATATATAGAAGACATTCTGGTGATATGGGGAGAGGACATACAGACTTTATTACTTGGCTCAACTGTCACGCCTGCCAATCATCCGTGGAACAGAACGCCAAACTGACGAGACCAATCCAAGATGGCCTCGCCGTAATGCACATGCGCAAGGGGTTCGAGCCGGAACTTAATCTCGATCTCCCCGGCTCTCAGCGCTTTGCGCTCTACTTTCTCGCTCTTTCGGCTAGTTACTTCCGCTTGGCCTTTTCCTGTTTCTCGCCCATGTTTGTTATGGGAATACATTCCGTGATCTGAGATACGGCATTCAATTTCCAAGTGCCGTTCGTTTTTGTTTGTTTGTTTGTTCCAGTCTTGGTTTTAAGGTTTCGTAGACCTTACCTCTCGCCTGAATACCAGAGCGGCTCTTCCTATTCCTGAAACCGCTTTCATGTCCTGATTTCTTTCCTAGGCTCTTCCTTACAAAATACATCGCACCGAGGCATTGTTTCTACGGTGATTCTCATTGGTATTACGGAAGAGCTCTGCCTTAGCCCGGTAGACCCACAGATCTTATTTAACGTGGGTGCTACTTTCCCTATCTCCGCTCGCTCAGTGCCGGCTGTCTTACCTCTGTGTCATAGAGACTTTCTGAGCCCTGCTTCTAGCGGACCCGTCATTGGGCCGGACTGCGGTCCCGTCGAACGGCCGGTATTTGCTGGAGCAGTGGTGCGGGTGGTTTACGTGGCATTGTGGGATTTGTGGTCCGCCTGGCGAGTTTCCTCCTTCCCTTTATTTTCCTTATTTTGTGTTTGTTCACTGGACTTCCCGGATGCTGGCATTCGTCACAGTACAGGGACACGAAGAACCGGTAAAGCGCTTGTAGCGCACTACATTTACATTGTGTTCTTGTTAAGTTTCTTTTGTGTTTATGGATGCATTTATTGCCTTCCATGCAGCTACTTCTGTGATCCAGACTTTTTACTATACAAGACACCTTAGCGTGGCTGTGGTTCTGGTTGGGTAAGAAGCAATACGATATACCCTCACTTAAGTACTTAATTGTGGTATACTCCGAGGTAATATTTCATACCCCTCAAACTAGGTCATACTGGATACCAATAAACTCAGCGATCACACTTATATTTCCAGAGGATATCCTAGTTGCTTTCATTGTCACACCATTGTGCTATCAGGTAAAGGTGGTTTTTGTATATACACTGGGGGGCTTGTGATTTGACTGTTGTTGTATTAACCCATTATTCCTTTTAGCTTCATCTTCCACTTGAAGCAGAGAAGTGTCCGAAGAGTCCAGTGTTTTGTCTCCCCCTACTTTCCTTGTTATGTTCCCTCCTTTACCTCCATATCACCCTTGTGTTCTAGTGTTTGATAGGCACAGGCGGTGTAGGGGGGAAGGGTTGGGTTTCTCGTCGGCTCCTGGCACTCCTGCGGAAACTGCTACCGGTTCCTTACATCAACAACCGGGATAGGAACCTTAAATTCACATATACTATCAGAAGAGAATTACTTACATTCCTATATGTGGTTATCTTTCCAGAGAGAGGAACACTACAGACAGATACCCATCAGAAACCCACTGCTAAGAGAAGTTTGTTACGCTTTGACAGTTTTCACTAGCTTCCATTGCAGAACATTCTTCCTTATGGTCAATTGCTCTGCCTGCAGCAGAACTGCAACCATATAAACAACTTTAAACAACAAGCAGACCATCTGTCAGACAAACTGAGGGTACATGACTACCCTGAGAAAATCATTCAGAAAACAGAAAAAGTGTGAGAAATCAGAATCAATATGCACTACTTGAAACACCAGCAGAGGAAAACAGAGAACCTCCTCTACTATGTGTCACTGCATACAGCATTGCCTCAGAATGCATCAAAAAGATCATTAAACGCAACTGGTGCATTCTAAACTCAGGACCCAGACAGTGGGACTCTACCTTCTTTTCTAACAAAAGAGCAAAAGCTTGTGGGATACACTTGTCCACACCAGACCCAGAGCCAAATTTTAATCAGAGAATACGATTCACAGTGCACTAAGCCTTACAGAATTAACAGGTCACTACCTGTGTGGTCAATACAGGGTTTGCCACATGACCACACAAACGAAAGAAATTGACCTAGGCTTACATGCTCTTTGCCAATTAGAAAGACATACAAATTACAACACTAAACAGGTGATATACCTCATAACCTGTCCATGCAAACTAAGATGTGTAGGCATGACAACCCAAAAAATAAGCACAAGAATCTGCAAACACAGGATTAACCTTATGTGTAAACACAATGCCACCAAAATGGTGGAACATTACTTCAACCCTGGACACTCCATAAAAGACCTCAAATGGGTGATTCTGGATCATGTCACAGCGGAGACAAGGTATCTGGAATCCATTGTATTTGAGAAGGAACAGCGTTGAATTTAAAAATCATCCACAGAGAAAAAAGGACTGAAGGCTGAAATCCTTTGGTTGAATGTGCTACAATAATATTAATTGCAGCTCACCATCCAGTAGCTAACACTAATGAAAACAGGCTGCTGTCTGACAGTGGGTCTGTACAAAGGTGTATGTTTTCACCAAATTATTCACATCACTGCATCGCAAAAACATTTTTATCTTTCTGCTTGGTATGGTATTTTTTCCTTTACTCTTTCCCCTTTTTAGGTCTTGACCTCTGCCAATGCGCTTGCGCATTGCAGATGTCGAGACTTATAGAGTTGGATCCACGAAAGCTAAACCAGGCGGATTGCGCCGAGTGCATGTGCCCGTGCACACGCTTGCCATTTGCTTCCCGAGCCACCTGCCTCGCATCACCCGCCACAGCAATGCCGAGAGCTTCACTTCAAAGGGATCCGCTTCCCCGCCCCCTGCTTCACACGTCAAAGGAATGCGCCCCCCACCCCCGCAATGCCAAGAGCATTTCCCGGCCGCTTTTAATTTCATTTCATGGCCGCTTTTCATTAAATTTCGCGGCCGCTTTTAAGTATCCTGCGTGTCTTTTGCGCTTGTTAAAATTATTTAACCCTAGTTTTTTTTGGCCTCCCATTCAAACTGTCACTTTTCATGCTGTAAGGTTTCTTTATATGTACATACCAAGTCAACATGTATATATGCTTTCATCACAGTGCGTCACCTAGTGTTTCCACTTGTTACGGCTGATACGAATCCACGTGCCTTTTGATGTTTTATTTTGGTTCCTACCAGCAACAAAAGTGTTGCTTAAGTATTTATTTGGGTACTAGTTCATTTTCATTCAAAGCTATCCCTATAAAATCAATCACGCTAAAGATCCCAGAACTCATACCCTACCTTTCGTCTTCTAACAGGACGTCTTTAAAAACTCGACCTCTGCCTTTTTTTTTATTATTCCTGTTATTCCGGAAGAGAATGGGCGGAAGTCCCGGAAGCCCTACCCACACGTGGACTTCATTTAGGCATGTGGGAAAAGCGTCTAAAAAAGAACTAGAGTGCTGCCTCACGTACACCATATTGCCTGTAATGCACCGTTGGGATGCACAGCATCACTGAAAGGGTGTATAGGACATTGGTAAATGCTGGTATTTAGTCTTCTATTACTGTTTATGACCTTGTCTTAAAACAAGATCAGTAAGTTATCACTCCCCGAGGTACGCACAAGATGCATGTTCTATTTGTGTATTGTTTAACTCCACACCCGGGCATGGCCACTTCAAACAGTACGGTCAGGACATGAGAAGGGTAGCGTTTCCAGTATAGAAGCAGCCAGCCTTTCTAGCCCTCTACCCTCTGCTGTGCGTTTATTAGCGACCGGGGTAGCTCTTTGTACATTGAGTACAGCGCCCTGCAAAATGCATTTCCCAGACTGCAGCAGCATACTTGGTAAACATTTTTGTGCAGTTTTATATAGCGCATACTCGACCCGAGGGTGTCAGAGCTCCTTTACACGACGAGCACAAGTTGCATTCCACCGACACATTCATTTTTTTAGGCACAGGGAGATTAAGCGATTTGCCCACAATCACAGGATGTTCAAGCTTCCAGGCAGGATCGAACCTGCCCCCCAATTTCAAGATCTGTAGCTCTAGCAGTTAAGCCACCTTCTGTCCTCTCTTCTCCTTAAATGTCTTCTATCACTTCTTCGATTGCCTGCCTTCGTATCTGAAACCTTCCTGGTTCCAAACTTCTTTTGCTATTTTTCTTAATAACAGCATGGGTAGCTTTTAGTAAAGCTTGGCATGCGCCCATGCATACACACCCCCTCACCCTCACACACAACCTCACCCACCCTCACCCTCACACCCCCTGACCCTCACACCCCCTCACCCTCACACACACCCTCACAGACCCTCACACACCCTCACCCTCAAACAGCCACACCCTCACCCCATCACCCTCCCCCCGTCACCCTCACACTCCCTCACCCTCACAACCTCACATCCTCACACACCCTCACACCTCCTCACCTTCACACCCCGTCACCCTTACACCCCCACACCCTCCCACCCCCTCACCCTCACACCCCTTCACACACACACCCACTCATCTCACACACCCACTCACCCTCACACCCTCACCCTCACACCCCCTCACTCTCACACCCCCTCACTCTCACACCCCCTCACCCTCACTCCCCCTCACCTTCACACACCCCCTCACCCTCACACCCCCTCACCCTCACAATCCCTCACCCTCACACACCCACTTACCCTCACACCCCCTCACCCTCACACCCCCTCACCCTCACCCACCCTCACACACCCTCTCAACCTCACACACCCTCGCTCACTCTCACCCTCACACCCCCTCATCCTCACACACCCTCACTCTCACACCCTCACACCCCCTCACCCTCACACCCTCACCCTCACACCCCCTCACCCTCACACACCCTCACCCTCACACACCCTCACCCTCACTCACCCTTACACCCTCACCCTCACACCCCTCCTACCCTCCCACACCCACACACCCTCACCCTCACTCACCCTCTCCCTCACACACCCTCACCAGCACAGTATAACCTAACATAGCATAACATAACAAAACACAGCATAGCATAGTATAACAAAAAAAGCATAGGATAGCAAAACATAGCATAGCATAACAAAACAAAGCATAGGATAGCAAAACAAAACATAACAAAACAAAACATAGCAAAACACAACAAAGCATAGCATAGCATAACAAAACACAACAAAACATAGCATAGTATAGCCCCTTAAGTGCTGCGTCGGGGCGTTGGCCGACGGCAGCACTACCTCCCCAGTGCTGCGCACGTCCATTGAACGTTCATTCAGCACTAGTTCGAATGGACAGCGCAGCACTGGGGAGGGAATTGCGCCGCAGCTAAGGTGTTAACAAAGCATAGCATAACAAAACAAAGCATAGCATAACATAACAAAGCATAGCAAAACAAAACATTGCATAGTATAACAAAACATAGCATAGCATAACAAAACACAACAAAACATAGCAGAACAAAACATAGCATAAGATAACAAAACATAGCATAACAGAACAAAACAAAGCATAGCATAGCAAAACATAGCATAGCATAACAAAACACAACATAGTATAGCATAACAAAACAAAGCTTAGCATAGCATAGCATAACAAAACAAAGCTTAGCATAGCATAGCATAACAAAACATAGCATAGCAAAGCATAGCAAAACATAGCATAGCATAACAAAACACAGCATAGTATAGCATAACAAAACAAAGCATGGCATAACAAACAAAACAGCATAGCAAAACAAAGCATAGCATAATAAAACACAACAAAAAAAGCATAGTATAACAAAACATAACAAAACATAGCATAGGATAGCAAAACTAAACATAGCATAGCATAACAAAACAAAGCATATGATATCAAACCATAGCATAGCATAACAAAGCATAGCATAACAAAACAGCATAGCATAACAAAACACAGCATAGCATAGCATAACAAAACAAAACATAGGAAATCAAAACAAAACATAGCATACAGCATCACTCAGCACCTCCACAGCATCACTCAGGGTCACCACAACATCACTATGTGCTACCACAGCATCACTGAACGCCACAGCATCACTCGTTTGCCATCACAACATCACTCAGTGCCACCACAGCATCAATCTGTGCAACCATTCAACAACTGGTTCAACTATGTTCTCTTAATGTTTCAAACTTTATTACAAATGTAACAAAAAGATGTTAATATTTCACTTCTAATCTTGGATTTTCGTCATAATAAAATACACTGAACATAATCTTCACAAAAGTTATTTACAAAAGTTTAAGCTATTGCCATTATAAATTACAATAACTTTTATTTAAGTATTCATTATTAAAAAAATTAAAGCCATTGTTTTTTGTAATATCAATACATGTAAGTCACGTAAATACAACACATATTGCATTACAAATGCTATAGGTGTCACATTTGCGAAAGTTATAACTATTGGCATTGTAAATGACAAAACTATTAATTTAGCTATTTTCAAAAACAACATAAATAAAACAATTGTCATTTACAATACCAATAGCTCAAACTTTCCTAATGCGAGACCTATTGCATTGCAAATGCCTGTTGTTGTTCCCATGTACTGCTCTCCATAGATCAACAAGCCCACAGATATGGGAGATAGGACCCCCACACACACTCATGACCCCTTCTCCACCAATAGGTGAGTTTGGGAGTCCTTCGTCCAACTAGTCCCTTTAGGAACTATGTAAAATTTGGAGGCGGGACTACATTCCCCAGCAGGCCAGCACCAACCACTCCTCCGTTAGGGACCATGTGACTCTAGTCACAAGACTTCCTCCCTCAACATAAAATACAGGTCAATTCAGGGCCAGCCATCGTCAGAGGAGTGCGGGGAGCTGAATAGGTGCAATGGAGGACGATGTCCCTTGGTGTAGTAAGTGCTGGGGAAACATGATAATTGAGTCCTCACTTTAGGAAACAAAGAGTAAATACTGTATTTTCTATTCTCTTAAAGAGTGTGACAGCATAGATTGCCCCCACCCCACTACCTCATGGTGACTGAATTTTTAGGAGTCAGGTCGGTGTCATAAACATGACAAACATATTTGCAATGCACTAGTGTGTGCATGCTTACACTACTGGTTACTACAACGTGATTTTATTGACCTTTATGTGTGTGTGTTTTATATGTATATATATATATATACATCTCTCTCCAATCCTGTCGTTCTGTATTTATAAACCAGGCGCTGACTCCGTGGGGTCTTGTTTCAGAAACAATTTTATTTTCTTTTAGTGCTCAGATTGACGCGTTTCGACGGTCATAACCGTCTTGCTCACAATACAGATAAACATTACGTCAGTGCTTTTAACATGTCAAGTGCTCATTGGGTCATGTGATGGTTTCCCCGTAGTCATGACTACCAGTTTCAAAATCACTGGAATTTTACAGCGTTTTCTTTGTAACACAATCATTTTGTTCAGCTTCTCTTTTATTGTTTGCTGCACATTTTTCATCAACTCAAATAAAAGACAATTAGTTTCGTTGTCGATTACTAGCATATAAGTCATTTATACTTTGTCAACTTGTGCGTTTGTGTAAAATTTCAGTCTTCTACAATGTGTTAGGTTTAAACATTGAAATACCGCTTTCTATATAATACCTCTGTTCAGGTTATAGTCTTGTTATAAAGGGTCTAGTGCCCGGGTAATTATTTATTATTTGCGAACCCTTATTATATAAGGTTCACAAAAGTTATTTACAAAAGTTTAAGCTATTGCCATTATAAGTTACAATAACTTTTATTTAAGTATTCATTATTAAAAAAATTAAAGCCATTGTTTTTTGTAATATCAATACATGTAAGTCACGTAAATACAACACATATTGCATTACAAATGCTATAGGTGTCACATTTGCGAAAGTTATAACTATTGGCATTGTAAATGACAAAACTATTAATTTAGCTATTTTCAAAAACAACATAAATAAAACAATTGTCATTTACAATACCAATAGCTCAAACTTTCCTAATGCGAGACCTATTGCATTGCAAATGCCTGTTGTTGTTCCCATGTACTGCTCTCCATAGATCAACAAGCCCACAGATATGGGAGATAGGACCCCCACACACACTCATGACCCCTTCTCCACCAATAGGTGAGTTTGGGAGTCCTTCGTCCAACTAGTCCCTTTAGGAACTATGTAAAATTTGGAGGCGGGACTACATTCCCCAGCAGGCCAGCACCAACCACTCCTCCGTTAGGGACCATGTGACTCTAGTCACAAGACTTCCTCCCTCAACATAAAATACAGGTCAATTCAGGGCCAGCCATCGTCAGAGGAGTGCGGGGAGCTGAATAGGTGCAATGGAGGACGATGTCCCTTGGTGTAGTAAGTGCTGGGGAAACATGATAATTGAGTCCTCTCTTTAGGAAACAAAGAGTAAATACTGTATTTTCTATTCTCTTAAAGAGTGTGACAGCATAGATTGCCCCCACCCCACTACCTCATAGTGACTGAATTTTTAGGAGTCAGGTAGGTGTCATAAACATGACAAACATATTTGCAATGCACTAGTGTGTGCATGCTTACACTACTGGTTACTACAACGTGATTTTATTGACCTTTATGTGTGTTTTTATGTGTATATATATATATATATATACATCTCTCTCCAATCCTGTCGTTCTGTATTTATAAACCAGGCGCTGACTCCGTGGGGTCTTGTTTCAGAAACAATTTTATTTTCTTTCAGTGCTCAGATTGACGCGTTTCGACGGTCACAACCGTCTTGCTCACAATACAGATAAACATTACGTCAGTGCTTTTAACATGTCAAGTGCTCATTGGGTCATGTGATGGTTTCCCCGTAGTCATGACTACCAGTTTCAAAATCACTGGAATTTTACAGCGTTTTCTTTGTAACACAATCATTTTGTTCAGCTTCTCTTTTATTGTTTGCTGCACATTTTTCATCAACTCAAATAAAAGACAATTAGTTTAATTGTCGATTACTAGCATATAAGTCATTTATACTTTGTCAACTTGTGCGTTTGTGTAAAATTTCAGTCTTCTACAATGTGTTAGGTTTAAACATTGAAATACCGCTTTCTATATAATACCTCTGTTCAGGTTATAGTCTTGTTATAAAGGGTCTAGTGCCCGGGTAATTATTTATTATTTGCGAACCCATTAAGGTTCACAAAAGTTATTTACAAAAGTTTAAGCTATTGCCATTATAAATTACAATAACTTTTATTTAAGTATTCATTATTAAAAAAATTAAAAGCCATTGTTTTTTGTAATATCAATATATGTAAGTCACGTAAATACAACACATATTGCATTACAAATGCTATAGGTGTCACATTTGCGAAAGTTATAACTATTGGCATTGTAAATGTCAAAACTATTAATTTAGCTATTTTCAAAAACAACATAAATAAAACAATTGTCATTTACAATACCAATAGCTCAAACTTTCCTAATGCGAGACCTATTGCATTGCAAATGCCTGTTGTTGTTCCCATGTACTGCTCTCCATAGATCAACAAGCCCACAGATATGGGAGATAGGACCCCCACACACACTCATGACCCCTTCTCCACCAATAGGTGAGTTTGGAAGTCCTTCATCCAACTAGTCCCTTTAGGAACTATGTAAAATTTGGAGGCGGGACTACATTCCCCAGCAGGCCAGCACCAACCACTCCTCCGTTAGGGACCATGTGACTCTAGTCACAAGACTTCCTCCCTCAACATAAAATACAGGTCAATTCAGGGCCAGCCATCGTCAGAGGAGTGCGGGGAGCTGAATAGGTGCAATGGAGGACGATGTCCCTTGGTGTGGTAAGTGCTGGGGAAACATGATAATTGAGTCCTCTCTTTAGGAAACAAAGAGTAAATACTGTATTTTCTATTCTCTTAAAGAGTGTGACAGCATAGATTGCCCCCACCCCACTACCTCATGGTGACTGAATTTTTAGGAGTCAGGTAGGTGTCATAAACATGACAAACATATTTGCAATGCACTAGTGTGTGCATGCTTACACTACTGGTTACTACAACGTGATTTTATTGACCTTTATGTGTGTGTTTTTATGTGTATATATATATATATATATACATATATATATATATATATATATATATATATATATATATATATATATATATATATATATATGTCTTGTCTGTCATCTGGTAGCAAACTCATGTTTTCTCGTTTGGCACACGATATGTTAAGTGTGCACAAGCATGAGACAATTACATGGTCAGGGGTGTGATTCACCCCTTAACAAAAATGCTTTTGTGTTTTCTATTTCAGAGACCACTAGAGGGCAAAGGCCCTTTATGGTCTGTATGATTGCATGCTTAATATTTAGTGTACTATGTAAACCAGCATTAGGAGTTGGTATTTAAAAAAAACTGTAGAAAATCTACGTATTAAGTTTGTCTTGAAGAAAGCCTGCTGACCCTGAGTGGCGACCTTACTGAGTTATAGATGTTAGGGGTCATTGCACTCATAGAACATCACACTGTTTTTATCCCACATAAAGGACCTCATTAATTAAGAAGAATTAGGATCCTGAAGGTGTTGTAACTTGCGCTTAGGTTTTATTTAGTGCTCTGCTTGCAAACTGCGTTGAGCATACCCACTCACAGTAGGTGCAGTGGGTCAGGATCCAATGATGAAGCATGCCACTGGTGGTACTAGTGAGTGAGGATCCTACTAATGTATCCATGTGATGCAAGGGTCACACCAATTTACCTGGGTGCAGATTCCTTTCAACTTTGATATGTACTGAGACCGGAGGCGCAACGCCCAAAGAGCTAAAAGGGCTTCAGCCCCCAGTTGTGTGTCTCAGCCTGGGCTGCTGCAGCTCGAGCTGCTATGGGCTCGACTGGGCAGTGTCTGGAGTCATATATCCAGCACATCCGAGTTTTTCACTGGTCTTTAAAGACAATTTGCATATTTACAAACCTTTATAAACTGGTTACCAAGGTTTAATTTTTTCTGTTTCCAGTCCCCCTGGGCCCCCACTCTGCCTATTCCTTACATCTATATTTTATATTTACTGCCGAAGTGTGCGAATATATATCATGAAAACGAATATAAGGTAGGGT
Source organism: Lissotriton vulgaris (assembly GCF_964263255.1). Taxonomy (NCBI): domain Eukaryota; kingdom Metazoa; phylum Chordata; class Amphibia; order Caudata; family Salamandridae; genus Lissotriton; species Lissotriton vulgaris. The sequence goes on from NC_141694.1 coordinate 511,675,270, forward strand.
TGCCAAAAGAGAAAATCCAGCCATGTGTTGTTTAAAGAGCCTGCAAAAACCTAGTCTTGACACTAAATTGAGTTATAAATAAAAAAGTATGTATTCATTTGTAATGTTACTTTTCTGACTTTGTTCCCTTTAATTATCAGTCATGGATCACTCAGGCAGCCCTAGAACACAATTACAAGTGCTTTCTATTTATATTTGCTATACAGCTTGAGGTGACTGCTTATTTTTGTACATCAAGAAAATGAGTCGGCAACCCTAATCATAAGATTGAAAGTTTGTTGTAGGATCAGCACATTATTTATTTCCTCCACCCTCGATCACCGAAAAATGCCATAATAGCGATAGTTTAACTTATACCTGAAACCCTACGCCGCAGTCAAGTAACTCTTACTTCAAGTGTCTGGGAAGGCACCCTACATTCAGTCAACTCACTCATTCTCACCCTTCAGTTTAACACTCAGCACTCACAGCGATCACAATTCACTCACACTGATCACCATGCACTCACACCATTCACCCGCTCACCCTGCCCCTACAGTGATCACTCTGCACTCACAATGCACTTGCACTGTTCATTGTGTACCTCACCTTGCAGTCGCAGTCGCACACTACTCACCCTGCACTCAATTGACACTTCACTCACCTGTCCACCTCACTGCTCAATCTGCAGTCTTACCAAAACAAGCCCATCACTAACCATGCATTAATTCGTCCCACTATGCACTTACACCACACCAGAAATCATATGGTCACCTCACTCACCCTGTAGTCACTCCTCTTACCTAATCTCACACTGTCGCATCGCTCACCCCACACTCACATGGGCAGTCCTGCCACCCACACAGCACAGAGGTTTAATGTGCCTGCTACAAAGAACGTGTACCAAGCAGATCACAGAACTGAGGGGCATATTATCAAGGGGTTTATCTCCGCTTTTTTGGCTTTAATAGCCAAGAAAGCGGAGATAAAATTATCTCCCTATTACCTAGCTGTTGCTAACACCAGTTAGCGACAGCTAGTAGGAGATAGCGACCATCTTGGGCCCCGCTTTGCATGTCAGTGAAATTTATCACTAATGACATGCAAAGTGGGTGTGCCAAGATGTTTGCGACTGGAAACAGTCGCTAACATTGCTATCTCCTATTACCAACTTTTGGAGATATTCCCCCTAAGCGCGATTATCTCCAAAAGCTAACACCTGCCCCTAAGCAGTTCTTAGCTTTGTTATCCAATGGTAGGTGGATAACATGGCTAAGAGCATTAGCTCGGTAATGCATGAATATCGCGGACTTTTCAGCGATATTCATGCATTTCGGCCGGTTTTTATCGCTTAGGACATAAACCTTGATAATAGCAAGGTTCCTAAGCGATAAAAATCGCCGCAGCTCGGCGATAAAAATATTGCCGCTAAGCCAACATAGCGATAATTATCGCTAGTTGTTGGTAATATGCCCCTGAGTGTGAGCAAACTATGAGTAGCGCTATAAAAAGAAATGTTTGTCAGAAAGGTGCTTGTAGGAGTCTGGCTTAGTATATGGTGCTCACTTATGTAAGTGTAGCACCCTGCACTAATCCAGACAACCCTTATGGTGATTTTAGTGGTCTTAGACAACCTTAGAAAGCTCTCTAAGTGGTAGCTCCAGAAGGAGTGTAAAGCAGCTTGTTTTACCAGTACATAATCTTATGATGTGACTTAAGTAAAAAAGAACTGCAGTGTACTTACAAAAATAGGTATTTATTATAATCACTCACTAACACATTGCAATATCTCCTACCCAGAGATATAACCACAATCCACACAATACTTCAGTAATAGAAGAGGTAAGAACCACAAATACACAGTGGTCCCCAGGGGGAGACAAAACCATATACTAAAATAGTGGAATGCGAACCATGACCTAAGTCGAGACTGGACCTAGAGGACATAGAAGAGTCGGGACCCCAAAGTGAGTATCTAGGAACCCCAAGGAGGTGGTGTGCAGAGTGGGAACACAACCACGTGCTCAATACAAGTCATTGGATAAGTCTTGGTTGCAGTTTTAAAGAAGAAGGACCCTTCCAGTGGACCCTGAAGAAACCCCATGGAAGATGGAAGGTTGGAGAGTCACCCCACCTGTGGATACCCCAGTAACCAGGATACCTACACCTGGGAAGCCGGGTGCATAGGTGTGAAGTGGCATCGGAAACTGCTGTAGACCACAATGGAGGACTTCAGTAAAGATGCCGCTGGCTAATAAGTTGAAAGATCCGGTGAAACCCAAAAGTGGAGTCGAGGCAAGAGGAATCTGCAAGCAGAGGGGACAGAGTCTATGCCACTCACGAGTGACCAGGAGGCACGGAAGACGAATGCCCATCGATGTCGATACATACAGGAGAGTTGACGAGGCCTTTGAAGTTGCAGCTCTGCAGACCAGGGGATGCTGAGGACAACTAGGAGCCAGTTATGAGCTGTCCCACATCCGGTATCAAGAGACAGGAGATCAGTGTCTGCCAGGGTACCAACAAGCCTTTGCAACAGCAACAGGCACAGTATTCGAAAAAGGTGCAATGTTGAGATCTGAAAGGTCCAAGTGATTCACCACGATCAAGTAAGTCAGAGCAGGATCCGAGAAAGTAGGGGACCCCATTGGAGCCAAAGAAGACCCTCGAGAGGACCCACAGGCCAGAGGCACATTAGTCGCAAGTGGGCCTTGAAAAGCTCACCAGAGATGAAGGGCCATGGTGCAGAGGATGGGATGAGGACAAAGATCTTGGCTGCAGGAGAAGCTTGAGGGTGGAGGTTCTTGGACCCCGAAGATCTCTGGAGGAGAGAGTCAACAAGCCTTGGCAACAGCAAGTCAATGAGGTGCACAGGGGTACTGATCCAGTGGTTCAGACGAGGGATACTGGCTTCAAACATGCTGTGAAGACAAGTCACGCCTCGAGAAAGTTGCAGAACTACCACCTGTGTTGCTAAACCTTTCGAAGTCCGTGGGAGCTCTTGATCAGCAGACTGGTCTGCAGCGTTGTGGTGCCTCCAGATGCAGGGGAGTGACTCCTTCACTACAAGGGTGATTCCTAAAAGTGTCTTGGATGTCCACAGGCCCTGTCAAGAAACTGTATGGAGCACGGGCACAGACGTTGCAGAAGACTCGCAGAACAATGAGACCAGGAGCAGCAGGAGTCTTCCCATTTGCAGTCTCGGTACTCAACGCGAAGTCCAGAGTGCTCAGAAAGTCGAAGACACCCTCTGGCATTTGTGCTCTATATAAATGTTTAAATCAAATCAAAGATGAAGTGGAGTTGGATCTGAATCTTGTCCCACAACAAATCTAGGGACCCATCCACAGGTAAGCACTGAAGTACCCTAAGGCGAGGGTTGGGGTGATTCAGGGGTCCCTCTCAGAGGAGGGGCTGAACAGTGGGGAGGATACTCCCATGTCCTTTGTCAAGTTTCACGCCAGAGCAGGAACCAACGGCTCCCTGGGCTGGTTTGAACTGGACTATGCAAGGAGGGCACCAAATGTTCCCTTCAAACAGTCTCTGTAGCGCTGTCAAGTGCCCCCACTCTGTCCCAATACAATAAATCCTGTCTGTGAGTTGGTTACACCTCCTTGTGACAGGAAACCTATTGTCCTGCCTTCCTCTGCCTGAGCCTGGCTCAGCAGCAGGGGGGCAGACTAGTGTCTCTGGTCGGCAGCAGCCATAGCTTGCTATCTGGGTCTAGAAGACTGGTACCAGGAGCACTGAGGGCCTTCTGGAGGAGCTTTGCAGTGCATGGAATCATATGGGGTGTGATTCCAACATGTTTGATACCAAACACAACAGGGTTCCTTACAGCCAGTTAAGAGATGGCCATCGCGTAATGACGCATGGCCACTCTATGTAGCCTAATGGCTGATGCACTCAACCCAGGAGAATGGACTTTGAAGGTTGTAGGTGTGCCCTGCTCATGTAGGGGCATCCTCACACTTAGAACCAAGCACCCTGCCTTCAGGATTGAAAGGCTTAACTTAGGGGTGACTTATAGGTTTTAAGTGCAGTGACCTCAGATATAGGTAAACTTATATCTTTATCTTTCGTAAGCACCAGCTTACACAGGCTGCAATGGCAGGCCTGTAGTCACAATTTGAGTGGTTTCTCATGGGTGGCATAATACATGCTTTAGTCCATGGGGGACCCCTGGTGTATTTATGTTCTGGGTACCTTTGTTCCATATACTAGGAACTTACAAGTGTACATCAGTAGCCATTCTGGGGGCTACCGAAGTACCCAACATGCCAATTTAGGGAGGACGCACAGAGACTGGGGTCCTGATTAGCAGGATCCCAGTCAGACTAGTCAGAAAAACATAATTACACCAGCAAAGAGTGGGGTTGATCATGAAGGCAGATCCTACTTTCCTACGGTGCTATACAGTGTTGGATTGGGATTAAAAATCGGCCTCGGTACGCCAAAGAAAAGTGGCCCACATTTGCATATTGCCTTTCCGCAAAACACTGCCTACATTAAAGGGTAGAAAAAGAGAGTGACACCTCTACCCATTGATAAAAGGGAGGTAATGGACATCCATCTGCCTCCAGAAAGGCCACTTTGGCACGCACTGGCCCTCTGGCGGCATCCGAACGACAGAGACACCACCCAAATCGGCCCCCCAAACTGCCCAAAGAAGCAGCCCACAGCTGGAACTCGGATACCGGCCCCTCAGCCATTGCCCGAGTGCCCGCCTTACCAATCCAACCCTGGTGCTATAGAAAGATGAGGTTTATTGTTGGTGAGTGGTAGTGAGGGAATTCATGGAGAAGGAGAAAATGAAGGGAGGGGGCGCCAAAAAAAGACTGTTACACCGTGTGCGAGGAGTGCTAAGGCCAGCCCTATCTGCGAGTGATAGCTTGGCACCCCCCTCCCCACCCCTGAAGTTCAGGTCTAGTTGCGCCCCTGACTGAGACCAGTTATTTGGACCTCTTAACATGTAAGGAGTTCATCAGTTGTGAGGCTTTCCCTCTCTTGTGTAATGGCCCAAATAGCCCTGAGGTGCCAACATTATGAGTTTATTTACTTTCTGGCCTTTAGGGGGCAAACAAACTTCTTGCTACACATTAAAACGTGCTGGCATCTAACCTCACGGTGAGGTGCGGGTTACAGCAGCACATTGAATTAGGCCAAATGGAACAACTCACAGCAGCTGATGCTATGTTTTTTTTACTAGCATGTGGCGGTGTGTCCTTTCTTAAACAGGTGCTTGGGATGATGCTCTCCGATTTCCAAGATAAACATCCAAGTCTGGATGAAGACAATGTTGGTCCCTTTACCCCCGTGATTGTGGCCTAAGTGAACGTCGGTATTTCTAGTACGACGATCCCTCCGATAGGGAGGGACATTGTGCTCACAAGCGTTTTTTTCTGTGGAGCTCATGACTGACCTATATGTAAATAGGGAGACACCGTAATAACGAAAGATATTTTTTTTTATTCATACATCTCCAGAAGCCGACCAAGGGACTAACTGCCAGCCTGGAACACTGCCACCGGGTAAACATTTTCAGATAGTACAGCGCGGAAACAGCAAGCTAGGATTTTCTCTTTCTGTTTCCCAGCTGTAATATCTGAAAATAATGCACTAACGCTGAGAAATATCGGTGTAAACTAGTTCACTTTACACCCTGCAGGTGCATTTCACTAACTCATAGGCTCGGATCCGCGCTATGCCCGCACAACCCCTGCCTATTCCAGGTCTCTGTGTGTCCAAGATACAACCTCCCCTTTGTTTGACCTTGGTAGGAAGGGACTTTAATAACCTACTAACAACAAATGGCAGACAGCAACTTGCATGAATGCATACCTTCATTGGATTATGAGGTGGCGCCATCTAGTGACTGTTTTATGCTGCTACTTGTGAAACGGATGGGTTTTCTACTTTTTCAAAACATTACTAGACACTATTTTATACTACTCAGTGTTGATTACAGAAATAAAAAAAAAATCTCTTCCCAACACACCTCTCCCCAAAGATACGCAACACATACTTTGTAAACATTTGTAACAATATTAGTACTTCACAGGAGCTGCCTGGGACATTACACCAGCTCATCTGCCACAAAATCTAAAGAGAACAGTTTTTTTGTCTCAAATGGTGACCACACTTAAGACATCTATCTAAAATTCAGCAAGCAACCGATTAAAGAGGCCTAGAAGCCTAAGCGCAAATGTATAATTCATTTGTGTTACAGAGACAAAGAAACAAATGTTCAAACATCGAAAATAGGGAGGCAGTAAACAGAACAAAAAGAGAGAAAATAAGATGAGAAAAGAAAGAAAGATTGGAGGTAGAAAGCAAAAAGGATACATGGGACAAGGCAAAAAGAAAGGGTGGAAGTATGAATATGTGGACGGAAGGAAGAAGGGTAAAAAGAAGAAAGGGGGCAAGAATGAATGGAACTATGGTGGATAAATGGATTGATGGATGAAAGAGTAGTAGATAGACTGGTGGATGAATGAGTGAAAGGACGGACACGTGTATAGAATGGTGAAGGGATGGATTGAAGTGTGAAATGATGGAAAACTGGAGAAGTGTAAGGATGCATGAAAGGAAGGTGGATGGAACTATTCTGGGAAGGGTCGCTTTTCTCACTCTGTGTCAATAGAGGTTTAGTTCTAAACGGGGGTGCTTTTATTTTCTTCTGCTTACTTGCAAACACACATAACAACGTTAACTCTGGAAGTGTGTCAGTTCTCCTCTTTGATCATAAGCTTGTGTTCTCCGAATTATATCTCAGCGCAAGTGAACATTATAACCCGTGTTTTCTTTTTTTTTTAAATGCAGGAGCAGGGCAGGTATAAATATGGCGCCGCTGGTGGAGAAAGGGCTATGGAAAGCACACCTCAAGCGAGATAACGGCTGAATGGGGGCCCCCATTCAGCAAGGAGGCGGTTAAAACTGGATGAAGCGATAATGTGCATAGAAATAAGATGCACAAAGGCCTCACCCCTCTTCCCTTTCCCGTCTCACAGACACCAATTACGACAGGCGAGGAATGCTAGGAATGTCCTTGGGTTTCCTTCCACTCAGCACTAGTCTCTTCATGTCACCAGTGAGTCGGCACCTCCGCCACCAGCTTTGAAAAAATCTTCTCATCCCGAGATCGTTAGCCGGTTAGGACACCAAGAAACTCTTCAGGTGGTTCCCGAGACTGTCGCTACCTCAGGGGTCTCTGGAAATTGTTTGTTTTATCATCCATGCCCTTTTCGCCGTCACTCCGAGACTCTATCCCCGTCATTGCACATCAAATCATTCGCCACTGTGCCCCCCTGTGACCCTTTGACCCAAAACTGTTCCAAAAATAGAGTGTCTCAGCACATACAGAGGAGGGCTGCTGAAGCATGCGTAGTGAAGCTCTATCACGCATGCACCAGCAGCCCTCTTGAGAAATGCTAGTGCATTGACTGCAAGGTCCGCGGGCCACCCAGGAAGGTCTGTTGGGCCGCTGGTGGCCCGTGGGCCGTACTATGAGTACCACGGTTCTAGAGGCTCTCCCACAAAAAGCCACCATCATAGACCAATAAAACACCCATCATAGACCAGGCAGAGCTTTCTTTCTCTTAACAATAGCTTCAAATGCTTAGACACACACTCATACCCTGGACTCCACCTTCATATGTCAACCATAATTTGGGTACGCAAACCATAACAAGCCTAGAAATAGCCTTAAAGACCAAAATAGAGCCTCAAAAGTCCAGGCAAATCTCCATGTGCCATGGCAAAACCAGCAGATGCTAGGCAAACCCCAATATGCCTGTGATGACTCATAATAACATAACCATTAATCAAAGGCTGGCCCTGGTAAGTACATGTGTAGGATCTTCTCATAGGAGCTAATCTGCATACAGAATGCATCTGCCATATCTAACCATATATACCAAACAAAACACACAGTAACTCTCATACATTCGGTGGTATCCAACAGAACCCATTAAAAAATGTCTTAAACCTGTAACACCATCATGTGTGCATGTAGACATGTCTCACTAGAGTGCAGCAAGTGCTTTAGAACCTTTCTTCAATAAGTCACATCCCACCTGCATGCATGTTCTGGCTAAATCTCTTTTGTGTGTGGGCATAATACCCACTCATCAGAGTGGACCTAGCCACATCTTGCCTGTGTGCACCCAGACACATCTCCCCTTTGTACACCTTTCCCCTTTACCTGTAGGCAAATATTCATATCACTTGCATCCACATAATACCCATCATCTGTGTGCAGTCAGGACTCAGGAGCCTCTCATTTTGTGCTCTTGTATCTTTCAGTTGTATGCACCATGCCTTTCAACAGACCCAACCGAGCTACTCAGACTTAAACTGGGCACCTTGAGGTTTCCGGGGTAACCCTGTATGGATGTAGTTCCCTTTCATCTCTGTGCACAGAACCCCCTTTCATATGTGGGTTTTTAACTATTCTTATCTGTGTGCACACATCCTTATAACTTGTATGGACCAATCTTCACTGACCAGTTTGCAACTACCATTCCGGCATATACCCCCTCATGTGTTTTCATACAAGGCCTCCGACTAGGTGCACCTAGTCCCCTGTTCTATGCAGGTACACAGGCCCCCAGTCACAATTATACGCCTAGTGCTCATTAATCGGTAGGTATTAAGTATACTCTAATCTGTGCCCTGCAATTCTTCTTCAACTTTGGCCACTGCCCCCCCTCACATTATTCACCTATTCTGCATAGCCCCCAGACTGCAGCTTGTGGCCGCTGATATGCTGCTTGTGATTACCTTAGAGAGAGTGACCTTGTATTTGTGCTTCACTGCAAATGGTATCTATATCTGTCGAACAGAGAGGGTGTAACTGAGTGTTTTTATAATGTGCATGTTGCTGCGTGTTTAAGGAATATGTGTTGGTTCTATCTATGTTAGAACATATTTGTATGTATGTTTTTTAGGAATGTGTGGCAGATTGTGTGTATCAAGAATGCGTGTATGATTGTGGACATGTTAGTTATCAGTGTCTAACATAGTCATTCACATAGTCTTAATGCATACAACTTGGCCCACATTCCTAAAACACATACGCACATAAATACATTCTAAAATAGGTACGACCAATACATTCATTTAACACGCATCAAAGCACATATTAAACATTCAGTTACATGCTTACAGTTTGACAGCTATACCACCTTGAGTGAGAGACCCAAACAAGGTCCCTCTATCACTTGGGGTCGCAATCAACCTGCCCTAAACTGAAGTTATGGGGTCGAATCTGCGACCCCTGGCGACACCTAAATGACGCTCATATTTCTAAGTCAACCTCTTCTTGTGTTTGGCCTGTCCCTGGAGAAAAGTATCTTCACCATCCTTTTAATTGGCTGACTTTTACTATTCCACTGCTCATATTTGGGACCTACTTATTTTTGTATTGTTAAGCACTTCATGAGTGTGCATTTATTTTCTTGCTCTCTCCCGTGTGCTGATCCCCATCATATTCCTCATCCTCCCCACTGCTTTCCCTTCACCCAACCCGCCACTCAAACCTCCTTTGCTCCCTTACCCTTCACTGAAAAGCTAAAAGCTTTTTGTTTTTGTTTTTGGTTTGGAGGGCCCGTCAGCTGCCATTTGCTGCTGGACCACTCTACAGTCCATCATGTGTTTTAGTGTGCCTCTGTTTCTTCATCCCTCATGCCCTTCACAAGCCTAACCCCAACTGGCGGCCATGCCCACACCATCTTTACTTTTATTTTTTTTTAATTGGTCCTACCTCCTATGACTTAGGTTACCTTGGTTTTAGAATGAAGGAGGTCTGGTATCTCTGTCTCGGGACTCGATTTCCCAACACCCCGCAAGGGGAGCTTGGAAACACTGGAGCTGGATTCTCAGCGAGAGAAAGGCAGCCTCTCTGTCAGTGCGTGAGCTGGAGGGTCGGCTTCCTTCGGCACTTGCTGTAGCGAGCTGCGTCGGGCAAGTAGATAGTCGAGCTGCACCGAACCACTGTGAGTTTGCTAGGGCAAGTGTAGGAATATTTATACCTTGAAGGTGCCTAGTTTGACGTAAAGTCGGACATAATAACTTCATCAAAGAACCCCAAGGGAATGGTATATCTTTGAAAACTCGATGATTTCTAGGACAAATCAATATTCAAGCAAGGGGATGTCCCTGACTGCATAGCTGAGATTTCCAAGAAATCCTTGTGGCTATTTGGAACTAGTGGAAGTAGCCATGCCTGTATTTGGACTGGATGGGTTGTGTCTAAATATGGGTATGATTTATATGCCTATATAAGGGCAATGTGAATTATACCTATATAAGGGCATGAATCGGTAAATTACGCTTGGATTCTAAAATGCTACACAACACCCACTTCACTTTATTATGTTCGATATTACAAAATTCCAAGCAGTTTTTAAACATATCTAAAGCATGATGTGTAACAATCCCTCCAAAAATACATGAAATGCATTCGAAATGGTTGTACACGAAAGATGAGCATTTCGGCCGTACGCATTTTAAAAAAGAAATATTTTCATTCAAAGCATGTAGTGTGACATCGGAAAATGCGTATCAGAATGATTCATGAAATTACATTTATGAAATGGCTCTTAAATACAGAAGAAAGGTCGAGACCATTCCATGACAGAATATATATATACTGTTTAGGTTGTAGACAAGGTCAAATATTGTAATTTGGAAGTGTTTCAAAGAATTCTTGTTCTCTAAGAAGAGTTCTACTTTAAGCAGATTACTTTGTGCCCAAAAAAAAAGTTCAATTTTGGAAAAAGTCAAATCGCAGAAAAATAGAGTTTTTAAGTTGGAAGTTTTGTTTTGAAAAGTGAAAGTCGAATACAGAGTCCCATGGAATGCTGTGTGCTAACTTCAAAAGTCATTCTTGTTGTTTGGAGAAAACATTTAGGGCCAGATGTAGGAAGCCGAATACTGGTCGGTAACGGAGGCCCATAGGGATGAATGGGAAATTAGAATTAAGATTTGGTAAATACTGATTCGGTATTTACCGAATCTTACTGATTCAGTAAAAAATACCGAATGAATACCTACATCCCATTTACCGATTCTAAAATACCGAATCGGTAAAATTCAGTATTTTAGAATCAGTAAATCTGGATTACCTACATCTGGCCCTTAATCTTCTAAACTGGCAAAGAAATCGTCTACCACAGTAGGTGAAAGTTGGACCACTTAATTAAGTAAACCGATAGCACAAAATGTGAAGCATCGCCGTCAGCATTAGCCGCATTAGCAATGTTCGTCGGAGAAGGAGATGGTACCTGTGTTCCTGTTGATCCACGTATCTCACCGTCAGCAGATTGCATCTGTGAGATCTCAATGAATGCCGTCATCAGGATTGGTAGCCGCTGGGGGGAACACGATGCATGGGCCGTTACTGAACCAAGCAAAGTATCAACATCCGTTGGCAGTGCTGATGGAAGTGTTAGACAGACGTCCAACACATATTCTTCTCCACATAGCAGGCATCGTAGAACAGGTAAGATGCAATCTTGCCAGATTGGTCGGAATGATAGGAACCACGTGGTATTCAGGTCTCTTAGACGAGCCAGGCCCAGGATCTGTATCATGCGCTCATGACACTTCATTGCCAGGATAGTGTTCTCTATGGTAATCTGGGTATCACTGCTGACCGGACTTGCCATATCTGAGCAGAAGGAACAAGAATAGTATTCCTGCTATGAGTCCCAAAATGAGAGGCAGGCTGCTGAACACAGAGTGCACGAAGTTTGGAAAAATGCAGAGGACTGCTTCAAAAGGTGTTAACAGTCCAGAAAAAGGTGTCTTAAATACACTGGTATCAAACATGTTTAAGATACGACCTAACATTTCTACGAAATGTATTGGACAGTTTGGGGATAAAAGGGCATGTATCTCTGCAGAGGACCTAGCAAACTGAAGTTCTTACGTCTCTTTGGACGAGGTCAGTGGCACAGTTTTTTGTAAAAGAATGGCTTTCATTCTGCTTTAAGTATCATTTTGAATAGAAGAGATGTTCAGTGAAGGCCATAGTAGCGACTCCCCATCTGTTTTAGCTTTAGGAAACAATACTTGCATACAACAAGTGATCCTGGCTGACACAGTTAAGAGATAGGCTATTCCTGCCATCATTCCACAACAGCTGTGATCATTCAACATTATATAGCTCCTGTTAGAAAGCTGCCTAAAAATTGGATCTATCACTGCTGCTGGAGAACCTTGCAGGTGGCAGGATAAGTTGTTCGAAGAACCTTCACAGGCTCCATGTAACTGAATATCCTGGCACAAAAGTGTACCGCTTAGTGCGCTCTTACATTGTGTACCACTAAGAAATACTTATTTTCCCCCACTCCAACATTTGTGTGTGTATGGTAATTCCCAGGTTGACTTTATGTATTCCTTACCCAACTTTTCATACACGGCAACTGGTTATTGTTTCAAACAGTATTGTAAATTGAAAATTGTGACAGGCAGAGTGATTATCCCGTGTATTATCGATTCTGTTGCAGGTTTTTCCAAAACAGTTAATGGTAATCTTTCCAGTTTTTCAATGCTCAGCACTGTATAGTCTGCACCTTTTTGTGCCAAAGTGATTTGTTTATCTGTAAGGTTAAATACAGAAAACAATGAAGTGGTGCTGATTAGATGCAATGGCACATATCCAGAATGAAAAATTTGCAACGTCCATCCTAAAAGCGTTATAGAACATAATTGAGACTGTCCATGCTGTAGCATGAGCAAGTCCTGTTCCATTATGTCAATGGGAGAGAATACTAATCTGTCCAAAGAATAAATTCTGGATGACAGGGTCGTTAACCCATTGTCAACTACAGAGAGTGCTTTCTCTAAATTAATACGATCAATTTCTCGTATTCTTTATGCAGTCTCTGTCTGTGTCGCTTTCCAAGCTTCATTATAAATGGCATATATATCTGCGTATATGAAACGTTTATGATGTCGTTTTGCCGGACCTGATACGAAGTCCCTTAAATCAACGCAATCTTTAAGTAAAGATTAGTGTTGTTTAACCTCTGTAAGTGTAGATTTTTGTAGCCACTCAAGGCACAGTTTTCGTACACTGTATGTTGTTACTATCCCTGGATGTTGTCTCTGGACATATCTTGGGTCTGGCCTAGTTACTGTAAACCCTTATGTCTTGTTCAGAAATCTATCTTGACAGGTATTAGTGTCTGTGGGCCAGATTAAAACATTTTTCCAATCAGGATCAGTTCTGTTTTTAAGTAAAATAGTTTTTATGTCGACCCCTTCTTCTGAAGTGTTTTTGCTATCAGGTGTAGGTGTAGGTATGGACGGTTTGTTCAAATCTTTTATCTTGGCTAGGCCAAGACAGAATGTCTGTTGAACAGTGTTGTTTAAAAACATTATTTGTTCAGGGATAATGCAGGCTCGAAATAAAGCTTCTATTCTTTTGACCCCCAGACCGTTTTTGTTTCTATATTGTCACTCCAAAAGTCAAAATCTAATGAGGACAGCTGGGTATAAAAGGCTGCTGAATAAATTTGCTTTGTATTGGTCAACATACTTTTCATTCCTGTCTTATTAACATTTTTAAAGTAAAACGCTTCCGAATTTGTGGTATTAAAACCTGAGAAGTATGGAAATTGTTCATAGAATGTTTTTTAGCTACCTTTGGTGGCGTTGGACAATGTTCCCATTGATTAAAAGTATAAATATTCCTAGGGTTTGCAGATTTGTGCAAGTAATGATGACCATCGTGATTATAACAATACATTTGTGCATAATCTAATGAACCTTCTAAGTATTCATGTTTTGTGAATTTAGCAGACATCTCTAAGTCTGACATCATATTATTAACAGTCCCAAAGTCCCAATCATCAGAAAACGTGCTGGGTGTAACAAAGTCACTCAAGGAAACCTTAAATTGATGTAGAATCTTCAACAGCTCTGCAGGACCATAGATGTCATAATCAGTTCTGTTCCATGCTATACCACCAGGTATAGGAACGGCATTGATGTTCACTGACGTCAAGTCTCTTTGTTCACAATGAGATGATTTGAGTGGCTTTAGGAGCAAGTTGATGTTCTTACTTGCTGTGTCCATTTTACTATATCTTCCATTTATCAAAATTCCCAAAGTTAATACCATGATTAGCCAAAGTAGGAGGAAAAGTACGCCAAGCACAATCCAAATCTCAACCCATGGTGAAACCAGATACGTTTTTTCAAGAAGTCAAAAAAGTTCTGTTACTTGTTCTTTAAATGTTTTATTTACTGGCGTCATTTCAGGTTCACTGGGATCCTCAGAAAACGTATCAAAGTTGATGAAATAGCCAGAGGCAGATCTGTCAATTGTTGGTATTGCTTCAGGATTACGGGAAATCACTGGGGCTACCGGATCCATTGTCATATTAGTATAGTCAGATGCTACATCATTGTAGACAGGAGTCTCTTAACGAACTGTTATTTGGGTTTCAAGAGGCATAAGTTCCATTGCTTTATTGCTTAGCCCTTCTTTTCTTACTGCAGATTCTTCGAAGGTGATGAGTCTTTCAGTTTGAACCTCTTGGATAGCAGCAAGATTTGGTCTTCTGCTACATCTTTGTAGTCCACTGGGCCTACTACTTATATTCTGCCACATGATGTGGTTTGACCAGGTTGATGGATACAAACCTGTTCTCTTTTTTCCAGCAAGGGGCAGCCGTGACACTGTTCTTGATCTGTGGAATGCTAGTACAGGTACTGGTTTTCTGTAAGAAGGCCCAAATTCCTTCTTAGCCGTGATCTTTTCTCTGACTAGATCCCCAATCTTTGGAATCCAGACAGGCCTTGCTGGGACGGGTGGTTCTCCTTCAGTGGTTGTTAACTTCTGTGTTTTGTTGCTTTGACTTCTCGTTTAAGTCCTGCAAAACAGCCAAACGGTCTTTGATATCAAACGGTTTTTGTTCCACCACTGAAGTGTGACGATCGAGGTCCTGGACAAGCATTCTAGTACCAAAAAGGATTTCATATAGAGTGATTCAACCCAGAGAATTTCTTGGCTGATTATTTAAACTACGTTGAACACTTATTAGATGTTTTACCCACCCGTCACCCGAGCCTAATACCCTAGCCGTTATAGATTGCTTTATGTCCCGTTTTTTTCTTTCCACTACCGAATTTTCCTCAGGATGGAATGGACTCGAATACCGCAATGCAACTCCCAGATTGGCCATGGCCTCCTTTTAAGCTTTGGAGCTAAACGCAGAACCTTAGTCAGAATGTAGCATGCCAACTGCGTATGTCCCGATAAAGACTCGCAAATCTATTATAACAGTTCGGGCGTCAGCCGAGCACTGAGGCCACATCCAAATGACTCTGTCCTAATAGTTATGGGACCGCATTTGTCCATAGGGACGTCTCCGTGTAGATAGTCTAATGCTGTCTAACAGAGGTGTCTGTACTGGGCTGGCTACACTGTAGTCAGGTATCTGGTGGCGTTCTTTGCTGCGATCTCTGTTGCAGTCATGGCAGTTCATTGTAAACTCATGAATGTGGGTATTCATTCCTGCCCAGAAGTACGTCTCTTTTATTTCCAAAATGGATTTAGAGATCCCTTGATGTATCAGACCCTCCCCCATATGTGCTTCTTGTATCAAAGATCCTCTACGTCTCCTGTTTGGGATTACTCTATCCCCCACTCCAGAGATTTGAGCAAAAGGGACAGAGTTGGCATCAATTACGTATGCATATTCGAGTGGATAGTTTAGAGGTAACGATGCACCGCTGCCTTTGCTTGTGGCATTGACAGCTAGCATTGTTTTGCTGTCTATTTTTGTTTTCGAACGAGTGATTGTAGCTACGGAAGCCGTTTGCACAGCTGCCTTTGCGGCTTCATCAGCCAAAGAATTCCCTTCAACGTGAACGCCATCACTCTGATGACTCAGTGTATGGATCACGCAAGTCTTTTGTAGTTTTTTCTGTAATTGAACTTCTTGTTCCTAAAGCAACGTATGCTTGATTGTGCCACCTTTTGCATCTTTGAAACCATTTTAAACCCAGTTCTGCAAGTATTCATTGTAAGACTGGACGCAGTAATACGAATCGCACACTATGAGGGTGGGGAATTCGCGATCAGTATTTTTAAGCGCCATCTTAAAAGCCTGTAGTTCAGCTCGCTGAGCTGTACAATCTCCGAGAGATTGTGTTTTTGTGACCATAGGTCGGAATTTACCATTGTACCAGCGACCTTTAACAATCGCGCACGTAGCACTATAAGCTTGTTTACCCCCAATTGCGGGCTGTGCTGATCCGTCTGTATAAATTATATATTTGTACTGTTCTAGAGGCAGAATTTCAGTGGGCAGAGGACATTCTTGTTCGTATTGTAGAAATTTTTGAGTTTTCAAGTAGGGGTCAAAAACGTATTCAACTTCTGTTGCAGCAAGAGAATTAACCCATTGTATCCACCTTGGATGTAAAGCCTTTGCATTAGGAATACTTGCTTTTGTCACTGCTTCTAAGGCAGGTACAGGAGTAACGACCATTATGCGTTTACCCTGCACCAGAGCTCTCTCTTTTGGTACTGCAGTTTGAACCGCTGTCAGAATTTTTTCTGTTGAAGTGAATTTCATTTCAGCTTGTGTGAACAAGTGTGATTTGTAAGCAATTGTTATTTTTTCACCTTCATTAAAGGTTAAGTATGTGAATCCGCATCTTCCTGGGAATATTCTGATTACAAGGTTGCGTACGTTTACACGTGTCTGTAAATGTGATGTTGCTAACATGTCTGTTTGCACTGAACGCAACATTTCTGTGTGTTTTTTAGTCCAATTAGTAGTTTTAAAATCAGGTTTGATTAATTCATAGAGAGGTTTAACCCTCTCTGCATAGTTTAGAATTATGTTCTTCCGAAATCCAGGAAACCTAGAATTGATTGTAAGTTTTTCACAGTTTTTGGAGGTTGGAGCAGCGCACACTTTTCTAAAAAGTTGTCTGCCAGGCTTTTGCCTTCACTTGATAACTCGTATCCTAGAAAAAGGGCATTGAGGTGGGCAATTCTTGATTTCTTAAAGTTGAATTTATACCCTTCAGAAGCGAAGCCAAGTATTATGGTGTTCACCCTGTTCAAGTGCCTGTCGAAGTCATCATCTGTTAGATAGATGTCATTGACATAAGATAATGTCTCATCATCATACGTTTGTAGTAACTCTGTTACTCTGGCTGAAAATAACCCCAGACTACTCTTGAATCCCTGGGGGAGATGACAGAAGTGACACTGTGTCCCCATAATTGAGAAAGCGGTCAAGTGCCTGCTTTCAGGTGCAATGTTTTCACAGAAGAAACCGTTAGAAATATCTAACGTAATTTTATATTTTTTACGCACAATGTTATTCATTAGTGCTGCACTGTGTGCATTTTGTACTGCAAATGTTTTGCAAAAAGAGTTTAAATGTCTGTAGTCCAAACTAGACGATATGTATTGTCTGGTTTGGACACAGGAAACAAAGGATTGTTCATTGATGAGGTGCATGTTTCAATCACCCCTTGGTATTCAAGTTGATCTAATATCTCCCTGGCCAGTTTTTTAGCTTCTTGCTTAACTGGATACTGCCTCTGTGCAGTTGGTTGGGATTTTACCTGGATTTTATGATGAGAGGAATCCTCATCCCATCCTACATGATTTTTATATAATGCTGGAGCCTGGGCTACAGCCAATTTTCTGGCATAGGTATATTTTAAGTGAATTGGAATGTGATTAGAGAAGGCTGGCATAATGATGTCTTCGCCGTGTGGGCACTCCCTGGCAAATTTTGATGGCCAGTCTTTTTCAGCTATAAGAATGTCATAACCCTTAGTGAGCTTCTCCCAAAAGAGTGCTCTTATTTTCCTAGTTATGTCCCCCTCCATCCGGAGCGTTACTTCATGTAACTTACGTGGTACACTAACCCTGGTTTCGGCAGTTTCAACTTGAATGTACTCATTCAAGTCCACTGTCTCCAGATGATCCTTAAAGATCTTGCGAGCTATGGTGACTTCTGGTGTGCTGTCCAGCATTGTCTGGGCACACTCCCCGTTCTTGAGTTGTGTCCTCAAGATCCTCGGCATGTCTGATTTTTAGACCTGCTACCTTCTTTTTGGTGAATTGTGTTTTCTTATTTTTTGGACCGTGTTGATCGTCTTTGGACTTCACGCGTTCTTCCTTGTGTTCTGACCGTCCTCTTCTTTCCGATTTCTGTGAGGAAATCTGAAAGGTACGAGAGGAACGTGTATCAATAGCTTGATATCTATCAGGTTTTCTCAAATTTTCCCACTGTTCCTGAGGTTATACCTCTTATTAGAGGGCTTCTTTTGAGGAGGCCTTCCTCGGGACTGAGAACGCTTCTCATTAGAAGTTTGTTTAGTATTTTCCCACTTCTTTTTAGGAATAGTGAGAGTGGATTGTCTGTTAGTTGGGCTTTACTGATTTCCCACCCAAACTATCTCTACCTAGTTCTTCATAGGATTTTTAAATTATTCTGGCCAGTTCATATGGTTGCTCAGTTATATTAATTTCCCTTATTTTTTGGCGGATCGCCACGGATGCTGCTTCACCTTTAATATTAGTTAATATTATAGCTGAGACCTGTTTGAAATCTTTCAGTAATTTCATACCCAGATTTAAAGCCGGCTCTGCCCCGTATTCATTTTGAATCTGTTTCAGGACATCTGGTATCACTGCCATAGACGGAACACCATATGTTTTTGTGTAGATTGCAGCAAAGACTGTACCCCAAGTGTCGCAGTCCTCCAGGTGTGGTGCAATCCCCATTGGTAAACAGATTGTTAAAATTCTGTGTTTCTCATGAGGTGTACTGTCAGGAAATACTGCCGCTATTTGAGTAATTTGTGGAGCTATCCAGAATGGAATTTGTTCCCTTTTTGCAGGTAATTTACCAATGTCTGATTGTATAGTCTGTGGTGTAATTTTATTTGTGTTCCCCGGGTAAGGGTTTTGCTGTGGAATCCTTATAGGAGGTTGGACTGTTAGAGTTCACATGACATATTGAACCAATTGTCTATGTATTTTTATTAGTTGTTTTAGTTGAACTAATAGTTCAGCACCTGACATTTCTCCAATGGCAGGGTGTGGTGTATAGCTGGCTAGTACAGGCCATGTTGCTCCTGGTCTACCTAGTGGACCGAGCCTGGTAATGTGATTTTGATGTTGTAGGGCGCCTTTAAACCAGAGCTGATGCTCTTGGTAAGTTAGTGGAATTTCAATGTCCTCGAAAGGAACGTATTCTGTTGGATTATCCTCTACTCTGTAAAAGTGAAACACATGCGATACTGCATTTGCTTCAGTAAAGATTATCCAAGAATAGAATACCTGTCTGCCGATATTCGTGTGCCTCTGTGACAAAAATTACCCTACCCCCTCTTGATGATAGGCCATTCGTTATAAGCTTTATAGCAATGGTTTTCCTTAAGTTTTCCGGGATGATTATAACATCTGGGTCGGTTTCTTGGAAACCTGTAATGTATTAACCCGGTCGGGCTGCAGCTCCACCGGTTGCGTTATTGCCTGCCGGTCCAATGTTCTCGGTGTCGCTATCCGACATTTTGTTGGCTGAAAGTTTGTAGAGCAAGTTTCAAGGAGACAACGATAAGGTGCACAATTTTTTGGAACACTGTATCCTCCAACGTTGAACAAACGAAAAACTAATACATAGGATTTTCGTCCTACTCAGTAATGGTGGATATTTTATCCTTTTACCCACTCCAGACATCTATTGGAGTATTTTACGGGAAAAAGGGGTCTCTGTGAAAAGCACAACTGAGTTACTCTAGTATCTAGCGTTAAATTAGTGCCTTACCAAACGTTGGGCGCCATGTAGTGTAGTTCCTATATTCCCAATAGGCTCTGCGCATTGGAATAATGTATCCTATAGATTTGACGTAGGACTTAGGTCGACTAGGTCTCTATCGGATATATTAGACTTGATTGTGAGTGCCAGCTAGCTCAGAGGTCACTAGAAACTTTCTTGAATAAACAAGAAGGGATTAGTTTCTGACGACCGCATAAACATGACAACTTTGTTTCCACAAGAATAAAACTGATCTCCAGAGTCGTGGAAACAATAGATAGATATTTCTCTAGTCAATCGTGCATGCTTCGTTTCATCAGAGGTGTAGTGAAATAGAGAGACAGGTGTTTTCAATAAAAGGGTTTATTGAACAGTCTTCTTTCTCAAGCAAGTAAAGTGAACTGCTACAATCGTTATACTGGTTGCAAAGTACAATGCCTCAAGTAAGAAGAGTATTATAAAATAATACTGTAAAAGCACCCTTTGGTTTCTAGACCATAGATAAATACATATATAAATAACAAAGGCTAAAAAGTACTCAACTGGTGCTTCTAAAATACGCCTATGCCAATATACCTAACCTAGGTCTAGTACGAGGGAAGAAGTAAGTGAGGTATAGCATAGGTTTAGTTTGTCTTTGCCAAGAATCTAACCAAGATTTCTCTTAGGGTCTAATCAGCTCCGTACCTTGGTTTTAGAATGAAGGAAGTCTGGTATCTCTGTCTCAGGACTCGATATCCCAACACCCCACGTGGGGAGCTTGGAAACACTGGAGCTGGATTCTCAGCGAGAGAAAAGGCAGCTTCTCTGTCAGTGTGTCAGCTGGAGGGTTGGCTTCCTCCGGCACTTGCTGTAGCGAGCTGCGTCGGGCAAGTAGATAGTCAAGCTGCTCCTAACCACTGTGTGTTTGCCAGGGCAAGTGTAGGCATATTTATACCTTGAAGGTGCCTAGTTTGACATAATAACGTAATTAAAGAACCCCAAGGGAATGGTAGTTCTTTGAAAACTCCATGATTTCTAGGACAAATCAATATTCAAGCAAGGGGATGTCACTTACTGCTGAAGCTGAGTTTTCCAAGAAATCGTTGTGGCTATTTGGAACTAGTGGAAGTAGCCATGCCTGTATTTGGGCTGAATGGGTTATGTCTAAATATGGGTATGATTTCTATGCCTATATAAGGGCAATGTGAATTGTACCTATATAAGGGAATGAATCGGTAAATTACGCTAGGATTCTAAAATGCTACACAATACTATAAGGCAGCCCTGCTGTCTTTGTCAAGGTGTCTCCACATTAGTAAAAACAGCCATGTCGTAATTCAACATTGCACCTTCATTGAAATCAATGGGAACAGTACTAATTTTCAAAATGATGCATTGCAGAACCAACATCTACATTCGAAGATATAGCCTTAAAAATCAAAACATGAGTCTCTGAGTCTTCCTTGAACTGTTATCAGACCGCAGTGATAGGACCAACCAAAAGGGGTCTCCACACTTGCGTGCCAAAGATCAGAAACTCCAGCTCCAGAAGTGCTTTCAAACAAGGCAAATCTCTCTTGGGTCATTATTATAAGGTACCAGGATATTTTGGGTTTTTAAGGCCATGGGGAGGACTGCTGTACCTCATGCAGCCTTCCAAACACTTTCCAGTAATCATTGGTGGTAAACTGTTTTTGCTAGGGCACTACAGAAGAAAACATATACGTTTCAGCCCCCTTGCAGGGGATTATGGGGCCAAAGCAGTGCATATTTTATGAGCCACTTCTGCATTGCCTCATACATGAAGTTGTGATCCTTTTTCTTTTGGTTCCTTGTTCATTGGGAGTCTTGGTCTTATCTGGGGAGCCCACAGCTATAGTGGGTTTAAAAAAATATATTTATTGTAAAGGCAGCATGGGGAGCCCACTCCGACACTGCCAAGCCGGCTTATTTCTTCTGCTCCCAACACAGCTGGAGCACGTTCTCCTTTTCCTGTCGGCTGCAGGCAGAAGCTGTGCACTATCCCCTCCCACAGTGAGCACAGACAGGGAGCTGAAAGGTCGGTGTGACCAGCAGCACCCAGACATGGGAAGGGGGGCACACAACACAGTCCCAGTGAATGGGCTCCCCGAGATCCACTGCTGATGTACCTTCCCACCGGGAGATTGTGGTCCCTAGTGGAAAAGCCTGCTCTCAGGGATGGGCACAATGCCCCCTTCTCAATAATCATAGATCCATGTTGATGAATCAAACCCCAGGACTCAGCACACAATGGGGTAGAGCCACATGCCTCATGCATCATTCTCTTCCTGGTGTCCCATGGGGGGCTGGTTGTATCTCAGGCCTCCTAAGGCCAATATGCTCAAGGATGGTGCTGTTTTTCTCCAGGCGGTGAGTTCCATACACCAGAAGACTCCTATTCAGGCCAACTGGCCTCTAAACGAAATGTTCATGTGAAGCTTGATTGTATCAAGGCTCCTCGTGCCAGACCTGTCCTCTCCCTGGCTCCTGGGTCTCTTCTCCCGCTTATGGGGGCCCTTTACACAGCCTCAATGCCGCCAACAATCAGCACATTATCCTTGCTTTACTCCCTACAGCCTCAAGGCTACTGGCAGGGCACATGTATGTCAACGGAGTCAAGGGTTAGTCCACAGAGGTTCCAAGGGAACCATCCAGGTTCCCTCAAGCAGGTCCACTCCCCCAACCATTCCTCAGGTTGCATAAGGGGGACAGTACCACTGGCCCTGGAGAGACCAATCCTAGTCCTGGGGTCAGCTGGAGTCAATACCCTAAGGTCCATCCTTATAGGGCATCAGATGGCTTCTCCGTCTAGCTGGGCATTCTGTCACTCTCATCGCTACCATGTCCAGTGTCTTCTCATCTATCTCTCCTTTGTGCATGTAAGGAGCTCCTGTGAGAGCCTCAGTTACACCCCTAGATGACACAGCCACCCTTCCTAGCAACACTTCATAGCCCCTCCTGTGTTCCCACTAGAGGTCTAGTGATCCTCCTTTGTTCCGGTGGGCCTGTGTTGTCCTAGTCCAGAAACAGTATTGTTATACAGTTCCTACAAATATAGCAGGACTTTGTATTAAACCAACATGAACTTTATAGTATAGAGACTTAGTCCACAAATACCATCTGTGAGTGTTGGTGGGTTTCGGCTACCTCACAGTACTATATCTTCCCTCTAAACCAACCAGGGTAACAGATGTTGTTGGAAACCTTGAACATGACAGTCTGATTCCCAAGGAATCTGTGGCAACAGATCTCACCCTTTCGTTTGTCACTCTTGCACGCCCAAAGTAAACACAAGAAAAATATGGCAATGCATTTTCAAACATTTATTGGAATGATTATATTCTTGCATATAAAGCATGTGTTGTGATTATTAGAAATTTGAGACATGTTACAGTAATCAGGATTGTTAGAATGGTAAACAGTATGAACATTTCAACCATGTTAATTGTTGCTAATGTTTTCCTACTCCTATCTACACCTACACTTTACGAAAGAGAGCTTAGCAACAGCATTATTCGGTCAGATAAACTGGGATAGTCTAATTACCATATCTTGGTGTCAGGTGTCAGGAAGCCGGTCGCAGTGCACATATTTTCTTGTTTAGCAGGATGAAGGTCAGAGTCAGCAGGGCTGCACCTCAGTCAGAGTCTTCAGCGGTTCCATGATCATTCCCAACATGAATATGCTCCTCTCAAAGAGCCTTAGCACATAAGCTGTTTACATGATCAAAAGCGGTTCTTATCAACTGTGGCAGAGGCACAGAGCAGCTCATTCGATTTCATCTAGCTAAAATGCGGTGTCTCCTAATGAGCACAGAAAGGAATAAAATGGTGGCTTTGAATTCTTCATGTATGACCCTGGAACTAACTGTACAGATGAAAGGGCATCAGTCGGTCCAGTGAGGACATGGCCTGGCAGTTTGGGCTGGACTGTTCCCATGAGGAGCAGGGTCAATGCTGATTTGTATATGGCTGGGTTGAAACTGGGGCGGCATAGTGAGCAAAAGAGCAATGGGTTCAACCAAGATCTCAACTTGAGGAGAGTGGTTGAAACGTTTCCCTGCTCCATCCATCATCTTGTTATGTTTGCTATTTTCACCCTAAGTGACAATGGTTATGCCCAGAAGTAGGTTCCTTTCTCGCTGTGCCACTGGATTCAAGCTAGCCTGGCTGATAAGGAGTGATATCCCAGAACCGGTCCCAGGATGCTTGCTTCTGGTGCAGGGAGGACCTGGCATAGAATTTCGAGCTGGACTGTTCCTACGAGTAGCATGGTCAAAACTGATTTGCATATGGCTGGGTCCAAACTGGGGTGGCATAGTGAGCAAAAGAACGATGGATTCAACCCAGATTCCTTGACTTCGAGTGAGTGGTTGAAAAGTTTCAGCACTCCGACCATCATCTTGTTGTGTTTGCTATATTTGCCCTAAATGGCCATGGGTTTGCCCAGATGTGGGTCTCTTGCTCGTTGTGCTGCTGGATTCTAGCTAGCCTAGATGATGAGGGTTGATACCTGAAACAGGTCCCAGGCTGCCTGTTTCCTGCCTATCCAGGGAGGACCTGACCTGGCAGTTTGGGCTGTTCCCATGAGGAGCAGGATCAAGACTGATTTGCATATGGCTGAGCCCAAACTGGGGTGGCAAAGTGTAGTAAAGTACTCCTTTTGGCATGGTCACCTCCACTTTTTGCCCGACTCTGAATGCAGGTGTCACTGAAAGTGCACTCCGTCTCTGCTAATCAGGTTCCCAGTGTCTGTGTTCTTTCCCAATATTGTACCTTTGGTTCCACAATTGGCACACCTCTGGCTCACATATAAGTCCCTTGGTTAAGGTACCAGTGGTACCAAGGGCAATGTGACTAGAGAGTGTTTCTAACAACCGCAGCATGTATTATGCCACCCTAAGAGACCCCTCATCAAACACATCTACACTGCCACTGCAGCATGCATGGTTTGTTGCAACTAAATGTGGAGTCGACCTGGCACACATCCCTGTGTGTGTGCCAGGCCTGCAGGCACTGCCAAAGGCATAGGTAAGTCACCCCTACAGCAGGCCTTACAGCAGTGAGGCAGAGTGCACTATACCTCTGGTGAGGGTATAACGTCATGAGCAGATATGGCCCTATATTGTCTAAGTCTATTCTTAGGCATTATAAATACATGGTGAAGCCATACCGAGAAAATGGTCTGGGAGCTTGTCAATTACGAGTTCCACAGCTCCATGATGGCTTCACCGAATCTCAAGATGTTTGGTACCAAACATCTCAGATTAATGATCCCATGCTGATGCCAGTGTTGGATTAATTAATAAATGCACTCAGAGGGCACCTCTGAGGTACCCCTGAAAACCTAACCAACTGCTGGTGTGTAGCTGACTGTTCTGCACCAGCATGCCACTTCCAGAAATGTTTCTGACCCCAAGAGGGGGTGAGCATTGTGCTCTCATGGGTCAGAAACAAAGCCTGATCTGGGTGGAGGTGCTTCACACCTACACCCAAGCAGGAACAGCATTCAAGGAAGGTGAGTCTTAAAGACTTCCTTACATTTGTTATGCTTGCCAGGGCCTCTCCAGCTAGTGAAGATGCCCTCCCTCCTGACCAAGCCCAACTTTTGGCAGCAAGGTCATAAAGAAAATTAGTAATCAGGAGAGCTGAACTGATCCCCTCCTTTGAAAATCCTCCATATTGGTTGTGAGAATGTTATCCAATATGATTAGTGGTATGCCTCCTCGCCAAAGGAAGTGTACATACAAAGGGTGTAGTCACCTTAAAGGTAAGTAGCGCATTGGCTATTACCTGCCAGTTCCTGTAACAACCCTAAATTGAGTAATTAGGGGCACCCCTGAAAGTTGATCCTCAGCTTCTTGGCAACCTAAAGAAGAAGATGGACCAAAGAGCTGTGCAATAGTGAAGACACCAGATGATAACTGACCTGCCCCAGCCCTACCGGCTTGTCTTCAGTCCTCGAAGAGACCTGCACCAAAAAACGACTTGTCCTGCAGGTCCAGCGACCTCCACAACCATGGGAGTATGACCATGGGAGTAAAGACCAAGAACTCCGGAAGATAGTGGCCCTGTCTACAAAGAAACCAACAAAAAGAACTGCAGTACCCTGCTGAACCACACAACCATACATCTCCGGACCTACATCTGCACCTGATGCCTCCAACCCGAGTCAAAATGGCCCACTGATTCTAAGACTGTTCCCCAGCAGTACTGAGCTCGAGTTCGCTCTAGAGTGGCCTCTCCTGGACTCCACGAGGATGCCTGTAGCCCCCACACAAAGAACCCCCTAACCACGACCGGCTCCTGTAAGGATCTCCCCACTTCAAAGTACATCCCTGCACATGCAGCCACCAGGCCTTGGGGAGCCCGACAGATGATGCCCAGGTGCCCTTCAACATCTTGTCACAACACTACCATACCCAAAACCTTGCAATGCATCTTCCTCAACGTCTGCTCCCTCCACAGACACACCACAGAAATCTGGAACCACCTCGCCAGCACCAGCCCTGACGTCGCTTTGATCATAGAAACCTGGATGAACGCCGCCTCTGGACAAGACATCGAGATCGCCATCCCGAAGATCAAGGCCCTCTACGACAACTTCAGCGAATTGACGACGAGCACCAACCCCCTACCGAACGCCGCCGATAAATCGACCATCGCGTCCTGGGATCCCGCTACCATCGAACTCATCACAGCTACCATGAAGAAAACCCACTCAGGAGCTTCCAAGGACCCCTGCCCACCGCACATCTTCTATAGAGCCGCCACTGTCATCGCACACAAACTAGAAAGCACCATTAACGCCTCCCTTAAATCAGGCATCTGCCCAGACGACTGGAAGGTCGGGCAGAGGTAAAACCCCTCCTCAAGAAACCATCGGCCTACCCAACGGACCTGAAAAACTACCGGCCCATCTCTCTCCTCCCCTTTGCGGCCAGAGTCACAGAGAGAGACTCATAAACGCCCAGCTGACCTCCTTCATGGAAGAGAACTCCATCCCGGACGCCTCCCAGTCTGGATTCCGCAGCAACCACAGCACCAGAACCGCCCTCCTCGCCGCCACTGACGACGTATGCATGCTACTCGACAAAGGAACATGTTGTATTCTCTCCACTTATGTTTTGCCCTATCTCTTTAAGCTTAACATTCCATTTTCCTGATGTCATTTTCCACTGTGCTCTGCCCAGTCAGTTAGCTCTCTGCTTCCTGATGGGATCACCAGCTTTTCTCTGTAGTGCATAATAAATGCCTTATAACTCTTCATTGGCCTCCTAACTTCCTTTACATCAGAACACACCGCTGCCCTAATCCTTCTAGACCTCTCCGCAGCCTTCGACACCGTTTCACATCGCACTCTCGCATCCAGAATACAGGACGCCGGAATACAAGGAGCTGCCCTCGACTGGATCCAATCCTTCCTCTCCGGCAGAACCAGGAGGATCCAACTCCCTCCCTTCCTCTCCAATCCCACAGAAGTCAACTGCGGAGTACCCCAGGGATTCACTCAGCCCCATGCTCTTCAACATCTAAATGGTCCTCCTCGCCCCCATCGTCAAACCGCATGGGCTCAGCATCGTATCCTACGCCGATGACACCCAGCTCATCCTCTCGCTCACGAAGAACACCGAAGACACCAGACTCTGTTTCCAGGAAGATATAAAGAACGTGGCAGCCTGGGTGAAGGACAGCTGCCTGAAGCTAAACTCATAGAAGACCAAGGTCCTCATCCTTGGTCCCTGCACCTCTGCCTGGGACAACACCAGGTGGCCCTCTGCCCTTGGGAACCCATCCTCTCCTACAGGCCACGCTCGGAACTTCAGCATCATCCTTGACTCCTCCCTCTCCATGAACCACCAGATCAACGTTGTCGCCTACGCCAGTTTCAACTGCCTTTGCATCCTCCGTAAGACCTTCAAATGGATCCCACCATCTGCGGAAGGACCGTCACCCACGCACTCATCACCAGCAGACTGGACTAAGGCAACGCCCTCCACGCCGAAATCAACAGAACTCTTCTGCGCAGACTCCAGACCATCCAGAATGCCGCAGCAAGACTCGTCCTCGGGACACCGCGCCGTGAGCACATGACCCAAAACCTACGAGGGCTCCACTGGCTCGCCGTCGAGAAGAGGATCACCTTCAAACTCCTCACCCACACCTACAAATCCCTCCACAACATTGGACTCAAATACCTCAACGAGAGAGTATCCTTCCACGCACCCAAGAGGAACCTCCGCTCTGCCGACCTCGCCATTGCAGAGGTCCCCTGCATCCGCAGAAACAGAACCGGCGGGAGAGCTTTCTCCTACATCCCAGTCAAAACCTGAAACAAGCTCACTGTGAACATCAGATGCTCCCGACCCTGCACACGTTCAGGAAGGACCTCAAGCCCTGGCTCTTCGACTGATCCAGAGCTACCCCCCTAACTCCCTAGCGCCTTGTGACCCTCAGGTGAGAAGTGCGCTATATAAACCCCTGATTGATTGATTGATTGAAGAGGCATCGCCATTGCCCACAAATCCTACCTCTGAGTGAGCACCCACACCAACGAGCTGACAAACCTGATTGAACACCTACACTTCAATATACAGACCAACCCAACCATCGCCCTCTGGGGCACCGTCATCTACAGACTCCCAGGACCCCGTGCACCTTTCACCGACTCCATCACCGACATCATCACCCTGCAAGCCATCGTCTCCACCGACGACACCTTTCTGAGAGACCTCAACTTCCTCCTCGACAACCCCCAAGAGACTCCAACACCACCTCTCTCCTGGACAACCGCCGCAATATTGGACTCAAACAGATCGTACCAGAACCCACGTACTCAGCAGAACACATCCTCGACCCCATCTTCACAGCGAGAAACTCCATCACCTTCAGCTACACCTCCAAACTCCCATGAACAGACCACTGATGCATCCACTTCACCTTCAAAACAACAATCACCTGCAAACCTCCACACCAGGTCTCACGCAGAAGCGGAAATAAGAACTCCGACGATAAGCTTACTGCCTCCCTCACCAGCTCTGCTCTAACCACCATGAACGACAACCGCAGCTCGCACCCTGCACAAATGGGTCATCAAGAAAACCACCAACACACTCGCCAAGAGAGCTAGCTGGTTCTCCACCGAACTCAAAGAATCCAGGCGAACCTGCAGATGCCTCAAAAAGATCTGGAGAAACTCCAAAACAACAGTAGCACATGACAGCTTCAAAGCAGCCACCACTGCCCACCACCAGCTCATCAGAAACACCAGGAAGAAGGCACTCCAGGATAGAATCTCCACCCACGCACACAACAACAATGAACTTTGAGCATCATCAAAGAGTTCACTCAACCCAACAGTAAGACTACAGATATCCCCGCTCCCAGGACCTCTGCAGCAAACTCAGCTCCTACTTCCACCACACAATCAAGACCATCTATGGCAACTTCAATGACGAAAACCAACACGTGAAACCCACACTTCCCACTCTCAACACCACGCAGCCAACACTTGACAGCTGGACTGCTCTCTCCACGGAAGACACCCGGAAGATAATGAAGTCATTCCACACCGGGGCTCCCACGGACTCCTGCCCCCCTCATATCTATTACAGAGCCACTGACATCATCACCACTGAGCATCGCCAAACCATCAACCACTCCCCTGAGACCACCTCCTTCCCCAATGACTGGAAACATGCCGAGATCAACCCTCTCCTGAAGAAACCCTTGGCGGACCCCACGGACCTCGAAAACCTCAGGCTTATCTCTATACTCCCGTTTCTGGCGAAAGTCATCGAAAATCCCTCAACAGCCAGCTCACCTCCTTCATTGAAGAAATCAAGATCCTCAACACCTCCCAATCCAGCTTCAGGAAAAACCACACCACCGAAACTGCTCTCCTCGCCACAACAGACATCTGCTTCCTCCTCAACAGAGGGGAGACTGTGGCCCTCATTCTTCTGGCCCTCTCAGCAGCCTTTAACACAGTCTCTCACCGCACCATACCAAGCAGACTCCACAATGCAGGGATCCCGGACAAGGCCCTCAACTGGATCCGCTCACTCCTCTCTGGCAGGACGCAGCGGCTCAGACTCCCACCCTTCCTCACGGATCCCACACCGATCACGTGCAGAGTTCCCTAAGTATACTCCATCGGCCATACCCTGTTCAGCAGCTATATGGCCCCACTCGCCCCCATCGTCAGATCTCACGAGCTCAACATTGTATCCTATGCAGACGACACCCAATTCATCCTCACCCTATCCAAAAAAACAATGTATCCAAACTTAACTTTCAAGGAGGAATGGAAGCAGTCTCCAAGTGGATGAAGAGCAGCTACCTACAACTCAACCCGGAACGAAGTATTCATCATGGGCCCACACCCCGGCCCTTGGAACAACACCTGGTGTCCCCCCACCCTCGGGAACCCGCTTACCCCCACGGACCACGCACGCAACCTCTAAATCATCTTGGACTCCGAACACAAAATGGACCGCCAAATCAACGCCGTCTTATCCTCCTGTTTCCACACCCTATGACTCCAGCGAAAGAACTTCAAATGGATCCCGCTTGAACACAGAAAAACTGTCATCCACGCCCTCATCAGCAGCAGATTCGACTACGGCAACGTTCTCTATGTCGGAATCAACAAGAACCTCACCTGTACGGACCCGACTACAACACCGGACCCAAATACTTGAACTACAGACTCACATTCCACAAACACCAAAGACCTCTCCGCTCAGCCCAGCTCTCCCTTGCTACGGTGCCTCGGATCAAAAACACCCGAACAGAAGGTCGTTCCTTCTCCTTCCTCGCGGCCAAGACATGGAACAACCTCCTGCTCCTACTCAGACAAAGTGTTAGCGCCGCCTCTGTGGCACGTGTTCTAGGGCCCGCCCCCACTGTGGTACAATGTGGGAAACAAAATTTTCCTGGTGCTAAATGGTGGCTGTAGTGTCCTGTTAATGTACTTTAAGCACTGCAATATGTTGTCTTTGAATTTTCCTTTCATTGTTCATTTTCCTTTATATGTTCTCCTTTTTCCCTGCTGAATGTACCTATAGGGGACTACATATCCCAGAATCCCCACACAGCAGTCACTTTGGGTGTGGTTGCCTATGGGTGTGGTCTGCCTATAAAAGGAGCCACACTCATTGGGCGTGACTCACTACTCTGGATCCTGTGTGGAAGCATCCTCTCTCTCTTCTGCTGACTTGTGAGTTCATTCCAATTTACTTTGAGCCTGCAGGTAAGCCTCTGTTGTTTGAAGGCAACAGAGTAACTTCATTTCCTTGTTGGGATTCGGTGCACTTTGGAGCTCATTTGCTGCATTTAGTGTTTTGGCAGAACACTATTGTGCGCTTTGGGGCTTATTTTGCGAACTACATTTTGGCAAGCATACAACAGTGCGCTCTGGAGTTTATTTTGACTATTGTATGATTACACTCACACTGTTGATTGCGCGTTTTGGAATTCATTAAAACATTGTGTTGTCAAGCATTAGGTCCAGCATTATGATTTAGAGCTCTGGCTCATTTTTGCATATTAAGTTGGTGAACATAGGGACTAGAGCTCTGGGTCCATTTAATATAGTGTATGTGGAACTTTCGGATTAGCCCTTTGGTACTTTTAGTATGTTGATTTTTCAAGCGCTTGGGCAAGCTTGCACAGGGGCTCATGTGTGTACTGTGTCATAATTACGAGTATATGCTCTGTATATTATTGAACTTTACTGGTAGGAAGGTGTGATTGTAACCCATTCCTTGAAAGAGTATTTTCTGTATAACTTGTATAATGGGCTCATGATAAAGTAGATACTCATTAGCAATAAGACTCCTCGTAGCAGAGAATTATTTATACTGATTGTTATTGTTTGTATGTTTATCTGTTTGTTTTACAGGTCTCCCTCCCAGCTGTTCCCTTCCTCAAACCCTTCCCCCCACTTGGTCACTCTAACTTTCAGTGCTGTGATAGCATCCTGAATTGGAGGTACCGAGAGGTGGGCCCATAGAGCAACGTACAGTCTCCGAGGAAGTGGCGCACTGACACAAACACCAATACACTCCAATTTCACAAAGGACCTCAAGACCTGGCTCTTCGACAGATCTCCTTGAACATCCTGGACCATTGCTATTTAGATGCTTGGAATGACTGAGACGTGATTCTACTACTTATGTCATGCCAACACTATTTCACGTTCTCATGGCCAAGAGGATGGCCTAATGGTACAGTAATAATAAAAATGTATTGCAATACTGATGCTACATGCTTGTCGTGCCCAATAACAATACAGTGAACCTTCTAAGAACCACTGACACTGTGTCAATACATGTATTAAATTATGCAGAGATGTGTCAGTATTGTCTTGTCATATGTATTGCAGTACTGAAGAAACTGCCAACACTGTCCCATTAAATGTTTCCTAATTCTGAAGACAACTGACAGTACAGTCTCATTACATGTATTGCAACAAAGCTGAGTAATGCAGTGCTGTTCCATTAAATGTATGGCATAACCACAGAGAAACACCTGTTTATTGCATTACATGCATTGCAGTGCTAGAAAGAACTTCATGAACTGCCATCGTAAATGTATCATAATAATATAGAGCAGATACAGACTGTGAATCCTAGTTCCTTGGGTTCCAGGGAGTCAAAAGTTCATAGGCTCCAAATGTAACAATTGGAATGATTTACCAGGGTAATACTAAGGCCCTAGTAATGCTGGACCTCAAACTGAAATGACAACGTAACCCTCTTTAGCACATAACCTTCAATCCTGGGCTTATATTGTGTGGCTTAGACACTCAAAATTCAGAAGGACAATTGTATACCTTCTAATAGCTGATTTTTTTGTCAGTGCTCTATGTTATAAAAAAGACTTTGATATATAGAAGCAAAATATTCTATAAATAAAACAATGATTAGCAAAGAAAACCAGAAATATCTATCTGCTTCCGGCCAGAGGTACCACCCAAACACATATAGTGCTTAGGCACTAATCCCTGTAGGTTTTCTTAACCAGAAATAGTAGCTCAAATCTCACTTTAAAGCCAAAAGTTCTTTGTTACTACTTTGCAAAGTGGGATGTTTTGCCTGGCTGTTTCACTTGCATTACTTTACCAGTTGTCATTATGAGTGCAAATGTAATCTCTGATAATTTCTCTCATATTTCCTAAGTAAAATAAAACTATTGTAATGTTTGTTTCAAGTACTGGAATCTTAATTAATTTTGATGCACATTCTATGAAACCCTTCAAATCTTCTGAAATGCTTCTGGCCCAGCTCCCACTTCATAAAGAGTCAAGTCAAAGTAACTTTATTTCGGTCAACATGACCTAAAAAGTACAGAATTTACAGCGTTCATTTATGAAAATGCATCAGGAGAGTTAGAATAAAAACTCGTTGCATTTGTGAGAATTAAAAAAAGACACTATAAATAACATTATATAAATACCGAAGATCAATAATTTTTTGTTTTAAAAAGCAGAGTGGCTAGTATACAATGAAGTCACATCACATATCCATAGAAGATTTCATTTAAAGTGCATAGTGCTTTAAAAATAGATTAATCAATCTGAAACCATTAAAAAAGAACTGCATAAAGAACTAAAGAGCTGATTTAGATGTTGGCGGATCTGGTCCTGCCATCTCTTTTACAACAGTATTCCCGCCCGCCGACTTTGCAGTCCACCCTCTGTTTTGAGATGTTTGCTGGTCTTTGGAGGAAAGACAGTCAGAATCCCGCCACCTCCAGCAGAATATTGATCCCTTGTCGACAGCGTCAAAGGCAGAAGTGAGAGTCGGAGGGAGACTTGCCAAGTATACCACCGCCCCGATTACGATGTGCCTTTCCGTCAAGGCAACTGTGATGGGAGAACCTCCAATCTCTAGTTGGCGGGGTGAAGGAAAAAGAGGTGAAGACTTACCTTTCACTGTTTTCCACTTTCATTTCCATCTTGAACCCCATTGTCCATGTCCTTCCTGTGCTGCTGCTACCTCACAATGACACTCAGCAACCCTGTTGTCGCCGAAATCTAAGGTAGGCTTCTGTGTCACTTATCTCCTTATGAATCATTTGTTAGCATTTGCTATTACTGCACATATTTTTACATTGCTTTCACATGCAATTTTTTTATGTATCATGCATAAGTGTTCATCTTGCAACTCATCATGGTAAAATAAACACACCTGTATTGACACTTAAAAATTATTTATTTGGTTGTGGCGGTAGTTGTGGGTGTTGAGCTTGAGGTGTCTGTGGGTGCACATTCAATAGTGTGTGTATGTTGTTGATGTGTAATTCTACCTGTAAAAAATGGCTATTACATATTACCTTCATATATGTGTAGTAAGATAATGTTGAGTAGTAGTTACCTGTCTCCACACCACCCTAGCCTCACTCCATCAAGATTCCACTGCCAGGACACCATCAGCACAATGGGAACATCTAAATCGGCTATGTGCAAACCTGCTCGCCTGTCAGCAATGGAGTAATGTTAGCCAGCAGCGGATTCTGTCTGTTGCTGCAACATCTAAATACAGTGGGTGGAAAACCGTCAGCTCAACAGAGTACTTGGAACCCCAGCGGGATGACAGTAGTACTGCCAAGATCTAAATATGGGTTTAAGTGCCCACTAGGGCTTAGTAAATGTAAGTCTTTCAAGCGAATATGTAAGTGTTTACTGTATGTGGGAAGGAACACAGTTCTGTGGAGGCCAACTAGCCATTAGGCTAGTCTGTTGGAGGTATTAGCTGATTCTGTTGTCAATGCTAGAGAAAACACAATTCAGATGTACCTTATGAGCCACCAGTCCTGGTCACAAACATCCAGTGGCAGGGAAGCCTTCAAGTCTGGAAGCACAAACAATGGCCACTGAGGGTTCAGTCAATAATATCACTCAAATTGCTTGTAGGGTGTGGCAGGGCTTTTGCATATAATGCATAAGTGTTACCCAGGCCTTATTGTATGCAAACATGGAAGCATTAACCCATTTGGAGTTTAGGTGTGAATTAGGACCTATAAAACTAATATTCTGAATGGATATAGCAACTTTCAGAATCCTATTTGTGGAATACAGTGCTTCTCAGTTTTACTGGTATGCAGCTTCATCCTTGGAAATTGAGAATTTTTGAAACCAAGTACTCGTCGAAACAATTCTTACTGTTAGTCATCTGAACCATTCAAATTTGGGGATCCCCGGCAATCCTTGCAGGGCATGGGATATACTTGATCAGTGTATTCTGGGGTAATAGCACACTATACTTACTCTTCGGCTGCTTTGGGCCTGTGCAGATGGAGTACTTTGTGGTTCCTGACAGCAAGCAAAACTCTTTGGGGATGCATAAAGAGGGAGAGTGTTTTACAAAACCCTGAAAGAGGCATAGTGACTACTCCAAATACTACAGAAACCATACCCCACCCACAGGATCAACTATCTTAAGGCAGGATAAAAAATAATCGAAAATGTGCAGTCTTCCAGTCCCGACATAGAGCTGGGCAGCTATTGCACAGAGCCAGCCTTTATCTTGAATGCCTGACACACGTAGAGTCGACCTAACCTTTTACTCAGATATGGCCACACATCTCACGCACAACCACAAAGGTATATATGCATGTTCCAGACGCTATGGAGTTAAAGGACCCCTGTAAGAGGGCAATGAATGGAACTTTTACATGGAGGACACTAGTAGACAGTTTTCCCAGAGATCCTCAGGCAAAATCGTCTGCCTCCTCAATAGAATTACGCAGCCACCACAATCAGTCTATCATAGCCTTGGAAGAGAGGGCAGTAGCCAGTCTGACAAAGAGGTGTGCCTAGGGTTGCACCCTTAACCTCAGAGCCCAGCTCTGGGTACTCAGCTCAGTAAAACGAAAATAACGTCAGTGGGTTTGTAGAATTGTCGAGCTCAGTGGGGGGAAATGACAGAGTCAACAGAACAAAGACACAGATCAGGCCAGAACCCCCTCAGTTATGCAGGGGACTTTCTGTCCCAACACTGTCTCATCAAAATATTTAGAAGATACATGTCAGTAATAATTCACAATGAATGTATCATGCCACTGAGGGTTTTGGTGATATGAGAACTCACCAGACCAAATGAAGAGTAGTTCTCAGTGGCCCACATACAAGGGAATTAATATTTATGTATTTACATTTTTATGTTGTTTCAGTTGGACGAAGAGCTCTAAAGATTTACATCGGAATCCACTCTAGATCATTTTCTAACACCTCCTTAACTACTGTATTTAAATTCTATGCTCATTACGAACATTAAAAATGAATGGCACTACTCCTGTAATAAAGCTATTACCACCTATAAAGTTTTTTATTATTAGTACCATTATGACAATTAAAGCTCTATTAATTTCAAAACTGCTATTTGCACTGCTTATATCAGCATTAAGGCTACTCGCAGTTCTAATACTACTATATTGTTGTATTGTTATAACTAAAAGTGATAGTTGTTATGATAGTATCATAAATACATATTCTTATTGTAAGCACTACTTCTCCTATGATACTACTAGTGTTAGTATACTTGCTGGTATTATTTCTGCTGCTAGTAATAATAATAATTCTATTAACAATGGTACTATATGCAACTTCAGTTGTGCCATTAATACCAGTACAACCACTACTGCTAGTACTATTACAACTTATACTACTGGTACTACTAGTAGTAGAAATTATACAATTATTAGCTGCATTACTACCAAAAGATGCACTGCCAATACCAACAGCTCAGGCATAACTAGTAATAGTACTACTAGAGATATTAGTATTTCTAATCCCACTATAAGCACTTAGAGAGTAATTCTACTACAACTACAACTAGTGTTACTAAAATACTACCATTACTGGTCATATCACACGAGGTATTAAAGGATTAAAGGAATTAAAGGAAAAATGTAAACACCATTTGAAATGGAAAATGATGTTGTATCCTAGTGTGGACAGGGGTATAGTTAGTAGGAGACCTAATGTGAACAAAATACGTGTTGCCAGTACACCCTTTTTTAAAATACAACTCGCGAACATTTCATTTCACTCTTGGGGCCAAACTCTGCCTGAACTCATCGTACCTTCGGCCTACAACAGCTCCGGATAGTCTCCCTCCCGCCGCCGCCATCCACTCGCGGCCGCTGTGTGGAGGGGGACTACAATCCCCAGCATTCAGTGCGACCGAACCGGAAGCCAGGAACGGGATTATCGCGCCGGGAGGCGCTTAAAGCCAACCACAGCCCCGCGTCACGGGAAGCGCGTGGGCAGCGCCGGACGAAGCCCAGGCCAAGGGCGGGCCCGTTTAAGCCCGTTCAAGACCGGTCAAGGACGGGACGGGCCACCCCCCTTTCAGCCGGGGGGTGGCATTGACTTGTGAGTACATTGTATCTTTATTGAGTGGGAACTCGCACAGCGTGGATAATCAATAGTTAAATTGTGGTAATGATTTGTAGCGTGCGATCGGATGATACACTGTCTAGCCCAACAGTGAGTGCACGAGGCTAATGAATTGGGAGGTCCCCCTTCCGGGAGGAGAACAATCCGATGCACAGCGTAAAGACCGTGGTCTTATTCAATGAACCAAATGATCCGAAGTCTGTGAGTGTGTATTAACACTTTTAATCTTCAACAAGTGAATATTCAAGCATATTCAGCTATATATCAACCAATCCAAAGACTGTCATTCAAAACATGGTAATCCATAAACACAAAATCCCCGATGCATTTCGGGCAAAAGCCCTTTTTCAAGGGAATGCTCTACAAG
This sequence comes from Lissotriton vulgaris, assembly GCF_964263255.1. NCBI lineage: Eukaryota > Metazoa > Chordata > Amphibia > Caudata > Salamandridae > Lissotriton > Lissotriton vulgaris. Next base: position 511,712,833 of record NC_141694.1, read on the forward strand.
AAAAACAAACGTAACCAAAATGAATGCTGAGTAATCTAAGTCAAAAAACGATCGAATTCTGTGAAACATAAGCCATCTTTTAAGTGACTAAACAAGAGGTGACATAAATGCGTCCTTATATCCGAGCGGTAAATGATAACAAATAACAGTGTCTGAAGGAAATGAGACCCGGGGTTCCAGAGGAGGTGACCAAATGGTGAAAGAAACTGGTAGAGGATATATAACGTCTAGAACCCTCGTGAACTAGAAATAAAATCGAAAGACACGCTAGCGTGCCACAGTGCTAAGCAAGGTGCTCCCAGACTGACTCACATGAGAAGGTTTCTCGTGAACATGAAATAAACTCGAAAGGCACGCAAGAGTGCCACAGTGCTAAAAAAAGTGCTCCTGGACTAACTCACGTGAAATGGTTTCTCGGGTGCCTCACGGCGTGCCAGAGTGTTGATACAATGAACGACAGGGTCTGACAAAGATATGTAAACAAACGAAGGACTCAGCGTGGAAGAGTAGTGGAAAGTGTGGAAGGACTATGGTGCTAGAAACGAACAAGAGGAAAAACAGTAGAAAAGGTCGCCATGTTGAAAGAGACAAATATGAAGTATAGAGGTGATAAAAAGGGACACATATGAGATATAGGGCTGATAAAAAGAAGATAAAGGTATATAAAAACAAAAACTGTTCAAAGGTAACAAAACATGTTCAAAGGTAACACAGGAATTCAATTCGATCGTTCAGCCCGTTGGGCGCCATCGTGGATAGGAGTCGGATCCAGTAGTTCTCGCGTTTCAGTAAGGTGTTCTTGTTGTTGTGTGTAGTTGGTACTTGTTCCAAAATCTGGAATTTCAGTTGAGCTACAGTGTGTCTAGATTCGGCAAAGTGCGAAGCCACAGTGGATTTTAGATTGATGGTGCGAATGTTACTTTTATGCTCTAAAATCCGAGTGCGGATTTTTCTTTCAGTGTGCCCCACATAGCATTTGCCGCACGGACATTTCAAAAGATAAATGACGTTGTTTGAGTTACATGTGGCGTTCACTTTGAGTTTGATGGGATACCCTTTCATGGGATGGCTGATGACATTGGCAGTAATACAGTTGTTACAGTTGGAACAGTTATAACAAGGTCTAAGTCCCATTGTGTCGACCAGAGGCAGCCTAAATGAAAATGTAGGCAAATTTTTGGACAAGTACTTGCAGCCTTTTGTTCTTGCCACCAGATCACACGTGAAAGATACCACTGATTTTTTACAAAAGATTGAACCCATCATGAACGAGCTTAAAGACACCCAGCTCATCATGTGTACGGTGGACGTATGTTCACTTTACACCTCCATTCCCCACGATGGAGGCATCGAATCCATTGAAGAGGCGCTGGCCTCATCTGATCTAGATACAGATTTCAAATTATTCTTGATGCAATTAACAATCTTTACACTATACCACAGTTATTTTTCAATCAATGACAAATGGATCCTTCAACTCAACGGTACCGCCATGGGAAATTCGGCAGCGCCTTGCTATGCTAATATCTATATGCGACAATTTGAGGAAATGCACATCTTGTGCCAACCCTGTTGGCAAATACATGGTCGACTGTACTTACGGTTCATCGACGACATTTTCCTTCTATGGGAAGGCAACACGGACACTTTGAATACTTTTTTGGAATCCTGGAATCGATTCAATGACAGAATTCAGTTCACTTGGGAATATAATGAGAGACTCATCCACTATCTGGATGTGGAAATCCATAGGAACCAAGGGGAATGGTCCACCACTGTGTACAGGAAGCCTACGGACAGAAATTCTACTTTGCATTACAGTAGTTTCCATCGTCCAAACCTCAAAAACAATTTACCGTATGCACAACTTCTGCGGATAAAACGAATTGTTTCCAACAAAGATGAATGCAAGAGGCAAATCCAAAACACCCTTGACAGACTTAAGGCTAGAGGATACCCTATCCCTATACTTGATCTAGCCAAGACAAGATGCGACAAAATTAGCAGGCCTGCATTGCTGCAACATAAACCTAAAGACAGTCCTGAACGTTTGATTGTTGTATCAAAATATTCCAAAACATCTTACCGCTTCCAGGCCATCATCAGAAAACACTGGTCCATCCTCACCCTGGAACCTGATTTCAGGGGCTTGTTCAATAGACCTCCCATCTTTGCATTTACACGGGGTAAGAATCTCAAAGAAATTATCTCTAAACCCTACAAAGACGATACACAGATGGTTTACAAAGGACTTAGACCTTGTTATAACTGTTCCAACTGTAACAACTGTATTACTGGCAATGTCATCAGCCATCCCATGAAAGGGTATCCCATCAAACTCAAAGTGAACGCCACATGTAACTCAAACAACGTCATTTATCTTTTGAAATGTCCGTGCGGCAAATGCTATGTGGGGCACACTGAAAGAAAAATCCGCACTCGGATTTTAGAGCATAAAAGTAACATTCGCACCATCAATCTAAAATCCACTGTGGCTTCGCACTTTGCCGAATCTAGACACACTGTAGCTCAACTGAAATTCCAGATTTTGGAACAAGTACCAACTACACACAACAACAAGAACACCTTACTGAAACGCGAGAACTACTGGATCCGACTCCTATCCACGATGGCGCCCAACGGGCTGAACGATCGAATTGAATTCCTGTGTTACCTTTGAACATGTTTTGTTACCTTTGAACAGTTTTTGTTTTTATATACCTTTATCTTCTTTTTATCAGCCCTATATCTCATATGTGTCCCTTTTTATCACCTCTATACTTCATATTTGTCTCTTTCAACATGGCGACCTTTTCTACTGTTTTTCCTCTTGTTCGTTTCTAGCACCATAGTCCTTCCACACTTTCCACTACTCTTCCACGCTGAGTCCTTCGTTTGTTTACATATCTTTGTCAGACCCTGTCGTTCATTGTATCAACACTCTGGCACGCCGTGAGGCACCCGAGAAACCATTTCACGTGAGTTAGTCCAGGAGCACTTTTTTTAGCACTGTGGCACTCTTGCGTGCCTTTCGAGTTTATTTCATGTTCACGAGAAACCTTCTCATGTGAGTCAGTCTGGGAGCACCTTGCTTAGCACTGTGGCACGCTAGCGTGTCTTTCGATTTTATTTCTAGTTCACGAGGGTTCTAGACGTTATATATCCTCTACCAGTTTCTTTCACCATTTGGTCACCTCCTCTGGAACCCCGGGTCTCATTTCCTTCAGACACTGTTATTTGTTATCATTTACCGCTCGGATATAAGGACGCATTTATGTCACCTCTTGTTTAGTCACTTAAAAGATGGCTTATGTTTCACAGAATTCGATCGTTTTTTGACTTAGATTACTCAGCATTCATTTTGGTTACGTTTGTTTTTCTTGTAGAGCATTCCCTTGAAAAAGGGCTTTTGCCCGAAATGCATCGGGGATTTTGTGTTTATGGATTACCATGTTTTGAATGACAGTCTTTGGATTGGTTGATATATAGCTGAATATGCTTGAATATTCACTTGTTGAAGATTAAAAGTGTTAATACACACTCACAGACTTCGGATCATTTGGTTCATTGAATAAGACCACGGTCTTTACGCTGTGCATCGGATTGTTCTCCTCCCGGAAGGGGGACCTCCCAATACATTGTATCTTTCCCTATTGCCATAGACTTGCTGGGTTTACATTCATGCCCCCTAAGGAGGCCAAGGGGAAAGCAGAGGTTGTTAACCTCACGGGAACTATGGACCAATTTATAACAAGGATGAACTGTGTTATCGATGAGGGGATCACGATTATGGAGCGGCGCGCATCCCAGGACCTCGCCATCGCAAGAAGGTCTTCAATGGGAAATATTGCTAATGCCCGGACTCTTGTCCATCAAGGCCTTAATAGTGGCATTGGTGCATCACCAATTATTGAACTCCCCACTTTACAGTTACCATCCCATGATACTTTGCATGCTTCCTCTGGAGAACAGTCCACGGTTTCTGAATCGTTATTGCTTTCTCCCCACAAATTGCCCACCGTGGCCAATGTAGTTAAGGTCCACAATACCAGACAACTGCGAGAGAGAAACCCAGGGGCAATTCCCAAGTACAAGCAAGGGCTGTCAACTAACATTGGGGGAAAGAAAAAGAAAGCCCCAAAAAATATTAGAGCAACTCCAGCTACACTGGAGCAGCCCGTTGTGGGTGACTCAGCAAGCCTAGTTCCACCCTTAGTTGATCCTACACCAACTAGGATGGTGCATCAGATCACAAGCGGGAGGTTAAGTCAAGGCGGCAGGGTAGGGGTGATGGACCCAGAGCCACCCGCTATATATGACACACTTAGTCTTCTCCTACGCCCGCTTGAGAATAGATTGGGCAAGATCGAACAGTATCTAAAAAGGATCGAGCGTGACTTTAAGGGAATTGCTAATTCCCTATTAAAGGATGCTACTCCCATGGCTACCCAATCACTAGCTAAAGTCAGTGGAACTAATGCCCCAGTTGTCCCGAAAGACCCGGTAGCATTGAACGTTGCCCATAAGGCTCCAGTTGTACCCCACAGCACGGATCCAATAGCAGCCAATGCAAGCAAACCTTGCCAGCATAATGTACCTCAGGTCAGTGAGGGTGGAGGGGTTCCCTTAGCCCAGGTTCCCAAGGGGAAAAATATTATAAATTTACCCCCGGAAGTATGTCCATTTGTGGTAATTCTAGCAGGGGTTCCAGAATTGGGCAAGCATGAGGTGGAGTCCCCTACAACATTGAGGAACAGGGTAGTCATTTGGTTAAACATAAACAGACCACTGCCCTTACATATTGTGTGTAAAATACTTATGGTCCGAAGGGTGCCATGGATTGGCCACCTGGACAAAAACATAAGGGGGGATTGCATTCTGGTTAATTTTAGCGACCCCAGATCTGTTGAGTATATTTGCAACTGGAGATACCCCAGCCCAGGAGCGACTATCCGCTCCCTCCCACTGTCTTATTTCTATCCCCCAGGTCATTTTACTTCATTAGCAGATGGCTGGACAGTGGTGCAGCGGAATGGGAAGCGTCCACCCCGGGGGGAGTTGGCAAGGGCCGTTCTTACCCTTGGACACTACCCCTACTCAAAATCGTTTCAACTGTTTGGAGGCTGTTGATTGACTCCAGGACAAGGTAGGAGTACTGATTAGCTCCTCTCCCCCCTGAGTGGATGCTCCCCCTCTCCCTCTGTATCATCTCAGTCTCAGGTCACAGAGTTACCAACTCTTGTTACAGCACCTCTGAGGGCTATTAACATTGGTAGTCAGGATTTACATCAATCTCCACCTGCTCTGATTTCCTGTAATGATCCCACCAATAATTTTAAACTGGTCTCGTGGAATGTGGCAGGACTGTGAAATAAGCTCTTATTACAGGACTGGAATGATTTTATTGATGGGTATGATATGTGTTTTTTTCAGGAAACTTGGTGTCTTGATCCCCTGTATAAGCCTGGTTTTTCTTGTTTTCATGTACCTGCTAGCTCGGTTGGCCGTGGTCGGGCTTGTGGCATGGGTAAGGATAGACCTTAACCTTGAGATTACGCACCACACGTGTCCAACATTAGATGTTATGAGACTTTCCATCAAGGGCATGAATGGCATTACCTCTTGGGAATTTTTTAATGTATACGCTAGAGGCACCCAAGGGGGGGCTACATCTTCCACCATTTCTGTTCTCTCTGACTTGCTCCAGTTGTGCCCTTCTGATTCCTTAGTTTTGGTTGCTGGTGACCTAAATTGCTCATTTGAGCCTCTGGCAGTAGATGACATCCTCTGAGTTAATGAGGAAGATGGGGCATTCCGTCCCTGTCCCTTATGCCAGTCAAGAGATGGTCACCTGTTGTTATCCAATTGAACGCCCTAACGATAGAATCAGGTCTGAGAGCTGTAAATGGGCGCACTATTTCTGATGCTCAGGGGGAAAACACATATAATAGGGTTTCCTGCGAAAGCAGAATTGACTATATATTGGTGGACAGGAGGGCATGGAAGTTAGTGGAGGAGGGGCGTGGCTTGGACGCCGATCGGGATGGCGGCGTGAGCTTGCAGCTCCGCGCAGGGTCCCGCTAATTCTCCTGAAATCAGCACCCGGAGCGACCCCTGGTCGGTCTGACTGGCCTACGAAGAAGTGGGGAGCCACTGGGGAGTGGCGGAAAGCACTTTTGGGGTTCGCTGGCCCCGTGGAGACATCGTAAGACGACGGCCGAGGTGTTGCCCGGAGTGTGAAGAAAATGGCGGCGGCACGGACCGCTGGCCTCGGAAACCGAAACTGAACGGAATTGGCTTCGACTGGCGGGGTGGCCCGCTTCTACGAGATCGGAGTCGTGGGAGCTGAAGATGCGGTCCTGAAGGCGGGGAGTTTGGTGCTCTGCATTTGTTCGGGCGACTGGGGGCGACCACTCGTCTCTACTCCTTCTCCCCCTCCCCCACCAACCGGACCTGGCGGCAGTGAGGTGAACGGCGCCGGTCCTCCAGCTCCCTGGAGTTGTGGGCATTGTGGTGGCACTCTGTCGAGATCATTGCTGAGACGCACGACCCAGTGGACGGTGGCAGTGGGGACTTGGCGAGGCCCTCTGCCCGGGCAGAGGCAACGGAGCAACCTAAGATGGCGGCTGCTGGGGGAGCGACTACCAAAGAGCAGGGCCAGGAGGAGATGGCCGCACTAACCCAGGTCGGCGAGGGCCCCCCGCCTATGATGGAGCAGGAGCAGAGGCTACACCGACGCTTGGATGCCATACTAGATGCTATCACCTCGACCAAGGAGGCATTGCAGCAGGACATTGCGCAGGTCGCTACGGGACTGGGGCTCCTGCGAGCGGATCACGCCAAGTTGGCGGATAAGGTGAAGGACCATGAACAGCTCTTATTGGACCTGAAACCGGCGGTGGTGACCGCGGAACATAAGATAACAGATATCCTGACCCGGCTGGACATGCTGGAACGACGGGCGGAGGATGCCGAAAGCCGTAACAGACGGAACAACGTGCGGGTCGTAGGCCTGCCGGAACGGATTGAGGGGGAGGACGCGGTGGCCTACATGGAGGAATGGTTCCGGACTGTGGTGGCGCCGGAGGGACTTAGGGCCGAATCGGTATTCTGAAATCGGAAAACGAGATGTAGCAAACAAACGCCGAAATAATACCGAATCGGTCGGCATCGGTAATGTGAATCGGTACGTACCGATTCGTCACGGACCGAATCGGAAAGTACCGATTCGGCTACCACCGAATCGGAAATAGCCGAGTCGGTAAAATCCGGCAATTAACGAATCGTAGGTATGAAAACACACCCATGGCCAAAAAGCCCATAGGAATGCATTGAAGAAACCGAATCGGTAAAATCCGATTTGGATAATACCGAATCGGATTTTACCGATTCGGTAATATCCGATTCGGTAAAAGCCGATTCGGCAAAAGCCGATTCAGCCAATGAGGTGGCTCCCCCTCCCCCACCCAAACAGGGAGTGGCAACCCTGGCAGGTGCAGCTAATTAAGAACTTTCTGGAGAGCCAGCCTGAGCTGAACACTCACAGTTAGCAGCAGTGGGAGTAGGAGGTAGTGAACTGTTCTGATCAAGATGGAGAGTGAGAGCCAGAAGTCCACCCAGAAGAGGAAGCCTAAGTTCAGCAGCATCGAGCTGCAGGTGTTGGTTGAGGAGGTGGTGAGGGTGCACCGCCAGCTATTTGGAAAGCTGTCCCTCAATGTGCCAGACAGCACCAAGAGGAGGATCTGGAGCGAAATCGCCCAAAAGGTGAATGCTGTGGGCGTCACCCCCAGGTCCCTGGATGAGCTGAAGAAGCGTTTCTATGACATCCGCAGCCTCACCAAACGGAAGATGGCAGAGATCCAGAGGCAGGCTGGAGGCACTGGTGGAGGCAGGAACCCGGCGCCACCCCTCACAGACCTCGAGGAAATGGTGTCCACCACCATTGAGAGGGAGAGCGTAACTGGAATTGGGACCCTGGACAGCTCAGCCAGAGCTACAGCTACAGGTAAGAAGCATGCGCATCATGACACACCCTACCAGACACCTCCCCATTAGACACAATGCATAGCCAAACCCCAGCACAGTACTGTAACCAACATACAAGAGACAAGCATCATGGTACATGTAGTCAGCAGAAGTTAGCAAAATATGGCAGTGCAGAATCACAAGACAGGAAACAGTGGAACACATTCTAAGGAGATGCAAGGACATGTGGAATGCTTTAATTGTACTGACTGTAATACATCGGCACTCAATTTACAAATGCTTCTTTGTACCTAGGGGCACCATCAGGTGGACAAACAATGACAACAGAGGCAGCAGCACCATCCACCACTGCACTCGCAGGGCCGAGCACCAGTCAGGCTGCCGAGGAGGAGGAGGACGAAAACACCATAGGGCTTGGTATGGAGGGAGACCTGGTAATAGACTTTGAAGCACTGCACTCCCCACAAATGCCGAGCACACCCCCCTTGCAGTTCTCCCCAGAGAACTCCCCCACAAGGGACCTCCTTCCACCTACACCAGCTCCTGCCACAATCATGGCTGTGGCACCAGTACACCCTGTCCTGGGAGCAGGGGCTCAGGCCCCGGCCAGCACCACACCCCCACCAGTGGCACCCCAGCCCACTCAGCAGGCCGGCAGCAGCAGTACCCGGCGCCGTGCCATTCCCACCACTGCAGCACCAGCACCGGAGGGCAGTGTCTTCCTGGGCCTCGAAGGAAATATGGTCAAGATCCAAAGGCAGCAGGCGAAATCCATCATGGCCTGCCAACGCCAGCTCCTGCAGCACAACGTGCAGATGGGGGAAATGGTGAAAGGATTTCAGGCCTTCGTGGATTCAAACAAGGAGGTAGCAGCAGGTTTAGGCAGGCTAACCACTGCCATAACCCAGTTATGTGGCAGACTGGAGGAGCATGAGGTGGTGCGCAGGCGGGATGCCCGGGTGCAGAACCGCACCATGAGCCGCCTTGCTGCGGCAACGGCACAACTCTGTCAGCGCAGTGCCAACATGGAGTCTAGTCTCACACAAAATACGGCAGAGATAACAAGGGGAATGGCCCGCATCACGACTGCAATGGAGGCCATGATCATCTCGAACACTGCAGCAAATCCTGCCCTGGACCTGGGGGATGCTGGGGACAGCAGCAGCCGCAGCAGCCCGGCCAGCGCTGCGTCAGAGCCACGCAGGAGCACCAGGCGCTCCGCAGATGCCGCTGGTCATTCTGAGGGGGCTGAGGGACACCCCAGTGGGGCTGCCAAGCGGTCAAAGAAATAGCCTTGCAAGGGCGGGTGAGGCAACCTGGACCTTGGACTTTTGTTTTCTTTGCCATTACACCTTTTTTTTGTTGCACATCAGTGCAGTAACTGTGTTGCAACAGTATTAAAAATTGTTTTTTCACAACAACCATTTAGCTGTCTTTGCATCTGTACTCACTCAGAAATAGTTTTCTGTAATCTCCTCACGTCTGTATCTGCCATCACTTGGCGTACACACCCCAGCTGGCTGTGTCAGTGGCACAGCTTCGTCGTCGTCATGGTCCTCGTAGTCAGACAACTCCACCTCAGTGCCCTTCTTCACCGCAAGGTTGTGTAACATTGCACATACAGCTATGATCTTGCAGCAGGTGATGGGGGTGTACTGCCTTGCACCTCCACTCTTGTGCAGGCATCTGAATCTACTTTTCCAGATGCCAAAGGTCCGTTCGACGACATTCCTTGTGCGTATGTGGGCCCGGTTATACCTCCTTTGGCTGGGTGTGGAGGGGTTGAGGTAGGGGGTGAGTATGAATGAGCGGAGGGCATATGCACTGTCGCCTGGAAGAGAAAGGGGTAACATTACACACATGCATACATGTATTCCACCTAGCTACTGTGTGTTATGGGGGTCTGATGATGTGTCTCACCTAGGAGGTATCCTTCACCAAATTCGCCAGCCATCAGCCGTGCATAGATGCCGCTCTGTTGGAAAATATAGGAGTCATGGGTACTCCCTGGAAATTTTGCTACCAGGTCTGTGATGGTGCACTTCGCATTGCAGATCACCTGCACGTTGATGGTGTGTGTAGACTTCCGATTGCGGTATATGTATTCTGTGTCCGCTGGTGGGCAAATCGGAATGTGCGTGCCATCTATGCAACCAATGATTTGGGGAAATTGTGCCATCTGGTAGAAGTCAGCTTTAGTTTGTAGCAGTTCTGCGTGGGTTGCAGGGAAAGAGATGTATTGGTCCATCCTGTGTATCATGGCGTCAAGGAATGTGTGGAAGAACCTTGACAGGCTGCTCTGGCTCACCCCTCCTGCCGCTGCAACTCCACTTTGATAGCTGCCAGACGCGAGCAGGTGTAGGCTGCATAGCACCTGGACGTGTGCTGGGATGGCGTGTGCCCTTGGGGTGTGTTGGTCCAAGAATGGTTTGAGGTCCCTGATGAGCTCAAGTATGGTGTCAGAGTCCAGCCTGTATCTCTGTAGGATCTCTGCCTCTGTGAGCATGAACAGGGTTATCCTCTGTCTGTAGACCTGTTCATTTCTTAGCCATTCCCTCTGTCCTTCCTGCTGTAGCCGTAGCCGCCTCGCAATGACATAAAAAGCTGCCATCCTGCAAGTTGCAATGCATTTTGGGGCTGTTTATATGGGTTGGAGTTGGTTACCACCTGATTGTAATCCATGGTAAATACCGAGTGAATTCTACCGAATTTGAGCCGATTTCGGTGTTTCTGTGCCTCCCTACATCTCCCCATCTGTCGGAATCGGGGAATTTCCCGATCGGTGATTCATACGAATCGGTATGTTCTCCGATTCGGCTCATGTCCGATTCGGTGTATCTACCGAATCGGTACATGGACCGAATCGGTTATTTTCCGATTCGGTGTGTCTACCGAATCGGTACATGGACCGAATCGGTTATTATCCGATTCGGTGTCACTACCGAATCGGTACATGGACCGAATCGGTTATTTTCCGATTCGGTGTGTCTACCGATTCGGTACATGGACCGATTCGGTTATTTTCCGATTCGGTGTGTCTACCGATTCGGTACATTGACCGATTCGGTGTTTGCATCCGATTCGGTGTGTTACCGATTCGTTACATATCCGATTTTCGGTATGTACGTATCGGTTTCTTTTCCATTCGGTACTCATTCCGAATCGGTTTTCACTCCGATTTTGATTTTTTTTTGTTCCCTACATCTCGATGGCTGTTTACCGATCGGTAAGGGCCAAAAATCGGTATTTTCGGCCGTTACCGATCGGTAACGGCCTACCTACATCGGGCCCTAACTTCCTTCTTTACATTGGAACGAGCCCACAGGGTGCCGGCTCGCCCGCCAGCGCTTGGCCGCCCCCCCCGACCGATGGTGGTGAGGCTCCTTCATTATAAGGACCGGGACCTCCTAATCCAGAGAGCTCGGGCTTCGGGCCCAAATGAGGTGGAAAACAGCAGGGTTACGATCTTCCCGGACTACACTCAGGCGGTCCAGAAGAATAGGGCATCATTTCTGGCAGTGAAAAAGGAACAGAGGGAGGAGGGCATTCAGTACTCCTTGCTCTTCCCGGCCAAGCTGCGGATAATCCTGGATGGGGCCACGCACTTTTTTCAGACCCCGGATGAAGCATGGCTGTGGTTGGAATCATACAGAGCTGGCACGGACAGGAGTCACAAAAGTCGGCGAGATCAACCTAAACCGCCTCGGGTCCGGCAGTCCCAAAGGATCCGCTCCCGCAATAGGCACCAGCGAGAGAAGCGGGAGGCCCAAATGGCTGCAGACAAGAGAGAGGCGCTCGCGGCGACGGCGGCCATTACAAGATCACAGCCGGAGAGTGAACTGGCAGCGACGGACTCTGGCGACGACGGCAGCAGGACCGGTGAGGAACTTTCGGAGGTGGAAAGCTTGAAGGGGCCGGTGGTCACCCCCCAGACATCTGATGGGATTTTTCATGGCTGATTTTTCATTGGGACTTGGACATGATTTTTGGTAGGGTGGCAATCCTGTTGGATCTGGGTGGGTTGCAGGGTAGGGTGCTGCGTTGGTATGGCGGGATGGAGAGCGCGGGGCGCGGGCTCCGCTAGCCGGGGTCGGCGATAACTCACCCCCCCCTGGGCCCTTAAGGCCTTCTGTGGTGGCGACCACAGGTTAGTCGGATGTGTGTTTGGTTTCAGGTTTGGATCGGGGCTGACACCGGGTTTGTGGGCTCTGTCCTGGGGAGTGGGGTTCGGGGAGTTTTCTTTTCAATAGTTTGTTCTGGGGGGGCAACTGCTATGGTGTGGACATTGACCGGCTGCATTTGAACTGGATCGCTCTATGCTGGTATGGGGACGTTACCTAATTTGAAATGCCTGACGTGGAATGTCCGAGGGCTGCGAACTATGGTCAAACGCCGCAAAGTGCATGCGTATTTGGTGAGGAGGGGGGTTCAGGTTGCCATGCTGCAGGAGACTCATTTAACGAAACAGGAATGCACCGCACTACAGAAGAGATGGCGGGGTCAGGTTTTTGGCACCACTTACTCAGCGTTCGCTAGAGGGGTACTGATATGGGTGAGGGCGGGGATACCGTTTCAGGTGCTGAATCAAGTGGTGGATCCCGAGGGCAGATATGTGGCGGTGGAGGGGAGGTTATATGGTCGGGATGTGGTTCTCAGCTGTGTATATGCTCCAAATGTTGATCAGGCCCGCTTTTTCGATGGTTTGTCCGGGTCCTTGGCCTCCTTCCTAGCGGGCCCTGTGATATTGGGGGGGGACTTTAATTCGATCACAGATGTGGCCTTAGACAGATCTCACCCTCCCTTGGTTGACTCCCCGGTACGCAAGCTAGCCATGCGTAGGAAGGACTGGCAAGATAGGTGGGGGCTGTTGGATGTGTGGCGGGAACAACACGGGGATGTTAGGGACTATTCCTTTTTCTCAGCACTCCATGCTCTACATGTTAGAATTGATTCGGTATTGTGTAGCGGGTCCTTAGCCCCATTGGTCTCTCATACGGAGTATCTGGCCAGGACCATTTCGGATCACAATCCTCTGCTGGTGCATGTCCAATGGCAGCGGGAGCGCTCGGCGATCCCAACATGGCGGCTCAGGCCCGACACGCTGGAGGACTCGGTGTTCAGTGACGCAGTCCAACAGGGCATTGATCAGTATTTCAGTGAGAATGAGGGCACAGCTACATGCAGGTCCACTGAATGGGATGCGATGAAAGTGGTGGTGAAAGGTGTATGCTTGGGTAGGTTTTCAAATGCGCGATTGTCGGTGCTGAATGCGCTTGCCAGTGCAGAAGAGAAACTCAGGGAACTGGAGCGGCGAAGGCCGACCCGACCGGAATTGCAGGCCCGGTTGATGGAGGCGAAGGAGGTGGTAGCCACCGAAACAGAACGGCTGCGGAGCTATGACTACAGGCAATATGCCATTAGAGCACATGATGAAAGGGATAAGGTGGGTACGCTCCTGGCCAGACTTGCTAATCCCGAACTCAGAGGCTGCCCGGTCCTAAGCATCAAAAATGCGCAGGGGGTAACGGTGTATTCCCAATCGGCGGTGCTGGAGTGCTTTCGGGCCTATTATGCGGAGCTGTACGAGAGTCAGCTGGGAGTAGAGGCCCACAAAATAGCGGCATATCTGGAGCCAGGGCAGCTTCCGGTCCTGGACGATGACGATGCAAAAACTTAGGTGGGCCTATCACGCTGGCCGAGATCAGGGCGGCCATTAAGCACATGGCGCGAAATAAAACGCCTGGTGTGGATGGCCTGCCTGTAGAGTTCTATCAGAAGTACGTTGATAGTTTGGCGCCCAGACTGTTGGTGGTGTACACGGAGGCTTACAGGTTGGGGGGTCTGCCCAGGTCAATGAGGGAAGCACTGATAGTGCCGTTGCTAAAGCCCGGCAGGGAAGCGACTGATGTGAGGTCCTACATGCCATTGTCCATGCTGACGGTGGACTACAAGATATTGAGCCGGATCTTGGCCACCAGGTTGGCCCCACACATGACCGGCCTGGTGCACAGGGACCAGGCGGGGTTTATCCCCACGAGAAGCACGGCGTTAAATATTCGTCGCCTGGTCGGGATATTGGATGGTACAGTGGATACGGATGGTGCCCAGGCGGTGTTGTCTGTAGACATTGAGAAGGCTTTCGATAGTTTGGAATGGGTCTATCTGGATGAAGTGCTAGTGAGGTTTGGTATTGGTGAAGGGTTCCGCAGGTGGACGAAGGTGCTGTATTCCTCGGCAACGGCGCGAGTACGCCTGGGCAATTTGGTGTCCGCGTCTTATCCAGTTGGTAGGGGAACGCGACAGGGGTGCTCCCTTTCCCCTCTTTTGTTCGCACTGGCGATGGAACCCTTGGCGGTGAGTGCCAGATCGGGGGACGGGTATGCAGGGATTGCAAGCGGTGGGCGGCTGCACCACATTTCGCTGTACGCGGATGACCTGCTGCTATATCTGGAGGACACGGAACGGGCTCTGGAAGGGGCGATGGGAATGCTGTCTGAGTTTGGCCGGTTGTCGGGCCTCAGGGTTAACTGGGCGAAGACCTGTGTCTTTCCGCTCCGCGCGGACACACCTTGCCCCGCACGTGACTTGGGGGTGGTCTGGGAGCCATCTTGCTTTACTTATTTGGGAGTCCGTATCTATCACGAGGCCGCGGACCTATTAGAGGGCAATATTGGACGGTGCGTACGGGCGCTGAGAGGTTGTATGTCCTTTTGGGCATCCCTCCCCCTGACGGTGTTAGGTAGGATTGCTCTGTTGAAAATGGTAGCGCTCCCACGACTCCTGTATTATTTTCGAACGCTGCCCGTTTGGATTCCTCAGAGGATCTTTCGGGACTTGCGGACGATGGTTATTGACTTCCTTTGGGGGCATGGCCGCCGTAGAGTGGCACTTAACACGTTGCTTCGCCCCAAGATTGAGGGGGGAATGGCCGTCCCTGATTTTGAGTTGTATTACCTGGCGGCGCAGCTTCAGGTTCTTACACAGCACGTGGCTAGGGTGTTCAGAGGGCCGGAGTGCGACCGAGAGTTGGGGATACAACGCCATGTCCTGGCCTATATCGTTATGCAGCAGAAATTGGAGCTGCGAGGCCTCACTATGGAGGAGCGGACGCTCAGGTCGTGCTGGCAAAGGAGTCTGAGGAGGGCGAAGGCGGCCCGACCGTATGCACCGGAGATACCGATAGGCATGTTGACTGCACTGCCGCACGGGGGCGATTGGTCCCCACTGTCGGAATGGGAAGAGTTGGGACTGCAAGTGGTGGGGGACCTGTATGTTGACGGGACCTTGGTGCCCTTCGGGGTACTGCAGGAACAGTTTGGGTTGCCGGAGGGGAGCTTCCTCTTGCATGCGGCGGTGGTGGCGGCCATTCAGAAGCACTGGAAAGGGGGGCTCATTGAACCAGACACGACTATGGCATGCCAGTACGTAGTGATGGCCGCTGGCACCTTTAAGGCGGTGACCTGCCTACATAATAGGATGCTGAATGAGGGGCTGGAGCCGCTCCTGGGGCTGAAAGCGAAATGGGAGGCGAGCGTAGGTAGGCCCATTCCGAACACGGTGTGGAGCCATATTCTTAGGCGCACGTGGAAGGGCACGAGGAACGAGCGCTTCCAGCAGGTGCACTTCTTTGTCTTACATAGGGCCTACTTGACGGAGAAGATCAAACGGTACTTCCAGGTGCAGGAAGCGCGGTGTCCGAGGTGTTTGGCGCCGGAGGCAGATATGGATCACCTGTTCTGGGGCTGCCCGAAACTAGAAGCTTACTGGGCAGAGGTAGGGGAACTTCTCAATGCAGTGACTGATAGGGAGGTGGAGTTTGATATGGCGGCGTGTTTGTTGCTCTGGTTCCCACACACCAAACACACTAAGGTGACAAGCAAGTTTATTGACCTAGGGCTAATACTGGCGCAGCGAGAGATTACTTGGCACTGGAAGTCCAGGGAGGGACCGTCTGTGAGGAGGTGGACGAATGACTTGTTGAGGTGGTCCGAGTGCGAGAGTGTGCTCCGAATGAGGCAGGCTGTCAAGCTTGATAATGAAAAGACCTTGGAATCGGTGCGTGCATGGGAATTGATAGTGCAGGCCTTGCGTGATTCATTGGTGGAGGATGAGGTCTGAATGGATAGGACTCAAGGACACCGCGAGGCTTACGGGCACGGAGGTATCAGCGGATCTGTAGCGAGACCCAAGCAATAGTCAGGAACATGGCACACGCCATTAGCGGTTGCAGGCGGGGTGGGACTAGGGGTTGTTTAGGGGTTGTTGAGGGGTGGGCCAGGAGCCGGGAGGCAGATTGGATACGGCAACGATTCTGGATTGGGACTGCTCACTGGGTCTGTGGAGAGTGGGTGGATAGCGGGGGCGGCAGGGGAGCAAGAGACGGACATGACGAGGCCCTCGTAGGGAACGGGGAACGGGACTGCAGCGGCTCCGTAGCACTGAACTGGTGGACTAGGATGGCTGATGTTGGGGATAGGTTAGGGGTTGGGGGGGTAAAATGCAGATACGTGAAGCGATTTCGACCATTGTCCCTCAGGGACGCTCACCATGCTGTCTTGCTACTATCTGGGACGCTGTGCCGCCCGGCCTCCGGGATGCGGGCTGAATGGCTGTGTATGATCTAAGCTCTTATGATTGATGTGGGGAGGCACCATGGGTGTACTGGTTGAGCAATTGTATGCAATGGTTTCTAATTCTGCAATAAAAACATATTTAAAAAAAAAAAAAAAAAAAAATGGAAGTTAGTGGAGGATATGGTCGTTATTCCATCAATAGACAATGACCATAACCCCCTGTCCCTCACAATGGTGGACCTGTGGCAGAGGAAGGAGCACACCCCCTCTACTAGCTTGAGATTATTAACTAAGACAGTTGTCCCATCCAATTGTAATAGATTTCTCAAATGGCCAAAGTTTATAATGGACGAGCATAGATTGGGTGCATTGGAAGAAATCCTTAGTGACCAGACTCTAAAGCTCTCTGCAGCATGTAATGACGTGGTTGGATCTGTTGCGGCAGAAACCATCTACGCGGATATGATAGATCAGATTGGTGTTCTGTTTTCAGTTCCTAGTAAAAAGTGCCCGACGAATGTCAAGCCAGTGCAGAAGTGGTTTGATAGAGAATGCAGAATTTAAAAAATCCAGTCTGATTCTTGCCATTAAATCTAGCAATCCAGTTCTTGTTCGGCTGGCAAGATTGCACTATAGACATGCCATCACAGTAGCTAAGAGGGAGTGGGAAGAATCCCATTGGGACAGTCTTAGAGCAGCGAGTAAATCCAAAAATGGTGAGCTATTTTGGACTTTAGTTAGAAGATCCAATGGATGCGACCCAGATCAAGTCCCCAACCACATAACGGATAGGGAGTGGTTCGAGCACTTCAAGAAACTGTACGGGGGCGATGAGCATTCGAGTACTCTAGGGCCCACTTATGGTGCCATGGTTACCAAGTCTACCCAGGTTCCATTCATTAGAGTTGACAAGAAAGAGGTGCTGGCTGCATTAACCAAGATTGTACCCGCTAAGGCCCCGGGGCAAGACGGTGTACGGGGTGACCTTTTTAAAGCTAACATCAAAGGCTGGGCCTCCTACTTTGCAATTCTTACGAATGCCTTGTTGGAAGGCTCTCTGGTCCCGAATTCTTGGAAGGGGGCTGAAGTGATCCCTATAAACAAGAAGGGCCCAAGGGGGGACCCTGCCAACTATCGCCCAATAAGTCTTATAGATGCTGGGCAGAAATTGGTTGGCAGGGTTCTCTTGGAGAGGATTCTCTTGTGGGCGAAAGAAAATAGTATTATATCTAACTTCCAGGCGGGCTTTAGGGCTTGCACAAGCACGATTGACCAGGCATTTAGGCTAGTGCTTTTACACTGGAAGGTGGTTACCATTGGCAAAGGCGATCTTTATTTGGCATTTATTGATCTGAAGACCGCCTTTGACCTGGTCCCCCGAGACCGCCTATAGCTGGTCCTGGAAGAGATGGGGATTCCTTCACCCATTCTGAACCTCTTGGCTCGTATGCACAACGGAAATTATGCCCGTATCAGATGGGGAGCACAGGAGCAAAAAACTGATTAAATCCCAGTGAACAGAGGGGTACGCCAGGGTTGTGTACTGGCTCCTACACTCTTCACGCTATTTGTGAGTGGTGTAGTCTTCTTTCTGCTCGAAATCAATGCTGATGCCTCGGTTCTGGCGGGTGATAAAGTCCCCGCATTACTTTTTGCGGATGATACGCTCCTAGTATCCAAAACTCCCGCAGGATTGCAGAAGCTGTTAGATCACTTCTGCTTGTTTTGTAAGCTGAGGGGCCTGGCCATAAATACTTCCAAAACCAAGCTTCTTTATTTTAACCCGAGTAAATCGTCCAGATCTACCTTGTCTCTTGACGGGGTGTCTCTGGAACGTGTAAAAGAGTTTGACTACCTGGGGATCAGAATTTCTGATAAACTTAAATGGCAGCTACATATTGATAAAATGGCGCTGAACCATAAGAGGGTAGTTGGAGTACTGGGGAGGGAACACCATGCCTCCACCTCTAAACCCGTTGCTCCTGCCTTGGACATCTATGCTGCAAAAGCTGTAGGCTGCGCCCTATATGGTGCGGAGCTTTGGGGCTTCGAATGTGTGGACGCCTTAGTTACCGCAGAGAACAAGGTCTTTAGAGAGCTTGTCTCGCTCCCAAGGGTTACCCCAACTAAGCCACTTTTGAGTGATCTGGTTCGTCGTTTCATTAAGGACCTAGCTACTCTACGCCCTCTCTCATACTGGGCCCCACTATGGCGTACTCTGGAACTCTCAAGGTACGCCAACGGCTTAAAAGAGTGCATGAACCTCCATGGAGCTCATAAAATTAGTTGGCTAGTTAATATAAAGAAGCTTTTACTGGCAACAGGCCTTTTAACAGCTTGGGAGTCTGGGGCACTGCTCTCTAAGGCAGAAACTAAGCGGGCCTATTGGGCATGGGTTGATGACCAAGAGCAGAGGGACCCAAACCAAGGTAGGCTAACTGAGGCATTCCGACAGCACAAGCCTAAGCCTCGCCTGGAGCCCTATTTAGATTTTATTATGAAGCCTAGAGACAAATCTCTTTTTATGCAGTTCAGGGTGGGCACTCTTCCGCTTCGGGATCGTACTAGCAAGTGGAAGCCACCGCATCAAACTCCCGCTGACTGTCCAACCTGCAAAGGTGTTACTGAAAATATTGCTCATGTGTTTTTTGTATGCCCAGCCTACACAAAACCTGGACAGAAATGGCTCAAACCTGTGTGTCTGTTGCTTGGAACCAGGGACCACTCGGTCGCACTCAGAATACTTAAGGCTGATGCTAGTACAACCTTAGTGTGTTGGGTGGCCACATTTTTAAGTTGGGCTTGGCTGATTAGACTGAAGGCCATTCGATGAAATAAGCACAAGTAAAATATCTTTTTATATATCTTTATATCCACAAAGCTGCTATAGTTTAATGCATTTTTAACTATTTATTGTAACATAAAAGGTTTTTATCTGTAATCTCTTTTAAATGTACTGTTAATGAATTGTGTTTTAATTGTAAATGTGCTTTTATGATATTATGTATATCGAAATAAAGCTTTGATGATGATGATGAAAATAAAACTCAAGTGAATTTGCACATTGACATACTTGGGATAACAATATACAGGCCGCTCCATATAGGTTACTAATCTTGTTATGAGTAGGAAAGATTGAGTACAAGTGCATATTTCAAATTTCCTAGGATATAAAAAGAATTCCCGTTTTTACAGACACATATGTGTTACATACTCTGGAATGGGGCTTCTGAATATTAATACATCAGTAGTTGTTGATAGTGGTTCAGAATCTCCTATTTTACAATTGTTATCCTTGATTCTTTTTATTAGTTTACTCTATATGAATTAGTAATTAGGTATCACCTGTGTCTCGTGTGCCCTAGATAACTAACTAGCTAGCTTAATATGACAGTCAGACTATCGAGTATATCACTGTATTGGTATAACAGAATACAGTGCTGTTACAATTACATACGAAGAATTGTGAATTAGAATGATGTAGGAGGTGGTGTTGCTCCAATATATGTAATAGATCCTGATGGTTACAATTTGTACACGACTAATGGAATGGCGGTTTGGTACAATGCCAAATGGGTTTTAATGTTTTTCATACCTTTGAAATGATGAATTGCCTATATAGTGTTTTATATTTGCTTGCCATTTATTTCCCTTCTTTTTATTTGGGATAGTTATGTGATGTTTCTGTATATTTTAGGTATTATACATTTTCGGGTTGATCTCCGGAGAAGGCTGTATTATCGTTTGTGATATTTTTCATTTTGCGTAACACGAATGACTGGTTTCACTGTTTGTGGAGAATTTGTGACGTGATTGGTGTCTCTATTTTAGATTGTGTTTGTTCGTGCATATATATGTGGCTTTAATTCTGCAATTAAAATATGTTTCTTTGTCATTTTTACGACCCTAAGGAAACTAGGTCGAGGAGCGAAAATAGGTGGCTACAATGTCATATTGAATATTCTTTTATTGAATAAGCAAATATAAACTTCGTATGGATATCATATATTTGAGAAGGAGCATTCTTCTTGAATTACATACTGGACAACCACAGATGAACTTCAGTTTAACTTTCGAATCGTCTTTGGTTTGTGTTATTGTAAATTACATGGATAAGGACAACCAGCATTTGGAGGAGGGTACAACCTATAAGTGACTGAGGAACTTTGTAGATTCTGCAGAATATTAGGCCTGAAGATCTCCAATCATTGATTGAAATACTGCAAAAAATTATGAGGCTGGACCTATCAAGATGTGTATTTTTAGACAAGGAAAAATTCAACTTGATTTTAAGCACTAGGGCAAATGGCCTTGTTTCACTGAGACATTAAGACAAACACGAAGAAAAAGAGTTGATCGCTCCCATAGGCACAGCAGATGCACTGGCAACAGGGTCCAAAGCCCCGAGGGGCCCACTGATTTCTGATTATTATTGTATTTCATAGTTCAAACAGCAGCCGGGAGCCCATATACTTCCTTACACTAGGGCCCATGACACACTGTCAACACTACTGCACCGAAGCACCCAGTTGATTAGGACTAAAGGGCGGTGCTACATAAAATGAGGACTGGTATCTCTAAGTTAAGGCACAGTGGGCCAGAAGTACCAAACGGTTTTACCTGTTCTATGTTTATAGGGGAAATACTTTAATACATTAGTGCCAGTGTCTGGCAAAGTTTAGGGCTCGCGGGTATCCTAACAGATGAATGGTTGCTTGTCCCAGGAACTTCTAAGGCATGTTCTGATTTTGGCTGGAAAATAGCAGAATTTGTTGATATATCTAAAGTAAGCAACTGTTTATAAAATAACACAAAGCAATGTAAAAACACAATTAAAACATGACATGGCATATAACTACAAAACAGTCAAAAAAGGAGGCAAAATCACAACTCCAGCACAACACAACAACATTATATTGCGGTAATGCGGCACAAAAACACAGCAACACTAAAAAAACACAGAACACATCACCACCACAACAACAAAAGGCTACACAATAAATGTGAACAAACATTCTTGTTCCGCCTTAACACCTCTGGAATCCTGGTCTCTTAATACTGTGGCAAAAGGGTTTTGGAACCTGGACTGTCATAATTTAACCACCATGGACATGAACTAATGACTGTCAAAAAGGTTTTGAAATCCAGCCCAAAGACTCAACAATAGTAAATGATTTCCAGGAAAATATGGAGAGAGCTACTAAAAGAATCCCAAAGTTTGATAGATTCGCTTTTCTAATGTCAATCTGAATGTCCTCATTCTCAGAAAAATCCTAGACAGTTTCAAATTAGAGTGAGCTGTAAGAATTAAGGTTATTTTTTGTGTGGCCTGCACAAGTAATAGGTTTACAATTCCTCATACTGGGAACTAAGCACCCCATTGTAGCAATTGACTCTCTCAGGATAGTGAGGCAGAGCAGTCCTAGGCCCACTCAGAGGAGGTGGTGTGGGCTAGCAATCACCTTTTCCTGGCACAGAGTAACTACACACAATAAATGATTGGCCAGTCAGTACTTTTTCTTTAGAAAAAGGAGAAGTACATGCATTACATACAAACTACTAAATACTACACAGTTATTTACTAATATTTACATTGGTAGATGGAAAATACCATAGATTACATCGCATATTCACCATTGACCCCCTAAAGTGGTCATACAAGTTTATTAAGTTAGTCTATTGGCTCGGTCAAGGTTCAAGAGCAACAAACCACATGTTAAAATCATAATTTCGTACTTAAATGCAATCTTCAAAATAATAATCCTGTGCAAATGCACTTATTAATATTAATAAGGTGGTTTTACTTTGATTAGTAATCATTGACAACACCATTAAATCAATAAATCATTTAAAGTGAACAAAACCTGTTTGTGTATTTTATACATTTTCCAATCATAAACATGCAATTATAAAAGCAGTCCCTAGAGTGCGTCACATTTTCATTACATTGCATTGCAACCAAAGACTTGGACCCTAGAGGGCGCTTCAAGACATTATCTCCTTTAACTACTTTTAGGCTACAATACCTTCAATCATAAGCACAACCCCTAGATGTCTCAGCCCTCCCAACTGTAAACTAACAGTCCCAGCTATAAAGCAAAAGCTCCAGCCATGGGAGTGTTTGAAACATTATTGACATTTAAGAGGGGTTCTGGTTTTCTGATCCCATAGACATAAGATCAGTACTTTTAAAATATTCTTTAGGGGGAGCTGCTGCGCTCATGCAGCCCCCTCCTCCCACGCTCCCTGTAATTCATTGGTGGTGTCCCTGCCATCCCCGGGCCACCACGAGGAGAAAAAAACGTGAAAAACTGAAGAGCCCAGCAGGGCATTGTGGGGTGCTCCTCCTGGAGCCCGTATGATTGTTTTCCTTTGTCATAGTTTTTTTCCTGGGAGTGCCCAGTCCATCCTGAGCACCCCCTCATGCCTTATTTGTTGGGTGCAGCTCAGGGAGCCCATCCCTGGAAGCTCCTGCCAGCTAGCTCCCTGTGCAAACCACACTACACTATGCTGCCGCGTGAGCCAGCAGTTATCTGCCCGCTCCTGCGGGCAGATGCACTCTGTTGTGGTGGCCTCCCGCTCCCCCAGACATGGGCACAGGGATCGGGGCAGGCCCACCTTCACTTGGGGAGAAAGGGTGTGCCAACCTCGGACTCAAACAACTTGTCACTACCCCCACCCACATTGCAGGTCACACACTCGACCCCATCTTCACCTCCAGCAAACATGTCTCATTCAGTCACACCACAGCTCCTCATTGGACGGACCACAGCTGCGTTCACTTTACCTACAATAAGACCACAACCCACAACCATCCTCAACCTACCCTGCGAAGAAACTGGAACAAAATCACCATCGACCAGATCTCCTCATCGCTTCTTCTAAACCCCCCCACCCACTCCTCAAACCCCGACCAAGCAGCCATTAACCTCACCCAATGGCTATCCAACAGCGCCGACATCCTAGCACCGTTGAAAAAACGTCAAAGCAAACTAAGCAGCAAAAACGCCTCTTGGTTCAACGATGATCTTAAGAAATCGAAGAAACTCTGTCGCTCCCTTGAGAAGACTTGGAAAAAAGACCCAAACACCAGTACCAGGGAAGCCTTCAAAAACGCCACCCGCATACACCACCAACTAATCCGGTCTGCCAAGAAAGCCGCATTCAAAGACCGACTAGACAACAACGCCCACAACAGCAAGGAACTATTCAACATCGTCAAAGAATTTACAAACCCATCAGCCAACTCCAACGACATCACCCCCTCCCAAGCCCTCTGCGACTCCCTAGCTTCCTTCTTCCACAACAAAATCGCAGACATCCACAACAGCTTCGACAACCGCCCCGGAGACCTACCCACCCAACCTTCTGCAGGACCTTCACCTCCCTTGAACATCCTCAACGACTGGGACCCAATCTCCACTGAGGACACCATCCGCCTGATGAACTCCATCCACTCAGGATCCCCAACTGACCCATGCCCTCATCACATCTTCAACAAAGCAGACTCCATCATAGCACCACACCTCCGAGATGTCATCAACTGCTCCCTCAACTCCGCCACCTTCCCGGAAAGCTGGAAACACGCAGAACTCAGCGCCCTTCTGAAAAAACCCACAGCTGACCCCACCGAACTCAAAAACTACCGCCCCATCTCGCTTCTTCCATTCCCGGCCAAAGTCATCGAGAAAGCTGTCAACAACCAGCTCGCCGCCTTCCTCGAAACCAACAAATCCCTCGACCCCTCACAGTCCGGCTTCCGAGCCAAACACAGCACTGAGACCGCACTTATCGCAGCAACAGACGACATTCGAACTCTACTGGACAATGGAGACACAGTCGCCCTCATCCTCCTCGACCTCTCCGCTGCCTTCGATACAGTCTGTCATAGCACCCTTCTACAGCGCCTCAGAAACGTCGGAATCCAAGGAAAAGCACTGGAATGGATCACCTCGTTCCTCACCGGAAGAACCCAGAGAGTCCGCCTCCCACCATTCAAGTCAGAAGCCTCTGAAGTCATCTGCGGCGTGCCACAAGGATCGTCACTCAGCCCCACCCTCTTCAACGTATACATGAGCCCCCTTGCGGCCATCGCTCGCCAACACAATCTCAACATCATCTCCTACGCTGACGACACTCAACTGATCCTCTCACTCACCAAAGACCCTAACACCGCCAAAACCAACTTACACGAAGGAATGAAAGAAGTAGCCGAGTGGATGAAGCACAGCCGTCTGAAACTGAACTCAGACAAAACAGAAGTCCTCATCTTAGGCACCTCCCCCTCCACCTGGGATGACTCTTGGTGGCCAGAGGCCCTTGGAAAAGCACCCACCCCGACGGACCACGCACGGAACCTGGGCGTCATCCTGGACTCCTCACTCTCGATGACCAGACAAGTCAACGCCGTCTCTTCATCTTGCTTCAACATTCTTCGCATGCTCAAAAAAACATTTAGCTGGATCCCCACCGAAACTAGAAAAACGGTCACCCACGCACTGGTCACGAGCCGCCTGGACTACGGAAACACCCTATATGCCGGTACCACCGCAAAACTCCAGAAAAAACTCCAACGCATCCAGAACGCTTCAGCCAGGCTCATTCTAGACATCCAGCGTAAAGAACACATCTCTGATCACCTGAAAAACCTCCACTGGCTCCCCGTAAATAAGAGGATTACTTTCCGCCTCCTAACCCATGCACACAAAGCACTTTACGAACTTGGACCCGAATGCCTCAACACACGACTGTCCTTCTACACCCCCTCCCGTCAGCTACGATCCTCCAACCAAGCCCTTGCCACTGTACCTCGCATCAACAAAACCACCATGGGAGGTAGATCCTTCTCCTACCTGGCAGCTAAAACCTGGAACTCACTTCCCACTCACCTTCGCCTTACTCAGAACCACCTAGCATTCAGAAAGCAACTTAAAACTTGGATATTCGACAAGTAATTCCCCACCCTTCCTCAAGCGCCTTGAGACCCTACGGGTATGTAGCGCGCTATATAAATCTCTTGACTTGACTTGACTTGACTTGACGCGCCCCCCCATGGCCTTTTGGCACTTGCTGGTAAGGGAAGGGGTCCCACCCACTCCATTACAAATATGGCCTGGGGGCCCCGGGCCCGAAGGGGAGTCTGGAGAGGGGGCCCATGCACGCCCCTTTCCTGGGAAAAATGAAATAGGCAGTCCTGCACTGACCCCCGGGCCTTTAATCATCCCAGGGGTAAAGTATGAAAAGGCGGCAGAGCCCCACGCTCTTAGTCGCTGGTAAAAGGTCAAAGGTTGCCAAACTTAAAAATGCCATAACTTGGATCCTGTTGAGCTGTTTTGATGATCTTGGGCTCATTTTACACCCGATGGGGAGATCTAGCCACCAGGGAATATTGCAGCAGACCTCCTCACCTCCAAAGCAGCCTAATCTCCTCTGGGGACTCACTGGCCCTTGGGGAAACCCTCTGATCCTGGGGTCAAGTGGGCAGGGTGTTATGTCCTTTCTTGAAATGAGGGGGTTCTTCCTTTCTATTATCCAGGCTTTAGGTCTGTATCTCTGTCACTGTCTGTTCCCTGTATTGCCCGCTTTTGTCTTTTTTTTGCCTTCTGTATCCTTCTGTTTCCTGACTTGTGCCCATTTTTGCCTTCTGTTTCCCCCTCGCTGCCCCTGATTTCTGCCCGTTTTTTGCCTTCTGTGTCCTTCTGTTGCCTTCTGTTCCCTGATTTCTGCCCGTTTTTTTTTGCCTTCTGTGTCCTTCTGCTACCTTCTGTTCCCCGATTTCTGCCAGTTTTTTCCTTTTGTTTCCCCCTCGCTGCCCCTGACTGTGCCCTCACTGCTCCCGCTCCCGCCACTGCGTCGTCTTCGGCCCCGCCCCTCACTGCCCATTCACTGTGCCTGCCTCCCGCCTCCCAGCTGCTCCTCCCTCCCACATCCCCATATATGGTGGCCACTGCATGCCTGAGGCTACCAGGCCACCCCGAAGTGCACCCAAAGACCCTTCACCTGCTGGAACTGCAGCTTCACCAGCATCCGCCCGCCAAAACTACGCCCAGGAAAGAGCCCAACTACCTCAGATGCAACCTCCTCAACATCCGCTCCGCCCGTAAACACGCCGTGGAACTCTGGGACCTCCTCGACTCAACCTCCCTAGACGTCGCCTTCCTGACAGAGACCTGGCTGAACCCCTCCTCAACACCCGACATCGCCATAGCCATCTCAGAAGGCTACAAGATCACCCGCAGGGACCGCACCAATGGAGTAGGAGGAGGAATCGCCATCATCCACAGGAACACACTCAGAGTCACGGCCAACACTGACGACACCCACAGCACCGCCGAACACCTGCACTTCCAAATCCACACCGGCCCCAACACCACCCTCAGAGGAACCCTCATCTACAGACCCCCCAGACCCATCCACAGTTCAGCCACTCCATCGCCGACTTCATCAGCACACACACCCTCGCCTCCACGGACTACATCCTCCTAGAGGACCTGAACTTCCACCTCGAGAACAACAAAGACACCAACTCCACCACCCTGATTGTCAACCTCGCCAACCTCTGACTCAAACAGCTCGTAACAACACCCACCCACGCTGCCGGCCACACGCTTGACACCATCTTCACTGCAAGCCCTCACATCTCCTTCAACCACACCACCGAAACCCACTGAACTGACCATCACTGCATCCATTTCACCTTCAGGAAGCCCACCACACACCACCGCACCCAACAGATGCTTTATCGCAGCTGGGGCAAAGTCACCGAAGACCAGCTAACCACCACCCTCGCCCTGAGGCCACCCACCGATCCCAACACCACCGCCTGCAACCTAAGACAGTGGTTCCAACACTCCAACACCCTCACCCCGCTCAAGAAACCCTCCAACAGCCGCACCAGCAAAAAAGCCACCTGGTTCACCAAAGACTTCCAGGCCTCCAAACGAATATGCCGAAAACTGGTGAAGCCCACGCAGCCCACAAGAACACCACCCGCAGACACCATCACCTCATCAGCGCCGCCAAGAGGGCCTCCTTCAAAGACCGCCTAGACAACAACGCACACAACAGCAAAGAGCTCATCAACATCTTGAAGGAACTCTCCAACCCCAGCTCCAACACTAACGACATCCCACCTTCACAAGACCTGTGCGACTCGCTGGCCATCTTCTTCCACCGCAAGATCGCCGACATCCACAACAGCTTCAACGTTACAACCGCCCCGACTACCACTGAGACATCCGCCACCAAGACCACCACCTGCACCAACCGCCTGCTCTCCTGGACCTGCGTCAATGACGAGGACACTAGCAAGATCATGAACACCATCCACACCGGATCACCGTTATACCCATGCCCACACCACATCTTCAACAAAGCCAGCACAGCCATCACACCTCATCTCCAGAAAGTAATCAACATCTCCTTCAAGACAGCAACCTTCTCGGAAAGCTGGAAACACTCGGAGATCAACGCCTTATTTAAGAAGCCCAAGGTGGACCCCAAGGACATCAAGAAATTCTGGCCCATCTCCCTGCTTCCGTTCCTGGCAAAGGTCATCAGGAAAACCCTCAACAAACAACTGACCCACTACCTCGAGGAGAAAAGCATCCTGAACCCATCCCAGTCCGGGTTCCGCAGCGACCATAGCACCAAAACCGCCCTAATCGCTGCCACCAACGACATCAGGACCCTGCTAGACAACAGAGAAACAGCGGTCCTTATCCTCCTGGACCTGTCAGCCGCCTTCGACACGGTCTGCCACCGCACAGTACGAACACGCCTGCATGACGCCGGGATCCAAGAGAAGGGTCTTGACTGAACCACCTCTCTCCTCTCCGGCAGAACACAGAGCGCCCGCCTCCCCCTCTTCCGCTCCAATGCCACCAAGATCATCTGCTGCGTACCCCAGGGCTCATCCCTCAGCCTAACGCTGTTTAACATCTGCAAGGCACCCCTCGCCCACGTCGCCCAACAGCACGACCTCAACATCATCTCCTACGCCGACGACACCCAGCTTATCCTCTCCCTCACCAAAGACCCTCACACCGCCAAAACCAACCTCCACGAAGGAATGAAGGCTGTCGCCGAATGGATGAGGAACAGCCGACGGAAGCTAAACTCGGACATGACGGAGGTCCTCATCCTAGGCTCTACCCCTTCAGCTTGGGATGACTCCTGGTGGCTGACAACACTAGGAACAGCCCCGACATCCACCGACCACATACGCAACCTAGGGGTCATCCTTGACTCCACCCTCTTCATGACTAAGCAGGTCAACACTGTTTCCTCATCCTGCTTCAACACCCTCTGAATGCTCCGCAGGATCTTCAAGTGGATCACCACCGAAACTAGAAGAACAGTCACCCATGCCCTCGTCAGCAGCAGGCTGGACTACGGAAACGCCCTCTATGCAGGAACGTCAGCCAAGCTCCTGAGACGACTGCAACGCATCCAGAACGCATCAGCACATCTGATCCTTGACACACCCGCCGCAGCCACATATCACCCCACCTGAGAGACCTGCACTGGCTCCCCATCAACAAGAGGATAACCTTCAAGCTCCTCATCCATGCACACAAAACTCTCCACAACACCGGCCCAGCATACCCCAACAGACGACTCCGCTTCTACACCCCCACCCACCAGCTCCGCTCAGCCGGCCTCTCCCCTCTCCACAGTCCCCCGCATCTGAAGAACGACCTTCGCCGGCAGATCCTTCTCCCACCTCACCGCCAAGACCTGGAACACCCTCCCCACCAACATACGGCAGACTCAAGACCTACTGGCCTTCCGAAGACTCCTCAAGACCTGGCTCTTCGATCAGTAGCAGCACCCCCCCCCCCCAGAGCCTTGAGACCCTCACGGGTATGTAGTGCGCTTTACAAGTGTCCTGATAGATTGATTGATGGCAGTCCCTTAGGTCCAGCAGAAAATTGCAGAAAAATCACAAGGCGAGCGAGAGTCTCACCCTTGTGCAAGAGTTTTTAAATGGGAGGGGAAGGTTCCAGAAGTCAGGCACCCCAGATCAATCCTAGGGCGCCACGTCACCTCTCCACCCCTGCCCCGACCCTCCTGCACAGCCTGCTGGGTTATTTCAAAACTGCATCATCCAGGAGACACTGATCACATCTGCTCCTGGGGTCTCAGCTCTGCCCCTCATTGACATCACTGCCAGGGTCTTGCACACCAAAGGTTCAAAGAGAGCCCCCTCCAGGGTTGGCTCCGGTTGTCTGGGCTTCCTTCTTTGTTCAGTGTGCTTGGGCAGGTCCATCCCTGGCACAGTGTGACAGCTGATTGATTGATGCAGATTATTCCACCCCCACCTCTTTCCTCCTCAGAGCTGTGTGAAGTACTGTCAGGGCCGGGCTGGCCATAGCGGGTCCCGGGCCTTTCCCCGGTAGGTCGCTAGGGTGGTGGACGGTTTGGGGCCCCTGGCGGGCCGTTTTTGTTTCGGGGGTCAGCAATATTGGCCCCCTGTAACAAAATCGGCCGAAAGCGGCCGTTGCAAAGTGCTCAGCTGCACTTCCCCTCACCCTGAGGGGGGCCAGCTGAGCAGTTTGCCAGGGCCGGTTTCTGTTCCCAGTCTGGCCCTGAGTACTTTTATTTGCTCCCATTGTTTGGGTAGGTCTTTGTTCCTGCTTCGGGAGAGAAATGAAATTAACAAGGCACAGCAGGGTTACAAAAGGCCTGGGCTCTGATCTTGATCCTGAGCCGGGGACCATGACTATTCTGGATGACCCTTAGAGTGTGCAGATATCATTTTGGAAATTGCAGAATTGATTTACGCGCACAAGTTATGGCCCAATTTGATATGTCAATAATCTCATTGGGCCAAAGGGAAGCGAAAATGTACTCTAAGTCAGTACTCTCCCTATGTGTATAATGAAGTGTCACTACAGACAAAACAGTAGATCACACTGACTTTCCCTATTAGTGTATACTAACATTATAAGGCCTACCCCAGGTCAATAGCTTGACTTTTTCTATTAGTGTACACTAACATTATAAGGCCTACCCTAGCTAATTCCACAGAGTCTCCATTGTGTTAGGCTACCTGTGAGCAGTTATTGGGCTCCGCGCAACAGCAGTCTCCCACGTGCAGCACGCACACATGTGCACAAAAGTGTGCACACATGTTAATATGTAACCAGCCATGTGGCCCTTTGCTTACTACCTTGAAGTGGCCTTATCTTAAAAGGCAAATACTATTGGTAAACACACGTACTCCATTTGCCATATGATTACAGTGGGTGAGACACATATATTGAGACTCACCCACAATAAAAAGTCCAAAACGGGGAGATCAAAAAGCAAAAAAAAACAGCAATACTGAATGTGTGAAACCCAATTGCCACACAAACTGATTCAAAAATGAGAATAAAATGCTTTCATTTTTACATTTTTATAAAAACATATTTTATTGAACTTTTCCCAATATAGTATCATACATACAAGATAAATGTACTTGTGTTATTCTACAGTCTTCTTCATACCTTCAATTATAAGTACATCGTTGGGGTACTCATATAGTATATCAAACCATTTCTTGTACCATTTACAGTCATTTATATTATTACAAGTAGTCTGATTAGTGCTGTTTGTAACCACTTAGCATTGATCCATCGGTACCCAAGGGTCTGCGAAGGTGAAGGTGATGCATGAGAGCGATTTAAGTTCCCCCCACCCCCTCCCTCCCATCCTTTTAACTCAGCTGGCCCTATCCCCCCCCCCCCTCCCAGGGCAGAACCCCTATTGTCATCAGAACCTACTCTCAGGTATGGCATGTGCATACACTCCATCTTCGTGCTGGGGCTCGATATTCTACATGCGTGCCTATGTTGTGTTCTCTGAATAGCCATAGGAGAAGGAGCGGAGGACCTGGTATATGAGCTCCCCTAGTGGTCTTGTGCTGCAGGGACTGGCGCCGGTGCTAGTGCCTTGAAGGCTTCCAGGATGGTGTCCCATTCCATGGAAATTATTTTTTTACGCAGCCCGCATGCCTCCGCTCACCAGATTGTTGCGCTTTCTGCGCCACCCCATCTCACCACCTCCCCGTGCCAGCCACATAGTGGTGGAGGCTTGACTGATTTCCACCGCATAGTGATGGCACTTTGCGCCATAAGCAGAGCCAGGTCTACGAAGCGTATTTGTACTTTCTGGGTTTTAGTGCGTCTGGTGATACCTAGAAGGCAATTCCCGACTGTTTTCGGCACAGGGTGCTTTCATTTTTTACATAATAATTTGCAGCACCCAACATGTGGATTTAAATACTTTCATTTACAGTTGCTAATGCTACTCATCAATCATTTTACTGAAATTTAAGGGATAGAAGGTTGCTTTCTTTCTGACTGGGGTGAATTGGGTAACAGGAGAACACCAGCAGTGATTTTTACCTTTTGATAAACATTCTGATAAAAGGAATATATGACTTGGACTTACTTCGTGACAAAAACTGATCCTAAAAATCAGAACTGTGAACATGAAACCAATGTTTTTCCAATTGTTAATCAGACAGTTATTAATTTTCAACTCATTTATGTACTAAGGAACATTTTTGTCTTTTAGCAGTTCCTAATTCCACTCCTCACCTTGTGCCTGGGCCTGTATACTTTCAGGTTTTGATATTGACAGAATATTTTATGAATCATAAAATAATTTTTATTTATGAATGTTTAAGTTTTTTTGTTCTTTTAAGGTTTTATTTATCCTTTTCAAAATCAATAAAGAACAAAAAGTACAAAGAAAAATGATTGCATCATAAGAGTCACAATTAAGCATAAACAGTGAGTCAGAAAAGTGCAAAAGGTACACATTCCATATACACAGAAATCAATATACCTGAAAAGAATACAAATCAAATGGCATCATAGGGAGTTCACAACCCATGGAGGGAATCAGTGGAGTTGCGGGCAGGAGTATTATCACAAGGCACAGCGATGGTTACTCCAACAAATCCCCTCAGCCCAACCTCATTGGGTCAATGTTACTCTCTGCTTGGGCCAGCTGGGCGGCGGCATTCCTGGCAATGTAGGAGCGGTAGGGCCCCCACATATCCACAGGGCAGGAGGGGGCAGGAATCGATGTCGAATATTCCACGCTGTTAAAGTTGCAAAACGCCATGCTCCTTAGCCACGACCTCAAACTGGGGGTCCCCCCAGCGCACCAGAGTAATGCAACCTCTCTCTTGGCCAATAGGAAACCCAATGCCACAAGTTTGTGAATCGTATGGGGAAAGTTGGAGACATAACCCAACAATGCCACCTCAGGGGTGGGGGTCAGGTGAACACCCAGCATTTCACCAAAAACTTGATGTACCTGCGACCAAAATGTGTGTAACGAAGGGCAAGTCCAAGATAAGTGGGCATAATCGGCATCGGGGGCCTTGCACTTAGGGAAGCGATGGGGTCGGCCAGGGTCTATCTTGTGAGACAGCTCAGGGTTGTGGTACAACCTACGTAAAAACTTGAAGTGAATGAGCTTATGTCAACTGTTTATGGAAACTTCCCTGGTGACCCTGCAACACTGAACCCATTGCTCATCTGATATAGTCTTTCCCATGTCTTCCTCCCACGCAGCGCGAACCCTAGTGTCTAAGGCAGGTAGGGACGAGTTACACAGTCTGTATAACTTATCGACCAAGTGTGTCCCCAGAGGGTGCTGGATCACAAGTGTAAGAGGAGAGGTCTCTTCGGGGGCGATTGGAAATGTGGGGAACGAAGCGCGCAACATAGAGCGCAGCCTGGTTAATACAAAAGAGTCCATGAAGGAACGATCAGAGAACCGGGGTTCTTCTGTCGTGGAGAAGGCATGTCCCTCAGGAAAGAGGTCACCAATAGTGTTGATACTAAATTTGGTTAAGGTGTGTTTGATCACTGTCTCCCCGGCAATAGGAAGCCAGTGTGCATTGGGAAGTGGAAGGTCAGGAGAGTACAGTCTGTCCAGGCCGAGAAGGTGACGCACCCTATCCCAAGCCCAACATGTAGACAACACCGTTTGTATATCCTGTGGGTCCCGGGGAAGCCCCCTAGGAAGGATCGTGGAGAGTGTAACTGGTAGGTTTTGGAAAAGGGGGTGGTGATGGACAGAGTTTCTGAATGATGCAGAATACTCTTACCCAGTCAAGAGATCAGGGCTTGATCCATCACCGTTTTTTAGCTCACTGCACCATCCCAGCTCAGAACCTGGCTACATGCAAATTAGTCTGTTCCTGTCCCAGTGCATGATGGGAACAGGGCAAACCAAACTACTAAGCCAATTCTTATACTGGGAAGGAAACAAGCTTCCGGGGACCGGTTTCTGGCATTTCAGCCGTCGTCGGCCCGGCTTGCTTGAATCCTGATGGTACAAGGAGCAAGGGACTCACGTCTGAGTATACCCTCCCACACATAGTGTGGACAAAATCGATTTTGGAAAAGGGGGTGGTGATGGACAGAGTTTCTGAATGATGCAGAATACTCTTACCCAGTCAAGAGATCAGGGCTTGATCCATCACCGTTTTCTAGCTCACTGCACCATCCCAGCTCAGAACCTGGCTACATGCAAGTTAGTCAGTTCATGTCCCAGTGCATGATGGGAACAGGGCAAACCAAACTACCAAGCCAATTCTTATACTGGGAAGGAATAAGCTTCCGGGGACCAGTTTCTGGCATTTCAGCCGTCGTCGGCCCGGCTTGCTTGAATCCTGATGGTGCAATGAGCAAGGGACTCACGTCTGAGTATATCCTCCCACACATAGTGTGGACAAAATCGATTTTGGAAAAGGGGGTGGTGATGGGCAGAGTTTCTGAATGATGCAGAATACTCTTACCCAGTCAAGAGATCAGGGCTTGATCCATCACCGTTTTTTAGCTCACTGCACCATCCCAGCTCAGAACCTGGCTACATGCAAATTAGTCTGTTCCTGTCCCAGTGCATGATGGGAACAGGGCAAACCAAACTATCAAGCCAATTCTGATACTGGGAAGGAAACAAGCTTCCGGGGACCGGTTTCTGGCATTCCAGCCGTCGTCGGCCCGGCTTGCTTGAATCCTGATGGTGCAATGAGCAAGGGACTCACGTCTGAGTATACCATCCCACACATAGCGTGGACAAAATCGATTTTGGAAAAGGGGGTGGTGATGGACAGAGTTTCTGAATGACGCAGAATACTCTTACCCAGTCAAGAGATCAGGGCTTGATCCATCACCGTTTTTTAGCTCACTGCACCATCCCAGCTCAGAACCTGGCTACATGCAAATGAGTCTGTTCCAGTCCCAGTGCATGATGGGAACAGGGAAAACCAAACTACCAAGCCAATTCTTATACTGGGAAGGAAACAAGCTTCCGGAGACCGGTTTCTGTCATTTCAGCCGTCGTCGGCCCGGCTTGCTTGAATCCTGATGGTGCAATGAGCAAGGGACTCACGTCTGAGTATACCCTCCCACACTTAGTGTGGACAAAATCGATTTTGGAAAAGGGGGTGGTGATGGACAGAGTTTCTGAATGATGCAGAATACTCCTACCCAGTCAAGAGATCAGGGCTTGATCCATCACCGTTTTTTAGCTCACTGCACCATCCCAGCTCAGAACCTGGCTACATGCAAATTAGTCTGTTCCTGTCCCAGTGCATGATGGGAACAGGGAAAACCAAACTACCAAGCCAATTTTTATACTGGGAAGGAAACAAGCTTCCGGGGACCGGTTTCAGGCATTTCAGCCGTCGTCGGCCCGGCTTGCTTGAATCCTGATGGTGCAATGAGCAAGGGACTCACGTCTAAGTATACCCTCCCACACTTAGTGTGGACAAAATCGATTTTGGAAAAGGGGGTGGTGATGGACAGAGTTTCTAAATGATGCAGAATACTCTTACCCAGTCAAGAGATCAGGGCTTGATCCATCACTGTTTTTTAGCTCACTGCACCATCCCAGCTCAGAACCTGGCTACATGCAAATTAGTCTGTTCCTGTCCCAGTGCATGATGGGAACAGGGCAAACCAAACTACCAAGCCAATTCTTATACTGGGAAGGAAACAAGCTTCCGGGGAATGGTTTCTGGCATTTCAGCCGTCGTCGGCCCAGCTTGCTTGAATCCTGATGGTGCAATGAGCAAGGGACTCGTGTCTGAGTATATGGTACTTGGACATTTTTGGGGTGGTTTTGGACGTTACTTAGTGCTTGGGGTTGGAAGTTGCTGACTATCTTATATGTAATAATTGGGATACTGTTTTTTCTATGCCTCTGCATTCAATGTGGCCCTATGTTATGTTCCATGTGCCTTTCTGCTTGTATCCCATCCAAACGAGCTATTGTCAAGAATGAACAAATGATTCATAGAGAAGTAGCAAATATTATGTCCTTTGATATCGATGATGAATACCCTGATTATGTCCACTATGAGGTAGCTTCAGCTAAACGCTAAAAGGGTCGTCTGTCATAATTTGACGGTGATCGGGTTAGCGTTAAGCTTTGCTACACGAATTTCCCCTTAACTTGACTATGGTGTTCGGAAGCCATTTTGAAAACGCTGGCGTCCATTTTATATGAATGCATTGCCTCGTGGTCAGCATGCCCTTTTGTCCTTTCTCTGTACCACTGACCACTCAAACTTGCCCAGCAACAGGCTATTTTTAGTATTGGTCAAGCTCGCACATGCGCAGTTAAACCCTCTGAATTAGTGGACAGTCATCGCTTAGGAATATTCTCCAAACTGACCAGTGGTATTGTAACCCCTCCCATGAGTTGGCTGTGTTCCAAAAATGACCTTATATGTACCTAAACTGAATAAATGTGTTCCGCCTACTCTTTTTATTACTGTAAAACTGTATAAAAGAGGTCTCACATCGATGTTCGGTGTGATACTTCTTGCATTACCGAAGGGTGCTGTAGGAATGTACCACCAGCCCATGGGGTCCTAATAAACTTGTCTTTTGCATTTCCAGTTTCCGTGCCAACGTCTGTTTTATGGTGTAGCGGGTTTTGCAGAATATGTAGGCCTGGAGAACCCAATACCACAATTTGTTTAAATTGATCTTATCAATGTATTGAAAGGCCCTAACAGACATTTCTGAATGTATTTGATGAAATATGATACCATAGTTTGGTGGGGGTTCGATTTGTAAACTCTTTTAATATACTGTAAATGACTTGGTGACCCTTGTGCCGTTAAATGGGTTTAACGCGACCAGATTGGTGCATGAAACCTCTTGGGTGAGGACTGCTTATGTTGTATGTTGCCAATATAATATGGCAGCAGCCTTCGAGCTATATGTGACCTTTGCAGGTTTAATGTAACCTGATCAATGCAGTGAACCTGTTGGTGAGGACCCATAAATGTTTGTTTTGTTCAGGTTACATATTACAGCAATATGATACTAATTACTTTTGGTTTATATCCACCCGGATGAGGTGTTCCATTTCTAAAATTATGGTTTGATTCATATTTTAAGGTAAACTCGGATTTCTTTGTAATAGATGCAGGCTTAAAAAGACACTGTTCTCTTTTGTTTCTACAGAGGTATCGTTTTTTAATATAGAGTCACTGTAATAACTTTGTAAATATAATGTCCCTGTATTTGGGTTGGTGCAAAATGCGCTCAATTTTTTGATTATTTATTAATAGGCTTCAGCAACTGTTCTTTGAATATGCCTATACTATGATATGGAGCGGTTGCTATTTATTTGTACGAGTTCCTGACATTTCCTCTAGCAACTCATGAGCATAAATTGTGGTGGTTACAATTGTTTTGTTGAGGAATAGTCTATAATCTCATATGATATGTGTGATGTTATTAGATGTCCGGCTTGTTCCCTTGCGTGCAGGGGGAGGTATTTCACGTTGGGCCACACAGGTGTCTGGCATGAATAGGCATTGGTAGGCTATTTGAATGGGATACAGTGGGTCAGTCAAGTTTCGTTCTGTTGTAGTGGTGTTGGTCATTTGTCAAGACGATACTCTGACACGAATTCGGGTGAGTGGAGGTGAAGAATTTGACTATGGTATGGGTGAAGTTGGATTTTTGGTGAACTTTGACTCCAAAGTACCCATTAAACCACTATTCCATTGCCTCTCTTGTCCCTCAGTACCTCGGTTCTCTATTAAACTGGGTAAGGAGAAATCTAACTGGAAAAAATTGGAGCGAAATTGGAGAAAGGATTACACAGAGGAAAATAAGACAATTTCCTCTACTGTCTTACATAATTATAAACGATATAACTATATAAACATAATTAAAAATAACTATTAAGACACGTGAGGACTGTGTCTGATTCCATTATCACAGAGATTGCGTCTATTGTGTTCCTTTTATTTGTATTGTTATTATGGCTCTGTTCCATTCTTCTCCACAGAGACCATTCCCATATGGCCGCTGCTGCAGCAGGGATTCCATCCAGTTAGGTCTCCACACTCGCTCACTTCATGTCAGGGCCTTGCGACGTATCCTACCCAACCGGCTTTCTCTTCCAATGGCCAGCCAGCCGGGAGCAAGAGACTGAGAGCACAGTCAGCACTTGCAACCCCCAAGTGGAGACCTCCATGCATTTGACTAATGAACCATTTTGAAATTTCACTTGTGTCCTCCCCGAGATGGGGTCATACTTGGAACATCGAGCATCAGATTTACGTTCTAGCTCGAAACTGAAGGCATTTACCCACACCTGTGCCTCTGCATCACACCTGGGAGTGATAATTATCACTCCCTGCAGCACATATACCGCCTCCTCTGCTCCCTCATTACTACCAGGGTGCAGAGAGGGATAGGTCCCAGCTTTCCTTGCATGCTGGACACCTTAAGTATTTTGTATAGTTCTTCCTTTATGTACCTTTCACCACAATTCCAGTGCAGACTGTTACTTCTCTCTACTAGTTTCATTCCGCAGCCAGCGCAGTCTCTGCAATCACTTAAGGGGCCATTTACTTACTCTGATTGGATAAGCTCTAATGCTCATGTGATTTTTTTACTACATTTTTGCATCCCAGATTAGCTATTGGAATATTCTGTAAAATGCAACGTTTCTGCCACCATCTACCTTTCTAATTATTTTTTGATGGGGGGGAGGAGAGGGTGGGTCTGTGTTGGGGTTATTTTTTGAAGAGGTAGTATGTTTTTACAGTGGACTTATGTGTGACACTGGAAAGTACTGTCACTCCACCTTTGTAGGCAGTGGATCTGAACTACTCCTCAGAGAGGTATACTCTTTGGATTGACAATGTTTTATATTCTTGTATCCTTAAAATGTTCAATAAAATAGTTTGAAGTATAAAAGCTATTACGAATACCACACACATCTTTATTTAAAAACATAAACGTCTTACTCTCTTAACTCAACTACAGGTTTTTTCAAAATTGTTAATTCTTGTATACATCCGAAATACAGTTCTCTTGTCATTCTTAACGCTGATGAGCTATGTGAATCTTTGGCCATTTTTTTTTCAGCTGTTATGATCTAATCAACTTTCTTAATTAACATCATGTTTCAGTGATACTTGGCTACACACACAGCTGTTTCGAAAAAAAACACCGCAACAATTCACTGTCTTTCAGAATACCCTCACTCCTGAGACTGCTAAAGGACGAGTTTAGACAAGTTAACCAGGTTCTTCTAGTGAAATCTACCCAGCTAGGGTTTTTCATTGATCCCTGGACAATAACCACCCTTTATAATGCTTCTGTGTCTACTGCATTTGTTATACCAGTTTGGAAGTAAGCAGTAATCACTCCCACAATGAAAAAGCCCTCTGCCATTTCCATTACGCCGATCAACTACCCACTACTCTCACTAATGCAAATCTCTATATACTTTCTTGAAAAACATGTTAGCGATGCTGACAAGAACATGTAAACATTGTTACATTTTTGGGGAAAAATTAGGTCCGTGATCGAGCTCAGTCTGGCCCCCCTTCACAGCAATGAATCTCCCTTGGTAGCAGAATAATGTTTCCTTGCTTCATAAAGGCGCGAGTAGGGGGCACACTTTTGCTGCTCAAGCAGACTAGGAATGGAATATTATTCCTCTCCATCTAAAACAGAACTCTAATCATCTGAGTTTTAGGAAGGCGTTGAAGACACCCTCCTTCTCTTAATGGCACCTCCTGGACAAGGTCATTGTTTTCTCTTTTCAGAAGTCATTCAGGGACAGGACACCCTATGGAGCAATCTACAAAACTAATTAAAACAACAATTAACATAACATATTCTCAGTAAACGGTCTCCCTTTCTTGACGAGCAGGGTTTATTAAATCTTGCACAATCTGGTTTTAAATCTCTTCCTAGCACTAAATCAGCCTTAACCCCAGTGCTTGACAAACCCCAGTGCTTGACAAACTCAGAAGGATTCTGGACGAGGAGGCAGAGCAGTCCTCGTTCTTCTGCACCTCTTTGTAGCCTCCTGTCAGAACCCGTTTCAGAGGGGCACGAGGCACACAGGGGCTGCTGGGCCCAGAACCCGTTTCAGAGGGGCACGAGGCACACAGGGGCTGCTGGGCACAACCGTGGGTCCAACTGCTGAGTGCAGCCACCTGGGCAGCATGCAGCCGACTCATCGGAACTCAACTGCAGCTGCTGCGAGCTCCGGCGGATGCGGTGCACTCAGGAACTCTGAATGCGTCACACCTGCCTGCGCGGGTAAAACTGGTTTCGGGTCTGACGACCACGGGGGAACTTGCTGCTAACATAACATTGTAGCGCTGGAACCCTATGGACTTTAAGTTAGAGACATAGTGGACTCCTGAGGCTTGATCTACTAGTGGGGCATGCCCTGGATGTTACCAATAATGAATGGGGAATAACCACTGTGTGAGTTGGACAGGGAAATGCCAAGGAAACACGAGAGCAGTGAATTCAGGGAAGGTCAGTGTAATTGTTTGAGTGGGGTATGCTAGAAATAAAATACTCCTCTTTTCATAAAAGTGAATATTGGCTGTGCAATGATTTACTGCTGCTGCAGTGCACATTTTAGGTTGTGAGCCAGTGTTTTCTATCCTGTATCCACACCCTTCCAAAAGGAGCCTTGGCCTGCTCAGACCACGCTATTACTGAGAGTCAAGAGCCAAGGGGGTACTTGGCCAAGCTGCTCAGAATCCATAGTAGGTCGCACCTTCACGAGTAAACGGCTCACCACCTACGGTTGGGCCCAATAACCCTTGCTTGCCCTGTTGCTCTTTGAAAGGTGTACAGACACTCTTCTCAATACATGAGACTACCACAAGTTATTTCTGTGCATTCAAAGGTTTCCACTCCCGTTTCCCTTAGGTGTGCAAAAATGCCAGAGCCAGCAAGATAGTTCAGTGCTTTAATTGCCCGGTGCACCCTATGTAGGTAGTCCTATGTAAACAGAGACTCCTAAGTATAATTCTAGGCATGCTAATTTTACATTTGCCCTGCAACAATCACATCAGTACGGTTGTTAAAGTTATTACAGAAACACTGCACTTGGTTCTCTCACTTCCCTCTGTTTTATTTCTATGATCCGAAATGAACTATCAATGGTCTATCGATACCGACCACTGCCATTGCCAATAAGAGGCAACTCGAGCTAAAGGAACGCAGTGTACGAATATTAAGTGGGCAGTCTTTATAAGTGTATTCATAGCGTTTAATTATTTGCATCACAGAGCACATTGCTTACATATGTCAAGCATTACATGTAGATTAATATGTTCCGATAATACACATAATCACAAGAAAAACCATAACAGAAAAAAAATCGAAGTCACATTTTCTCTTGCTAATTCTTGACAACAAAAGCTAGAAACGCCGAGTGTTTAACACAGACTGATTTAATGTGCGTGCTTGCTCTGAAAGCCGAAGCACAAAGGATGCTTGAAACTTAATTTAAAAAAAGAGTTGTAAAAAACGGTAATTTACAAAAACAGTTGTAAAAAAAACTTGATTTACAAAACGCTTCCTTCATGCCCATAATTGCTCGATCAGAATTTTTTGTTTAGTGCTTTGACTGAAGGAGAGCCACTGAATGTGCCATTGCCTGGGATAGTACATGTTCATCGTACATTTCATATGGCCCGGGACAGCTAAATCGGAAATACACTTACCACAGCCACTGCCACTGCTTTCCAGAAATGTCCTGGCATCGTTCAGAACGTGCTTTACACGTCTACACCAGGAAGAAATGTGAGCTGCTCACTCGGGTGTGTGAACTGTGGAGCAATCCTTACACACCAAAGACCCCGGCAGAAGTGGCGCTCCTACTGTACAGATGTGGCAAGGAATCAGTAAAACAAAAAGGCGCAACAGCGACTTGACAGTTGTGGGTTTGAAGCAAGATTGTGAACAGCGTGGGACGTGGCGTTTCAGACAAAACCATGCACATTTCAGACCTAAACAATAGTAACGGGTTCAGTGAATGGGATCAACGCACTCTGGTCACACCAGTGGGAGGAAAGCCTGCATGTGAGGCATTTTTGGCAGAGAACAACATTCCTCTTTTGAGATATCGAACCACTGCACAACAGTCCCGTTGTGTTGTCCCTATGCAAACTTTTAATGCAGTATTCATGAAAATCAAAATTTCAAGTTTGTCCTTAGAATTCAATTTGATTAGAAAATCATTTTCACTGCCTGCATATTTTGACGGCTATGTTTATGTCGTGGACCGATATTATCTGGTATCTAGGTTTTGCACTCCTATCTCTGTTGTCTGCATCTTGCATCTGTGTGATGTCAACAGTGTTTGTGCTATGACATTCTATGGGTGACAGCGATACTGGGGCATGGATGACAACCTACAACCCTGATGTGGTCTATGAATCTGAATAATACTACGTGGAATAAAGTAAGGGGTCTATTACGAGTTTTTAGCAGAGCGGTAGCCCTGGGGTGCAAACCGCAATTCACCGCACCGCCAAAGCTCGCACCACCCGCTCACCAGATCATGACTTTTT
This sequence comes from Lissotriton vulgaris, assembly GCF_964263255.1. Lineage (NCBI taxonomy): Eukaryota > Metazoa > Chordata > Amphibia > Caudata > Salamandridae > Lissotriton > Lissotriton vulgaris. The sequence continues at coordinate 511,755,268 of NC_141694.1, forward strand.
AGTAGTCTGGCAGGTGGGGTGGCATGGCGGTCCCATGGCGGTGCCTCTTTTAAAGGAGGAGGTGCCTTTTTTAAATGGGACCTTACTACAAGGTTGATGACTCAAAAGTCCATGCTGGGCAGGAACCTTTGTACATGCACACAGGGAGGCACATGGCATGCCCCCACTGTGTGCACATGGAATTGAGGCACAGGGTGGCCCTCTCCTCCGGGGTTTTCATGGCAGCGGAACCGCCATGACAACCCTGGCTGAGAAAAAACTCGTAATATGCATGGAGGGACAGTGGCAATTCCGCCAAGTAATATTGCACCCTCTGACTGCCGCTCCTATGCCAGGGAACAGCTGTTCCCTTGCGGAGTCGGCGGTCCCAGGGCGGTCCAACTGCCCGAATGATTATCGGGCAGGCGGACCGCCGGTGTGGCAATGGATGTATCCGCCACTGCCGCGCCACCACGAGTCTGACTCGTAAGAGGGCCCTAAGTATCTGTTTTAAGGTTTGGTAGATGGAGTTCAGTCCATCAGGGTGATGACATTGTCTCTGCCACCCTGATAGGCCACCATCCGGCAAATCTAGAGAGGACCACCGGTCAAGTGGTCATCTCTGTTCATTGAATCAAGTGGTTTCCTTTCAAGGTACGAAACGCCTGATGGACGGTCGTTCACCAAACGTTTGCAAAGAAACAAACTCCGAGTGTGTGTGTCCTTATTTTTTATCCCTCAGCATTTCACCTGGTGGTGAGGGATGTAAAAAATGACAATATATTGTTCAACCTAAATATGACAGGCCATCTAATGCTCTTCCTCTGATGGCCCTACTTGTCAGAGTACATTTTCCAAGGACAGACCCAATTGGTGCTTTGTGACGAAAGCTTAGGGCCCTTCCGTTTTGTAAATGAAAAGGTGGAACAAAGATTTGGAGGGCAGGGTATTCTGTTGCGTTTTTGTGACGGAGTACCCGGTCCGTCAAACTGTAAATACGCCATAAATAACCTAGAAATGTATTCTAGCTGTAACTTTACTGTAAACCAACACCCTTCCAAATATAACATGTAACCTGAGACAAAAACATAATTGGCCTGAAAAGCACAATTGCACCCCACCATTTTAACGAAATAGCAAGTCTCATGGTGAGAATCTGATGCTGGTTACCATGAATGTCTCGCTAATTGTCCAGTAGAGGTCGGAGACCAACAGAGAGCTGAGAAACAGTTACTCTCAGGACTTGCCAGTTAGGAAAAACAAATTGTATTCCATCAGGGTTTTTTAAAAAAAGATTTGTATTGGCATTTTACAGTTTTGTAGATGCATTTTTACGGTACGAACAATCATATAACATTTCTGGACCTGCACAAGTCGGATTTCAATGTTATACAAGAAGTAGAGAATGCTCTCAATATATACTCCCAACAGTGATTTACAATGTTCGTCTTGGTCTTGCATTCCGTACCATGCCATGTATGAACCCATGGGAATTTCTTCAAAATCTCAAGTACAAGCTTTCTCTCTAATTTATTAACAAATAATAAATCAAAATAAACTACGTGGTGTAGTGTCTTTTAGTCTGTCATTGGGCTCCTAAGTCAGGATCTTGCCTCCGTGTGTATGTATCTATTTGTTTGTCATGATAGGGATCTCAAATTGGGGGTGTCCTCTCTCAATTCTTCTGCTACCACATCGCTTCCTTCTGTTTCCTCGCTATTCCGGAATGTATTCCATTAGGCTTGTATGGAAAAAGAGACTACACTTGATGAGATCTCACTGCACAACGTAATTTGTTGGGTCATGTGTATTGCAAGAATGCATTCAAGCTATCCTAAAAAGAATCTAGCTGCACTAAAGCAGGTGATTACACTTTTTGATTGCATCAGCTCTGTTTCTCCATCACCACCCTCCTTTATGGCGAATCTAAACCTGATGCACTAAAAGACAGGTTGCAAAAAGTGGTCACAAATTATGCACAACGATTCCATGACCTGTCTCTGATTTTACATTGCACCATAAAATCTCCAGTTGCAGGGTTTACAGAACGACCTGCTTAATTAATATTAATTAGACCGGCCACTATTTGCAACCTTCTATGATTGGTTAAAAACACAGGGATAGCGGCCTGTAGACACTGGCGGTACTCGCTGAGCAGCACATACTGCACTTTTTCAAAGCGGGGCAAATTACAGTGGTGTTGCAGGGGCGTCACCATATTTAACATAACCCCTAGCCAGTGGATGGACTCAGAATGACGGGGGGCAAGCACATTATTTTTATTTTCTCATTGTCTCTCTAACACATTTGGCTTCTGCTATTTTAATTGGTCTGGTAAATGATGTCTGTTTAACATGCCGGTTTGTTTTTCCAAAGTGTTAATATTGGTCCGTTACTGGTGAGGCAGTCACATCTGCATTTGAAAGGATATCTCTGCCCTCTTTATTCACGGGGCTATTTAACCATTAACTGCCTGCACGCACAAAAAGGCATAGAGTAAGAAACTACATTTTATTTTGCATTGTACAAGTCTGCCGATTGGCACTGTGACTTATGATACCATCCGCTATTCCTTGCTTTTCAGCCAACAGCATGCTGCATTTTGATTTCCGGACTGCAAAGTGCGGATGTATGACGTTACAACGCATACTTTTACCACGCATGCCTTTACAACGCGGTTTTTACATCGCAAACCTTTACAACGCATAGCGCTTTGGGGTGCTGGATAGTGAAAAGTTTAATTTTCTATTCCAACTCCAGTCCCCGTGGACACTAGGGAAGGTGTTGGATAGAAAATTAAACTTATTCCCTATCCTAGAGCGCCCCCCAGCGCAATGCGTTGTAATGGTTTGCGTTGCAATGCCTGCGCTGTAATGGTAGTGCGTTGCAAAAGTTTCGTTGTAAAGGTTGTTCACCCAAAGTGCTGTTGGCTAAAAAGCCTGAGTAGGCCGAAGTGGATACACATGACATGTAGCTACTTGTCAATTTTTTTTAAAATTTACATAAGACTAGTCCATTTAAAAAAAAACATTTGTTTCACAAATAAAATAATTGGAAGCCCTGCACACATTTTGTGAGGGTTCATTCTTTCATTCACATCATGTATTAAAATAAGCATTAGCAATTCAAGTCAGTGGAAAGTTTTATACCAAACTTCACAACACAATAAAGGCGCAACATTGGCAGCAGCAAAACGAACTTCCCTAGCACAAAGAAAAATTAATTAAAGGACATGTGGTAGTAGCAGGAGGGATATCCTACGGTTCTTTAACACATACAAAACTGGCACAGCACACCTAGCCCACACATTACAGAGTGAGCAAGATTAGTTAGAGATTAGTTAGAGGGCTGTGTTTGCCCTCTGTACATAGACACACATACAAGAAGTAGAAAACTCCTGGAAGAAACAACCAAACCTCTTATGGAATTAACATACATTCATGTACTCACATAGGACTTAGCGTGTATGCTTTACCAGTGGGTTCCACATCTGGCACTGGCACTGGCAACTATCTAGAGTGATACTGTTCACTGGCTGTGCGGTCACCTAATAATGGGTTCCATAGTCTGGGTAATGTTTTGTCCCTTAATCTCAACATTTATGTTTTCCCTTTGCCAAACTGTTAGACCTTTATTAAACGTGTGTGTAGGTGCGCCAAACATGTACTTTGATGGTGTCTCTCTACTTCAAAATTACAAATAGGAGGGTCAAGTAGTGGACCCTGTCTTTTCTTTCCATCAGCATGTTTTGGTGCTTGAATGTTGCCCCTATGGGTAAGGTAACTTCCTCTGCCCAATAGATGTTAGTATGTCACATAAATATTGTGAAACAATTGTTCATGTTATGCAAGTGCATTCAATATTTTCTCTGATTTCTCACTCTCTCGGTTCAAACTCAACTATTGTCTCCCTTTTCAGTTTTTTCTCCCACTCTTTCCCTCCCTCTCTGTCATATTCACCTTTTCTGTTTACATTGCTCCCTCTTCTCAGTCTGTTATAGTTTTCCTCTTGTTACATCTTTTTTATCTTTTCACTGTTTTCTCTTACCCTTCACTCCCTCACACTCGTCATTCACTGCATCTATTAATCTATGCTATTGCAACCTAATCTATATTATCATATTTTGCCATACTCTTCTCATTTGTTCCGCTCTCTTGCCCCCTGTCTTAACCTTTCTCTTAATTCCTTCTCTCTACTACTTCTGTCTCCAGTCTCCCTCTGCACTACCTAGCGCAATCCAAGTTCAATGTACATTTTCCTGTACTATGTGTGAGTAAAATACCCAAGCAAATTTTTGAAACCAGCTAGCACATGAAAAGTGGTTCAATCCACATTAAAGAAATGATAATACACTATTGCTTGTACACATTTGGATACAAATTTAATAATTATTTCAATAACATGATATTCAGTAAAATCAGTACATAATTATACACAAAGGATAAAAGGGTTATTTATAACATTATAACATATGCATGTCTTCAATCATTTAAGTAGTTCATTAGTATAAAAATTATTGGATGGTTTCCTGTTTCATGTCTACGCGTTTCGACACATGTACGTGCCTTCCTCAGGACTGTACCATCGCACTGAAAAAGATATTTTAAAAAAAAGATAGTTTTACAATATTATATTACTGTGTACAAAATAACTAGTATAATGACTTTTGTAACATGTGCTAGATATTGGTTGTCTACATAGGTTGATAAAACCGCTTATAAACATCTTGGTGCTTAAACAGAGCTGCCATGGACTACATAAAATACAAAGTATAACCATGTCTTTCATTCAATTTTCATGTATACCATTGATAACAGTTATTCAGTATAGCCTGTTACGTTTGTAGTGCTATACTATTCATTTCATTCTCATGATTATGGTATATATATCAGACGCCTAACTATGACAGAATAAAGACAGATAGAGGAGAGAAAAAATACGCAACCAGGTTGATGAGAAAAGGCAACAGAAAAGATGTAAGTGTATTTAGGTTAAGTAGATAGCAGTGTGTTTGTTCGATAAGATAAAGATGAAAGGCCACAAGATTTTGGCTCCACATTAGCTGCTATGGTACTATCCTAATCTTCGTTATGCCACATAAAATATAATTTATATGTGGTATAATGATAGGAACTATTCTATCTAGATATGATTTCAGCATATTTTAATGTTGTCAGTAGCCTAGCTTTTCTAGTGTTATCCTTATATCTAAGTGGTCTAGGGAATCTCTTTTTTTCTTTTATTGTACCTCTCTTTTAGTTTTTCTATATATTAACCCTTCATGTCTAGAATAGACATTCAAGTTCCTAGATATCAAAAAAGCTTACCTATTTAAAAAAGAACAGGATTGATCAAAATAAAGTAGATTCCAAGATGCCGTGTAGGTCGGTATGAGTATCGATAAAGGCCGGATCTGCATTGTGGAGATATTATTCAATGATTAACTCCTGAGACTAAAAAAGATGTGGTTGATAGTCACATTAAATACGTATGCTTACCTGACTTTAGAGCGAAGCTCAGATTGACTAGATTTTCAAAACCCAGTATGATGATTAGGTGGTCACCTAGATTCGGTAGGCTACTTCATATAGCGGCACAGGATTATTTTAATCAGTTCAAATATTAAGATCACTGTGAATGGATAAAGTGAACCCAATTATTTAAACAGTAATGTTATTTTAAAATCAATTTATTGGTGTGAATATTAAGCATTTTCATTTCCTAAACATGGACCTACATTTACTGCAGTTGGTCACCTTATTTGTATTCGATCAGTCACGTTGGTTAATTCTATATTATTCTTTATTCATAAAAATGCAGGAGCGCATATCTGCTACTTCAGAGTTGACTGATTACTGGACTACTTTATTTGCTGTAGCACATGTTCTTTGCTACTGATGTATAAAACGAACGAACCGCTATTACAATACGTAGGATTTGTTTTTTTATTTATATTATTTTGTATATTGCACACCTACTGAATCTAGGTGACCACCTAATCATCATTGATCCACATTCGGTCCATCACCTGTTGTGTTTGCATATTCCGCCCTAAGTGCGCTGGGGATGCCCAGACGTGGGTCCCAGGCACTCCACACCACTGGAGTCAAGCTAGCCGGGCTGATGAGAGGTGTTACCTCGAAACCGGTCCGGTCCTCGGATGCTTGATTCCGTTCTGGGAAGGACGTGGCTTTTGTAGTTCGGACTGGACTGTTCCCATGGGGCACAGGGTCAGAGCTGATTTGCATATCGCCATTGTCTAACCCAGGGTGGTGTGGAGTGCAAAAAAACGATGGATATGGGCCCAGATCCTTGGACTGGGGTGAATGTGTGACATTGATCCACATTCTGTCCATCACCTGTTTTGTTTGCATTACCGCCATAAGTGCGCTGGGGATGCTCAGACGTGGGTCCCAGGCACTCCACACCACTGGAGTCAAGCTAGCCGGGCTGATGAGAGGTGTTACCTCGAAACCGGTCCGGTCCTCGGATGCTTGATTCCATTCTGGGAAGGACATGGCTTTTGTAGTTCGGACTGGACTGTTCCCATGGGGCACAGGGTCAGAACTGATTTGCATATCGCCATTGTCTAACCCAGGGTGGTGTGGAGTGCAAAAAAACGATGGATTTGGGCCCAGATCTTTGGACTGGGTTGAATGTGTGACATTGATCCACATTCGGTCCATCACTTGTTTTGTTTGCAAATTCCGCCCTAAGTGCGCTGGGGATGCTCAGACGTGGGTCCCAGGCACTCCACACCACTGGAGTCAAGCTAGCCGGGCTGATGAGAGGTGTTACCTCGAAACCGGTCCGGTCCTCGGATGCTTGATTCCGTTCTGGGAAGGACATGGCTTTTGTAGTTCGGACTGGACTGTTCCCATGGGGCAACAGGGTCAGAGCTGATTTGCATATCGCCATTGTCTAACCCAGGGTGGTGTGGAGTGCAAAAAAACGATGGATTTGGGCCCAGATCTTTTGACTGGGGTGAATGTGTGACATTGATCCACATTCGGTCCATCACTTGTTGTTTTTGGCTTCTTTTTTGTATCCTTGGCCAAACTTGTATGCCTTCAACGGAATTAAGCCGAAACGAAATCTCATTAATTGATGTTTGATATACGGCTTCATTGCTGATGCGAGATAAGATGGTAGTGTTTTCGGGGCATATAGTTTGGCAGCCCAAGTGCCATGAAAAAGCTGGAGAACCTGTTGCGTATCCGATTGATTTGATAGGATTTTAGCTTGCTTGGTTAAAAGCTTTGATTTTGTTTCATTGGGCAAGGAAGAGGACCATATGTCCCCCTCTTCGAGGGATTTGAGGCAGAATGTCAAATATTTATTCCATGATGTAGTTGGGTTGCTAAGCAGGAGCCATATGCAGCTCTTCAGCCTATGGGGGTTAGCTTGTTTCGCTTTCAGACAGTATGAGGCGTATCTTGCACCCATAATCCAGCGCATAGAGGATAAGGAAAATTCTTTCTGGATTTGGGCATGGGAAGTCGAGTTTGGCAATCGAAAGACCTGGCGATAGCACGATGATTGTGCTCTATCTAGCCAGTTGTTCATTTTGTCTTTAAAAATTATTGCCCCAAAGGAGATTGTAGGAAGGAATTTTGCGTTGATCAGTTTTATCAATGGGACAAAGTCTTGGGAATGCAGAGCTCTCTTCGTTCTCATGAAGGCCCCCTCTAGACTACGAGCCACTGCCTCCATCTCGGTTGCATGCACCGAGCATCTCCCTTTATGATCAATCCAGACGCCCAGATATTTAAATGCAGTGACAGTCTCCAGTGGTTTCCCTTCTATAAACCACATGATCTTTTTTCCATTCGCGGGTGAAATTGCCATCGTTTTGGTTTTACTAACGTTTATCTCTAGCATATTGTTGTTACAATATTGGGCGAGGGAATTGAACAATCTTTGGAGGCCTACCCTGGGTTTGATCTAGAAGAATGGTATTGTCTGCGTATTGTAGAATTTGGATTTTACTTTGACCGATTCCTGGGGGGAAGGCTCTTGATCGGGACAACCATTCAGGTAGGTCGGCGAGGTACAGATTGAAAAGTAATGGTGCAAGATTGCACCCTTGTTTTAGGCCTCTATTTGTATAGATTTTATTGGAGGTAGACCATTTCGATGTTACTCTGACTTGAACCCAGGTGTCCGTGTGTCGGGCTATTAGTGCGTTTAGTAGCGCCCATGGGATGCCCCATCTTGCAAGTTTTTCCCACAATTTAGGCTGACTAACGCTGTCAAAGGCTTTACGGAAATCGATGATACCGATGTACATTGATTTGCCTTTTGCAGCTAGGGTTGTTTCCATCAGGTGGGCTATGGAAATCAAGTTGTCCTCGATGTGGCAGCCTTTTCGGAAGCCAGTTTGGCTAAAAGGGATTACGTTTTTCGTTTCCACCTATTTTGTAAGTTCTTTTAAAAGTACACTTGCGTAGGCTTTCCTATCCACATCAAGTAGGGCTATCATCCGATAGTTATCGGGGTTGGAGCGCGAGCCTTTTTTATGGAAGGGTACAAGGAATGATCCTTGCCAGGAGGGCGGGATGGTGTGGCCCAGTATTGCATCCTCGAAGAGAGAGATCAGTATCGCGGCCCATTTTTGTGCGGAGGCTTTGAGTACTTGCATAGGGATCCTATTGGGTCCGGGGGCACCACTGGAGCGCATTTTCTTTATGACTCCTACTATTTCTTCTGTTGTTATCTTGATGGTGGAGGTTGTGCCATCCTCAGTGATGAGCTGATCGAGCGTAGGTTGGGTACTGCTGCTGCTATTTGATGTGTACAGTGCTTTGTACAATATTTTAATGTAGTTCTCCCAATCAACGGGGGAGATATTAGCTGCAGTGGGTGGTTTAGTGGCTTTGGATGCCTCATTTACCCAATTCCCAAATTTCCTTTGGTCCTTAGTTTTGATTATCTCAAAGACTGTCGCCCAACGGAGCTCTTCTTCCTGTCTTTTTAGGGCGAATCTGGCCTTCCTGTAGTCTTTTCTGGCAGCAACGTCCCGTTCCCGGTCACGTCACCGCAGCGGACAACACATGCACACAATGCAGAAGGCAGGGCCACTACAAGACATGGGCAGGGTACAGAGACCACAGGGACACACCACCCCCAACCACACATCAACACACACCAGCAAGTCACAGGCCAGGTGCCCATCATGGGCCCAACCATGCACAGCAGAAAGCACAGGACCAAGCAAGCACAATACACCCCCTGCACCACACAACAGACAACCAGGGAGACAGCCACGACAGGAGTGGCTAACAAGGAACACAGAACACCAGTGCCTCACACACTGAAGGCTTACAATACTTCCCACCACATACACACATAAACAAACACACACCCTGGGTGTATCCACAAACAGAACCTTCACACAGGTTAGCCTGAACAGATGCCTGCCCAAAACTACACACAAACCCCACAGGAACACACACACAACCCCAACAGAAGCAGACATACCCTGCCAGCTAAACTGTGGAAAGGCAATGGGAGTACAAACACAACATCACTGCACAACATCATCACTCATGAACAAAACACATACAACATACCACAAATCACACAAGAATTGCACCTGCACAGAACTACACTGCCACATCAAACAAACCATACACGCACATGAAAGCACAAATCAACAAACACCAAAGGACAGCAGGGGATGCACATCAGGCAATGCTAAGCCCACATACCCACAGCACTGTATGCACAACAAGCAGTGTGTGCAGAACAAGCACAACAGCTACACACAGACATGACTTACATAACCTCAACACACACACCACAAATCAGCACAGCACAAAACTAACAGCACACCGAGAAAGAGAAGCTACACCACAGCCAACACACACACACCCAACACAACAACCACAGGATGCACCGCTCTGGATACAAGAGCACAACCAGCTACACCAGAGCACCGGGCAGCACACACAGCTCAAGTGCACAAGGGCAATCCACACTGATGAATAGCACAAGAACATCACACATAAACCAATGGGGCCATGTCCAGAGTGGAACAGCACTCTTGGCCCAAAAACTGCACCACAAGGCACAGTCTCACAAAGGAAAGGATGGGGAGGCACATACAGATGTAAACAAAGGGGACAGCTGACATCCAAATCAACTGACTTGCATGTCAGTATTAGACATGTGAGGTATGTACCATACACAAATAGAGGGAATGCAGGCCCACAATGGCTATGCACAAGTGGCACACATATCGGATGGCATCACACCACACACCATGCCATACAGGAGGAGAAAAGGCACCATGTGCCTGCAGTGCAAGATAAAGTCACACACAATGCCAGTGAGGAGCAGCAGGGCCACACAGTCCACACAAACCTACACAACACACATTGATGATCAGACAAACACAACACTGATGTGCAAGTCACACACTTTGCACACTCATAAGTGACCAAAACAACAAGGGGGAGTCACACCGAACTGCATGGACACACCAACACACTGCACAGTGCACAACAGACAACTCACACAAGTGCATACAATCATTTACACAGGGCAGGACAGTCCAAACAACAGGTAATGTAAATGTAATGTAAATGTAAATTGATACTTGTATAGCGCACTAATCACCCGCAAGGGTCTCAAGGCGCTTGTACGAATACCGCTGTGGAACCCATCCTGGCTTTCCCTGGGAGGCGTCCACTCCTGGGCATCCCCAAGGTGGAGGCCAGGCATCCTTAGCGTTGTGGGGGCCGTTGTGGAGATTAAGCAAGCTATTGCCCAGAGGTGCAGAGTGGGACTCCATGATTGGAATAGGCACCGAGGCGAGAATTATCAGGTCCGTGGAATTTTTGAGCCCAAGACCCGCTGAGGCAGGGAATTGAACCCTGGTCACGGGCTAGACCTCTGCATCAGGGTCTGCCGCTCTAACCATTGAGCCACACTTCTCCACAGGCACACAACTCCTGGCTGACACATGTGTGGCTATCACAATCCAGGGGTGCACACACATCCACACCCACTACAAAGTCACACCCGTCACACTGCACACCTCCTCACCACCCAAGAGCACACATCTCATGTATGCCAGGGGACCAGAACTTAGGGCCAACACAGGATGACCATACACATACACAGCTGGGCACATATACAGGAATAACACACATACATCGTGTATAATCTGTGTTTTTAAAACTCACTCACCCCTGGGCACTCGTTACTCGGACCAGCCGACACCCCGCACAGCTGACTGCAAGCTGCCGCGGACGAGTGTTGACCTATTCCAGACGCCATCCTTGGACTAGGAGACACGCCCATTCGGGCAGGCCACGCCCCCTTTCACTTTAAAAGCGCGCGCTGACTGAGAGCATCGCTTTAATCAGAAACCCCCCCTGAGGCGAAAAGCCGGGAGTCTTACTGCTGCTATTTTTAAAAGTATAACGTGTATAATCTGTGTTTTTAAAACTCACTCACCCCTGGGCACTCGTTACTCGGACCAGCTGACACCCCGCACAGCTGACTGCAAGCTGCCGCGGACGAGAGTTGACCTATTTCAGATGCCATCCTTGGACTAGGAGACATGCCCATTCGGGCAGGCCACGCCCCCCCTGCTTTCCCACCCGCTCCACCTCATAAAACTATGCTCAATCGTAGGACGCGCAGCGGACGAGCGCAGCGGGCGCTTAAGGCAAGCTCGTCTGCGCTCGTCCGCGCCCGGCCGGGCCCAGGGGCCATGTCCCCTGGCCCCACTGGGGGTGACAGACATGTATACAGCTCGAGCCTCCTACATCAGCTGCGTCCACCGACCTCTCCCAGCTGTGGTACCCCGAGACACCCCCTGGAGATCCCCCGCTGCTGCACGCACTGTAAATCTGAACTAATCACTAAAACCACCAAAGCCAGATCTGAGGTAAAGGACTACTCTATGTTTCTACTTAAGTGTGGGTCTTTAGTGAAACACTGCCTAGAAATCTCTTTGCTATTAGATGAACACTCACCAGACGCAATCTTTTTGACCGAGACATGGTTGAATCAAGACTCTCAGCCGGATCTGGCACAGGCCATTATTCCGGGATATCAGATAGCGCGGGCTGATCGACCGCTGGGCAGAGGTGGCGGCCTCGCGATTATCTATAAAGAGAGCTATGTCTGCCGCTGTTTAGCGGAAGACATTGAGGACTGCGAAAATCTCTCCTTTTCTATCGAGTTCTCCCCTAATACCAGCTTCACCTGTATTCTCATTTACCGCCCCCCTGGTCCTACTGGACAATTTAACACCTCTCTTCTATCGGTGGCCTCCCAGCTGGTTGTCTCTCCCTCCAATTTCACCTTACTGGGAGATTTTAACATCCATTTTGACAACCTGCTAGACCCCACGGCATTAGAGATACAGTAAAGCCTGGCTGCCATTCAACTAGATCAAACAGTCCCCTCTGCCACACATGAAAAGGGGCATCTGTTAGATCCGATTTTTAGTAACAGTGACCAGCTTAAAGTTGGCACCATCAGTAGACTTCCATGGTCGGACCATTTCCTGATAGCCTTCACCTGGACCACGAGCAAACCACCCCCATCCTTATTCACATCTAGGAAAACTCGCAACTGGCCAAAACTTCCTATCGACAACTGGATGAAGGCTCTTAGCACCACTAGACCCACTCTCTCCCAAGACCCAATGTCAAATAACATGAAATATGATGAGTGGATAACCACCTCTCTTGACTCAGTTCTTCCGTCATATCCATCTAGATCCAAGAGACAAAGTAAATCAGCCCCATGGTATACAGAAGATCTCAGAAACCAAAAACGTCTCTGTAAGAGACAAGAGAGGAAATGGCGCATATCCTATAACCCTGAAGAAAAAAACACCTATAGGGAAATGATCAGGAACTACAAACTGGCCATAAAAACTTCGCAAGCAGCCTACTATAACCTTAAAATAACTACGGCTAAATCAAAACCGAAAGAAATATATTGCCTAGTAAACTTCCTGATAAAACCGCCCCTGCCTGCCACAGATAATAATAACTCACCGTCCAAATGTAATGATCTGGTGGAATTCTTCCTTCAAAAAGTGAACAAAATCTACCTTTCTTTTCCTAACCCACCCACTGACCTGCCCCCCCAATGCCTGGACTCAGCTCCGAACAGGGACAAGTGGCTGGAATCCTTTCCCTCGATAACAATGGAAACATTGGAGAAACTAGCTCAACAAATAAAAACCGGCTCTCCGTGTGACCCTGCCCCTCCAGGCTCACTGGGACTGGCAAGCAAAACCATTTTCTCCACCCTTCTGGAACTGCTGAACTCCTCCATACTGAGTGGGACAGTACCCACGACCTGGAAGCACGCAATGGTGCGGGCCCTACTAAAAAAAACCTCCCTTGACCCAGCCAACCCTAGCAACTACCGCCCGATCTCTCTGCTCCCATGGGCGTCTAAGATCCTGGAGAAGCACATCAATACCATTCTGACGACGTTCTTTGAGGAAAACCATCTCCTCGATGCCTCCCAGATGGGTTTCCGGCCAAAACATGGGACAGAGACCGCCCTACTGGCCGTAACTGAGGAGGCAAGACGGATCTTGGATCGAGGGGGGTCAGTGGCAGTGATCCTCCTCGATCCTCCTTCGTTTGACACGGTACACCACAAAATCTTGTTGAACCGTCTTGCCGACCTAGGAGTGTCCGGAGATGCCCTGATATGGTTCGAGTCTTTTTTATCGGACAGAACCTTCCAGGTCTTCGACGGCACATCCCTTTCATCAAGTAGGCCTCTGGGGTGCGGAGTTCCGCAGGGCTCATCCTTAAGCCCTACGCTCTTCAATGCATACATGAGGCCGCTGGCTGCGATTGTCCGTCCGCATGGTGTCAATATCATCTCCTATGCGGACGACACCCAGCTGGTGGTCTCCCTTGCACAAATGAGCGGCCTCCAGTCTCCGCCAGATCTAGCGGCTTGTCTGGAGGATGTAAAGAGCTGGATGATGAGCTCATGTCGGAAGCTCAACGATGACAAAACTGAGCTCATGCTCCTGGGCCCGGCAGCCCCCTCCACCATGGAGCTGATTTGGCCCTCAAGCATGGGTATGGCCCCATCCCCCAGAGATAACATCAAAAGCCTGGGAGTCTGGCTCGATAAATCGCTGAGCCTTAACACACAGGCCACCAAGGTGTCAGCCACTTGTTTCGGCCTCCTTAGGGTGATTAAAAAAATCCTTCCCCTTCTCCCATTCGAGGCCAGACAAATAATCATACAGGGCCTTATCCAATCCCGTCTGGATTTTAATAATGCCCTTTATCTTGGAGCACCAGACTACACCCTACAAAAGCTTCAGCGCACTCAAAACTGTGCTGCCCGGGCGCTACTGGGAGTCCCACGGAGGACCTCAATAAAAACCGGCCTAAAAACTTTACACTGGCTGCCTGTTAGGGACAGAGTGAAGTTTAAAGCTCTCTGCATTGCCCACCAGACTTTTTGGAAAATGGGCCCAGAAATCAACTGCTCCCTGATCTCTCCATACCTGCCCAACAAGACTCTTCGTTCCTCAGCGGCATCTTTAGCCAAAATCCCCAGAATTTGTAGAGCCAGAGCAGGAGGACGTTCGTTATCGCACAATGTATCCAAACTCTGGAACACCCTCCCTCTGCAGATGCGAAATAATGCCAACCTAACTAGCTTCCGGAAACAGCTAAAAACTCTCCTGTTTAATTAATAGTAACCTTATGAGGGCATCTTCTGTTTTCCAGTGCCTGGGCGCCTCAGGGCAACTGCAGCGGTCTACAAATCCCATTTTCATTTCATTCACATCATGACAGTGCCTAGCCTGCATGCAAACCTGTGCACAGCATCACACCCTGTGCTGGCAGTGTACCCTAACCTGACATAGCAACAACATAGCCAACAACAGAAAACCACTCAAAAGAGAACTGCATGACAGCTTGTAACGGGGAGGACCCGGATCCGCCAGGCTTACCTGTTTCACCTCTTTCTAACCAGCACACAGGGGCCTGGAGAAACACGGATATCCTCTGCGACAAGGAGCCCGAAGAGAGTGGTGAGCCCTGTTTCTTTAATTGGCTGGAGCTGGACCAGGACTACGTCGACTGGCACGCCCCCGTATCCCAGGTAAAGGCAGCCCCAGAAAGCACACAGGTGTGTGTTACACCCGGAGGCGACGGAGGTGAGAGCGACGGAAGGCGAGGCGGAGAAGAGGAAGAGTGCGGAGCAGAGTGGAGACCGGAAACGAAGTCGGAGGAGAGGCGGGAGCAGAGGAGAGGAGACGAAATCGGAGCGGAGCGGAGTCAGGAGGCGGAGTGGAGACCAGAGGAGGAGAGAGACCATCGGAGGAAGGAGGCGGAGTGGAGACCCGAGGAGGAGAGAGACCATCGGAGGACGGAGGCGGAGTGGAGACCGGAGGAGGAGAGAGACCATCGGAGGAAGGAGGCGACGGCCGGAGAAGGGGACGGAGAGAGGAGCGGTGGAATCGGAAGATCTCGAGGAGACGAACCCAACAAGCCAGGAGGCCAACCGGAAGGCGCTTCGCCCAGCTACACTTCAAGGGAAGTGTGGCTACCAGAGGTACGATCAAGGCTTTCAGGTTGGGCGGGATTCAAGTGGGCTAAACCCCCGTAAAGGCACCTTATACGCATCCCGTGCACTACCCCTCCTACACTACCCCGGCACTGTGGACCCTAGCTGACTTTTCGTGCACGTGTGTTCCCTCACTCCCTTCCCTGTGCCTTTTGGCAGCACACCAGACTAAAACGGTGCTATCTTTTCTTTCCTTCGTATCGACGAGACTACACGACATCGTGGAGTAAGAGGCCCGGACCACAAGTCCCAGAAGACACCGGGACGAACGCCGGACCGCTATAGAAAAGCGCCAGCACAGACAGACTGAGGAGTCCGAAAGCCCCCTGCCCTACTATAGAAAAACGATACACAGGAAAAGGACATTTAAGTTAATAAAGCCTGCATTACCTAAAGTTCCAGTGTCCGTAAGTCTATTCGAGGAGAACGTAGCATCGCATACACCGACCCCAGTGTGTAGGGGCGAACCCGAAGCGCTACACAGCTAAAAGAGCCAACACAGATAACACAAGTATCAGTGTCTGAATGGACTGAAGACCCCGTCACCCCTGTTTAAAAATGTGATGAGGCCAAAGAGCTTGGCAATGTTGAAGTGATACATAGAGCATGGGGCACAGGCAACCAAATGCACACACAAAAATAACTTTAATCAGCAAGTACACTGACAAACAGGAGTAACTGTCTTTATTCACATATTGCACAGATGTGACAGTAGAACAACTGTACACAACATCAAGGTACAAAATGCTGATCAAATGCAAGATATCCTGCACAAGTAAACTGTAAACAGGATGGCCAGTGGGCATGGCACAGGGGAGACTCCAACACAGCAGAGCAGCAGGGCCAGTGTCCATGGCACAGGGGAGACTCCAACACAGCAGAACAACAGGGCCAGTGTTCATGGCACAGGGGAGACTCCAACACAGCAGAGCAGCAGGGCCAGTGTCCATGGCACAGGGGAGATTCCAACACAAACACAGCAGAGCAACAGGGCCAATGTCCATGGCACAGGGGAGACTCCAACACAGCAGAGCAGCAGGGCTAGTGTTCATGGCACAGGGGAGACTCCAACACAGCAGAGCAGCAGGGCCAGTGTCCATGGCACAGGGGAGATTCCAACACAGCAGAGCAACAGGGCCAATGTCCATGGCACAGGGGAGAGTACAACACAGCAGAGCAGCAGGGCCAGTGTCCATGGCACAGGGGAGACTCCAACACAGCAGAGCTGCAGGGCCAATGTCCAGGGCAGGTGGCACAGCAAGTACATGAGAGGCTGCACAGGTGAGAGTACAACACAGCAGAGCAACAGGGCCAGTGTCTAAGGCAGGTGGCACAGCAAGTACATGAGAGGCTGCACAGGCAAGGGGAGAGCAGCAGTGAATGACAAGGCCAGTGGTCAGGGAGAAGTGCAGAGTCAGGACATGAGAAGCTCCCCAGTCAAAGGGAGAGCTGCAGTGAACGACAAGGCCAGTGGCCAGGGAGAAGTGCAGAGTCAGGACATGAGAATCTGCACAGGCAAAGGGAGAGCAGCAGTGAATGACAAGGCCAGTGGCCAGGGAGAAATGCAGAGTCAGGACATGAGAAGCTGCACAGGCAAGGGGTGAGCAGCAGTGAACGACAAGGCCAGTGGCCAGGGAGAAGTGCAGAGTCAGGACATGAGAAGATGCACAGTGAGTGTGTTTGACTGTACCCTTCCATGGCCAGCAACACACCCAGGTGGCAAACAATGGTCAGGACTAGCACACCTCTATGAGAGACAGGTGTATGAGGGAGACTGCCACTCACATTTGGCTGTCAGGTGGACTTGGAGCTGGCTGTGTGTCGGGGTCAGCAGGAACACTTGACTGGGGAGACAGAGAAGCAGGTGATGTAGGGCTATCAGTCGTTTGGCAAGCTGGAGGGCTGTTTGGACCAGGTGTTATAGTGGCACGTGGAGGTGGAGTCATGCAGACCTGTGACACAGTGTGGGTGGGAGAGGTTGGAGGGGTGCCCTTACACTTTTTGGGAATACGAAATGGCTTCCCTGTTTTGGGGTTAATGATGACACAACAGGTGCACGCACCAACTGTCCCGCATCTGGTTCAGACACTGGCACTCCCTCTGGTGATGTGCTGGATCCTGCAGAATGCTTTGTCTGGCTACGCCTCTGGACCACCTTAACCTGCTTGCCAGGTGTCCCACTTACAGTTTGCAAGGTATCCCACCTGAATGAATGAATGAAATCCGACTTATATTGCGCTACTTAGGCCATAGGGCGTCACCTACAGTGCCCTCCTTTGCCTCTATGCCTGGGGTGGACCCTACAGTGCCCTCCTCCACCTGCTTCACTGGGCTTGGAATTGGAGTTGATGTGGTGGGGGGATGTTGGCCTGTGCCCTTTCTAGGTGTACCCTTGCTATACAATATCTCCTCAGTGGGCACAGACACTGCACGCCTAGCTCTGCGTGAAGTTTTAGGGACAGTAGAGTCCTTTGCTGGTGATGCATCAGAGGTTTGTGAGGCTGATGTCAGCCTCATTGCTTTTTCGGCCTTGCTCTTCCCTGACGGGCTCTTATCTTTGCATTCTGGGCTGGCTCTGCTCTTCTGGGGGGATGGTGTCTGTGGGCGGGACCGCTTGGGTTGTGTCTGCTTTGTGCTCCATGTGCTGTATCGTGTCAGTGATGCATGCGAACCGTGGTCACTGTCCTCTGATGTGGCCACTGACTGGGGGGTGGACAAAGGCACCTGAGCAGGAATGGGAGCATGTGCTTGTTGAAGGGCAGACGTTACTGCGGATCACAAAGCTTGGACTGTACGGTGGAGCCCACCCACGTCAGAGTGTTTGCCCTCCATGTAGGCAAGCACCTGCCCTAATTTCTTGTCATGGTCGCTGAAGGCATTGAGCAGGGCGGTCTGGCCCACACAAAGCTGGCGCAGGAGCTCTACAGACTAAGCACTGAGGTCAGCAGGGGGGACAGGTGCAGGCTCAGTGGTGCCAGGTGTGAATGTAACTCGTCCCCTCTTACGGACACGGGCTGCACCAGAGGAAGTGGATGGGAGGCTGGGCACTGGCCGTTGAGTGGTAGATGATGTAGCAGACTCCCCATCCCCTGTGCCTGACAAAATGGATGCATCACCACTCGCATCAGATGATGTAGTACTCTGTGTCTCAGCCACGGATTTCTCCTGCATACTCCTGTCCCCTTCAGATGCGCTGGTGAGCTCTGTGTCACTGGCCTCCGGTGCAGCTGTAGTGCTACTCTCGCCACCACTGGTTTCCGGCTCCTGTTCCTCCGTGCCCACTGGCGATTCTGCATGAGAGAGAGATGCAGGGTTGTATAAATGACATCATCAGGACAAAGCAAATCTAACAATGCATACAGAGGATGCCAAAATCAACATGCTGACCACCACACCCTGCATAAACATTGCAGCAACACACTACATTCACCACAACAGTGCCTGCAACACTGAGTAGCTGCCGTGACTGAGCCATGTTTAGGCCACACAGCACAATACCTTGCCCGTGGATGAAGTGTACCACACACAACTTGCCATGCCCACACCTTTCATGTCCCAACACTCATTGCCACTGACAGGCCTTTAGGGAACCTGAGGGGAGAACACACACACCTATTAGGACATGACAGTCCACAATGCCAAGTAGGCCATACGAAGCACCATGTGGTACTCTGGGGCACCTTGTTGTCAGACGTGTGACCCTCAACAATCATGGTGCATGCAAAGTAGGAATACATGAACTCACACTCAGATAGTGGACCCTTATGTTAACCCCCTAATACATTTCCTACACCATCACAATGCAGAATGACCATGTGGATCCGAACACACCCGGCTATGATAAAGCACAGCAGGGATGATCAGCCTTGTAAGGGCTGTTTGGCACAATGCCTGACACTAGCACACATCCCTGCAGCCACTCACATGACACATCACAGCACCACCCCACGAACATAACATGGCTCACCGCTGCCACAGGCTCTATGCACATGCATCCGCTCCCAGGCAAAGTCACCCTCCCCTAATACTCACCCCTGCCTTGCTGGCGATGCTCCTTCAGACGTGCATCCAACTCCGGATTAGTCACTGCCAATATGCGGTACATCAGTGGTGTTAAGTTGCGCCGTGCCAGACGCCCAGTGTGCGGTTGCAGCCCCAAGGTCATCTCGGCCACGTTTTTTGCCAGCCGGCTGATGTCGTCCCACCTCTTGTAGCAGTGGGTGCGTCGTCTGTTGGATACCCCCAGGGCTCGTACCTTTGCAGCAATGGCCCTCCACCCAGCCTTACGCTGATGTACCTTGAGCTGCAGGTATGGGAGAAAAGTAGGGTAAATGACCAGTTACACAGTGTAAGTATGGGCGCAAAATCCGTTCCTCTCGCGGAATTTGCGGATTTTCGGCAATTTAGCGATCCGCGAATTTGCCGAAAAATCCTGAAATCCACTCGCGGGCGGATTTTTTTTTTTTGCACATGCCCGAGTTGAAGCTCAAATTCAATAACATATTATAATCAGCCCAAACAGCTAGTGAGTACGGTCGAGGCTAGGCAGGTGTGCTTCCTCCCTATATCTACAGTCTACAATTAGATGTAATCCTTGATGAAGATCTTTGCATCCAAGAGTTTCTCGAACCCAATCACTGTATACTTCCAGTGACCAGGAGGCTGCTTCCTTCTCATCTGCTGCTCTGATCGGTCTCTGACCCTTTATAAACAAGAGGCATGTGAACTCGCATAGAAGAACCCGCCCGTTTGGCCAAGCCACACACACACTAGGGTATGCAACGTCTTCGCGCCCTTTCCTTACTATGATGGACAACTCACTCGCTGGACCTCGGCGCCTTTCGGCGCGGTGGCAAAGTTACAGACACATGTGGTCACTGGAGCCAAATCTTCTGGCCCTTTACGCAGCTGTATTGTAGCAAAAGCACTATACATTTACCCAACGAGGTAGCACTTACTGATTAGCCAGTACTCCAGTTGAGTAGAGGTATGGCACAACACAGTGGCATCTTCGTGGATAAATATGCAGGCAGGATTCATTCTGGCACGATACCCCTGTCACAAAAATTAAACCTCAACAGGAAGCACTTACAGATATAAATAAAGCAGGTGCCCGAGTTGAAGCTCAAATTCAGTAACGCATTATAATCAGCCCAAACAACTAGTGAGCACGGTCAAGGCTAGGCAGGTGTGCTTCCTCCCTATATTTACCATCTACAATTAGATGTAGTTCTTGATGAAGGTCTTTGCATCCAAGAGTTTCTCAAGCCCAATCACTGTGTACTTCCTGTGACCAGGAGGCTGCTTCCTTCTCATCTGCTGCTCTGATCGGTCTCTGACCCTTTATAAACAAGAGGCATGTGAACTCGCATAGAAGCCCCGTCTGTTTTGCCCCGCCCCACACACACTAGGGTATGCAACATCTTCGCGCCCTTTCCTCACTATGATGGACAGCTCACTCGAGAGACCTCGGCCCCTTTCAGTGCGGTGGCAAAGTTACAGACACACGTGGGCACTGGAGACAACTCTTCTGGCCCTTTACGCAACTACAGTGTAGGAAAAGCACTATACATTTACCCAACGAGCTAGCACTTACTGATTAGCCAGTAGAAACAGAATATTTGTGCAAATCCGCGAGTTTGTGGATTTTCCAGCGAACTCACTGATTTTTTTGCCATTTCGCGAGATTCCGCGGACCGCAAATCCGCAAAATTCGCCCATACTTAACACAGTGTCATGTACCAACATCTATCACAACAGTAGCAATACACAGACTCAGGACCAATTGTAATCGCCCTAATTCACAAACTGGGGGACACCTCACAAGGGCACTCTGCATGGGTCAAATAGATATTATAGCATGCATACATGAGGGCGTAGAGGCTACATGCCAATCACACATATATGCAGGATGACTGCACTGAAATCCCTCAGTGGGTCGCACACATCACCAATCCCATGCATGTCTGACCCCCCCCCCCCTGCCCAACAGCACCCTCAATGATAACTTACCACTACATTGGGGCCACCATAGGGCCTCTGGTACTGTGCCAGCACCTCGTCCACTAGCACCTCCAGCTCCTCGCTTGTGAATGGACTGGCACGGATCTTCTCAGTTCTTGCCATCCCTTTGGACATGTAACACCTGTGGTTGAAGTGAGTGGTGAGGAGTCCCAGGCAGCAGGCACTTCAGGCAGCAGCAGGGGAGGTTCCCAGGCATCAGCAGGAGAGGGTCCCAGGCAGCAGGGACTTCTGGCAGCAGGAGGAGAGGGTCCCAGGCAGCAGACACTTCTGGCAGCAGCAGGAGAGGGTCCCAGGCAGCAGGCACTTCTGGCAGCGGCAGGAGAAGGTGCCAGGCAGAAGGCACTTCTGGCAGCAGCAGGAGAGGTTCCCATGTAGCAGGCACTTCTGGCAGTAGCAGGAGAGGGTCCCAAGCAGCAGGCTCTGTGAGCAGTGGAAATGTGGTACTCACTCCCACAGATTTATAGTACCCTGGGCTCGTTTGTGAGGTGCAAAGCTGCAATTATTGGTTGTGCAGGACTGCCTCATTCAAAAGCATCCATGACCGGCTCAGCGGTGGCGGAGCACGCCTTCCGCGATTTTCAAACCTGCATCATGCCACCGCAATAATTGCTCCCATTGGCTGTAGGCAATGCTCCATTGCAGTGATGCACCGCAGGTGCCCGGGGTGCACTACGGCGATGGAGCATCGTTCGAAAGCATACAATGACCGGCTCCGCGGTGGCGGAGAACGCCTTCCGCGATTTTCAAACCTGCATCATGCCACCGCAATCATCGCTCCCATTGGCTGTAGGCAATGCTCCATGACGGTGATGTACCGCAGGGACCCGGGGTGCGCTACCGCGATGGTGCATCGTTCAAAAGCATCCAATGACCGGCTCCGCGGTGGCGGAGCACGCCTTCCACGATTTTCAAACCTGCATCATGCCACCGCAATCATCGCTCCCATTGGCTGTAGGCAATGCTCCATGGCGGTGATGCACTGCAGGTGCCCGGGGTGCGCTACTGCGATGGTGCATCGTTCACAAGCATCCAATGACCGGCTTCGCAGTGGCGGAGGACGCCTTCCGCGAATTTCAAACCTGCATCATGCCACCGAATCAACGCACCCATTGGCTGTAGGCAATGCCCCATGTCGGTGTCGCACTGCCGTGGACAGGCGGTAGCAACCGCCATTTGTGTGGCACAGCATGCCCACCGCCAGCAACCCAAGCCTCCATGCCAATGTCTACCGCACTTGTGAAGGGGGTGGTGCTGGTGTCACACCGCCGTGGACAGGCGGTAGCAACTGCCATATGTGTGGCGCAGCATGCCCACCGCCAGCAAACCCATGCCTCCATGCCAATGTCTACCGCACTTGTGTAGGGGGTGGAGCTTGTGTCACACTGCTGTGGACAGGCGGTATCAACCGCCATATGTGTGGCGCAGCATACCCACCACCAGCAACCCATGCCTCCATGCCAATGTCTACCGCACTTGTGTAGGGGGTGGTGCTTGTGTCACACCGCCATGGACAGGCGGTAGCACCCGCCATATGTGTGGTGCAGCATGCCCACTGCCAGCAACCCATGCCTCCATGCCAATGTCTACCACACTTGTGAAGGGGGGGGTGCTGGTGTCACACCCCCGTGGACAGACGGTAGCAACCGCCATTTGTGTGGCGCAGCATGCCCACCGCCAGCAAACCCATGCCAATGTCTACCGCACTTGTGAAGGGGGTGGTGCTGGTGTCACACCGCCATGGACAGGCGGGTAGCAACTGCCATATGTGTGGCGCAGCATGCCCACCGCCAGGAAACCCATGCCAATGTCTACCGCACTTGTGTAGGGGGTGGAGCTTGTGTCACACTGCTGTGGACAGGCGGTATCAACCGCCATATGTGTGGCGCAGCATACCCACCACCAGCAACCCATGCCTCCATGCCAATGTCTACCGCACTTGTGAAGGGGGTGGTGCTGGTGTCACACCGCCATGGACAGGCGGTAGCAACCGCCATATGTGTGGCGCAGCATGCCCACCGCCAGCAACCCATGCCTCCATGCCAATGTCTACCGCACATGTGTAGGGGGTGGTGCTTGTGTCACACTGCCATGGACAGGCGGTAGCAACCCCCATATGTGTGGCGCAGCATGCCCACCGCCAGCAACCCATGCCTCTATGCCAATGTCTACCGCACTTGTGAAGGGGGTGGTGCTGGTGTCACACCGCCGTGGACAGGCGGTAGCAACCGCCATATGTGTGGCGCAGCATGCCCACCGCCAGCAAACCCATACCAATGTCTACTGCATTTGTGTAGGGGGTGGTACTTGTGTCACACGGCCGTGGACAGGCGGTAGCAACCGCCATATGTGTGGCGCAGCATGCCCACCGCCAGCAACCCATGCCTTCATGCCAATGTCTACAGCACTTGTGAAGGGGGTAGTGTTGGTGTCACACCGCCGTGGACAGGCGGTAGCTACCGCAAATTTGGTCACATGCTATGGAAAATTCCATTGTGAACTCTGCATCAGTACCCAGCAGCAACATGTTTAATGGCACATCATTATGCACACAATGCCATTAATTGGTTTAATGCACAGGTGGTCGCACTATATGTGTGACGCACATTGGTCTGTGGTCCCTGTAATGTCACTGATGCATTTGATGGTTGATGATGCCTGACAGTGTTAAACTGTTGTCAATGATGTGTGACAATTCAATGTGTTGTGGGTCAATGCTGACCTTGGCAAGGCTTGTCTCACTGTATGGTGTTGTTTCATACTTGTGCTACCATATCAGCCCATACACACAAGTTTACCATCTACTGTGATCATTGGGCTCTTGATGCGCGCCAGCTTCGCATGATGCATTGAGGTGTGACAGGTACAGCAGATGTGTGTGAGGCATTCATGGTCATTTTACACACTTTTGTGGATGGTACAGTATGAGGCGTGCACATGTGGAATGTGGTGTTCAGAAACTGTGCATTTGCATTGACATTCTGCTTTGTTTGCGGCACCTGTGTATTGAAAATGGATTGGTGTGTCCTCTGTGTCTCAAATTTAAACTCATGTAACCTTGTGTGCCATGCATCTCTCATGGAATTGTAAGGTTTTGTGTGACATGCTTAACGGTATGTGCTGAGTCCACCTCATGATGGTTGTCATTGACATCTGTTCATGTACATCTCAACTAGGATGCCAAATCTCATACGTCACCTGACAGTGCTGGAGGACATGGAGGATATAGCGATCATCAGAAAATTGCGCCTCGACAGAGCGACCATGAAGACCTTTTGTGATCTGTTGGAGCCCCACCTGCAGCCTCGTCGCCATTACCCAACAGCCTTCACACCCACATACAAAGTGATGGCAGCCCTCCACTTTTTGCAACTGGTTCCTTCCAGGAGACCGTGGCCGGCGCTGCAGGGATGTCGCAACCCATGTTCAGCATGGTGCCGAGGGATGTTCTTGCAGCCATGATGAGATATAAGGATCGTTACATACATTTCCCCAGGGGAGGAGAATTGCCCGGTGTGAAGGGTGACTTCTATGCCCTTGGACACATCCCCCATGTTGGTGCCATCGATTGCACCCATGTCGGTCTGGTGGCACCACAGGCCACTGAGCAAATTTTTAGGAATCGCAAACATTACCATTCAATAAATGTGCAGGTGGTGTGCCTTGCGGACATGAGGATTTCACATGTGTGTGCAAGATTCCCCGGCTCAGCCCATGATTCATATGTCATGAGGATTAGCATGGTGCACCGGATGATGGCTAACCTGCATCCCGATCGTGCTTGGATTGTGGGTGAGTATGCCAAGTGAAATGGCGTGCTGTGTGTTTGTGACCTGCTGACCTCTGTCTGTGCAACATTGCAATGTGTGTTTGTCATTCCTAGGTGACTCTGCATATCCCAGTCATCCATGGCTGCTGAGTCCACTGAGAAATCCCAGGACCCCGGCTGATGTCAGGTACAATGAGGCCCATGGCAGGACCCGACGTGTCACTGAGCGGACTTTTGGCCTACTCAAGTCAAGATTCCGCTGCCTTGACAGGACTGGAGGTGCACTGGCATACTCGCCTGGGAAGGTCTGCAAGATCGTTGTGGCATGCTGTATGCTGCACAACATGGCCATTCACAAGGGGATTTCCCTGCTCCTGGATGACAGAGAGGAACCAAGGCCAGCGCCTGCCCAAGGACCTGAGTCCAGTGATGAGGACAGTGGAGAGGAGGAAAGAGTTGACATTCGTCAACAGCTCATCAACCGCTACTTCACTTGAAGGTGTGTGAAGATGTACGACTTGTACATTGTCTGTTGTGGTTGTTGTTGTTGTGAAGGGCTGTAGGCGGATGGTACAGACAGGCACATGTTGAGTGACCTGTGTGTAGGAAAGGTGGCATTGACGTTCCATATGTGGACGTATGCAGGACTCTATTTGTTGACACCTGCTGCACATAGTCTTGTATGCCTGTAGACTCATGTGTATGTTTTGTGTAGTGTTATGTCTGTGATGCCACAATGACACCAGTGAATGTTGTTCTGTTGTGTCTCCCTAGGTGCTTCAAAATAATCCAGCCCTACATACTGTACATAATTTGGACACATCATAGACATATTCTAAACTGTAAATATTGCACTAAAAACGATACAGCACAAAATCTGGTGCGTCAGGTATTTTATTTGCAAAGTGGACATGTGAGGGGTGCGGGAATATTTACATGAAGGTGGTGAAGGAGCAGTGAGTTGACAGTCATGGTAGATGAGATGCAAGAGTAGACACCACATGGATGTGGTTACCCAGTCCAACAGACAAGTGCCATTGCCAAGGCAGTGTGGGGAAGGACAGTCCAAACAGTCAATGCAGTGGGGAAGAGGGTTGCCATCAGGGCTGGCTCCGTGACTGGCGTGTGGCTGGTGCTTTGCCTCCGGAGACTCCCAGGTTCTTCTTTGGATGCCCCCTTGATCTTTTTGGCGGGGGCCTGCTGAATGGCCAGCGGCATCTGAGGACTCACCCCTCTCTGTTGCCGCAGGGGAGGATGGTGCACGGTCATCCTGCAGCACAACAGAAGGGGGCGGAGGTGTTGGTTGTGACGCAGACCTGTCCCTCAGCAACGCCACTTGCTGGGCCATGAGGTCCACCATTTGACCAATTTGTGTCGATGGACCTCATCAGCAGGATGAGCTCACGTAATAGTTGGTCCGACCGTCCACTTTGTCCCTGAACCTGTTCACATGCACCGATGACTCTGGTGAAGTGGTCCAGGGATGGTGTGACAACCTCCTGAGGTCTGGGGGGGACCCTGGCCCTCCCACCTGCCCTGCTGCCACTGACCTGTTGCCTCACCACAGTGGGTCCTCGCACACTCTCCCTGCCCTCCACAGTTGGTGTTGTGTCCTCGTCGTTCCCTGGAACAGGGTTGGTGCTGGTGGTGGTGGTGGTGGCCGAGGTGGCAGCAGTGGAGGCACAGGCCGTGACTGCAGGGGTCTGCTGTGCAGTTGTTGGTGCAGCAGACGTGGTGGTGGGGAGAATGGGGTCCTGGGACCGGTTTGGCTTTGGCACACCAGATGGGCCGGCCCGGAGCTCATCGTCCAAACTGTCCTGGGAGTCAACATCAGAGAGTCCATGTACCGGGGTGGAGACTGGCTCTGCTGGTCGTTGTTGTCCTCAGCAGCAAGATCTTCATCACCTGTGGATTAGATGGGAAATGGTCAGTGTTGTGCAATGTGCAAGTATTCTGTTAGCTGCATGTCATCTGCTGTCTGTACACTACACAATTGAGACAACTTTAGTATTATTGTTACATGCAATACTGGCTGTTATTACATGGTGCATGGAAACATCAAATAATCAAACATGTCCTGTGTTGATGCATTGCATGCAATTGGTGCCGTGTGTAGTGTTGCAGGTCTCACAACCACAAACAGCCAGACCTGTGACGATGGCTACCTACCTGTTAGGTGAGGGTGAACAGTGCAATGACTGACAGATGCTCCTGGGTGGGGGAGGCCTCCATGCTGCTCAGGTGTGGAGCAGGGGGCATGGTGGAAGTCGTGATAAAGGCCTCCCACCCCCAGACATTCCTCCAATACAAGATGGCTACCTACCTGTTAGGGGAGGGTGAACAGTGCAATGACTGACACATACTCCTGTGTGGGGGGAGGCATCCATGCTGCTGGGGTGTAGGACAAGGTGCATGGTGGGAGTCGTGGTACAGCCCTCCCACCCCCAAACAGTCCTCCAATACAAGATGGCTGCCTACCTGTAGGGGAGGGTGAACAGTACAATGAACTGACACATGCTCCTGGGGGGGGCTCCATGCTGCTGGAGTGTGAAACAGGGGGCATGGTGGGAGTAGGAGGGCAGGCCACCCTCCCCAATTCCCTCCCAAGCAAGATGGCTACCTACCTGTTAGGTGAGGGTTGAACAGTGCAATGACTGACACATGCTCCTGGGTGGGGAAAGCCTCCATGCTGCTGGGGTGTGGGACAAGGTGCATGGTGGGAGTGGTAGTGCAGGCCTCCCACCCCCAAACAGTCCTCCAATACAAGATGGATGCCTACCTGTTAGGTGAGGGTGAACAGTGCAATGGCTGGCACATGCTCCTGGGTGTGAGAGGCCTCCATACTGCTGGAGTGTGGAACAGGGGGCATGGTGGGAGTCGTGAGACAGGTCTCCCACCCCCAAACAGTCCTCCAATACAAGATGGCTGCCTACCTGTTAGGTGAGGGTGAACACTGCAATGACTGACACATGCTCCTGGGTGGGAGAGGCCTCCATGCTGCTTGAGTGTGGAACAGGGGGCATGGTAGGAGTAGGAGTGCATGCCAACTTCGCCAAACTCCCTCCCACGCAATATGGCTACCTACCTGTTAGGTGAGGGTGAACACTGCAATGACTGACACATGCTCATGGGTGGGAGAGGCCTCCATGCTGCTGGAGTGTGGAACAGGGGGCATGGTGGGAGTAGGAGTGAAAGCCAACTTCCCCAAACTCCCTCCCACGCAAGATGGCTACCTACTTGTTAGGTGAGGGTGAACAGTGCAATGAATGACACATGCTCCTGGGTGAGGGAGGCCTCCATGCTGCTGGGGTGTGGGACAAGGTGCATGGTGGGAGTGGTAGTGCAGGCCTCCCACCCCCAAACATTCCTCCAATACAAGATGGCTGCCTACCTGTTAGATGAGGGTGAACAGGGCAATGACTGACAAATGCTCCTGGGTTGGGGAGGCCTCCATGCTGCTGGAGTGTGGAACAGGGGGCATGGTGGGAGTCGTGATACAGGCCTCCCACCCCAAAACAGTCCTCCAATACAATATGGCTACCTACCTGTTAGGTGAGGGTGAACAGTGCAATGGCTGACACATGCTCCTGGGTGGGGGAGGCCTCCATGCTGCTGGAGTGTGGAACAGGGGGCATGGTGGGAGTCGTGAGACAGGCTTCCCACCCCCAAACAGTCCTCCAATACAAGATGGCTGCCTACCTGTTAGATGAGGGTGAACAGTGCAATGACTGACACATGCTCCTGGGTGGGGGAGGCCTCCATGCTGTTGGGGTGTGGGACAAGGAGCATGGTGGGAGTGGTAGTGCAGGCCTCCCACCCCCAAATATGTCTTCCAGTGAAGATGGCTGCCTACCTGTTAGGTGAGGGTGAACAGGGCAATGGTGTTTTGGTTTTGCAAGGAAGTACTTATCAGTGTGTTGGTTGACATTTGTTTGTACTTACCAGCCTCCGTTCCCCCGGCTACTCCTGTGAGACTCTCAGGATGCAGTATGGCAAGCACCTTCTCCTCCCATGGTGTGAATGTTTTCTGTGGGATGGGAGAGCCACTGCCAGTCCAGTTCGCCAGCTCCCAGTTCTTGCTCCTCTTCTCCTTGATAACCCTCTTGAGATCAGGCCACCGCTTCATGATCTCCTTCTTGGATCGCGGGGTGGTCCCTACTGCATTGACCCTTTGGACTATCCTTTCCCACATTTGTGTCCTTGTGGCTAATGGTGTCTGTTGGACCAGGCTACCAAACAGTTGTGGTTCCACTTTCACTATCTCATTGACCATGACTGTCAACTCACCCTCTGTGAATTTTGGCATTTTCTGTGCTGCCATGGTGGTTGGTGTTTGCAGTGTTTGTGGTTGCAGGGGTGTGTGTGGTGGGTGTGGTGTTGAGGTGTGAGGTGTGTTGTGTGCTGGGGGAATGTTGGGGCTGGTGATAGTGATGGTGGTGGTATGTGTGTCATGTTGTTTTGCCTCTCCTGTCAGATGTGGTGTTTGGCCTTCTCTTCTGGAGTGTTGCAAAGGATTGTGGTCAGTAAAGGGGCTCTTTTTATACTCAGCTGTGTGGGTGTGTCCAATTGGGCCTTTGCTGTGAGGTGTATTGTGGGTGTTGTTCTGGGAATTGTATTTTATTTTTTTGCATTTGTTTTATCATTGGTATGTGTTTTGTGTATTTGTGGGGCATGGCTACTTTGATTTGTGCTCAGGCATTGTTGCGGTGTTTTGGCTTAGTCCGCCATGTTTTTCATGTACCGTCCTCTGCGGTGGCTATGCTGCAGCTCTTCCGCTGGCTCTCCCATTCACTGCAGTGTGTGACTGCGGCGGACGCAAACAGCGGTTCGTACCGCAGGACCATCGGGGAAATCCTAATTTCCAGTCCGGTGTCTCCGCTTTGCTTGCGGCGGGGTGTAGCTTTTCCGCTGCGTTTCCGACTGCAGCAGTCGGTTTTAGGAAGTCACCGCCCGCGTCAGGTCGTTTTTGTTAGCCCGCTACCGCAGCGGTCGGTCATTTTTGGCGGTTGATCCTAATTTGACCGCCGGTTTATCCGCGGTCCCGGCGGATGGTTGTTTTCTGCCTGAATGGAGGTCGGGGTGATTTTCTGCCCGCTATCCTAATGGGCCCATTAGTGTTTAGTCACCAGAGGAAAATAAAGGGGAAGGCATTCCTTGAGGGTGAGACACTGGACAGGGTAAAGGAATTTGAGTCAGTGGGAGTGAGAATCAGTGATTCTTACAGTTGGCATCCCCAGATAAAAAAGAGTGCAATATACTTGAAACAAAGGGCCAGGTCTATCTTAATATTTGCGAATAGGACCTCGACCTATGCCATTACCCCCAATTGGGATATACAAGAGCCTAGTCTGCAGTGCCTTTTTATATGATGCAGAGTTGTGGGGATACTGCAACAATTCTCCCCTTGAAAAAGCATAACATTTCTTTGTAAAGTCTTTGTTGAGACTTCCTTCTGGCACCCGACGCTGCAAATAACACTCGACCTTAATCTTAGCTCTATTTCGATGTAGCTGCTCTAAAACAGATTTTATACTGGGTAAGGTTGTGGACCAAGGACGAGCTGAGTCCCTATAGGGATTGTATAAGAGTTCAAAATGAGGGCCACTCGGTGAGCATTGTCCCCTGGTTTCAGCATATAAAAACATGCCTTATCAAGTTGGGGTTGAAGGATTACTGGTTCCATCCTACTTTTTTTACTTGTGATACCAAAGAAAAGGAGAAAATGGCTTAATGGAATCTTGTGCTTGGAGAAAAGATCTCTATGCCTAGCACAGGTAATTCCTATTTGAGGTTTAAAAGTGCACGTTAATTTGAGCCTTTTTAGAACTCTTAATCAATCCTACAGCAAAAAACTATCTATCTCTAATACCTGGCCAATGGACTCTACAACAATTGAGAACGATTTATTGTGATATGTGATTATTTTTTTGCACATCCTACACAAAACAGCATTCTAGCAGGATTATCTCCCCTTGTCGTGGGTTAGGTATTACTGAGAGACAGTCAACGTTAAGAATATGCAGGTCAAACATGCATGATTGCATTGTACATTCTATTTTTTGCTATTTGTCCTCAATATGGCATAGTAGAATGAAGGCTCTGAAATGAGTTGAGGTAGCCATCTTGCTTGGGAGGGAGGTTGGGGAGGGTGGCCTGCACTCCTACTTCCATCATGCCCCCTGTTCCACACTCCAGCAGCATGGAGGTATCCCAGGAGAGAAGACTCTGCAAGCCTCCAAACAGGAAACTAAAGATTAGACAAAAGACAGGTTTTAATGTTTTTTTTCTGAATTGTAACAGATTGGGTTGATTTCTCAAATGAAAATGTAAGACATTCCACCACTTGGAATTGGGGATCATTACTTTTTTGCTGAGCAGGATTGTAGGGAAGTACCATTTGAAGGTGTCTTGAAAGAAGCTAGGAAATTCTTGATAAAGTCCTTTATGTGCCCAGCAGAATGCCTTGAATTGTATCCTAGTTCTGATTGGAAGCCAAAGAAGCTTTGTAATGGTGGCAGAAACTAAGCAGAACTTGGGAAGATTTAGAAGTACACTAGGTGCAGCATTTTGGATCGTCAGAAGCTTATTCACGAGACATTCTTGAGCGCCAACAAAGAGTTGCAGTAATCAATTTTTGTTATGACAAGTGCTAATGTCACCATATTTTTTATGGTTCAAAAGGGAGAAAAGGGAGTATTTTTTTTTTATGTGCATCATTAGAAAACAGGATGATGTGATCTTTTTAGAATGTTCAATGAAGGTCAGTTTGGAGTCCATTATAACCCCCCAATTTCTTTCTTTCTGAACAGGGATTGGGAGTGGGCAAAGATTCGATGGTCACCAGGACCGATTCTAGAAAGAGGTGTTCTGACCAAAAATCAACACCTCATTTTTTTCTGAGTTAATCCTTAGATAGTTGAATTGCATCCAATGTGCAATGTTGTTCATGCATGATCTAAATCTCTTCAGTCGCTCTTTCCAAGCACAGCCGTGTCTCACCTAAAACAAAGTAGATGATGCTGGAAACCGAAAACTGCACACACAACTGCTAGTGCAGGCTCATGATGCCCTGCTCCTCTTCAGAACTCCGAGGCGTCTCCGGGAGCAACGCTGCTTTTAAAAAACACTCTGACATTTCTCTGCAAGTTTTAGCCGCCTACCTGCTCAGCTCTTCAGCGCTCCGGACCCAGCGCTTCAGTCCTTCCTGGCTGCCCCTGTCCTGCACGCGACCCAGACCGCCACCGCTGATCGCCCCCTCCTTGCCTGACTCTTGGAGTGGGACGGGCGGATCCACCATCTGGGGCGGGTCTGGGCTCGGCGCTGCAGTTCTTTGGCCCCTCCCCCCTCGACAAGTACTTTAGGCGGTCAGCTGTATGCGCGCCTACCCTGCTCCTCTTCAGAACTCCCGAGGCGTCTCCGGGAGCAACGCTGCTTTTAAAAAACACTCTGACATTTCTCTGCAAGTTTTAGCCGCCTACCTGCTCAGCTCTTCAGCGCTCCGGACCCAGCGCTTCAGTCCTTCCTGGCTGCCCCTGTCCTGCACGCGACCCAGACCGCCACCGCTGATCGCCCCCTCCTTGCCTGACTCTTGGAGTGGGACGGGCGGATCCACCATCTTGGGCGGGTCTGGGCTCGGCGCTGCAGTTCTTTGGCCCCTCCCCCCTTGCCACGCCCTCAGATCCTCCTCCCCATGTGTCCCTATTTAATGGTTACCCAGTCCCGGCCGCGCAGCGGCCGCGTGCAGCGGGCGCGACGAAGGCGCGCCGAAGTTGCGCCTAAGTTAAGCCCGTCTGCGCCCGTCCGCGACGGGCCGGGACCAGGGGCCATGCACTCTGTCCCTTCCTTGGTGTACACCTCAGCTCAACTTATAGCTCTCACTGCTGTTTCCCCACCCTCACCCTCACTCTTGCGACACTTTGACACACTTGGTATTCTCGTTTCTTCCCCCCCTCACCCGACCCCGGCTCCCTCTAGTACCACTCCACCCACTGCCGACCCCCCCCTGTCCCTTGTTCCCCCCTCATCCCTGTTCCTACTGTAGCTTCTGCTTTACTGCTTAACACCCGCTCTGCTGTCAAACATTAGACAGCTCTCTTTAACCTTCTGACCACTGATTCCCCGGATTTTCTCTTTCTGACCGAAACTTGGTTCACTGCTGACTCCCTTCCCGACCTCTTAGCCATTCTTCCTGACACCTATTATGCCCTCCGGGCTGATCGTCCGGACGGTAAGGTGGGGGGAGGGGTGGCGATGATCATTCGGTCGACTCTCAAATTTCAACTTCTCAATCACCCCCCCATTTCTAATGTAGACTACCTTGTGGCCCGCTCTGTTAATCTTTCTGCCCCCCTCACTGTCGTCCTTGTGTACCGTCCTCCTCAATCTATGCCTTCCTTTGTAGCCTCCCTTCAGGACCTCATGGCCACTCTTGTGGTCAACAATTCCTCCGTCCTCCTGCTCGGTGACTTTAATTACTGGCCGGGCGACCCTAGGGAAGACCCCCCTCGAAAGATTTTTCAGATACCCTTCAATGTTTAAACTTTACATCTCATGTCTTAGTCCCTACTCACGTCCAGGGTCACATCTTGGATCAAATTTGGTCCTCTCGTCCCATTGTCTCATCCCTTCTCATATCCCCATGCGTTTGGTCGGATCATTTTTCCATTTCTTTCGCCATCCATCTGGGAGCGGTTGACAAGCCCCCCCTCCCGAAAAACATTCTAGCCCGCAATTGGAATCGGACCGACCTCGACTCCCTCTCGCTCACTCTGGCCTCCTCTGCTCCTACCCTCACTAATCTTCCTCTTGATTCCCAGGTTAACGCCATTGGCACATGGCTTTCCTCTTCGTGCGACCTTGCCGCTCCGCTTAGAAAAATCAAGGCGGTTCGTCCATATGACGCGCACAAATGGTTCTCTCCAGAACTTAAAACACTTAAACTCGCCCTCAGGCGGTCAGAACGCCACTGGAGACGGAACTATTGCCCCTCTTTGCGCGCCAAATACAAATCACTCCTTACTGAATATAAAAAAGCGATCCTAGCGGCTAAAACCGCTTACTTCTCTGAGAGAGTAGCTCTCGCGGCCAATAAACCCCGTGAAATTTTCTCTCTGGTCCACAATCTTGCCACCTCTGATCGCTCCACCCCTAGTTTGGTTCCCTCACAGTCCCTCTGCTCCTCACTCAACGATTTTTTTATCGACAAGATCGTGAGGATTAAAGCCAACATTCCTACAATGCCTCAACCCCGTCCCATTTGTCCCTCCATCTGCCCCTCCTTTTCTTTCGCTTCCTTCCCTCCCATTTCCACTGATCTATTTTTAAAACTTCTGGTCAAAATCAAGTCTGGCTCCCCCGTGGATTGCGCGCCGGCACGCATTCTTAAAACCCTCTTCACTAACTGTCCTGCTCCCCCTCTTGCCCTTCTTAACTCCTTCTTGGCCCTCGGATCCGTCCCCTCTTCTTTTAAATCCGCCATAGTCCTCCCTATCCTAAAATAAAACGGCCTAGACCCCTCTCTTCCTTCCAATTTCCGTCCCATTTCTCTTCTTCCCTACCTCGGCAAGATCCTCGAAGTTCATGTTACTTCCTGCCTCTCCACTTATATTGAGAAAAATGGCCTCCTCGCATCCCATCAGGCAGGATTCCGCCCGGGCCACTCCACGGAGATGGTGGTCCTCGCAGTCTTGGACGAGCTCAAGGGGAAGGCCGATTCTAACCTCCCCCAAGCCCTGGTTCTTCTCGATTTGTCCGCTGCGTTTGACACGGTTGACCACTCCATCCTTCTCGACCGTGTCAGCGCCCGGGCATCCAGGGCGCGGCCTTTTCCTGGCTGGCGTCCTTCCTTCAGGATAGGTCCCAGGCAGTTCATCTCCCTGGTTTCTCTGCACCTCCCTGTCCAGTCACTTGCGGTGTTCCCCAAGGTTCCTCTCTTTCCCCTCTCCTTTTCAATCTCTACATTCACCCCCTCATCACCTCTCTCCTTGAGCTGGGGGTCTCTGTGTATAATTACGCAGATGACCTTCAGCTCGTCTTTGATCTTTCTTCTACCCCTGATTCTCTTCCCAAGTTCTGCTCTACTTTAGTCTTCATCTCTGACTGGATGAGCGCTAACCAACTGAAGCTCAACCCAGACAAGACGGAACTTGTTCTCACTGGTGGCCCTTCCAACCCTTGGTCCCCTGCACATTGGCCCTTTTCTTTTGGTCCCCACCTGTCCCCTCTTCCTCTGTCCGCACTCTCGGTATTAAAGTCAGTCATGACCTATCTATGCACAGTCAGATCAGCTCCGTTGTGTCCTCCTGTTTTCTCTCTCTTCGTCTAATTCGAAAAATCTCACGTTTTTTTTCTATCGATGCACTTAAATCCATAGTCATGGCCCTCGTCACCTCCCGCCTTGACTATGGGAATGGCCTGTACGTGGGCATACCTGCTTACGAATCCCGCCGTCTACAGGCCATTCAAAATCAAGCTGCTCGCCTCATTCTCTCCCTCCCTAAATCTTCTCATATCACCCCGGTTCTCAAATCACTTCATTGGCTCCCTGTTCGTTTTAGATCCTTTTTCAAACTGGCCTGTCTAGCTTTTCTGGCTCACTCCCGTTCTGCGCCCCTGTTCATTACCTCTCTTGTCTCTTCTCGTGCCCCTGCCCGCACTCTTCGCTCCTCCTCTCTTTCTCTTCTCCACATCCCTCGCTTCCGTAAATCCAGAACGGGGAGCACCCGATTCTCAGTCCTGGCCCCCCAGTTCTGGAACAGTCTCCCTCTCTCCATTCGCTCCATCCCCATCTACACTCACTTCCGTAAAGCCCTTAAAACTTTCCTCTTTTCTCAGGCATTCCCTTCCTAATCTCCTTGGTTCCCCTCTGTTGAGCTCTGATCAGGTCCCCAGCGCCAGGAAGCCGCTTGGCCACCGTGCGCTCTATTAAATACTTTATTCATTCATTCATTCATTCATGTAGTAGTGCTGATAGTAAGAAATACGGAAGAAAATCACTGGAACCGCTATTGCAGGTAGGATACCAGTAGATTGCCACGTCGAAGTACCCAGGGCGGCAGTTTCAGTACAGCAGAGGATAGACTATGATGGACAGGCAGAAACGAGATTGAAACGTGGGTTTATTTCATCAGAAAGATTCCCAACAGCAGGGCTCGAGTCGGGGTACTACGCGGGTGGACGGCGTCCCCCCACTTATTTTACCGGGGGGACACCATCCCCCCTACCAAACAGCTGGACTTCACTCTTTGGCCTCTTTGAGACGAGGAGCTCGGCACCTTTCATGACATCACTTCCGGTGACAGCGTCCCCCCACTTCTTTTTTTACGACTTGTGCCCTGCCCAACAGCTATGTCCAACGTCCCACAGCCTCACAGTCCAAAATTCTAAGTCACACTCCCTGGGGTTCGAAGGAAGAACCAAAGTCCCAAACACGCAGGGAGGAGAGTGTATACCATTGGGCATGACATGGAAGACAAGCATTGGAAATGCAATAGGGCTCGCATTAGGAAAGTTTGAGCTATTGCTCCTATAAATGATTTGTTTTTTATTCATGTGTTATTTTTTCAAATAGTTAAATTATTAGCTTTGTCATTTTCAATGCCAATAGTTATAACTTTCGCAAATGTGAC
Source organism: Lissotriton vulgaris (assembly GCF_964263255.1). Lineage (NCBI taxonomy): Eukaryota > Metazoa > Chordata > Amphibia > Caudata > Salamandridae > Lissotriton > Lissotriton vulgaris. The sequence goes on from NC_141694.1 coordinate 511,792,246, forward strand.
ACCTATAGAATTTGTAATGCAACATGTTTTGTATTTACGTGACTTAGATGTATTGATATTACAAATAACAATGCTTTTCATTTTTTTAAATAATTAATACTTAATTTATTTAATTTGTAATGGCAATAGCTTAAACTTTTGTAAATAACTTTTGTGAAGATTATGTTCAGTGTTTTTTATTGTGACGAAAATCCAAGAACAGAAGTTAAATATTAACATCTTTTTGTGATTTGTAATAAAGCGTGAAAGCTTGAAAACAGCTTGAAACATTGAAAGAACATATTTGAACCAGTGATGCTGTGGTTGCGCTGAGTGATGCTGTGGTTGCGCTGAGTGATGCTGTGGTTGCGCTGAGTGGTGCTGTGGTGGTGCTGAGTGGTACTGTGGTGGTGCTGAGTGGTGCTGTGGTGATGCTGAGTGATGCTGTGGTGGTGCTGAGTGATGCTGGGGTGGTGCTGAGTGATGCTGGGTGGTGCTGAGTGATGCAGGGGTGGTGCTGAGTGGTGCTGTGGTGGTGCTGAGTGATGCTGTGGTGGTGCTGAGTGATGCCGTGGTTCTGCTGAGTGATGCTGTGGTTCCGCTGAGTGACGCTGGGGTGGGGCTGAGTGATGCTGGGGTTGCGCTGAGTGATAATGTGGTGGTGCTGAGTGATATTGTGGTGTTGCTGAGTGATGCTGGGGTAGCGCTAAGTGAAGATGTGGTGATGATGAGTGATGCTGTGATGGTGCTGAGTGATGCTGGGGTGATGCTGAGTGATGATGTTGTGATGGTGAGTGGTGCTGAGTGATGCAGGGGTGGTGCTGAGTGATGCTGTGGTGGCGATGAGTAATGCTGTGGCGTTCAGTGATGCTGTAGTGGCGCATAGAGATGTTGTGGTGCCCCTGAGTGATGCTGTGGTGGTGCTGAGGGGAGCGGGACGAGAGGAGAGAGGTAAGAGGGTAGAGAATAGATAGGAGAAGAGAGGTGAGAGAGAATAAGAGAGGGGACAGAGGAGAGTAAGGAGAGGGGAGAGTGAGGAGAGGGTTGAGTGAGGAGAGGGTTGAGTGAGGAGAGGGGAGATGGAGAGGAGAGAGGGGAGTGAGGAGAGAGGGGAGTGAAGAGAGAGGGTAGTGAGTAGAGAGAGGGGAGTGGGGAGAGAGGGGAAAGAGAAGGAGGGGAGAGAGGGATTGGAGAGTGAGGAGAGGGGAGAGCGAGGAGAGGGGAGAGGGAGGGGAGAGGGGAGTGGGTGGGAGAGAGGGGAGAGTGGTGAGAGGGGATAGTAGTGAGAGGAGAGTGGCGAGAGGGGAGAGTGAGGATAGTGAGGAGAGGGGAGATTGAGGTGAGAGGGAGGTGAGAGAGGGAGGGGAGAGTGGTGAGAGTAAGGAGAATAAGAGCGCATCGCTCATTTCAGTTCTTCTGTTGTGGGCAGTGGAGTATCTTTACTCACTATTGTTTGGTGAGGTCGAGCCCTAAAAACCTGTCCTATAGGAAACATCCCCTTCCCCACACCCAAGTACTGCTCTCCGTGGCTTATTTATTTTTGATGTTATATAGCGCGGGACACGTGGCCAGAGCGGTTTACGCTGGTGAAGGCAGAGCACAGAGAGCCATGTGCGAGCACACTGTGTGCAGTACAAAATACAGAAACAACGAGGGTGGATACAAATGCAGATCATAAAATGATACCTGCACCGCCGGGTGCCTCCATGAGACTGGTGAGCCGCAAACAGAGCAAAATGTATCTTTGATTGCCGAACGTCCTTGAGAGACACTGGCCTTTAGCAGACAGTCCTTTTTTCACTCACACCGTTGAAGGTGACAGGCGGCATCCCAAAATAAAAAAATAAGAGTTCTTCACTTTCTGTTTTTAAACTAATTTTTTGGTTTAAAAAAACTCAGATGACTAAAAACATGGCGCAACTCGTATTTATGGCGGTGAAAAACGACAAACTGTCAGAGAGGCGCTATTTAACGAAAACCCGTTTTCGATTTTTTTTGGGGGGGTGGTCACAGCAAGGGATGGGCAGGAGGAAAGGGATGCGTAGTAAGGTGAAAGTCGCGCTGTTTACCGAGGTAAGAACACTATTTAGAAATACCGTTTATATTAATATGTTTGGGGGTCTAGACAAGGTGTGTAGCCAGTGATAGGATGCTGTGCTGTGATGCCCTATTGTTTTACAGCACTTAGAAACCACACCACTGGGGTTGAAGTGCTATATAAAAGAGGTTACTATTGCAGAGGGCTCCTGTATGGTTGACGCGTGGGAAAAGGAAGGAGGGTTCTCTGGAATGTGCTATTTTTTACCGCGGTTAGAAACCAGACAAGTGCATTGAAGCACTACATAAAACAGGTTATCGTTCTCATTACCGGGGCCGTGAGGGAGGCTGGCTGACCTGACGGGCTGAATTGAGCGGTTCCTGGTGCAGTCTCAGTTTTCTTGTGCTGCCGCTGCCTCTCCCCCAAGCTCCACTCTAGCGCTGCGCCTGCACCTCTGGGCACACAGTGAGGCTTGTCTGCAGATGGCACGTGAAAGGGAAGGAAATGTGAGTTTCTCTCTGAAGCCACGAGGAACACAGAAAAAGCGGCGGAGGTTGTATGACTTTAACAGGAGAGAAAGAATCCACGTGGGACAAAGTTCAGCGGAAAGGGGGTGCAGCAGGCTGCGGCGGTGCTGTCTGACAACGGGGGTGGTCTGAGGTAATGCGTTCATTTCAGGGAACACAGCAGATTTAATTGTTTACAGAAACGAGGCTTCAGACTTGGAAGAGACAAAGGAAAAGGTGAGAAAGAACTACAGAATGCTAAAAAACAGTAAATAAAAAGCAGAAATAAAGTTTAAGGGAGGAAAAGAGTAGGAGTAAGAGAAACTGAAAGACAAAATTAAGTACTGACAGAAAAAAACAACGCCGAAGGAAACTTAAAGGCAAGACAAACGAAAGAGACAAATATGCACGGCCGTGTAAAGTGAAAGTACGACCGGCCTGGGCAGTGAAAGGGGAGGAGGGAGGAGAAATGCGAGTCACGGCAGCAGCAGCCTTTGATGTGCCGGCCGGCCGTGCAGTGAATAATTAGGGGAGGAGAAATGCCGGCTGGGGGAAGCTTGAGATGCATGAGGAGGCTGGTGGCTCTGATGTGCATGCGCTTTTTGCCAATGCGCTTGCGCATTGAGCTTGTTTTTCTCGGGCACTGCAACAAATCGCCGAAATGGTTAAGCTCTGTTTAAGCCACAATATAGCTCGCCAGCTATTCGCAAGCGCATCAGCAGGCGAGCACTAAAAGACACTTGTGTTTATACAACAAAGGTGGGAGATTATAACAGTATACTCAAAACTGGAATGAGGATGAGGGACGCCCAGGCTGTTTAACAGTAATCTTCATTATCTTTAGTCCAACTCATTCTTGTCACAGTCATTACAACCTACTCACCCACCCAAATACTGTCCTTTATGGGCTTAGAATTAACTTCCATTACAGTCAAAGAAACCTTAAGATGGCGAAAGCTAATATTTTTTGATATTGTATTAAACTATCTGGAGTGTTGGCATATAAATAATGTCTGTTATCCAAACATTCCCAAATTCAACCAGTGTGTTGACATTTTCTGTTCATTTGGACAAGAAAATGCATTTCACATTTCTGTCCTCGTGGTGCGGTAATAGTAAAACCATCCAGGTCCTCAACTCGGGCGTAGCCCGACCACGGCCAGCAGGTACATCAACTATGTTTTGTGAACGTCAACAGAATTATTGAACATCTCCGTTTGGATTTCACATATGAGAATAAAGGAGAAGCTAACCAGTACTGTCCCTTTTCATGACTTTCACTCTCTAACAAAAATTGCCCATGTGAGGTTGATATCTGTGACTGCAGTTTATTTTTATTTATTATTTATTTATGCGTTTTTATATAGCGCAGACTTTACCCGAAGGCTTCAGAGCGCTTCACAAAAGGAACAGAAAATTACAAATGAACAAATTACAAAAGCAGACGATAAGTTACATGAGGTAAAAGTGACAATTGTGAGCAAACAAAATACATGAGGTAGCAAACAGTGCAATACAGGAGGAGAGAGTGGCAAGTGTGCAGGTTACATGAGAAAACAAAGTACATTTAGAGGTAATATACTGCAATAAATGCTAGACACAGAGGCACAAGAACAAACGTTACATAGGCAATGGTGGCACTTGTGCAAGTATCAAAAGCAAACAAAATGTGAGAAGTAGCAAACAGTGTATTACATGAGAAAAGTGGCGTGTGCATGTTACAAAAGAGAACCAAACACAGATACAAGGATAATACTGCAGTAAATGGCATACACTCCAACCACACGAACGCACTGGGTAGGCACTTCCATAGTCATGGAGAATAGAGTTTTCAGTGATGGGAGGTCTTCCTTCAGATAATAGAGAGGGCGTGAATTACTTTAGGAGGTGTCTTTGGAGGAGGAGAACTTTGAGGTCCGTTTTGAAGACCTGGGACTGGTGGTGGTCCGCATCCTGACACACTACGTGCAAACATTTTAGAAGAGGAAAGTGGGAGATTTTATCAAAATAATCGAGCATTTTTTTTTGTTTGTTGACTTTTATTGAAGTAGAAGCAAATGCAAGCGGGCGACAGTCTAAACAAGAATGTGGGAGCACTACAGACTGTGAGAACACTTCTGACTACATTCTATTTACCTGCGAGTCAGTGCGAGGCAATCTGCCATAACAAGTATAGGCCTCTCCTGCAGGGGCGGGGTGTCAGGAAGCACCTCCCCGCACTGTCGTACCAGGCCTAGGTTGTTCTGTGGCCGCCGCTTTCATACGCCGGATCTCGTCACTGGCTGCTGCCGGAGGAGGCGGGTCTCGGCGCTGGGTCTGGTGGGCCGGCCATGGAGTAAGGAAGATGGCCGGCGGCAGCAGAAGCCAGAGCCGGTTTTTGGACGGTAAGGACCGTTCTCTGACTGCACCCGTAACGGAACAGCGCTGTGTGCCTTTTGAAGCTCTGTGTTGATAAAACACATCCCCGAGCGTCGCTTGGAACCTGAGGCGGCCATGGTCACCCTCACTGCAGCCACCGATCACAGCTAGCAATGGCGGCCTGGACTCTTGCTGAGCCCCAGCTGCTGAGGCTGGTGAAGGGAGCAGTGTCCCTTTTTGCGGAATAGACTGAAGAGGTGGCCCTGCGTGTGTTTCGCGGGTAGTGGTGCTATATTCCTGCTGTTGGAGTGGTTACGGGGATGCTGTATTACCCCTGCCGAAGAGTATTTAATGTTCCCAAAGCTGTTTTGTTGATCGGTTGGGTGATGCACCTTTGCAGCTGGATAAGTGGTGTTTTGTGCCGTTTTTGCTTGTGAGGAGGTGGGGGTCATGCTGTCTCTGCTTCTGGACAGTGAAGGGAAGCTTGCACCTAAAAAAGAGTTCTGGTGCGGTGAGGGAGTCTGTCACCCTGCACTTGGCGCTGGAAATCAGTTTCTTTACTGTTAAAAAGGGTAGGATCATCGGGAAGAATTCCAGTTGTTTTTTCCTACACCTGGAAGTGAGAGCCTGGCTGTGACCACTTACTCCTTTTATAGAGCCTTACCCCTGAATGTCCCTGAGCACTAATGTTCCACCTATTTCTCTCCCTTGCAGCATTGCTGTTGTCAGTGGCTCGTTTGAGCAGATTTTATGTATTATCCTGATTTCTCTTTAATTGCACCCTAATCAATTAAGCAGCAGATCTGTATTGAACACTCATTAATGTGTATTTTAATGGCTACTTGTAGAGCTTCCACTGCTTTCCTGATGAATTAAAATCAATACAATCGAACTTAGCTACTCTCAGTATTAGTATTTCACTATATATCTTTGTAAGCAAAGTAAGATTAAAAAGAGGTTATGAAATGTGTTTGTGCTTCTTTCGTGCTACATTTTAATCGTTGAACTGCAGAGCATTGTTCGTTTACCCAAATTCTACAGATATATACGGTCTATGGAAGTTAAAGAACCGCGTCAACAAAGTCTAAAATACTGTTTTAATCGCTAAAATATGTGCAAGTTTGTTTTGTAACAAGTGGACGTAATGTGCATGCTATGTAGATTTAAAACAAACTGTATAGTGAACATGTGGGCACATTCAAAAACAACTGTTGGAGTGGGGTAGAATGGAATGGAGTGCCATATAGTACAGGTGTGGGTGTAAGTAAAGCGTCAATAGAGGCTGCAGATCGGGTGAAAGCAACATAGATAGGAAGCTATATGCCTGTGTTAAAAATAGGAAAGCAAAAACAACAGTTGATTGACAGAATGCAGAACAATGTCATACATTCACCCCAGAACAGAGATCTGGGCGTAAATCCATCGTTTTTTTGCTCACCATGCCATTCCAGTTTGAACCCAGCCATATGCAAATCAGTCTTGACCCTGTGCCCCATGGGAACAGTTTAGCCCGAACTGCCAAGCCAGGTCCTCCGTCCTCCCTGGACTGGAAACAAGCATCATAGGACCGGTTTCGGGCTTTCAGCTCTCATCAGCCTGGATAGCTTAATTCCAGTGGCATGGAGAGAACGGGACTCACGTCTGAGCATACCGTCCCACTTGGGGTGACAAATTCAAAAACAACATTGATGGACAGAATGCAGAACAATGTCATACATTCGCCCCAGTACAGAGATCTGGGCCTAAATCCATTGTTTTTTTGCTACCCGGCCCATTCCAGTTTGAAAAAATAGAAAAGCAAATTGTACATCCAGGAATAATACTGAAATTCTTATAAAATGAAGGAAAAAAATGGCTTGTTGCTAAATGACGAGGAGGAGCACCTGTACTTGGTCCATGCTTCAGAGATGAGCTAGTACAAGAAAGGGAAGCCTACATGAGCTAAGCAATCGAAAGATTGCAAATGAGATTGACGACAAAACTAACTAATGGTATGCTGTAGGTTAATTGTTTGTGCACTGATTTGGAAACAATATGTCTTACAGCACAACATCGACTCTGTGAAGGCTAAACCTAATTAGGACAGTCTCCAAAGTAGCTGGGACAAGGGGACCAGGAGTTTTGAGCTGCATTGCTTCCTATCTCAGCAGTTAATAAATCATTAGTGTAAAGCCCTTCTCTGTATTCTTGCAGACAAGAATCTTGATCATAGCATATTATTGTGATTACATTACTGTCTGTTATGTGTCGAAGCACCAGTGTTTGCACCTAATACATTGTGTGTGGCTCTTCTTGGTTGTGGGCAGTGACTCCTAGGATTTGTTGGTGGAGCCCCTGGATGGCTATGCACTCTTAGTAGGCTTTGCTTGTTTTCTAAGAACTGTTAGCTTGTATCTGGGTGGGTCATAGATGAGTATGAAGATAGTACTGACTTCTGGCAGTACCTTACTTTTTTGGCATTTCGTACATTACTGGCGTCCTCGGACAAGGAAGGGGAAGGTTTCTTCTGCTTTTGACAGATTGATTGGGTGCATCCATCCACCTGATCTGTTATCCTGATGTCTGCTATCAGCAGGAACATCAAAGCAGCTGTTCAAACAAAGTACAAGGTACTGACTTTATCAGGTTGGAAAAGGGATTAGAAACAGTCACAGACCAAGAGCTTTCTAGCAGATGGATGTTTTTTATAGACTTATGACTGCTATTACTGAGTTGTGGTAATCTAGACTGAAAGCATGTAGATTCTTCCTGGCTATTGAGTCTAGGGTTTTACAATACATTCAACAGCATGTAGTTTCATTTATTTAAAAAAAAATTGACTTTTAAGATGGAAATGTCTACGGCCGAGGCAATGTTTGGCACCTATGTTGCAGCTACAACATCAGAAGCCTGTGAGTTGTTTCCCGCATGTGTCCATCTCTCAAAAAGGCATTCTTTGTGCAGAGATAAGTAAGGTCCTACAGAACAGCAGATTTAATCTGAGGCAAAACACAAGCAAAAAACCCTCAATTCAGCCTTGAATACTGACCTATATGTGGATTGAAAAAACAACAAGGTGGTGAATGGAATGCTTGAATTAAACTAGCCATTGGCAAATCGCTCGGGCCACATACCAATCCTTTGTTTTTTTACCTACCATGTCACTTCAGTTTGGACCCAGCAATGTGCACATCAGTCTTGATCCTGCTCCTCATGGGAACATTCCAACCCAAACTGCCTTGCCAGGTTCTCCCTGAACCAGAACACAGACAACCTAGGACTGTTTTTGCCTACTTAGGGTTCTTCAGCCAGGTATAGATGGGTCCCGGGCTCACTGTGCCGCTGGAACCAACGTCTGGGCATACCTGGTGCACTTAGGCAGTCAAATGCAAAAACAACAAGGTGATGGATGGAATGCTTGAGTTAATTGGTCGAAACCTGTTCTGGTTTATTTGTGTTCCAGTTCAGGTAGGACTTGGCTTGCCAATTCGGGCTGGATTGTTCCTTTTGGAGCAGGGTCACAACTTATTTGCATGTTCCTGCATCCAAACTGTGGTAGCATGGTTTGCAGAATAATGATGGAATGGGATGTGGACTGAGTAATTACAAGTGGCTGTGATTAATTCAAGTAATTCATCCATCACTGTTTTGTATACTAATTGGTATATGAACTGAGGCTCATGGGTGCTGATGTCATTTTTCTGGCATTATACAGTATGCTTTATTGTGGAGAGCAAGAAGTGAGCTCTGTTTTTCTGTATCCAACTAAACTACTAGACCACATAGAGGTCTCATGACCATATTTGAATGTATTCACTTTAGTGAAATCGGAATATCCTGTGACTATTTTCCCCATCATTTTGTTTGTGTCGTAGTGCTTTATAGTCCACTGTAAATATCCCTATATTGTAAAGCTTTAAATGCAACCCTCGAACACTCAATCGCCCATATGCTACAATAGATTCACATGTATGCCATTTATGCAAATGCATGTCACTGTATTTCGCTGGCATCCAGACTATTTTCCATCACAGGAAATCAAGCCCTAACACGGCCTGAAGTTAAGCTGCAAGTGTAGCTGGTGAAATACAGGGGCATAGGCATACAGTGCAAACATGGCTTGAGCTATCTGATTCTTCAGTCGCTTTCCTCCGATCTCATGGTCAGCCGATAGTTTGTATTTAGCCCCTTTGCTTTGCCACATGTTCTTTTCTCAGTCCTTCCCATGAAGAATCAATGCAACAGCAGGAAAGTGGAGAAAAACCAGCCACAACTAAGCATACATAGGGCAAGGGGTACGAGGCTGTGTGCTGGTTAAGAGGTAGAAGCAGTCTGACCTGTGAAAGTCTGAGGACATTCAGACAACTGTGCTGTCTATGCTGTTACGTTATTGGCTGCTTTCTATCCCCCTTAGCGGTGCCTGTCATTTGAGCTGTTGAACAACTGCTTTTGATGATTGCACTACAGAATATCCCGACCCCTCCCTGGAATATTGTGGTACAAGAATATCCAGGATAATATTATTGAGGTACAAAATATTGAAAGGTAAGTGCATATAGGAATGTATGAATTTACTATTCCTCACTCCACATCTACGTGCCTTGAAAATACATGTACTGCATAGGTACATATTTGTGGAGTTTGGTATAGAAAATCTCTACTTACTTACAAGTCAATTTCTTTTTGATATTTCGTTCTTGATGTTGTCTACCAACAATATTTTGAAGCTCGCTATTCATGGTGCACATCCTTCTAATCACCCGTAAGTTCATATCCAAGAAAAGGTGGTGCTGGGAAGAGCCTAGTGAATTGCACAGTGTTACACAGACCGGCCCGGACTGGCCGTTGTGGGCACCAGGCAATCCCCCGGTGCGCCGCAAGGGTGGGGGCCGGTTTTGGGCCCCTGGGGGCCGTTTTTGTTACAGGGCCGTTTTCACAGCGTTGCTGCAAAAACTGCCCTGTAACAAAATCTGCCGAAAACAGGCCCCGGCAACGAGTTCAAGGGCACCTCCAACCCCCCCAGTGGGGAAGGGGGGCCGGCCTAGCACTTTGCCAGGGCCAGTTTTGGTTCCCAGTCCGGCCCTGTACACAGAGTGGCATTGGGAAGTAATGATTGAGAATTTAAATGTAACTCCTTTTGAATAACTGTTGTCCAGTGTGCAAATTGGCAGTGGTAAACAGTGTTGCTGGGATCACACCACTATCTGTAGTAGTTTCATCTCTGTACAGGATCATGCCATTAACTGCAGAAGAGCACTTTTTCTTTTTTTATATTTTTTTTATTCCTCATATACCAATTTGGGTGCTCTAGACGGAGATCCTCTCCCCTCCCCCTGGCATTACGATGTTACGACCACAAAATTTGACGCCAGAGAGAGTCGGAAAAAGGTACTCCCTTCTAGTATTTACTGTTTGCTTTATCCACCTCAGCCTCTGTAGCTTGGCGACCCTCGGGTTGGTTGAGGACTAAGCACCAACAGTACCCAGGTGAAATCATCGGAATACTCTCATCTGTTCCGCCATGCCACCAGGGGCTCCCAGATCTTAGACTCAGAGGAAACATCGCATGCTATATCAGACTCACTAATATAAATGATATACCTTAAGCAACCAGAGAAAGTGGGAGCATCTTCAGATTTCCATGCTTTACATATTTCTCGCCTAGCCAATAACATCACGTAGAAAATAAATTTAGTCTGCTGATTTGCAAGCTGGTAACCCGTCCCCAGACCAAACAGAATCATTGCCGGAGAGACCACAATCTGTGTTCCTAGTACATCCATCAAAAAACCCTCAATTTGTTTCCAAAACAAGTTAAGGCTAGGACATTCTACGAACATATGCATGTCATCTGCCTCTAACAAATTACACCTTGGGCAGCTATATTGTAAGTTTGTGATCCTTGTCATTCTTTTTGGGGAGAAATACACCCTGTACAGTGTAAACAGATGGTTTCGTTTAAGTGGAGCGGATTTTACTATTCCGTTCACCAGACTAAAAGAGTCCCCCCACAGGTCTACTAGTTTGTTGCTATCCAGCCCCAGACCATTTCCCCAGAGATTTTGAAGTTCCAGATCCGTAACTCCCTCTTTTTCCATCAAAGTCTCGTACCAAAAAGCGAGTTCTTTATCCCAACGCCCCTTTCTATTTACAGAATCAAATTTCGGGTTAGACGCACAATCCCATATTTCCGTAGACCACCAGCTTGACAGCTGGTAATATTTAAATCTTGTAAGGGTTCCTCCCGTCAATCTAGAGAAGGAGTCCCACCCCAATAGCTGCTGATCGTTTTGTAGATCTTTCCACTGCATTAACCCTGCTAATTTAAGAGGGGTTGACAATTGGTCTCTAAGGCATTCTGGGGTCCCTGGAGAGTCCCATATTGGGGCCTGAGAGGCGTAGTATGGCATTCGATCAGGTAAACTGGGACTATCTCTGGGATGTTCTGTCCGCATTCGGCTTACCTACTAACTTCATCGCCTCTATAAAAGCATTGTACCAGAACCCAAAGGCAAGGATTTTTGTAAATGGGACGCTTTCAGATTGGGTCCAAATATCAAGGGGCACTAGGCAGGGATGCCCCCTTTCCCCCCTATTGTTCAATTTATATATTGAGCCATTAGTGAACAAACTAAGGGCAGATCACTTAATAAAACCCTTTTCAATAAACGATCTGGATCTAAAATTTGCCCTATATGCAGATGACCTCTTAATGTTCACTTCTAATCCTGAGGTAGCAATACCTAGACTTTTTGAACATGCAGAAGCCTTTGGAAAGACCTCTGGTTATAGAATCAATAAGGATAAAACGGAAATCATGCAATGGAACCAGGAGGCAGCGCTGCCTGAAACAAAAATAAGGATGAGGTACCTTGGGATTCAGTTAGTCCAGGACATTACTCAGATATCGATAGTTAATTTTGACAAGGTATATAAGGAAGTCTGTGGTCAATTACAGCGTTGGTCCGGGCTCCCATTAAACATCTTCGGGAGGGTTAATCTTATAAAGATGATTATACTACCAAAGGTAACTTTCTTGTTTAATTCAATACCCTTATCCTTCGACACAAAGGCGGTGGGAAAACTACAAGGAAAAATAGGTACATTCATTTGGAATTCCAAAATGCCCAGAATCTCTGCTAAAAAGTTAAGAAGACAATTAAAAATGGGAGGTCTGGCGCTACCTGACATCTTGCATTATGCCCATTCCTTCCACTTTAAAAATTTTAGAGTTATGGCAGGTAAGGCAGATACGTCTTTTTTGGGTCGTTTGTTTCAAGCAATACTGCATAGTATCCCCCAAGGCCACGAATACTTTTTATTTAAGTTTGGAGACCCCAGATTTTACAAAAAGGTTAGGCTAAAGGTTCTACTTACGGCTCTGAAGAATTGGGTTTTCTTTAGGAGAAAAATTACAAATTCCATACTGCAGAAGAGCACTGAGATTTTGTACTTGGGGAGAGTCTAGAAGATAAAAGCACCATCATAGTGATCTTTAAAATACTCATAACTGACAGCAGATTTGAACTTTAAAGACCATTCACTCTGGTCAGTTTCTTACCTGTTTCAACAGAGAGATGACTAAACGGTTTCTGGCCTTCCACCTATATGCTCTGTATTGCGCTCCCCTTCTGTCTGCTGCAGCCCTTATTTTTTTTTAGATTCTGCTTATATCCATTGTGGAGGTAGCTCCCTGCGATCGCCACCCTTTCTTTGTAAAACGTGATTATTTTCTCAAGAAAGTGAAGTCTTTTCAGTTGTAAATGTTCTGACTCTACAGCCCCTCCACACAGAATTTACACTATTCACCTTTTTAGGTCTTGCCTGGCGTTGCAGCCCTGCTCGCTTGGCGAGAGATTTTGTAGTAGATTTGAGATGGGGACTTGAATCCCAGCCCCTCATTTTCATTGGCTGGCGTCACAGTTTATGCTAAACAGTGACTTGCCATTGGAAATGAGGGTTTTTTTGTGACGACCTTTTGCCTATTTGTCCGGCCGATCCTGACTGGCTCGTCAAGATTTTTTTCCTTTGAGAGATCGGGGTATTGCGCTTCTCCACGCTAATTAGAAACACGTGGCCCCATAAAGATAAGAGATCAATGCTTGTTGGGGGTTGTTTGAGTTAAAACGTCCAGAATTCAAAACGCTCTTTAGGTAAAGCCAACTTGTTGTACTATGCTCTTCCCCAGTAGTGCCAGGGCACTTAAAGGGGTAATAGCCATGCTATAAAAACTATTAAACTGAGTGAAGTTTATACCACTGCTCCATATATAGTCTCCCTATTATGGTTGTGTGTCTGTGTGTGTGTGTCTCGTGTGGGGTGGGTGGGGGGTGGGGGGGGGGAATAGTTTGCCTTTGTGTTGTAATGGGATTGTAGAATGTAGTACATGTTCTGATTAGAATGCTGTTAGAAGGTGCTGGGGAGCGGGGAGCATTTAGCGGAGGAAGCAGTGATGGGAGGGTGTGTGCTTCCATTGTACCGTATACATGTCGTTAAGAAATAAACCACTACAAGGTGGTATGAGTGTTTACTGCTTGCAACAATTTGCATCGAGGTGGCTGATAGGACCTGCTTTAGGGGCTATTGGCATTTTGGCAGCCCGTTCTCTGCAAATCGGATTGGGCTAAGGAGAGCTACCAATGTCCGTGGTATGTTGTGGACTTGTGTATTGTGGACTTACTGCAGCCAATCGTAACCCTGTCATGAATTGGTGGTCGCCAGACATAATGGCAAGTTGGGATTGTGTTTACCATCTCAATAACAACAAAGTTGTTGACCAATTTCCTCTGCCTAGAATAAACAAGATGGTTGCTTCTTTGAAAGGAGCTAAATGGTTTTCTACTATTTACTTATCTTCCGCTTATCACCAGATACCTTTTATGCATAGTCTAAACAGTAAACTGCATTCATTACTCCGAATTGTTGCGTTCAGTTTAAGAGAGTGCCATTTGGATGGGCTACTGCATCTGCTGTGTTCCAATGCTTAATGTTAAACCTGTTCTTTAAAGTCACTGGAGTTAAGTCCTTCCAAGACGATATTTTAGTATTTGGTAATTCCAAGGAACATAAGAAAAGATTGAATATGGTGTTGGACATTTTGGATTTTAGAGGTTTAACAATTGAATTCCCAAAGTACAAGTTTGCAGAGACGGAAGTAACCGAAACCTTCCATAGTCAGGATCATCCGTAATGCCTCTAATTCTAATAGTAAGGGTGACGTACGTTCTTTTATGGGAATGGTGGAATACTCTGCCAGATTTTTTACCAGGTTCTCTGAAAGAACTACACATGAGAATTGTTAAAAAACAATGTTAAAAATAAATATGTTTGGTCAAGTCAGTGTGAGGAAGAGTTCTTAGATGTTAAAGCTGTCATTGCAAAAGTTCCCTCTGAAAAGTTTTGACCTCTGTGCTGACAATTTAGTTACCACTCATGCCAGCAGTAAAGGGTTGAGACTGTGTTATTACAAGCTGACTTGTCAGGAAAAGAAAATATTATTGCTTATGCATCAAGGCAATTGTCTCAATCTTAGGAAGACTATCCGACAATAGAACGTGATGCTATGGCTTGTGCTTTGGAACATTTTTGAGCATTTGGGGGAAACCTTGCACCATTAGTCTGGCCATAAACCCTTAGGGAAATTATTAACTACTGAGGGTACCATTAAAGCTTCCTCTCGGATTGCCCGATTATCCATACAAATGAAAGATTGCAAATACAAAGATTTATACGTCCCTGGCAAGGATAGTGTTATGGCAGACTTCCTTTCTAGAATGCCTATTCAGTTGGAAGAATGCGAAGATGAAATTTGGAACGGGTTCCAGGTTGCATTAGTGCATGACAGCGGTGTGCCTGCTGTCGAAGTGGATAAGTCGAACTCGGAGTGCAGAAATGATAACAGTTTGCATGAAGTGTTGAGGTATATTAATAGTGAAATGGCCTAACAAGTGTAATATTACAGAAACCATTTGACCATTTAGGGAGGCGAGATCTGAATTTAAAGATGACAATTGCACACTTGTAAGCCGAGAAAAAGGGATTCCCCCGTTTTCTTTGTGAAAGACTGTTAATTTAGCTCATGAGGGTCATTTTGGCATATCAAGAGCTATAGTAAGAGTAAACATAATTGTATTGGTGCCCTGGTATTGAAAATTGAAAAAATTTTGTGGGGGATTATGCCAATTGTATTCTGGCTGATCAATCCTTTGTTGTTGCCAGACCTCCTATGAGCGTCACTGATGGTCCACAGAACCCATGTGATTCTGTAGCTCTGGACTTCATGGGGTCTATTGGTATGCCACAAAAGTTTGTTCCAGTTCTCATTGATCTGTTCATGAGATGGCCTGTTGTCAAGGTTGATGACCATCCCGATACTGACTTTGTTTTGGAGTTTTTAGATCAAGTATTTGTGTCTGAAGGAATTCCTACTACCATCGTAAGTGACAATGGTGTCCAATTCACTTCTCTTTAGGTTGTCTTATTTTGATACAGTAGGTATAAAAAACAAAACCACTTCACTCTATAATCCAAGCAGTAATGGCATTGTTGAGCGATTGAACCAGGTCATAAAGGGGGCAATCCAATTAGCCATTGCAGGTAATGAAGCTTGGGAGACCCAACTTTGGTAAAGGGTTTGGGCTTATAGAGTTACAACAAAGGAATCCACAGATGTTTCTCCATTTGTCATGATGAGAGTGCTGAACTCAAGGTCTAAATTTAACCCTGGATGGTGGTTTCATTCTGGTGTTGAGTTGGTCGGTTGAAGATGTGAGAGGGAACGTAAGGAACTGCAAAGAAAAAAAGTAAACTCTACTATGACTCCAAAAATGGTACTAAGAAGTGGAGACTAAAGTTGGGGATTGGGTTCGAGTTAGGAAACCTGGTTTTGTTAAAAAGGGTCCAAGTAAATTTTATGATCCTGAGGAAGTCATTGAAATTTTGGATAACTCTGTGAGACTCAACAGTGGTAAGGAATGGAACCTCAAAAGAATAGATTTAGCCAATTCTGAAGCTTGGAATGAGATGTGTATTGAATATACTATAAATGTTAATGATCCATTTATTGTCCAGGAACATGTTAATGACCCTATTCATTATCAGAAGAGCATTTCAGATTACATGGTATTGGGTGGAAATCAATGAAATGCTAACAATACAATCTCTGGGGAAGGAGCGGTATCTTTTCATGTGGTGTCTGATGATGATTCAGGTGAAGATATTGTCGCACAGGATAATCTGGAGGAAAATGTGAGTAGTAATGATATTGATAGATGCAATAAGAGAATTGGGAAACCACCCAAGTGGTTAAAGGTCTATATACATGATAACGTATGGTGCAAGCATTTATGCTCGTGCTTATTCCTTCTTATGACTATTAGTGGGGAGGGGAGGTGGTGCAACAGCCACTTGGTTTGCTTCCGCGGATTGCAGTGTTCTCCCGGGACATATCATTGTAGGCGTTTCCTCAGATATTCCGGGCCCCTGCCTGTCAAAGACTTAAAAACAGTGTGAAGCACTTTGAATTGTGCATGCTGTTTCACTGGGAGCCAGGGGAGCTGTCCAAGTGCCTTCTTTACAGAGACAAACCTAGGTGTGCCGGTTAACAACCTGGCTGCCGCATTTTGCACCAACTTGAGTCTGTTTAGATGTTTCTCCAGCCGAGACAAAATGAGCGCTGTGACTGCTAACCTAAAACTATCCTCGGGTAGAAAGCATTTTATTTTTCTCAAAACTCTGAGGAGATAAAAGCTTGTTGAAACAATTCCACAAACCTGTTCTCCAAAAGTAAGTTTATTATCCATGATCACCCCTAAGTTCTTGGCTTTCCTAGTAGGGGCTGGGGGCATTCCCATTTCGTTAGGCCACCAGTCAGGGGTCTAGATGTTAGGGTTGTTGCCGAAAATAATGACCTCCGTCTTGCCGTCATTTAATTTCAGTCAATTTGAGGATATTTCGCCTGCAATAGCTTTCATGCATTCACAGCATTTTAGGCTAGTTTCCAGTTTTTTGCCTCACTGTAGGGACAGCACAATTTGTGTGTCGTCTGCATAGGATGTTAACTGGAGCCCATAAGATCTTATCAGTGCTGCCAGCGGGCCTACATAGATATTAAAAAGCGTGGGACTAAGAGAAGAGCCCTGCGGGACCCCGCAAGGAAGGGAGAACTGCTTTGACCTATGCCTACCCAAGTCCACCGTCTGAATTCTGTCAGCCAGGAAAGATTTCAAAAGATTCCAGGCTTTGCCCTGAACCCCTGCAGCTGATAACCGGTCCATCAGAACTTCATGATGGACCGTATCAAAGGATGCAGACAAATCCAGCATAATCAGAATTGCTGGTCCATCACCTCTCGAACCTCCTCCGTAGCTTTGATCAGGGCAAGCTCTGTGCTGTGATCCGCACTAAAGCAGAATTGCGTAGGATCTAGCACGTATGGAATGAAGTGAAGCCCAAACGGGGCAAATAGCTGCTTCTTGGCTGTGCCTCAACCCATGAGTGATTCTCACTGTTGCCGGGCTACAGGCAACCCGGAAGATGAGGTTAGTATTCTTTGAATTGTATTTCATTCTTTTACATTTTGTACTATTCCAAGGTGGCTGATACATTGCTTGTAAATTTGGCAGCCATTTGGAATGATAAAACAATTTTTGCTTTTCATTGTTTCCTGCCCGCAGAAGCAATGCCCTTGTGGCACTGATGGATTGCTAGCCATAAGTCGCTAAGCAAGCTTTCCTGTGGCAGTGTTTAATCTGCAGAGTTTTTCGAATCCAAGAATTAGTAAATAAATTAAAGAGAGGATTTGAGAACTAAAACGTTTCCCACCAGCTCAGGTACTGAAGTGCACTATTTTTTAGGCCGAAAAGCAACTGTGTGGTAACGCAAAATGCTGGCAATTACTGTGCAAGTGGGCTTCTGACTGAAGTGGGCTGGCCCTATTGCACCATGTAATGTAATGTAATGATGTCTTGTAAAGCGCATGAATCACCCCACATGGGGTATATCCGCGCTGTAGACCGCTGGGGAACCCGTCCTGGCTATCCCTGTGAGATGGTCCCTACTGGGTATCTCCAAGGTGAAACCAGGCATCCCCGGCGTATGTGGGGGGCCGTTGTGGAGATGAGGCAAGCTAATGCTCAGAGTTGCTGAGTGTGATCCCTGGTTAGAGTAGGCACCGAGGCGAGATATATCGAGTCCGCTGACCCTGGTCCACGACTCTGCCGCGTCGGGAATTGAACCCTGGTCCCGGGCCGTCCTCTGCTTCCAGGTGTGCCGCCTCTAACCAGTGAGCCACACCACTACACTCCACTGTCCTGTCATATGACAAGCAGCTTAACTGAGTCACAGGTAAACAATTGTCATATTTATGCATGATTTCTTTTACATTAGGCAGACTAGACAGATGAAGGTGTCTTTGGCCAGACCTAAAAACAGCAATTACTACTTGAATATTTGTCATGCAGCAAGCAACATGGACACCAGGGCACATGTTTCCAAACATTGGATTCGAAAAGTAAGAAATACATGGAAAACTATCTACAGCAAAGGGAATAAGAAGAAACCAAATACTTAATTTACAGGCTCTGGCATATCCTCCAAAGGCACTACAAAATGTATAGGTAAGCCAAAACATGCAAACCCTCTCAGACAAATAGAAAATACCAGCATTCTAGAAAGTGTTTTCTTTTTCTAATTGTTGGTGCCAAGTTACAAAATGTTACTGTGAAATATATATATAACATGTGTAACTTGATGAAAGAACATAAACTACCTGGTACATCAAGAAACTGCTGTTAAAAGCAAATGGGTAACAATTTTCAAAACTTTTTATTAACATTTTGGAACATGTACCATAACCATAGAAGAAAAAAAATCCCAAAACACTTCCTCCCTCGCGTCCCTGCTGCAGGCCGGCATTCCTTGTCTTAGAAGAGAGGAGGATTTGTTTGTGAGAAAGCGAAGGCACCCCCTCATCTATATATGTCTATCTGGCAGCGTCTCTCAGGTAGTTGCTCACTTTATGAGAACGATAGTCTGGGATAAGATGTAGCACTCTGAAATTCCAAGTCTGACGCATGTTGCAATATTCTTTAGATAACATATTGATGAAGAGGGCTCAGTTGTTTGTCATATGTGTGTACCATTGTTCCAAGTATTGCATGATGTGTTCCATGGCAATGATGATCCACATTTAGATAATAAGCCAGTGACAAGGACAATATGCAGCAGTCCTTAAATAGGCATAGCTGTCTTGTCGTAATTATACTGCTCTACTGGGCTTTCTGAACCATTCAACTTGAGCGGGCAAACAAGATTTCATCAGGGGCCTCACAGCCACCCAGTATAACTTAGTGGGGATATTTTGGCCAAATTAACCAAAAACACAACCTTAAGAGGTTCCAGAAATGCATACCCCCGTGCAACAATCTCCTTCTGAAAAGCAAAGTGAATGGCGGGTTCCAATGGTACTTGAGGAGCTTACCTATAGCACTATCTTGCAAGACCTTACATTGTCCTGTTTGATCTTCCTTGGTGTTAATATACACACAAGGGTTAGGCTTAAGCTGTTGTGTCCATATTGTCTCTTCAAAGCCACATCACAGACTGATAAGGTAAGAGTCTGCGCCGTCTGCAAAAATGGCATATTCACACCTGCATTTCCTGACACTACTCTGGGCTGTAGCCAGAATGATTTCAGTGTACCCTCTAAGAAACATATCTTTTTCTATTTCCTCATAAAGCTCCTGGGTGCTAAATATCCTCTCCGCCATCGAGTTCCACATAGGGTATGCTGTTTATTAGTGATGTGGGATGATTGCAGCATGCGTGTAAAATACTATTTCTGTCTGTAGACTTTCTGAAGAGTGTGAAAATACAGGAAACGGTAACCCAGTAAACCCTTGCTAGTCTGGTTAACAACCAGAAGAAAGGAAAATGGCCAACAAGGTATTCATTTATAAGCATATTTTCTAAAATCTCAAATGAATTACCCTTCTAAAAAGTGACCGAATTAAACCAGTGATTTAAACATATATCCAATTATTATATGAATAAATCTGGAGAAAAACTAAAGAAACATGCATACACATTAGAATATATAAAATCTCCATCCATTCAATCTAAAGTAAGCTGTGATAGCACCAGCTTCTTTTTGATTGAATCATTTGAGCTTTTTCTATAAATTCATCCCATTGCTGCCCTGTGGATGTTCAACTTATCGCCGATGAATTCATACATTAGTTTTCATACATTGCTCTGTAAAATTAGAAGGCTATCATTTACTGCTGAATTTCATGTGGGGTCGTCTTTATATTTCCATCCTAATTATCTCAGTCCTGAGGATGGTCTTGTGTACTACAGACAATAGAGACCGAAACGTCTATGCCAAGTCCACTCCTTCCCATAAAATCATTAGCTCTTCACCTGTAAATCATTCAGTCTTCATGGTGGACAGCAATGTCCCTGGCGCAGAGTGAAATTCAAAAGAAACCTGTCCGTAGGGTAGTGTTATGTTTTGCAAAGTTCAGAAGGAAAAACCTAGTACCAGTATGTCAAAAAACAAAATACCCATGAATAACAAATAAAATGTGCTAAACTGTTAACAAAACAAAATTTCTAAAAAAAAACCATGATTTATTCATGACAGTACATTATTGTATACATTCAATTCGATGTCATAAAAACACATATTAAAATACAGTTAAAATGCGCTGCGAAAGCATTGAGAATCAGTATACCAGGAGCAGGGAGGCCGGATCTAACATTTTCGATGATCATATAAAAAGACCCCTTCAGGAGGACAACCCCTGATAATACTGCACATCAAGTATAATTACAGTAAACCAGGTGTAGCTGCAGTGACTGGTTGCCCTACTTATTTTTAACCGAGCCCTCCTTCAAATAAAATTGCTGATAAACGATGGCTCCTGTATATACAAATACATCTTGGAAATTGGATTAGCCAAGGTGTGTACCTCGATGAGAAAGCTGGTACGCACAAAGCACGGTATAGACCGGATTATTAAAGTGAAAAGTCCAATTATTTTTGCTCACATCTTGGATGTTACTCTTGAGAAAAACTGTCCTGAAGAAGGTGTTCTACAGCAAAAAACCGAAACGCTGCGTCGACAACTGTGTTTTTCCATACCTTTGTTTTGTTTCACATTATTGTTTACCTGGTGACAGGAAACTTTTAACTGTATTTTAATATGTGTTTCTATGGAATTGAATGTATACAATAATGTACTGTAATGAATAAATCCTGTCTTTTTTAGACGTTTTGTCATGGGTATTTTGTTTTTTGACATACTGGTACTAGGTTTTTCCTTCTGAACTTTGCAAAACACAACACTTCCCTATTGTCAGGTTTCTTTTGAATTTCACTCTGCGCTAGGGACATTGCTGTTTTACTTCCGCTCCCCCTGTCCCTAATTGGATATAAAGGGGACCTCCCTTGTTTTCTTCTTCCTGGTGGACAGACATTGATATAAATGAGTGGACGCTACATACATTGACCTATTGGTTTACAATATTTATGTTCAATTGGATTTAGATCTCCATGTGTGGTTATGTTGTGCACCCCTTGATTGTATATATTGAATACAAAGTACCTCTTATTTTGAATATTGTGTACTCCTGTTACTTGGGTTTTTCTTTAGATTTACTCCTAGAATAATTGGATATATGTTTAAATACTTGGTTTAATTCCGTCACCTTACGGACAGGTAATTCATTTGAGATTTTAGAAAATAAACTTCTATATGATTCCCTTGTTGGCCATTTACCTTTTATTTTTTCTGAAGAGTGTGGTCATCTTTCCAACCTTCATCCTCAGTTTAACATCCAGAAATTCCAATTCAACTGCACTTCTGCTGCGTGTGAATGTGAAGTTTAGTTGTTAATATTAATCTTCCCCACAAATGCTTCAGCTTCATCCAACCTTCCTTTCCATATAAAAAACAAGTGTGAAGAGGCTATTTTTGGAAAGCCACCAAAAGTCTGATAAATTTGACAACCGCTGCAGATTTATAAACATGCAACACAAGTAGCACACAGTAGTCAGAACAACACTTAGCAAACATTGGCATCTAATTAGAGGTGATCTAGTCATAGCAATGAAAATATTTAGAAAACCACAGAACCTGTAGAAAAGAGCCGTATCTACAGGGGACCCCCTAGTTAGAGGCGATATCGAGGATGAAAAAGAAACCTGGTTGAAGCCAATGGATGGCTTCACTAAGTACAACAAATGTGAGGCATGCTAACAAGGGAAAATGTAACCCATTATACACACCCCTTTTATGAATTTCATTACTATTAGAGACATTTCACGTTCAAAAGGGAATATGTAGTCTTTATGTTAAAATGCCCATGCGTGAAAATCAATATAGTGCCTTCTTGCCCTCCTATAAGAATATTTTACCTAATTTGAGGGGTATTCGAATCTGTGACAACAGTTACCTCGTAACCAGACCTATTTTAAAAAGGAGAATAAGGAGGATGCTAATCTGATGAGATTCAGTGTGATTGATTACTTTCTGCCTGAGCTGGAAAAGGAGAAAGGGAACTTTGTAGGCTAGAGGCAACATACATCTTGGAATTGGACTCCAGGGAACCATGGGGTTTACATATTAGAGGAGATGTATGTTCATGTATAAATGCTGCTATTGCTCTATCATTGGTGAGGGCAGAGTATGTTGGTCATTAACACAAATTATTGTTTTTTTAAATTCTTTTGTATCTTTTTTTTTAAGATTTCTTTTTGCCTGTGTTTTAAAATTTGGTACAGATATGGCCACTTGGGCAAGCCACATGAAGAGCAAGTTATATTGAGCGATTGGGAGGTGGGACATCTTGCTTGCTTGCTCGCTTAAGTTCAATGGTTCAGTAAGCCCAATAGGTAGTATGATCATGAAAAGATAGCTGTGCTTATTTAATTGTTGTCCTATATTTTTGATCAAATTATAATACGCGTACATTTGGACTCTTGACAAATGATGGATTGAACTAAGTGATTTAACAACGAGATGCAGAAAGCAATATGTTGTATGTCCGGTACTCTTAAGATGGCTGTGTGGTAGGAATACCATGTGAAAAGAATAATGAACAGCAGAACGATCTGAATCGTGAAATTGGTTCCAATATAGATTATTATATAGTTGATGATATTAGATCACCTTTTGGGCAGTATGTTTTTTTTATGTTAATGTATCACTTTGCATATATTTCACAGCAAACATGGCTTCTAACATTGTGACCAAGGCTAGTTAAAGCCAAAACGTTTTGATGTTGTATTTCGGTGCACATAATTAAAAAAAAATAGTCAAACTATTTCTGGAATTTCTTACTTAGTTCAATGACAGGGTTAGCGAAATTAGAGGCGTTTGAGGTGGTTACGTCAATCCCTGAGCACCACTGGCAACACTGACTGTGTTTGGATGAAGCGAAAAGATATCAGAACTTTCAGAGAAAATCACTGTATGTGCCTGCCTTGTAGTGTAGTACCTATAACCCCGATAGGCTCTGCGCATTGGAATAATATCCACTATAGTTTTGACATAGAACTAAGGTCAGTATGTCTCCATCAAGTACATTAAACTTAATTACTTGTGAGTGCCAGCTAACTCAGAGGTCACTAGAAACTTTCTTGAATGAGCAAGAAGGGATTCGTTTCGGACAACTGCATAAACATGACAACTTTGTTTCCTTTAGTCGGAACAATATCTTCAGAGTCGTGGAAACAATAGATTACAGTTTCACTCAGTCAATCGTGCATGCTTCGTTTTTACAGAGTTGCACAGAAATAGAGACATACATTTTAATAAAAAGGGTTTATTGAACAGTCTTCTTTCTCATGCAAGAGATATGAACTGCTACAATCGTAGTACAGAGTGTGGAGTATAATGCGTACACAGTAATATAAAATAATACTGTGATCGCATGGTCTGTTGCTATGACATATAAAAATACATACATCAATAACACAGGCTGAAATACTCAACTGGTGCTTTTAAAATAATCCTACCCCAGTGTACCTAACCTAAGTCTAGTACGAGGGAAGAAGTAGGTGCTGTTTTAGCTATAGTTTAGTTTATAGTTTAGTTTAGCCAAGAATTGCCAAAAGTTTCTCTAGGGTCTAATCAGCTCCATACCTTGGAATGAGAGCGGTTGGTATCTTTTTCCCGGGACTCGATTCTCTAACACCCCGCAAGGAGAGTCAGAAACACTGGAGCTGGATTCTCTGCAAGGAGGATGACCGCGTCTGGTCAGTGCGTCAGTTGGGGAGATGACTTGCTGTGGCGAGCCATGTCGTGCAAGTCTGTAGCCAAACCGCACTGTGCCTTGCCATAGCAAGTGAAGGTATATTTATACCTTGAAGGTGTTTAGGAATGTCAGTATTGATGTAGAAGTTGGGCATATGGTTGTCATGAATGAACCCCTATGGAATAGATGTTCATGCTTAATAAATGAGTTATTGGAGAAATCAATATTCAAGCAAGGGGAAATCCTAAAGGCTTAAGAGACTGGTTTTCCAGGAACTCGTTGTGACTTAGATGAACGGATGTAAGTAGCCATGCCTGTATTTGGTTAGCATGGACAAAGCCTAAATAAGGACTGGATTTTTATGCCTATATAAGGGTAATGTGAAATGTACCTATATAAGTGCATGAATCTTGAAATTCATACGGAATCTAAATCTAGACACAACAACTTTAGCCTTGAAGAAAACCACTGTCTGATGCTGGGTAAGTAAAGGGCCTGATCACTTAGTAGCTCACCCAGATGGAAAGAGGCCCTCATCAAAGATCTTTCCATTAATTTACTAGGTTGTGCCACCCAAAGGCTAGCGTAGCTGGATTGCCTAAACATCCCAAGTCCTTTTAGCTCTTCTCCTCGAGATAAGAGTAGCAAAGAGTAATTTTCAAGAAACTGGTAAATTAATTTGGAAGTTTTAAAGCTTTATACTTGAGGTCTTAAGTAGTATGGAATGTGGCACATTGTCACATGTTGTTCATTACAACCCCTTCTTATGTGTAGTTCAGTTGTAGGAGTATTGGAAGAACTCCGTTGTATTGTGGAGCACATGGCGGTTACGTATGGATGGATCCTAAACATTACTCTGCAGACAGGAGCAGTCACTCAGTGCACCTGCCCACCCAGTTATCTCGGTCCCCCGATGAAATGGAAGCCAATTGCTGCCCGCAGGGTGAAAGAAGGACTAGCTGCTTGAAACCGCTCTATCCTTGGCGAGGGAAGAGGATGCTGGACATTAACAAAAATTGCTGCTTTTATGCAGATCCTTTTGGTATATTTTTACAACTTCTTCTTCCTGTGTTTCAAATTTGATAGACATGTCTACCTGGTACAGTTCTGCCTGCCTTTAACTAAGAAAAGTTAAGGAGTTAGGCCCCTAGGAGCATGGATTAGGCAGGGCCCTATATATATCAGTAAACACAAAAGATGCCTATACCATTTATGATTTTAAGCTATCAATTTTCAGGTCAAACACAAATACTTTTGGTTTGCACCGGTATTTTATTTATACCTTTTTTGATTTCAGTTTTTTGTATATGTCTCTTTATACCATTTGTGTATGAAAAGGAGCAAATAAATGCATTCTATACAACATTTACAAAGACATAAAACATTATTTACAAGACCTCATTTACATTCCACATATTTACTGAAACGTACTTCACATCCTACATGCTAAATCTTTTACAAACAAAGACTTGCACTTATATCTTTAAGATTTTAACTAAATGAATCTATATCCAAATTATAGACAAAGTCAGAAAAAGGAGCAAAACCCTCAAAACACTAAATTCTTGGGTCCTTATGTCGTTATGTGCTCCTTAATTGTGCCGACGCGTTTCAAATCCAGGAAAACCAATTCCCAGATTCTCATTAGGGGTTTGTCACTTTCTGCATAAGATGTAAAAAAACAAAGTTTTATTTACAACTTGTACTCCTTCTCTCTTTTTTGAATTACACTACTTGTGCATAGAGTTCTATTTTTGTACCTGAACGAATTGGCGAAGGAGCCTTCTTGATCTTAACAGGCTTTTGTCGCAGTGTCTCAATCCGTATTTTTAGAAAAAGGTTCACCTTATTTGATTGTGTGGCCACTATATTGAATCTCTGAAGAAAAAGAATACAAGTATGTATAAATCAAACTGGTAATTTGTGTTCTATTTAGTATCGTGAAAAGGATTAATTCCTACCTCAAAATGTCATCTAATCAGGCCCAGGTCACTGGTTTATCTCGTATACGAAACCGTTCTTATTTCTTGTCAGAATCTATCGAGATAGATGATCATATTAGAATGGCCAAGCTAGCCCTTATTGGTTTCAGTTTATAAAAGCCTCTCAACACGTGTAACGTACCTCTCTGGGTGCCATGTGCGGCTTACTGTATTCTTTTCTGTCCTCTCAATTCACAATTATTTTTCTTCGTCGCCTTCAGTGTAAATAAAGCTGGCGAAAAAAGATACATTTGTATTCATACTTGATACATTGTATCTCCTGGTTAACACGATGTGATGCTCCAATACATGTATGCGTACCTGCTCGCGGTCATCAGCCGATTCCCGATGCAGTACAAGACTCGCTTCTAGTCCCAGATATTTCGTGAAGCGCAAAAACATGCGTTTTAATGTCTATTACAGACACCAACGGACTCCGTAACATTTGTTTTAAAGAAAGGGGGGTGAAAAGTATTACCTTTTTCTCGACCAGCAGCTCAGTACGATTTCACTCAGCCACTACAGCGGCCATCTTTGAAACAATGTTTTTGACTCTTCCTACTTCAATGGAGGATTCTGGGACATATAGTGTGTATTTCATATATATCGCATTATATGTCCTAAACAGTTCATTTTTAATGGGGCCAATCAATAAAATATCAATGCATCAAACCGGCAATTCCGCCCTGTTTATACGCCATAATTTTTCAAGATTGGAACCAAACAAACACATTTTGCGGAATAAAATGAACCGGTGTCCATTGGTCCTTACTCTACATGCGGAATTCTGGGATTTCAGATCTGTATTTCAATTGTGTGACGTTCTAATACCCAAAGCTATTTACATCTAGATTTATGGGGCATAGATAGCTGTGCACTACAGTCTTGATATTTCCGACAGGTTATTTATCCCTGTCTGCGTGCTGTTGAATTTCAGGATTAGATAGGCTTCCTTTTGAAGCAGAACTCTGTCAACACCCAAAGAGCGCTTCGCTGAATTCGTAGTAAATAGAATTGACCATTGTAAATCATTTTCCCCATGGGATTTTTCAACGAAATGTTCCACCATTGGGGCTGTCATGACTCTCTTTTTAATGCGGGACCTGTGTTGAGTGATTCTCATATTAATTTGCTGGGTAATCTTCCCTATATAAATCTTCATACAGGGGCATATTATCACGTAAACCACATTCTTTTTTTTGCAGTTTGAAAAACTCAAATGTGTCCACTTTATGCCTAAGTGATTAAACTCATTTCCTTCAATAGTGCTGGGGCAAGCCACGCAATTGCCACATTTATGGTGGCCCTCAACTGGTTTCAGGTTCCACTGGGATAGTAGGTCACTTTTAGGTTTATGTATTGTGATATCGGCTCGGACTAACTGTTGCCCTATACTTTGATTCTTTTTTAAGGCAAAAATAGGTTTTGAAAAGGGACATTCAAGGTCTTCAAGGAGGTGCCAATTTTTGAGTATCACCTGCCTCATTCTATAAGTATCCTGTCCATAAGTAGTTACACATACCAATCTATCCAATTCTTGTTTTTCTTTGTCCTGAAGGAGGCATTCACATGGTGTGAATCTTGCCCTTTTAAATGAATGTTTAAGAACTTTTTTGGGATACCCTCTGTGTATCGTCTCCTCACAGAAGGTTTGAGCATGTTCTTCAAAATCACTGACTTCCGTATAATTTCCCCTAATTCTTAGGAGCTGCCCATATGGAAGATTTACTTTTAAGTTCCTCGGGTCGGCACTTTTAAGGTGTAAAATGTTTTTTTTTTGTCAGTTTCTTTCTTATACAAAGATGCTTTCAGCTGACATTCAACACATGTAACCTCCACATCTAAGTGTCATTTTTATTTTGCTGTACTCGATAGAGAATTTAATGTCCTCATGTCTAGAATTAAGCCATTCATGGAACTTTAATAACTCCACCAGGCTCCCCGCCACAGGAGCCAGCTGTCGTCAATATAGCGTAACCATTGATTGATATGATCTCCAAATGGATTATTCGTTTATACAAATCTTTTCTTTATATTGGGCCATATTCAGCACTGCCATTTCTGGGGCATAAGGACACCCCATCGCAGTGCCTTTTACCTGCATAAAGAATTTATCATTAAAGGTGAAGTAATTATTTTTTAGAGCAATTTCAGCCAGTTTTGATATGAATGATCTTGGCACTCTGTGTGGGGTTTCCCTGCTCTCTAGGTATAGTTCCATCACTTCCAAAGCTTCGTCCTGTGGGATCTGCGTATAAAGTGATGTAACATCCATCGTCACCATTATTTGGGTTTGTTGATCAAAGGCAATTCCTTCTACCTTAGTGGGAAAATCTGTAGTGTCTCTTAAATATGATTTGACCTCCTTTAAGAATGGTTTTAAAAAGAAGTCTACGGATTTTGAGAGAGTCTCGGGTTGTGCCTCTTGCCTTGAACCTATTGGCCGCCCTGGGGGTTCATTTAGGTTTTTGAGGATTTTGGGCAAAAGATATAAAACAGGGGTTCTGGAAAAATTGTTAACGAAAAAACTCATTCTTTTGGTCCTAGAAACCCTCCGTCCTTGCCTATTTGCAGGATCTCAGAAACCATTCCTTGTATCTGTCTGACTGGATCTTCTTGAAGCAGTAGATACCAGGTGCTATTATTGACCTGTTTGGATCCCTCAGTCAAATACATGTCTCGGGCCAGATAACAACTGCCCTGCCTTTATCGGCTTGTTTAATCCCCACCGAAGAATCCTCTTTCAAACTTTTTATAGCTGCTCATTGTTTGAGACTAATATTCTGTTGTACGTATTTTTTCGTCTTTTCTAGTTTTTTAATAGATGACAATGTCTGCTCGAATACATATATTTGCTTAGGGATGTTATGAGAGGGAACTAATTTGGATTTATTTCTCAGTCCTGTCACCTCGATATTAGATGTTAGCCTTAAGCCTTATTTTTCTACAAAACTCTATTGCTTTTAATTTGAGCTTTGTATAATCATTTTTTCTACATGGCACTAATTTCAGTCCTAAATTTAATACGGCTTCCTCATCACTGGTAAGTGCCCTTTTAGATAAATGAAGTACAGTAGAGGAACCCCCTACGATTTGTAGAAGCGGTTCTGAGTTCTCATTTCCCATGGTGCTTTGTACCTTGTTTTTTGTTGGCTCTTCTCTAAAAAAGAAACCTGCTTTTTAGAGTTATTTACCTCTTGTATCTGACACTGAGGACTTGGAGGAGGACGTTTCAGAGAAGGTGGAGAACCGTTTTTTTGATCTGCCTTGATAGTTAGATAGTGCTCTACGTGATTCTGCCAGAGTATAATAATCGTCCTTCAAAAAGGGATATACTTGTTAAATATTGAAGGATTTTGAATCCTTCTCAAACTTGGCACTTTTATCGTTAATCGTGTTATCCTTGGAAGACCTGGATATTCTCATCTATTTTATCTAAAACTTTCTTTGCATCAGTGACTGCCTAATTATTTTTGATGGCTTGGGTTAGTTCTTCTATTTCTTCCAATTCCTTTCGACAAAGTCTTTGGGCCGTTTCAATCGTGTGAACCATAAGATCTCGGCTACATTTGGTGTTGATGTAGCTGAAACCTTTCTTATTCAGTATCTTCAATAAATATTACAGGGGTATTTTGTACCTGGAGACCCCAAGGGATAGTGCCTCCCTTAAGGTGCTTCAGGAGAAAATATCCGTGAAGCTCTGTTCTAATATGTTTTTTTGTTTTGTTTTAACTAAGGCACTGCTACAGGGCAGGCCAACTTAGCGTGTTTGCTGGATGCAGCACATTCACTGTAATGGGGCGCAATGAGTTCGTCACTGCCTGGCGCACCCAATTAAAGGTATTAGCAGCGTGGACCAGGGCTCCCTATCTGTGATAGGAGCCCAGGTGTGTAAGGAGACATGTCCAATGACTAAGTACAAGGAGACCTAAGAACACGGAGGTATGGTTGAATCGGTTACTATTGGAGGGATGAGAGGGAGGATGCTTAGTGAAAGCCTGTGCAAGAGCTACCCAACAACCTGCAGTGTTGCCAAGTATTATCACTTTCTGAGGCTTTGTGGGCTTGCACTTGTGGATTCGCCCCAGAAGTGTTTCCTGGTGCTGCAAATTGCTGTGGATTATATACTTGGGGCTCTTGCCTGAACTGGCATGTAGACCCCATGTTTATGTGGCATGCCGGATGATGCGCCATACTCACTTGCTGTTTTTTTAGGTATCGTCTACGCAGCGCACATGCGCTGCATAGGAGGGCCTTTAGCCGTTGCTCTGCTCATTTTGAAGCACATCCTCATCTTGTAACGGCATCCACCTTGCAGGAGCGAGCAGCGGCACGCATTCTAATTGGCTGTTGATTGCTCCTGCAAGGCGGATGCCGCCACAAGCATGAGTGTCCTTTAAAACAGCTGCTGTCGGCGTCGGGTAATTAGCGCGATCGGTTTCACTTTCATGGCCGTGTCGATTTATGCCTGTGAATACCTTAACTACTGCCTCAAAACTTGTAAGTAGTGTGCCTCCTCCTAGTCTTCCCTTGAGTCCTTGTTCTATGTTGTTGTTTGTCCATCTCTTTGTTTGTGTCTGCAATGGCTCTGAAACAAGACCTCAGAGGCCATGTATATTCCAGCTCCAGTATCCTGCCAGTAAAGTCCATACCAAGTGTGGGAAAACAAGTATAGAGAAATCAACTCTTCTGCACTAACTGGGCTCCTGTCTGTGTTTACGTGCCTTTTTTGTAGCATGCCTTACCATCTCCAAGGGCGTGGACTTTTTCTGTAGATTGCTGTCTGCATAATTTCCAGGTCTGTGTGTTCTTAGCCAATGTTCCTTTCTGCAGATAAGTACCTATTTGTACCTCTCTTTGTGCATCATGGTCTGTGTCCATCTTTCCATGCACAACCTCTTCCTGTTTTGCACTATCTTAATTTTTTTATTTGTCAGTTCAAATTAATCGACAATACATACAATACAGTACAAAGATTTAAAAAAGTGTTAAAAGAAATAAAAACAAGCGATTTAGAAACATTTGCATTCATTTTTTGACAGTAATTCCTCAATGTTTTAGATACAAACTAGCAGCTTGGCCAAACAGGTGGGCAAAACAAACAAGGTGGCTAATGCAGTTAATATGAAAAGTGCAGAGCAATCTTGATGCTAGGCTCTTTTGATTTTATAAACCAAACCGTTTGGCGAATATTTTTTTGTTTTGATCTATCCCTTTCTCCTTTATCCCCTTCTCCCTCAGTATCTGCAGTTGTCCCTGCAGGACCGTCAACCTTGAAAAGGTATGAGTGCAAGCTGATCGCTTGTTGTGCACGGACCTGACCCACATTTAGACCAGGAGGAGCCCCTGGCAAATGATACATACAATGCTTTAGTTTAGTATTCTCAGGCTAATGTCTGATTTTCAAATGATTAGGAAGATGAGATGCCTAGTGTTAGCCTAAGGACTTACATTGTGTATGTTAGGAAACTTAATGTTTTGGTGCCATGTGGCCGTGGCTTTCTAATTTGAAAGCAAGAGAACGGTCAGATGCTATTACAAACCCTATGTTAGCCCAAGAGTTAATATCGATGGCAGATTAATGCTTATCAAAATGGTACTGTGTCCAATCAGTTTCCTTGTTGGAAGCTATTTAAAAAAAAAAAAAAAATTTTTATTCCATGTTAACCAAGTCTACATCCACTTGATTTCAGAGACAGTTACACATCTGGGTAATAGTTAGGGTAGCCATGCAGATAATTTAAATGTTTCCTATATACTATTGTGCATTGCCAATTTAAATATGAGAGGCTGGAACCTATTTGCTTGTTTTTCCCCCCATCAGCTGCATAGGAACTATTATTGTTATGACCAGGTTGATTATGTTTGAAATATGGTTGTGGAACACAGGAAGGATGTCTGTGCTGCCTTGTTTTAAAACCATTTTTCATTTTTTTGCTGTTGTCTACAAAAATACTTTTGGAAACGTAGGCAGATTTTAACAGGTGTTGCACAAATGAGTTATTTTCCGTTCTGTTTTTACTTGGGTGTACTTTGCAACTGCAGCAGTTACATTTCTGTGATGGCTAGGCTTTGCAAGCTTTTATTTTGATGTATACTTTGAGTATATCTAAGCTCCTTGCCATTCGAAAATCATCCAGGTCCATACCGGCCAAGCACTATAATTTCTCTGTTTAAATAGTGAGTTAAAATGAATCTCTTAAAGCAGCACCTTGTTACAGAGTTACTACCCAGGTTCCTGACTACTGCTTTAGAGCACACACTCCTGCTCTGTCTCCCACTACACTTCTCCGCTTCCATATCCCCATTGTAAGGTCTACCATGCCCCTATGTGTCACCATTGTAAAACACCACTGTTGATGCTGTATTCCTGGTCCCCCTTCAAGTTCACTTCGTACTGTAAAACCCCTATTGTGCACATTGCTATTTTGCTTTGTAGCTAGGTTTACGCTGAATATATCATAGATGTTTACATCCTCTAATCTCCTTTTTCCCAAAAGTATAAGCAGTTTCAGGTTTTAAAGTTATAGCCATTATGCTTTCTCCAGACCTTTATGCTTTAAACTATGATTGTGTAGGTCAGAGCTAAACAGGACTTTTATTCCCCTGGACATTCCCACGGTGGTCTGGGGCCCATGGAGGCTGATTTTGAAAGCCCTAGGCACTTCTCTGATGGTAATGTTAGCAGGCACATGGTAGCTTTAGAAGAGAGAGAAATGGAAGCGGAATGTAGAGTAAATGCAATCTGAGAGGAAGGAGATAGTTTCACATATCAACTTATAATTTAGGATGGTTAATATAAACAACTTTAACTTTTAACTCTGGCAGCAAGAAATGCACATTTCTCACTGTTAGTCATCTCTTGAATGATGCTTTCCCAATACCTGATGGTAAATGCTTTTACTGCAGTAGACTTCTATCCCTTCCTCTCCCTGTGTCCATTTATATAATTTGTCCTCCAAGTCAAATGCCCCCTCCTCAAGTGGTACATCATAAAATACCATGTACATAATTTTAATCCAAGATCCTTGTCATAATCCTGAAGAGGCCCAGAATTTGTGACAAACTTCACAGCCCAATCCACTACTCGTTGACAATGTAGGAATAGTAACAGTGGATGGGTTTTGCTTTTCACAGAAGTGGACAAGTCATTCATTTGGGTTACTTGTTAAGGGAAGTTTGCTTCAATTGAAATTACACTCTAAATAAGGACCATGGATGTAAGAACACACAAAAGGACTGTGAAAAATTAGAGTAGTATTTTTTGATTCATAGGCTCATTTTATGAAAAATTTCTGAATTTATTTTCTGTGTTTTGGTTATTAATATATTGCTCATGAAAGGAAGCGGTTTTGGCAAACATTGATAGGACACATGATTGAGATGATAAAATAAGGAAGTAATGTCATATATTGGGAAATTTTCCCTTTCAGTATAATGCTGGCATTTTAATTGAATATGATCTTTTCTCTTAAAAGTACTGCACGTAAATGTCCAAGTGTTAGACATGGATTAACAGACCTGTGAAGCAGGATTCAACACTGTGCTTTCAAAAGAAGGACAACCGGGTCCACCAGAATTTTGGGTTTAGCTCCGAGAAGTCCTCTCTGCCCAATCAGGTCAGCCTATTGTTGATCCTGGGAGGCATTTCACACCTAATGAAGGCTGAGCACCGGTTGAGAACTGGTAGAGGTGTATGCTAATTAGCCTTCTTGCAGTTCAGGCAGTTAAAGGGTAACTTTCTAAAAGTTACTTTTCCGTAATATTTATTTTGAATTTTTAATAACTATTAAATATAGTGGTTTAATGATTTTTGTAGCTGGCCCCTTTCCTGAGATTAGTATTTGTATCTTAATCTGTACTCTGGTTGCCTACATTGTCCAGCTAGGCCTGTAACTCTGAAAATAACTTTCAGGGCCTATAAAATGCAGGGACGTGGTAACATACATTTTCTACATGCCTCACTTTTAAATACCATGCACCCCACCTTGTGGGCTACAAGGCTTACATAGGATGACTTGCTAATATTGAAACAAGGTTTTTACCTGTGAAAATGTTTAATTTAACTGGTCGTACTCTAGTTGTAAACTACAACAGTAAGGCTACAGTGGTAGGCCTGAAGCCATGTTTCTTTGTGACCCTAATGGATGGCATTTATAGGTGACCTTTACTTCCAGGCTGTAGGTGCACTTTTTACACTGTACACTTTTGACTTACGTGCAAGTTAAATATACTGAGAGTAGGCCAATTCAACCATATTTAAAGAGGGATCATAGGCACCTTAGTATTGTTAAGCAAAGGTAAAGTGCACAGAATTCTAAAGCCAGCAGGCAAAAGTAGGGTCCAGCAAAGGCACACGTTCTGGGTGACCAAGCAGAAAAGGCAGATTTCCTACAGTTGGCGACTGGCATTGATCAGTTAAATTTACAGCACTAGACCGAGTTATGTCAAATCTAACACTTCCCAGTCATCTTCCTGTGTTCGCATGAGCTTTGCCTGCGATACTGGCTGAACATTTTTCCAGGCATGCCACTCTGACAAATATTAGATACCTTATCTCGACTGCAAGGTAACGCCCGCACCTCATTTTTTTATCTATCATTTCTTTCATCATGATGCCCATTTGTCTACCAAATGTGTGTTGCAGGCCATAGTCCATTTCTTTGTGCCCTTGCCTGTTTCCTGTGATTAAAGAAGGTCACTTTCAGATCCTTACTACATTTGTCTATTTTCGAGTCCCTCTGCCTCAGCCAGTCAGTAAATATTCGCCTCTTAACGAGAAAAGTCTGCAATACTGCTAATCTTCTTGCCATTTTTAGGTTGAGCCAAGGCAGCGCTTGCACTTTGTATCTGTGGCATGTAATATAGACTTTGTGGGCTTTCAGCAAACCCATTTCTTTTTATTTGTTAATTTGATTGTCTTTAAAAAATGCTTGTTTGCTGGTAGGCTAAG
Source organism: Lissotriton vulgaris (assembly GCF_964263255.1). NCBI lineage: Eukaryota > Metazoa > Chordata > Amphibia > Caudata > Salamandridae > Lissotriton > Lissotriton vulgaris. The sequence goes on from NC_141694.1 coordinate 511,827,301, forward strand.
CTCCCTCTTTGTCCCTCCTTTTGGTTCCTCACACGGAGAACCGCCGAATTACTGGAATGTTTACACTTTGGTGCTTATGTCTTTGTGCACTCTTTTTCCTTAGTTTTCTGCTTGTGTTTGTTGAAGCTTCCCTTTTTTGGGTTCCTCATTGCCTTAGTTTACTTGGTTTCCTGCTTGTTCCTTTTTGCTTCGCTGGTAACATTCCCAGCAAGCATTGCTTTGTTTAATTCAGCCATTCCTCTTTGTTAATCATCAGTCTGCCCATCTGTCCTAACCAGAGCCTCTCTATTTCAAGACAGCGCTTCGACATGTGTATAAAATTGACTCTGCTCATAAAACTTTTTTAGCATGAAGAGGGGGGGCTGTTTTTTCAGGGTCATTACGCTCTGTGAAGATAATTGAATTACATTAGTTTGAATCTGCCGTTGATATATATTTTCATAACCTAGAACCTTTATCTGTTCTAGTGTCTACACTATCTGTGGTCCATTTGTCTCTGGATGGGGGAGCATTTTCTCCCACAACTCTTTTAAGGTGATATGTACATTGGCTACATGTCTTCGTTGTAGGTGCTCTAAAGCACATCTGGAAACATTCCTCAAATTTCTTTAGCCATCAGTGCAAGTGCCGTTGAACAGCTCCAGTCTTATCCCAAACCATTCCTGTGCTTCGTTAAAGTTACAAATGTCTTTTTTGTCCTGAAAACAAATGTTGTCAACAGCTGTAGAAGACCTGGTATGCCCAGGGTTTTATATAAAACTGTATAAAATAGGGTTACATCACTGATGTTGACATTTATAGTGTCAATCGAACAATTTAAGATTAGAAAATATCTTGACTATTAAACAGATGAAAAACAGTGCCATGTACACATTACAAACTCTGTTATTGGCAGTTCCCAGCCACCCTAGCCAAATGACTGTACTATTGTGCAGCAATATAACTCTCCACTATACTTTCATCTCAGCAAATCCGTATTGGTTATTATATGGGGAATGACCTCCAGATGTAGACCACGGTAGTCCGCCCCTCTCTTCCATATTTTGTTTTCTTTTTGAGGGCACCCTCTCGCTTTGAATATTGGTATCTTGAAACCCATGCAGAAGTCCAATCTCTTCTTCCAAACCTCTACTATGGGAGGAGATGTCGCCTTCACCCGTGGCAATATCCTATTTCGCCTAGGTAAGACCCAGAAATAGTAGGAGGCGCTTGTAGCTATTGCCTCCTATCCCTTCAGTAATATGTAGTATGGCCAATCGTGGCGAGAATGGGATATGCCACCCTATCACCTCCAAGAGGCATACCACAACCCCCCACCTGAACCTCTGGAGTGCAGCACACTGCCATATTGTGTGTCTCCACAGCGCAGACAAAGAGGGATTCGACCAGTGCGACCCTCCATAGTTTACACCTAGTGAAGTAGACCAGATGAAAGTATTTAAATTATATGAGACTTTGGCGAACCGTGAAGGAAGCACCTCCTGGAGACTCCAGCAACTCAGCCCAATCGTCCTCATCCAGCGGGCCTAAATCCCTTTGCCAGGCCTCGTGAATCGTGTCCAATGTGGAGGGGCTATTAGACTACTAGTCCCACCACATTGGACACGATTCACAATTGCTTGGACGGCAATGAAGAAGGTTGCCTAGATCCAGAGCTCCGCCATTCCCTGGGGCAATCAACAAAAAAATGCGCCTACCGCCTATCTAATGCAGAAAAGAAACATCCCAGAAGACGTCGAAAAGGGCCGGCTACGAGAGGGGCTGTGACCGGAGAACTGAGGTGGCAGAAAATTGAGAATAAAAGCCCAATGAAACGGACGAACGGACCCTGAGAGAGCTAGCACCGGAGAGCGGCCACCTAGAGACAGGGGCTAATCGCACCGCACCGAAGAGGAGCCGTACCCCGACAGAACAGTTCAGTGCCAGGAAGAACGAGTGCTGCAAAGGTCCCCCTTTCCCTCCCCATGATACAGACGGAGGAAAAAAAATAAAGGCAGTCACAGCTCCGATACCTAAAGCAAAACTGCAACCATATGAGGGGGCCGCCATCTTAAGCCCACGGAGAGGAGGGAGGAACGGCAACGCGGAGAACTGCGCAGTGGGGGAAAGAATACGCAGAAAAAGTAGCACGGATACCAGGATACGATCCAAATGGGCTGGACTAAACAGGAAAATAAAGCCGGAACATAGGAAGACGGCAGCGGAGAACGGAGTAGTGACGGGGCAAGACGCCGCAGAGGGGGCAGGAATTGATGCAACCGATCGCGCAAAACGACCAAATTCTGCCGAGATACAAGCGGAAGCAAAGCGGATGAAAGACGAAGACAGGAAAGGGGACAAAAACGATACCACAACGAAAACGAAACCGCAAATGCAAAGGGTGGCCGACATCTTAAATGAACACAGGCAGTGAAAGTGAAATAGCAACCCCAAGCAAGGGCAACCATCTTGAGCAGAGGGTGTAAGGTGTCTAACAGCGACGCTGGGCAGAGCGGAACAATTTATTTACTTATGTGTTTTTATATAGCGCGGACTTTCCCCGAAGGCTTCGGAGCGCTTCACAATAAGAACAGAAATTTACTAGCGGGCAAACTACAAAAACTGACTATAAGTCACATGAGGTAAAAGTGACAATTGTGAGCAAACCAAATACATGAGGTAGCAAACGAAGCTGTACAGGAGGAAAGAATGACAGGTGTGCAGTGTACAAGACAAAACATGGTACAACTATAGGTAATACACTGGAACATATGCTAGACACTGAGGCACAAGAACAAACGTTACGTAGGCATTGGTGGCACTTGTGCAGGTATTAAAAGCAGACAGGGTGTGAGAGGTAGCAAACACAGCAGCAGCATCTAGCTGAGACAAGTGTGCAGGGTACAAGAAGAAACATAGTACAACTAGAGGTAATATACGGCAACATATGCTAGACACTGAGGCACAAGAACAAAGGTTACGTAGGCAATGGTGGCACTTGTGCCGGTACCAAAAGTAGACAGCGGGTGAGAGGTAGCAAACACAGCAGCGGTGTTTAGCAGAGACAATGGGGTGACAGGAGCTGCAAGGGAGGCCGGGTGCACACTGCAGATGCGAACGCCACCCAAACAGGGCTCACAAGGAGAGATAGCAGACACGACAAAAGCTAAAAAAGAGCAGACAAAAGCGAGGGCGGCCCCCTTGAGCACTCTACAGAGAGATTCGGGCAACTGCAACAAAAGCCCAGAAAGCTAGCAAGAGACTCGAGCTGATCCGCAGACCGGGAGGTGGAGACAATGGCTGGCAACCAGGGGAAGAAGTGACAACTCCCTAAGAAAACCAAACCGGAGGTACACGGTGATTCACCACTCAAACGTAAACAAGACCTCAGCGCCACCCTAGATACGATACTCAATAAGTTAGAAGTCTAAGGAAGAGTGTGGCTCAATGGTTAGAGCGGCAGACCCTGATGCAGAGGTCTGGTCCGGGACCAGGGTTAAATTCCAGACGCGGCAGGGTTCATTTGTCTGCGGACTCGATAATTCTCGCCTCAACGCCTACTCTAATCATGGGGTCCCACGCTGCAACTCTGGGCAATAGCTTGCTTAATCTCCACAACGGCCCCTACAACACTGGGATGCCTGGCTTCACCTTGGGGGTGCCCAGGAAGGACATCTCACAGGGAGAGCCAGGAAGGGTTCCACAGCGCCGGGCGCCCCGGTGATGGGCAGCTGTGCGCTTTACAAGTATCCTACATTTACAAGTCCACAAGCTGGCAAGGACAACAAAGCAAACAACTGTTGCAATTCAGCACGAACTGGCGGCCGTCAGAGCGGACATACATGCGGCGAACAACAGAATAAGCACAGTGGAACAAAGAGTCAGCGATATAGAAAATGGAGACCGCCACACGAAACAAGCAGTCGCGTCACTAACAAGGACCACTGAAAAACTCCTAAAACATACAGCGGAGCTGGAAGATCGCAGTAGAAAAGGCAACCTAAGGATCTTAGGCATACCAGAGGGAGAGGAGGACGAAGCGGGCTCATGCATGGAGATGCTACAGGAGCTAATACCGAAGCTCACTAACCTCAAGTTAGACACCCTGTTCGAACTGGACAAGGCGTACAGAGTACCAGCAATCAGAACGACTAACCGAGCAGGACCAAGACCAATAATATGCAAACCACTAAGAACGTATCAAACCGAAGCCATCTTTGGAGTAGCAAGAAAGACACAAAACCTACAATGGAATGGCCCAAAAATTGTGATCACATAGGACTACTCAAAACCCACGGTGGACACAAGGAAAGGCTTCCTGAACCAGCGAGACAGACTTAGGAAGAAGGGCATCCTCTCCTCCTTCTTGGGACCAACAAGGTTCAAAATCACTGACAAAGGGGGGGTCACACTTCTTCGAGAATCCAGGAGATGTAACTAGATACTTAAATGGACCGACACAACAAGCAATGGAAACAAACCCACAATCAAGTAAAAGAAGGGCCTCTCCGGACCCTCGAGTGGAGTAAAAACCAATACCATCTCTAAAATATCCAAAGCAACACAATACGTAAGTGAACAATAAAGAAGACTGACTCTCCCTCAATCTAACAGAAGAAAAGTTCAATCAAAGGACCAATCTACCTCATGGGGACAACGCCCGCGTACACTCCACAAACTCAAGAAGAGAGCACAGGAGGAACCAAAGAGTGACTCGGTGTGCACGGACAGAGCACCGAACGTAGAGGCCAGATAGAACGGAGTCGTTAACGAGGAGGACACCGTAACAAAACGACGGCGAGAGGACCCAACACGTACTAGACCGGTGGGATACAAGACCAAGGGACTCTGACCATATATCCTTTGTAAAGTATGCAAGACTGAGGAAAGGGGCATAACAAACAAGTATATGTAAAAATGTAACTAACTATAAGTAACGGTTAGCGCTAAGATGAACTATACAACCCAGGGAAAAGGGTGGGGTGGGGGGGATCGCACGAAAGTTTAATACAGGGGGGAGCCGAGGGAGGGGGGATAGGGTGAGGGAGGGGAGTGTATTGTCAGTATTGTATGTTTAAATCGTAGTAATGTATTAGTTATGTCTTTGTTTAGTTCAGTCATTATAGTAGGATTAGATAACCCAACTACTCTGTCACACCACAATATAGCCCAGGTAGCAACAAAGGTTCACTCTCGCAAACACAACACAATCCATGACACACCGTAATAAAACTACCAAGGGGATGAACAACATCCCCTCCATATCAACAGACCTAAAGGTAGTTTCCCAAAACGTTAAGGGCCTAAACCACCTGGTCAAGAGAAGAAAGATACTAGACTACCTAGCAAAAACAAAAGGGGACATCATATTATTACAAGAAACAAAACTCTCTACGGAGGACGCGTCCAAAGTTAAAACAAGATGGATAGGAGAGGTAGCATGCTCCCCAACGAAAGGCAAGAAGCGTGGAGTTATCACAATGGTAAACAGAAACTCGAAACTATCAATCCTAAGCCAGCAACATGACAAGGAAGGAAGACTACTAATAACACATCTGAAGAGGGGGGATGAGAAGATAATGGTAGCTAACTTATACGCCCCAAACAATGATGACACAACATACTGGGAGGGAATCGCTCGCAGAATGGAGGCAAGCGCTCCCAATGAACTGTTAATCATGGCGGGCGACTTTAACCTTGCACTAGACTACACCCTAGACAGGCAATCAAGGGCACACCCCCTACCACCACCACCACCACCACCATCACACACTGTTATGAAGAACATTTGCAACAGATTCAACCTGAAAGACCCATTGAGACTCCAACACCCAACCACCAGAGAGTACACCTTCTATTCAGCGCCACATAACTCAGAGTAGAATAGACTACATCCTCATCTCAGACTCACACACACACCTAATTAAACACACGAATATAGCGGCTAGAACGGTATCAGACCACTCGTGCATCAGCCTACAACAAGAGGGGTGTCACAATGAGAATACCACCCGCAGATGGCGATACAACAATATAGTCACGGCACGACAAGAGGACAAACACAACATAGAGCAAGCCATCGTGGACTACATTACAGATAACGACACTCCCAACACAGACCCAGAAATCCTATGGGACGCACTCAAAGCGACAATTAGAGGGAGACTTGAGATCAAGGGTAGGCGGGACAGAGAAGGAAGAGCAAGGATAGAGCAACTAGAAATAGACATCAAACGCCTAGAAACGACACACATTATTGACATCAAGAGCAGCAACACACTGAATGAGCTCACCAGCAAAAAGTATGAGTACAACAAAATCCTGAGCGAAAGGGCAGGTCTATGGATAAAATATACAAGCAGATCAAACTATGAGAGGCTAACAAAGCGGGGAAAAATCTAGCTTCATACCTCAAGCACAAACAGAGACAACACTCCATATCCGCCATCACAGACACAAACAACAAAACACACACACAACACAAGGACATTCTACACACATTCAAAGAATTCTACCAGGACCTCTGCAAAAGAGACGAGTCCTTAGACCTGGAAGGGTGCGAAGCCTATCTAGGAGAGCTAAACCTACCCAAACTCTCAAACAAGGAAAAACAAAGCCTTGGCAAAAAATAAGCACAGAAGATCGAAATGGCGGTCAAGTTCCTTTAGGGCAACAAGACCCCAGGACCAGACTGCTACACAGCAACCTTCTCTAAAACCTTCAGAACTCACCTAATCCCAACAATGAGAAAGGTCTTTAACCACTGTGAGAATGAGGGCACAGTCACAAAATCAATGATGGAAGCAGATATAATAGTCATCCCGAAAGAAGGCAAGGACACACAGCGCCCCCAAATCTACAGACCAATCTCACTTATCAACACTGACTGCAAGATCTATGCCAAAATATTAGCCACAAGACTGAACACAGTTCTACCTCAACTGATCAACAATACAAAAGTAGGCTTCCTGAAGGCACGCATGTCCCACGACAACACTAGACTACTCTGCCACATCCAAGAGCACTCCTCCAAAACTATTAACCCAACAGTAGCGATCGCGCTCAACGCAGAGAAAGCCTTTGATAGGGTCTCCTGGCTTTTTCTAGAATAGACCATGCAAGCTTATAACCTAGGAGAAAGCTACATTAGGAAGGTAATGGCGATGTATAAGGCTCCCAAAACACAGTTAGCCATTGATGCTACGACTTCACAGCAATTCAATCTCCAGCGGGGGACGAGGCAGGGTTGCCCACTATCCCCAGCACTATTCCTCCTTGCACTTGAACCCCTGATTAAAGATGTAATATCGGACAGGAAGATAGCAGGAGTCACAATCAATAGGGTGACAGTGAAAATTGCAGCGTACGCAGACGACATACTCATAATCACAGAAGAGCCAAAAAACTCTAAGTGCCTAATAGACAGCATAGCACGCTACTCAGCGTTCTCAGGATACAAACTGAATAGAGACAAGTCGGAGTGTATGCCACTCAATGTACACACACACAATGAGGTAATAGGAGACTCAGAACTATCCTGGCAGCCCGGGTTCGTCAAATACCTAGGTATACAATTCGGAAAGAGCCTAAAGGCCACTCGAGAACATAACGAGAAACTAACCCTAACGAAGATCAAAACGCTACTAGAGAAATGGTCCCCCAAATGTATCACATGGTGGGGGAGAATAGACACGATAAAAATGATGGTCACCCCTATGGCCAACTACCTTGCCAGCATGTTACCACTTACCCTCTCACACGAGTTCCACCGCAAAATAGATCGAATGATAAACGTCTTCCTATGGCGGGGTAAAAAAACAAGAATAAGCCTGCAAAAACTAAAACTAGAGAAGAAACTAGGGGGGGCTAAACATGGCAGACTTTAGGACATTCCAGACAGCCTTCATAGCCAGGCGGGATGTACTGGATAATCAACAACCATAAATACCCGCCGACATGGCTCAACGTTGAGAGGGCTATGCTAGATAATGCGGACCCTATAACTCTACTCACCGCAAGCTCTCTGGCACAACCGCACAGCCCCATACTCAGGAATACTAGAATAGCGCTACTCAAGGTAGAACGGAAACTCGAACACCGCATTAAGAACTGAAACTGGGAATCACTGTGGTGCAACCCCAAAATAAAATACAGAGGGAAACATCTGGACATAGAACACTGGAGAAGACTGGGAATCTCGGTCCCAGCCCAACTGGAAGATGGGGGCAACCCCCATACATTCAATACCCTAAAAACAGAACACAACCTTCCAGACATAGAACTCTATAACTTTCTCAAAATTAAAACTGCCCTGACAAAATCTAAGATAACAAGACCTAAACCCTCGATTATCCAGTCCATCGAGAATCTAAACAAAGTGGGCCACATGGCCTCCCACCTCTACAGACGTCTTTGACACAAAGCCTCAAATGGGAACCGCAAAACTAATATGTATTGGGATTCACAACTTCCCTCTGCACTCACTGAACAGGGGATTCACAACTTCCCTCTGCACTCACTGAACAGGTAAGACACACCCTTTGGGCATCACCATCGAAAAATATGATATCCCTGACCTTAGCGCAGACAAAATTCTGGCTATTGCACAAGATATACTGGACCCCGGCAAGATTAGCAAGGATGGGTCTAAAAGAGAATGACCACTGTTGGAACTGTGGCATAGGGAAAGGAGACTTGGCACACCTTATCTTCCACTGCACTAAAGTAAAAAAAAATTGGAAAAGTGTAGTAGCCTTCATTAATAAGACACTAGGATGCGCACTAAAAGAGGAGTTCGCCACAATCACCACAGCAATTATAACAGCTAATGTAAAATCAAAACATGACAAATACCTCATTGACTTCCTACTAACAGCAGCTACGAAACTGGTACTCTCAAACTGGAAAGATACAGCCAAATTCACATTCAACGGCTGGATGAACTGGGTGACATACCTAAGAGGGGCTGACATGCAAGCTCTAAGAAACACGCCTTGGAGGAACCCCATCAGAGAGATGTGGACAAATCTGGACAGAGCCCTAGACCAATACAAACCCCCATGGACCAGAGGGGAAAATAAAATAAAAAAGAGGTGGAAAGACAGAGAAAGACACAGAGCACCTACGCATCACCTAATCCCATGATGACCACCACACCCTATTTGTTTAGTGGTATATGTTAGTTAGAAACAAGGAAGTAAATGCAACGTAATGTATAAATATGTACTGACCCTTAAGCAGCCACCTAACAGAGGCTGGGGGCCTTGTATCAAAAAGATAACCCGTGAAAGCTATATGTTTCATGTATATGTGTTTTGTTTATGTGTATATGTGCAGAAAAAAAAGACCTAATAAAAAACTAATTTAGTTGCAAGTGTTCAGTATATTTAGGTGATTTTATGGTCTCCAAGAACACCTATAAAAACTTTGGCCTCTATGGGGTTGAATTCAGTTATGTCGTCCTGGTGTGCAATGCAATACTGGAGGTATTAAAAAAAACTGTGTGCGGGCATGTCCTATTCTTTCTGGAGGTCCAGGAAGGACTTTAGTGTCTGACCCCGCAGACCCATCCCTAACATAGATATACATATGGCCTCCCATCCCCCAAAGCCAGGTAGCATCGATACCTCGAGTAGGAGACCATTGTGTCGCAGGGGGGGTCTTTCGTCAGTCGGCCCCACCATACCACCTGGCACAGCGACTGCTTCCATACCACAAATACCATCCTCGTTGCTGCCGGTAGAGCCCTGAGTGCCGGGCCAGAGTACAAGATCGTATGCACAGTCGTAGCACCCATTAGCCAGCATTCGACTGCTGGTTCTCAACCATCCCCATGCCACCAGTCATTGAGAACAAGGAGGTGGAAAGCCACGTGATATGCCTGGACATCCGGGGTTGCTATACCACTACAGAATGTGGATTGAAGGCAGGTTCTCGGGGCCACCATGGCAGAACCCCCGCCCCAGGGGATTTGACCTAGGATTGCTTTTATTTGTCGGGATCATGTCGGTGGTATTGGGAAGGGGTGATTTTGGAGTTGGTACAAAAGGTGGGGTAAAGAAACCATCTTGAAATTTGCTGATCTGTCAAATAGGAATAATGGTAGATGTGACATGGAGCACACCTGCTCCTTAATTTGCACCCATAATGGGGCTGTATTTTGTCCCAAGAAGCGGGCTGGGAAGCAGACAGGAACACCCCCAGATATCTGAACCCATTCGGAACCACGCTCTCTTCGCTGGACCATGTACCCAGATGCCACCCGCCCTCTATTGGCCACAGGAATGACTCAAGAGTGTTCATGTATAGACCGGAGGTCTCGCCAAAAATCTGCATTATCAGGAGCAGCCTCGAACCTGTCCAGTTGAGGTCTGTAAGGAAAAACAATTCATAATCGTCATATAATGCTATGCGGCCCGAGAACTCCTGTGACCATTCGAAGCCACGACCTGTGCATCCATCCTTACCCAGGCCGCATAGCGAGCGCGAACAAGTAGGGGGAAAGGCGGACAACCCTGACTGGTACCCCGCCCGATAGGAAATGTCTGTAAGGCAGAGTTAACCCCTCGTACTGAGGCGGTGAAGTCGGTATATAGAAGTTGGTTATATGAAAGGAGGCGAGGGCCGAAATATAGTAGATTCAAGAGCGTAAAAAGGTACTACTAGTTAAATGAATCAAAGGCCTTGTTGATGTATACGCGGATATTGTGTCTCGTGGCATGGCCAGGCATAAAGCCTACCTGATCGGGGTGATCCAGGTCCAGGATATTTGGTAGAATATGGTTAGCTATTACCTTGGCCAGTAGTTTAGCCTCCATGTTCAAAAGGGATATTGGGCAATATGACGTATAATGTTCGGGACGTCTGCCCGATTTAATAAATACAACTACCGAGGCATGCCTCCAGTCTCGTATCTATGGCAGCGTTGATCACGGTGAGGTAGTGGGCCCCAAGTTAAGATTGATACATTTTGTGAAACTGACATGGAAAGCCATTCGAACCTGGTGCCTTACTTGATCGCAGATCAGATAGAGCACTCCCAAGCTCTTCTATTGTTAATGGGGCGTCCAGCTCTTTTTTTCACTGCATCGGACAGGGCTCATGGGGGCAAGTCTTCCAAGAATTGATGGACCATAGCCTCCAGCAAGATCTCCCTGGGGGTATATAGATCTGCAAAGTAATCCGCAAAGATCACCGCAATTTGTGCTGGATCCAAAAGTATCTCCCCATCAGGGCCTCTGATGCCCTGGATGGTATGTGGGCATAATGTCTGCTGGCAGAGATGGTGCAGCAAGGCGCTAGATTTATCTCCCCATTGATATATCCTGCTGCGAATGGACAGACATGCCGTTCCAGCATTGTCCATCAATGCTCCGGCATTCAGTTGTTGCATACGCAGTAACTGCCGGCATGCCATGTTCCCGTTCTCTCCCCTATTCTCACTCTCTAGGTCTGTGAGTTGGGTCTCAGTCTTGGTCAACTTCTCCCGACGCTTTCTGCTCTGCACTGTGCAGAATGCAATATCCACGCCCCTAAGGGTTGGTTTCATGTCCTCCCACAATATTCCTGGGGACTCCAGTCACAAAAAGTACGTGAAAAATTATCTGCGATGGCTGTATACATGTGGGACTTATAATTAAGGCTCCCTGCTTTCCGTTTTTACAGATTTTTACAGATAAATATAGACCGAAAACAATGTGTTTTCTGTCTGTATTTATTTTTAAAAGTGGATAAATACAAAAAAAATTGCTTTTTTTTAAAATGACTATGTGCTGTCTTTCATGAACTATAGGCCAGCAGCTGAGCAGATAAACTGCATGGTTAATTAAAATATAGGATGACATTTCTTTAAATAAGACATTTATGGTATAATGCTAGTATTTACCAATGGATGTATTGTTATGTAATATTTGGCAGCTTAAATAGCTAAAACACGACAGACATCAAAGTAAGAGTTGCAAGTATATCAGTTAAATAGATATGGAAATGTACAGTTTTACAAATTAATTTATATGCAACACACAAAATAAATATGGATAAATATGGATAAATACAGATAAAATAGCTAAAATGTAAATATGGATAAATACAGACGGAAATGGACGAAAAATAAATGGCATTAAATCGGGAGCCCTACTTATAGTGCTCGTTGTGCATGTGCCACGGCGAGAGCCGCCCCCGGAATGGGGAGCGCTCAGGGCCCAGCCACATCTCCAGCTCCATGGGGGAATGGTCAGCGAGACCCCTGGGCAGAATTTCTGCTGTTGCAATTCTATGGAGGTGGTCTGGGGGTACGAACATATAGCCTAGGCAGGAGAATGACTCTAGAACGCTGAAGTAAAATGTAAATTCGTGATCAGTTGGGTTTAACCGTGACTTCCAGGTTCCCATCGGTCTCCCAGCTGTGCGCCATCCGTCTTAGTGTGGGCACAGTACGTCCTCCAGTCACCCCAACCACCATCAGACTAGTGGGAATCTCTGTCCAGACTGTCAGCTAGCGTTCCACAAGGTTCCAGGCAAGAGTTGCTCCCCATATAGTGTGCCTGACACTACGATATATCTGCCCTGGGAATACGCCCATGTCCTGTCGTGCATGTATAGGACTTTGCTGTTCATTAAAATCGCCACACCTCTGCAACCCCGAGTGAAAGATCTGAAGAAATCCAAAGTGGGAGAGTTATGGTCCCTTGGTGCCCTACAGGTGGGTTTCTTGTTATAGCAGAATATCAGCTTTATAATGCTTAGCCTTGCAGAGTACAGCTCTCTGTTCTTGTTGAGGATGCCTCGGACATTTCAACTAATTATAAGGAGCCCTCTCCCCAGGGCCTCAGTCATGACTGGTGGCATGTTTCACGGTGGATTGTATGTGTGTGGGGTGGCACGTGTATGCCATGATTAGATGGGGACCAGCATATGTGATAGAGAGATATGGTACTGAGAACAACAAACAACTGCCCAACCCACCCCCCACACCTCCCATATCTCATAACCGTTGACGTATCTGTTGCGGCTCAGTGAGAGTCCCACCCCCAACAGGGGGCAAAATCTGCTCCCTGCAATTGGATCCCCAGTAAACATCCCTTGTACATGAGAATGTCTTTTCAGTCAAATGACGCTGTCAGTTAAAAGGTATCCCATATGTTCTTTGCCATTTGTGCTCGTTCTGTTGCATTTTATGACCCCTCAAGAAGTGGTTAGGAAGTTGTCTGCTCCTGCTGACCCCTGCCCACCTCATGCGGGTCTTGCTGGGTGTCTTGGATCTCCTTTTAGACCGCGATCTATGGCTTTGTTTGTTTGTGCTCTTGGGGACTTTGTGACTTATGCCCCCAGAATCAGTCTATCCTTGGCGGGGTGTGAGGTTTTAGGTTCACGACCTTATCTGTCCAATTGAATACCTCCTCCTCCGGAGTTTAAAAAAAGAGTGTCCGCGATTGGTAGGACACTCTCAGACCCGTGGCGAACAGCAGGAAGTACTAGATCTTAAGGTATCGCAGGCGGGCTTTGGCTTCAATAAAGGACTGTCAACGTTGCTGGACCAGCCTTGTATAGTCTGGGAATATCATTATTCAGTGAGAGGCATAGACAAGCCTAACTTTCGGTCAGGCTTCTTGCAGGATGATGTCTCTATCCTTAGAGTGTAGAAATCTGGTGATAACCGGCCTTGGTTGGGCTCCGGGTAGAGGCTTTTGTAGGAGAGCCCGATTTGCCCGCTCAATTATGAAACATGAAGACCTAGAGTTAGTTGGGAGCCAGTCCATAAGCCATTTAGTGAGGCGTTCTTCCCTTTGCAGCCCTCAGGAAACCCCACAAAATAGAGATTATCTCTGCAGGCTCGCCCCTTCGCATCCTCCACCCGTGTTACCAGGCCTTTTGTGAATCCCGGGTAGAGGCCTTCTTTTGAAGGGTATTCACTATATCTTCTACTGTTGAAATACCTGTTTCCGTTTCAGTGATTCGTTCAACAGCATTGCGGAGATCCTGCCTAAGGACATAACTTCCGTGCCTACTGTCCCACTTTTGGACCCAAGCAGGTCTCTGGATTGCGTGATGGTGGCCAATAAGGTTGCGTTGTCCAGCATGGCCGATGTCTCATCTCCTGGGTAGGGCCCCTACACCTGTTTATCTGTCCGTTATGCTTTGTTGGGCTCCGGCACTGGGTAGTTTATCTTTTGTCATCTGTGACTGTGGGGGAGGGGCCCCACCAAGGGAACCCACACCGTGTGCTGCAGTGCCAAAGCTGCTGTGCCACCGGTAGGTCTTCACAAGGCCTGGTCAGCGAAGAGATGGGAGATGGTATCTGGGGATGGGAAAGCTCACCCACAAGCCATAACTGGTCCTAGCCCAGCGCCTCCACAAATGCCCCCCTCCCCCTTCTCCCTAGTGGGTATCACAAACTGCCTCTGATTCAATCCCATGCTGGTGATTTTGATGGTCTTGCACCCCGGTCCAACTCAATCTGCGCTGCTGGTCTGGCAACCCCAGGCCTTTTACTTTTGTGTAAGTGGACGGTGCTGTGGCTGGAACACCCCCTGGCACCCAGGTTTGTGGTGTCGTTGCCTCGTCCGTTGTGATGTTCCGTGCCCCTACCGACCTCAGCCGCAGTCCAATGCCCACTCAACCAGCTGTCACCACTCCGGGGAGGTCTCGGATTTAATATGGCGGGCCCCTGTTGCTCCATGACTGCCCGGCCATATAGGGCAGTGAGTACTACAGTCTGATCCAGCCCCTGAGGCCCAAGACAGTCGCCACCGGTGTTTTTGCGCCCACGGCCCTGCTACCATGTGGCTGTCTGTCCTGGGGACAGCCCGTCTCATGGATCGGCGCAGTCCGTTGGCCCGGGGTCTGCAGTTTGGGGATGCCCCCCGCTATGTGCCTTCCACACCCCGCCGGCTCCACCCGAGCTCTCCGCTTTCACAGGAAGGGGGAGGGAGGGAGGGAAGAGGCACTCACCCGGCATAGTCTGTCGTTCAATCCCTGGCTATCCACGGCAACTGGGACTCTAATTCGCCTCTTTATGTGCCTCAGCCTAACTGGGATCCTCCATCCTTCAAGTCGCGCTCTAGTGCCGGTTCTGTCGTCCCAGAGCGACCGGAAACAGGAGGCAGAAGCGCCGCGGCCTGAATCGACAGCCGAGGTCAGAGAACCAGGCCCTCAATAGTATCCCTCTTGTTTCGGCGTTTCTGGAGCCCATGACACCCGGCCAAGCCGCCCCTGCACCGCCGTCCATTGGGATATTTCCGCGGCCTGTGGCAAGCGACATCGCCCCGGCTTGTGTTTGTCTCGCTGCGGGGCTCCTCTCTGCAGCGTGTCCCTCGCTCTTGGCCAGCCGAAAAAGGGGATGCCCCTCATAGCGTCGTCAAGCTCTCCTGGTCTCCGGCAGCCGATGGCCTCCAGGCTGCCATGCTGCTGCAGCTGCACCTCGCGGCAAGTGATTTCAGGGGACCCCGTCAGCAGCAGGGTGTTATTGGGAGTCCTGTGGGGTCTGGGTGGGAGCTAAAAATGCTGATGCGTCAAGATAAATAGCAGAATAATTTGGGGCTACGGGAGCTTCACTAAGGCGCATTCGCCAGGTTGGACTGCCAGGCCACACCCCTGTACAAATTTAGTTTTGGCGTACAACTTGTCCATCTACTCTTTCACCCCTCCTCCCAGCATCTAATGGACATTTCCTGTGCAATCTTTTAAAAGGTGGAATGGTCCACAATGGCATGTCCATTGCAAATGATGGTCTTTTCTGTACCGATTCAACAACATACCTAGATCTTAACTGCGTTTTTAATAATGTATGAGTAATTGTTTGGGATCATCTCTCCCTTCATTAGCACGTCTTGCAGTGGCTCCTGTGGCATGATACCCGCAACAGTATCTTCTCTCAATTATTACCTTCCTTTAACCTTCATACTGAAGCTAAGTTAACATGTAATATTACTCAGTATCTTGAACTTCCAGCCCTCCACAGTCTTAGGGTGGTTTTATCATCTCTAGTCAAAGTAGTCCACATTCTTCACGTAGCTGTTCAGACCAAGGATTCCAGCAGCTGATCCGGTTCCCTAAAAGGTTTTCGGGGCAAGCGACCTGTTGAGCTCTGCATTGCGTTTACACACTGATAGAAACCTCCATCTTTGACATTGCAGACCTGCACCTTACCTCCTAGGGTAGCGTATTCCAATACTCTTCTGACCTTATAACTCTATTTAAAACTTGTTTATCTTATGTTGTGCTGTTATATTGTTTACATGCATGTCTAAGTAACGAAAACTCACAAATCCCTACTCTTTCCCCATTGTATACCTCTCACTTAATGAAAATAACTTATACCATTTCATGAGAAGGCCAGGAATCTTACTAGTGCAATTTAGTTTTGTCAGTGTTTTAGGTACAGGCCTTTCCAGGTCTGTCAAGTATACAACTCTCCCACAGTGATAGCCTAATTGTGAATGCCAGCCCTCTATCTGCACTTCCAGTGGGTCCATTGTCAGGGTGAACAGCAGTGGCGATAGTGGGCAGCCCCATCTGCTACTCCTTTCCAGCTTTCTGATACTACTTGATCCTTCATATTGTAGCCAATGCTTCGTGTACAGCGGCCGGGTTCAACAAATGTGGGTCAACTCCTGTCCTTCTCTGCACCACCCGCAAATGCTACCATCGGACCATGTAAGAATTGCGCTTGAGATCTAGTACTGCCAGCGAAAATTTCCTATGTACAGATGATGGCATGTACGTGGCATGTCAAAATCCTTAAGTCAAATTTTTAAGTCAAATAATAACATAAATGCTAATAATGCATAAAGGCCCGTAGGGTTTAATATGAAGGCCTCTATGAGGATTAGGGATTAGCAAGATCAGAGTTTGCCTCGTCTGAGGTAAACATCCTACCTCCTTTGCCTCCATAAAGGCTACCAGTAATTTCCTAGGGAATGTCCCTGCATATAGTGGATAAAACTGCTTTGAGATGATTGACTTCAGCCATTTTTCCATTAGTCAGTTCTTGGATTGCCTCAAACAGTTCTTCTCTTGAATTGGGGATTCTCGTGTTATTCTGTTCTACTGTTCGGTAACACTAACACCTCCAGGAATTGTGCCACATAAGTCACTTCTAGCCTTCGTAGTTGTTTATAAATCTCTTTGTAGTGCATTTGCTACTCCTCATTTATTCCATTATGTGTGATCTGTTCTCCCCTTCACATGGAGAATTAATATCTCAGGTCTCTCCTTTGTAAGCATCCACAAAGCTCAATTTATCCTCCTCATGGAAGTGCTTTTTTGTAGGAAGTGTGTGAGAACATATTGAGCATAGACCACGTGTTTCCAATTAGTGTCTACTATTTATGTGGCCTCAGGATCTGTTACTACTTCCTTTCCTAGTAAGGGAGTCTCCTTTTCTATCAGTGCTATACGTTTTAGCCATGAATCACCCCACCATAACACTTAGAATGATTTTCTTTCAATTGCCCTGAATCCTGTCTAATTCCATTCATGTCAAAATGTTGCCTGCCCACGTGAACCACATTTTGGAACCCATCCTGATCTTCCATTCTGGTCCCTATATAGTTCAGCCTACTGTGTGTGCCATGGATCGATGAATTCAAAAGAAACAATTGATGGACGGAATGCTGAAAAATGCAAACATTCATCCCCAGTCATAAGTATCTGGGTTTAATGGGAATCCATCTATCCCAGGATGCTTGTTTTCGATCCAGGGAGGACCTGGCTTGGCAGTTCAGGCTGGACTGTTCCCATGAGACACGGGGTCAAGACTGGCCTGGCCTAAACGTGGGTTGCATAGTGAGCAAAAGAACGAGGGATTTAACCCAGATCTCTTGACTTGGGGTGAATGTTTGATTTGCTCTGTATTCTGTCCATCATCTGTGTGTCTTTTGCATGGATAGATGAATAGCAAGAGAATATCTTGGGCATAGGGTTCTGGACTCTATAAATCAATCTGCCTCATTTCATTCATGCCCCTTTTAAGTCAGTCTGCCATGTCCAGATTGGTGCAATTTTTTTAAAGTGGGTGTTTGTCCATCTGACCATTGATTACACAGTTTAGGGCTACCTCCAACCCTGTCGATACTCTCAGATTTGGGGTCATCATCTGGAGTACTTCACAGAAGAATTATTCAACATCTGTGTTTGGTGCATGTAGCCTTCCAAACGTACTTCCTCTCTGTCCAGCAACTCGTAGACCACTACATACCTGCCAGCCTGACCTGCTGTCCCCTTGCACATCTGGAATGGTACTCCAGCTGCAACCATGTCATAACCCCTCTTGCATAATTCCAATAAACAACCTTGTACAGCTGTCTGCACCATTTCCTTCAAACTTCATTTACTTATAGTGTCAAGTGTCTCTTGCAGCAGTGTCATGTCTTTTTAAGTAGTGTATTCTGTATCAAGGGCCACTGGAATTATGCGATCGTGTGGTGATTTTCGAATAATTAGAGATTAGCCACATAATCCATCATTTGCTGCACAATCAACTGCTTTTAGCAAAACAAAATGTCTCTTGCTCAAGTGGTTCAATAGTTTCAAAAAACGCAGCAACATATTGCCACTCAGTAGGGCCCTTTTGCAAAGGTCGACTGGTCAAATTTCTGTTGCTTATTGCTATATCAGGGTGTTAAACCGGTACTAATGAGGTACAAAAAATGGTCAAATGGTGTTTACAAGTGTAAAAAGTGAAAAATAATAAAGTAATACTGTCAGTAAATGTGCTGCATTACACTGCATAATTAGCCTTTTCTTATTGCATAATTTACTCAATCCTGCCAGATAATTTGGCCCTTCCTTGCCGCATATTCCCAGTGGCTCTGTCTACACCTCTTGGTATAAGCTTTGAGACCTGTTATTTTCCAGGTTAATATTTTCCTTGCGCCTCCCATCTTCATGTCTTCATGTCTTCAGCCGGTCAACCTCCTTGCCCAGTTTCTGTAACATACGTATATTCTGAATTTACAAGGTTTCATCCCTCTAACCTTCAAAGTTATCTCCCATGTGCATCCGCTACCCCTGTAGCCACAGACTAGTCGATTATTGTAGTGCTCAAACTTTACCTTCTTCCACGCTATTGTAGATATCAAAACCTATCATTCACAACATTTGCATTGCACCTAGGTTTTCGCCTGATCCCAGGTCTCGCCTGGTCCCAGGTCTCACCTTTAGCAATCCAACCAGTAAAATCCTGTTATCCGACGTGAGAAAACTAGAATAAAACAAACATTCATAAATTCTCTCCCTTACTTTGAGTAATTCAAACCGTCCCTCCTGTCTACTTCGGTTTTTCATCCCCTTCATGCTACAAACTCTTATGAAGAAAAATTACTTGCAACCCTGGATGACACTAAGGTTTGCTGCATACATTAATCTGTACTGCATATCCATTACCTTAATGTTCTGCTTTAATTCTAAGGACCAATAGTGTAAATATTGCACTTTCCTCGTATAATTTAGGAATATTTCAGTGTTTGATTTTTATAGCAAAGCATTCCTTCTTTCTGGTGGGTTGCAGAATATTATCACTATCCCAATAATTGAACACTCAAATAATCCGCATCCGAGCAAGTGTTGTGGGAGGTTGTCTCAGTACCCTGAGCACCCTTTCTCTATTTAAAAAACCTTAAGGTTTTAGATAATTCAATATCCTGTTCTCCAGAATAAGTGTGGCAGATTGTCCCTCAGTTTGTTTGGGAAAGTCAATTATTTGGAGGTTATTTCATTTGGCGCACCTCTGTTTCTTCAGCCCTTCCTTCCAGCACGTGTAGGGTTAAGCTATGCGGTTACTGTCTTTTTCAGTGTGTTCACCTATTGTTGCAGCATTTCCATGCTTTCCTTAGCTGTTTTTACCCTGTCCACCATTTTTAGGTCTCGCCTGAGCAAGCGCATTGGTTGCACTGGCGAGACATTTAGCGAGTTGGCTTTTGAAAGTCTAACCACAGCTTTTTCGGTGGCATGGAGCGTGCGGTTACGCACACAGGCACGAGAGGAGGCGCCATCTGGCTTTCCTCTCTTGTAATGGTGCGCGCGCTGTCACTTTCGCCGCTCACATCGCTCGCAGACTTAAAGGCTTGTTTTTTTTGTTCTGAATGCTTATTACACCAATAGTATTTTATATATAACATTTTGTAAAAGTATTAATGATCTATTGAATGCTCTGTTTCCATTTTCATTAACATTAACAAGGTCCGTCTTAATTGCGCTTTGCTTTGTGTGCTTCGCCTCAAGCGGTGATGAGGGAGGTTCCCTTTTTCCGAATGCTGCTTGTTCTCACTGGAGCGCGTGTAACACTGTTGTGTGCGCTCCCAGCAGAGAGAGAACGTTATCAACTTCCACAGTCAGGAAGGACGCACCAGTCTTCTCTTTGACGTGTGACCTCTCACCTTCGGTTTCACATTAGCTTGCCGGTGCGCAACACTGCAGTTTTACTCCAGTTCACTGCTTATTTAACAGTGGTGAAAGTGCAACATTGTAGAGTGCTCGTCACCTCTGGATCTAACGTTCTAAAGATATTTTATCGGCCTGCTTTTTTTTTTAAGTCTCGCCTCTCAATGCGCATGCACATTGAGCGGAGCGAGACTATAGGGGTTTAAACAGACTTTAACTAACTGGCGATTTGATGCTGTGCCCGTGCGCTTTTAGACAATGCGCAAGCGCATTGACATAAAATGCGCGTGCACAGCATCAAATCGTCCGCCATCTGTTGCCCAGCTTGGTGCCGCTCCACCCCCTGCGGCATCAAAGGCGTTCGCGGCCGGCCGTGTCTCCTTTTCTTTTAACTTGTTTCTTGTTTTTCTGCCCCTGTTGTGCCGTCCGTCCGCCCTCCGTCACTGGTAATCTCCCCATCTCCTGCCCACAACGAATGGATAACCAAAATGTATAAAACCGCCTCATGAGAAATTCGTAAGGTCCTAGACGGACTGAAAGTTTGCTGCAGACTTGGTAAAACCCAGGAGTTTTGATGAAAGAATGACATCGGAGTGAATGTATCTATTATCACCCACCCATTCACATTTGCATCCATCCATGTGTGCATCCATCCACCATCACCTCCAAATCCACCTCCACCTCCACCATCACATCCACCATCACATCCTCCATCACATCCACCATCATCACATCCACCATCATCACATCCACCATCATCACATCCACCATCATCACATCCACCATCATCACATCCACCATCATCACATCCACCATCATCACATCCACCATCATCACATCCACCATCATCACATCCACCATCATCACATCCACCATCATCACATCCACCATCATCACATCCACCACCATCACATCCACCACCATCACATCCACCACCATCACATCCACCACCATCACATCCACCGCCATCACATCCACCATCATCACATCCACCATCATCACATCCACCACCATCACATCCACCACCACCGCATCCACCACCACATCCACCACCACATCCACCACCACATCCACCACCACCACATCCACCGCCACATGCACCGCCACATGCACCGCCACATGCACCGCCACATGCACCGCCACATGCACCGCCACATGCACCACACCCACCACCACCACCACCCCATCCACTACCACCACCCCATCCACTACCACCACCCCATCCACTACCACCACTGCATCCACCACCACCACTGCATCCACCACCACCACTGCATCCACCACCACCACTGCATCCACCACCACCACCGCATCCACCACCACCGCATCCACCGCCACATCCACCATCACCACATTCACCACCACATCCACCATCACCTCCACATCCACCATCACCTCCACATTCACCACCACATCCACCATCACCTCCAAATCAACCATCACCTCCATTCACCACCTCATCCACCATCACCTCCACCATCACCTCCACATCCACCACCACCACATCCACCACATCCACCACATCCACCACCACATACACCATCACCACATACACCACCACCACATACACCACCACCACCACCGCATCCACCACCCCCACCACACACATCCACCACCACATCCACCACCACATCCACCACCACATCCACCACCACATCCACCACCACATCCACCACCACATCCACCACCACCGCATCCACCACCACCGCATCCACCACCACCACATCCACCACCACCACATCCACCACCATCACATCCACCACCACATCCACCACCATATCCACCACCTCCACCACATCCACCCCCACATCCACCACCATATCCACCACCATATCCACCACCTTCACCACATCCACCACCACATCCACCACCATATCCACCACCTCCACCACATCCACCACATCCACCACCACCATACCCACCACCTCCACCACATCCACCCCCACATCCACCACCATACCCTCCACCACCTCCACCACATCCACCCCCACATCCACCCCCACATCCACCCCCACATCCACCACCATACCCACCACCTCCACCACATCCACCCCCACATCCACCACCATATCCACCACCTCCACCACATCCACCCCCACATCCACCACCATATCCACCATCTCCACCACATCCACCCCCACATCCACCACCATATCCACCACCTCCACCACATCCACCCCCACATCCACCACCACAATCACCACCACCATATCCCCCAGATCCACCACCACCACATCTATATGTGTGTGTGGCTCTGTGTGTGTGTAGGTGCTAATGCAATGTTCTTGTATTTTCGTCACAATAAAATACACTGAACATAATCTTCACAAAATTTATTTACAAACGTTTAAGCTATTGCCATTATAAATTACAATAACTTTTATTTAAGTATTAATTATTTACAAAATTAAAAGCCATTGTTATTTGTAATATCAATACATCTAAGTCACGTAAATACAACACACATTGCATTACAAATGCTATAGGTGTCAAATTTGCTAAAGTTAAAACTATTGACATTGTAACTGACAAAGCTATTAATTTTGCTATTTTCAAAACCAACACATAAATAAAAAATGTCATTTACAATACCAATCGCTCAAACTTACCTATTGCATTTCCAATGCTTGTTTAGTTCAATTCCCCATCAAAAAAGAGAAATAGTATACTTTCATATAGTAAACGTTTTTGTTAAAATTTGCTCCACCTCGCTTTCTTCTTGTTCTTTCAACCCCACGTTCCCTTACTTGTCTCTGGGATCTCCTGTTTTCTCAAGTTACGTTTTTAACGCCCTTGTCCCATATTTAACTTATGTGGCGTCCCTATTCTAATCCCCCCCCCCCCCACACTATGGTAGCCTGTGTGAACTTTACCATCCCAGTCACGCTTATCTTCCACCATTTCGTTTACTCACCCTACCTCCATTTTATCCCCCATTGCACCTCCCTGCCTCACTGGTTTGCCTTTGGGAATTAATTTGTCCAACTTATCTGCTGTGTCTCTTTACTCTCACTCATGCTCTACTGTTCTTTGGTGAGCTCTCTCTTTCCTACCCTGGGCAGTCTTGGGCCCTTATTCCTCTTCTGTAGTGACTTTTCCTGTCCTCTAACTTGCTGCTCTCATTCTTTGTACTTTTCCCTGCCCTCCCAGATATCACTGCCTTGTTTCTGTGCAGCCCTTTGCCTCCAGCCTTACTTTGTGTTTAGCACAGTTTCTGCCTGATATTACCCTGTCAACTCACGCACACCTCCCGCCCCCCTCTCTACTTCTCTATAGAGCTGGGGTAGTGAACAGATTTACTGAGAGAGCCGATCCAAGGATCTGCAAGCGCGGAACTCTGCGGGACCACACGAGAGAGCTCAGCGACCATGCCAGGAGCGTGCCAGACTTCCAGCGATAACTACACCGCTAACTTGGCTCAAAGTGTTGTCTGGCAGTGGAGTGACATTTACCTTAATTTATCAGTTTTTAAATCATAGCCAGACTGTCCGTTTCCAAACTGCTTGGAGAAGCCCTGCAACATGCAGTGTTTCATTGCATGAGTTAATAAAACAAGCATTGGCAAAGCCAATAGGTCTCGCGTTTGGGACCTTTTAAGTGTTTAGCCATGCAACTGTTGTTGTTGCACCAAGAATATTGTGCTGCATAACTAAATACTTAGAAGGTCCCAAAAGCGAGAACTATTGGCTATGCCAATAGATCAGTTCTGGAGCTCTGATTCTCCACCCTGATGCCCTTTATGTTCCTTTTGGAGCTGCAGTGCCATAAGGCTTTTCATCGCTGCTGTGGTTTGCCTTATCTCCTTCTAGTGCCTTTGCATATTGAAGGATCTTGTTAGACTGCATAGTTTTGCTAGTTTTGTCTTTCCAAATGAAGGTATAATGTGTTGGTAGTCCCCGGCACTTCACACTAGTTAAGTTCTATCCAAGTGTGCCCTGTGTGCTGCAGTCTCGTCATGGGTTTACCAGCCTTTTACCTACTCCAGGAAGTTGATCAGCATTTAGGATTTCAGCTTAGTTGTCAAACCCCCAGTCGCCCACCCGGAACCCATAAACTCATACCACACCATTTCACATTTAAGGAACAATTGAGGCTGCAGGTTATTATATAGTTTTCCAGCTTGTAAGCAATTCTTCAACCACCATTTCTGACCAGTCTGCCCAGGTCAACTATCACCTTGGATGCAACCATTCACTCACATTCTGGGCAAGCGCCTGCTTCCAGCCCCAGCTTTAGGACCCTTCACTTCCGGCGTGACTGTACCTTTCCCTTCGGGCAAGCATCTACTTCCAGCCCAGCTGAATCCCCAGGAGAAAGGGATACCCGTGCCATGCGCCTGTGGTTAAATACTCTCCAGCCTAAGGCCAAATTCTGATAGGTAAATTTACGACGAGGCTGAACAGTCCCACTCCACTGTCCAATAACTTCCCTGACATTCTTTGTCCCTTTCAATACCGCTACCCTGTCCAGATTCTGCTCCGTGGGGGTGGCCTCAATTAAGGCCCATGGTCCAGTCAAATACCCCACCCCTTCGGGAAGGGGAGGTCGAACCAAGGGGCAATATCTATTTTGTTAGGATCAATTGGATCTTCTCTCCTTTTTGGGGTGCAGGCCTTGCCCAACTATTGTCATATATGTCACTGCACACGGATGGAGTTTTCCCTCTAAAGGGGTCCACACTCATTACATACAAATCGACCTAATCACCAACACAGGCATTGGGTTTGTCCACCTTTCTACTATGCAATCAGTGCTCATCACTTTTTGTGTTCTTGGTGTATCAGCATTACTAATGCCTGCTTCAGTCAGCACATACCAAAGGCACCCATTCCCATTCCTTATCGTGTTGTTTTACAAAGGTACTATAACATTTTCTTGCAGTTAGTATTTGCTCAGATTTGAACTGTTCATGGTATCTTAGGCCTGCCAGGATTTGCCCTTCCGAATTGGCGAGCAGCCGATTATCTTCCTGAGTACTCTCTCACCTCACCAGGCCATGTCTTGTTTCTACCTGGTGGCGTGTCACTTGTGCCACAATTCCTGCAGCCCGCACTTCTGTTCTAGTGCTGCTTCTCTATCTCTACTGCACACCAGATTTAGTCTGTTTTGTACAAGGGGTTAATTAGGTTTCTCCTTCAGCGCCACCCTTCACCCTCTGTCCTAGGAAACCACAGTCGCATCTACGTTTCATCAGGCTCTATTACCACCGTTCTGCGTCTGGACATCTATGCGCTCCACTGCTATCACTGAATCCCCCCTACCACTCCCCAACACCCCCACATTACTGGCCCTTATACTCTTTCTGTGTGGAAGGTCTGCCCTAGCAAAGAGCTGACCCCTTGGCGTCCTCTTGCCTTTCTACACCACCATTGGCTGTAGCATGGCCTTCCCTTCTTGTGGCTCTTCCTGCGCCCAGTGGGAGTCCATGCCCTTTCTCCCTTAACAGACAGGATGAGATATTTCGCATTGCCAGTGCTCCCACCTTTGGTTCCTCACTGTTTTAGGAATTAGTATTACTTGCTATCTTCAGCAGTGTATAGGCTTGCTAGAGGGACCCCCTGGAGCCTCTCTAAGATGCGACTAGTCCACCTTTCCAGCTCAAACAAACCAAGCTATTTCCACCCCCCCAAAAAACACCTCCAAAGTAATTTTAAGCTGTGCATGTCTTTCCTGTGATGATGTCCTATAGGAAATCATTTAAGAAGTGCTTTCAAAATATTTATATTAAAACTCCTCTTGTGGTCCTACAGGTAAGTTAGTACTTAAACATTTAAGTCTGGCATTCCCCTGAAATAACCTGGGCAAAACTACTGAACCTTCAAATTTGTCATTGTTACTATTTTTTTTGCGTGTTCTATTGATCAGAAGATTTACGTAAATCTATTTTCATTCCAGCTTTGACTAAAACTCAGTCCAAGAAAGATGGCGGTTTTACAAATAATTGGAGCTTTGCACAGTCAGAAGACAGTGAAGGGGATGCAGAGAGAGAGTAAGGGTGATTTTATTACTATAGCAAACAGTATGGTGTATATTGTGTATTTATTGTACTTAAAGCTGATCCTGTGCAGCGTAGACTGACACACTTTGGTGTGTGTTTTTATTTTTAAAGAGTAAAAGTTATTTAGTTGACTGGAAGCATGTGAAATGGTAATACTCCATTACTGTTGTTAATGATCGCTTCAGTTCTGTTGTTTAATTTGGTGGAAACCCATACCTTTATGGCATTTGCTGCCTACCTTGTGAACACTAACTATTGACAAGATAATTGTCTATTCTTACCAGTTAGCCTATACAGTGTTACGACAGATTGTGGTGTTATAATCAACACATTTTGTGCAAGATGTCACTGTTTTTATGGTAAGTAGGTCAATTTATTTATGGTTCCTATACTATGTGTCTCCTGCTGCTTAGGAACTCCTATTTCTACCACACCTTCCCACTCTATCCTGCTAATTTGCACATACTCTAAAAAATATTTTTTCTGTTTTTGATGGAGGTCTAGCCTCAATATGGGTTGATCATGCTTCCAGTAAGTATCGACTCTTTTAGGAAAACTCGGCCGTTCTCCCTTAACAGGTTTCTCCAAAGTCTGTCCTGGAGGGCCGGATCCAGGACAGATTTTTAAGATAACTACATTTATCTAAATATGGATATGCTAAAATTCTGGCATGGATCCGGCCTCCGGGACAGACTTTGGAAAACCTTACTCTATTATTTTATCATACCACACAAAGACCTCAGTGACCGTTCTTTATTTATTGATACTTTTATATTTAGAGCTATCCTAGGTGTGCTCATTAAGAAGAGTACATGCGCTTTGCATTCTGTCAGTGGTTAAAAGTTGGCTCCGTTTCCTTCTGAACAGACGATGGACAGCTGTATCTTTATCTGTTGCTATTCAACCTAATCAGAAACAAACTGCCAATAATGGTTAATTGCTTCTTCGACTCAATCAGAAGGGTAACGGATACATTAACCAATCCTTTTTTCTGGTTCTCTAAACAGGCTGCATGGGATTGTGGATTCCCAATTCTGTGTACCCAGAAATCTACCCTTGTATGTAGTTATTTAAGTCTGAAAATATATTAGTTCAGACAGTCAAATTGAGCACTAACCTACTTATTTGGATTCGTTCTGTTGACCCCGAGGCTTCTCAAATTTACCAATGTCTCATTCGCTTAAATGGTGTGTGTAAGCAGTCTGTGGTTTCAAGAGTAGTGTTAAACAAGTGAGTGAGTCGTACTATTTAAATCATTCCCTCTGCATAGGTTATGATTACATTGGTGCGATTTAAATGTGGTTAAAAGCATGTTTGGTATGTTCTGATAGGCTAATATAAAAGAAAGCGAAAGAGTAAGGGAGAGATTATAAATGAAAGCTTACTTAGTTGAGCAAAGAGGGCATGGTAGGGGTTAAATAAAGGATAAAGTACAAGGAAGGACATATAATTTCAATACAAATAAATGGAAGGGCAATGGAAACTCAGTTAACTCTAGAGAAGTACGTTTCCAATGGTGTAACTAGGAAATGCTTTAAGTAGTCTTGCTTTGGAGGCCAGTCTATCTTCTCATGATCTGGTCCTTACAGTAAATGGAGATCTAAAGCCTGGAATGCTTCCTTTGCTCTCAACAGTGTCCAAGAGTCACCCATGAGATGGCAGGGTTAGTGTGCTTTTTGAGAGGTGCTTCACTATGCTTCCTGATTTGTGTCAATGGTCATGGGAAGTTTTCCATTTTCCTCTTGGTCAGGACTCCAGACTTATAGTCTCTGTTCCCAAAGATTATATAGCCCATTATGATTCAACCCATGACAGTAATTAGTTAATCAATTGGATATGGTAATCTGTTCTGTTATGTAGATGTGTATGGCACAGCTTATCACTCATGAAGGTATCCAGACGCTGGAGGAGGAGAAGAGGCTCTACAGTGCTTCTAGATGAACAGCCAGGTCTTACGTTTCTTGTGGAAGTTGAGTAGCGTGGCAGTTCTGATGAGTATAGGGAGATCCTTACAGTTTTTGGTGAAGATGAAGCAGAATGCGCATCCTCCGGTCTTGCTTCTGTGGATGCGGGGGATCTGTGTGTGGGAGAGTGAAGCGGGCGTAGTTGTCTGGAGGGTTGTTGGAGTTGGTCATTGAGGTATGGCGGTCTTGTGTTGTGAAGGGCTTTTTTAGGCATGATTGAGCTGCTTGAATCTGCAACGCTTCTGGATGGTTAGGCAGTGTAGTTCTTTGAGGTAGAGTGTGCTGCCATAGTAGAGTGCTGATGATGAGGGCCTTGGTTACCATGTGTCTTGGAGCGTTGGGAATGATTTGAAAATATTGCGAAACATGCTAAGGGTGTAGCATCAGCAACACTAAACAGAATCAGCACATCTCCTCGGCTGGGCAGTGCATCTTTGAGCAGAACCAACGCATTGGTGCATGGATTGGACCCATCAAAAGAAACACTCCTCACTGCTGCATCTTTGGATCGACTCATTGCCTTCGGAATCGCAACTGCGCACCACTTTTCCTGGCGCAAGCTCCTCACATCCCATGTCGACAACTGCACTTTCCATCCTCGACCCTGGCCTTCGCATTGCAAACCCCAGCGACTGGATCCACCACGTCAGCGCATCAGGACTTTGCACTGCAGCCTCATCGCTTCCCTGAATTGCCTCTTCTCAGTCAGGATTTAGGGTATTTTGTTCAGCGGGCCAAACGAGTCCCTGTAGCCAGCCTGTGCTCCTATCCCGGTCGGCCTAAATTAGTGACTTTGTTCCAGTCTGACATGACCAGATATTGCTAACAGCTGTTTGTGACACTATTTTCCAACATAAACTTTAAAAATCATTATCTCATGTTTGACTAATTTTATTTTTGTCGTCTTTTTCTTGTTTTATTCATTAAAATCTAAGCTATTTTTCTAAACTGGTGTGGAATCATTTTGTGTGGTCTTTCCACTATTTTACTGATTGAAGTGCTGCACAAATACTTCACACAGCCTCTAAGTAAAGCCTTACTGCTCTGTGCCAAGCTACTAGAGGATGAGAACAGGTTAATTTGGCGTTTAACTGCCTCAGAACTTGACTATGAATGTGGTTTCTGCTTGACCAGTGCTTATACCCCAGTGTATTAGTAATAATATTATTGTCTGTATTGTGGACCTAGAATTCATTTGTGATAAATGGAATGTTGTATTGCACTAAATGCAATCGTCTTACAGTGCAAAGGTTGTTTTAAGTTATAGTTGATTGCTGGAGTTCAGACTTGAAATTAAGTATAGGTGTAGGTGATCTTTATGCACAAGTATATCCTGGTTTGAATTCTTGTTCTCCAGTATCTGTCAAAGCATGTAATCCAAGACTGCATTAGCTGTGCCACACACACTTGGTGCACTTTGCAAACGTTTCTAATAAGTTTTTAGTCTATTTCTCTAAGGTTGCTAGAAACATATACATATTGGATTCAGTGCAGGTTATTCCCACAATTAGATGATGTACAAACCTTTAGACAATGTACCACAACCTAATTTTGCTATGAACAGTTGAGATTTCTCCTCCCATATTTTTCTAACATAATCAAAGCTAAAGGCGGTGGAATAATTTAATTGATAATACACTATGGATCAATTCCCACACGGTTGGTGCATAAACATATAATCAGTTAGATTTCTGCCAGTGTGCTTTTTTTTAGCTTTAGGTACTTACAGGCGCGCTTACTTTAGTATCTACCACATTTTCTGTACAAATCAAAGAAGCCTTCACGCTTGTTAATTATCTTAAATTGGTGATGCTCATATATGCCATCAGGTGAATAGGATTTTTTCAACAGGACACACGAATCCTTCCTCAATTTAAACCCCCTCCTTACAATAGCATACTTTTTCACAGGATTCCCATAAATAATACATATAATGTTTTTGTAATTGCAGACATAATTCAGTCTTGTATTGCCCAACCTTCCGGGTTATGATTGAAGTATTATGAGGAATACTATCAAAATATTCACAATGGGTAAAATCGAAGCATCCCGCAAACAGTGACTGACAGTTGAAGAAGACTTTGAAATATACTTTTCAAGGTTAAGCCCGATAGCAAACTGTCTAACTGAAAGGAATTTAGTAGGATAGACACATGATCTATATTGATGTAGTCTACTAAAATTCATTTTGGCCAAATGAGAATGAATGTATTTTTGCCAGAAAAAGTCAATGTGCATTATTATATTCCCAGAATTTCTAGAAAATGCATACCCAATGAAAATTGGTTTAGTGTCATCGTCTCCCCCTCCATCCCCATTTTCTGTGTATTGTGTTGGGTCATTCACAGTGCATAGATCGGGAAACGTCAGTTTTAGCTGTATACTTAAAAAATATTGCAGAGCACTTCCATCGACTTCAATAAGCTGGACATTTTTGCTCAAGAGAACCAGCCGTTCCTCTGCATTTATAAACCCCTTTAATACCAGGATTACTAACCAGTATCCTGTAAAAGGTTCAATAAATATAGTTAACAGAAGTTGAGGGACTTGATATCCTTTTGGGGAGGTCTCCCTTACCTCTCTATTCCACATTAACTCGCCGAAAAAACGTGATGCGCAAGACTCGTTTAAGGTATTAAATTAATGACCTGGATTAATAGATTCAGGACTCCTAGTCCCCCATGACAAATGTCCTGGTCACCAGGTCAAAAAACCTCTCTATCCAATGTAATTAACTTCCAAGGGGGCTTCTGACACCTTTCCATAATCAAGGGCTTCCATCAGATAAATATTAGTAGCTCTAATTTTCCTGGGATGAATTTGTCTGTTTGCAGGACCAATTTGAGGTTGACCTCAACCAGCCGATTCATAACAATTTTATAGGCATTTTAGGAAATTCATGCTATATTATATACAGTGTCTTTTAATTTTTCTCCAATGTAAAAAACAAAGAAAAAAATCTACCACAGTGTCTTCAAGCAAACAGCTGAGGCGTGAATTCCATCAAGATGTTATTGTTGGCGGTTTTTTGACCAACAAGCACATTCCCAAAAATGTTATTTATTTTTGATTTTTTTTATGGCAAACAGTCCACCTCAGTCTTTTTTTGCCAAGAAGTGAAATTATTGTACCCTGTTTTTTATTTCTTTCTACAAAGTATTCCTTTGCAATCTTCCATTCAGATGGCGTCAAGCTGCTTCTTTTCGGTCCAGCCTAGCGCAGCGCGCATGCGCTGCTCTAGGAAAACGAACTCTTGGAATCGCCCAGCTTGTGGTTACGAGCAGCAGCGCGCAGTGTGACATCTGTTGTCAGATTTCACAAGTGTGCGCGTGCGCACCACTCGCGAACGCTGCAGCTGCTTTCTCTTTTGCCGCCACAGCAAATTTTGCATCTGGGGATGGCGCAGTTCAACAGTATCTTTAATTGAGTATGTCGGGTTGATAGTTCCACGGTGCTGTACAGCAGCCTTCACAGTGAGGTGCTTTAGACACTGCAGTAACTCTTGTGAGCCTTTTCTGAGGCAGGACCAGCACGGTTTGTTTCCTTGATTGTTCCTGACAGCTTGCTTTCCTTGGTAACCCACATAAGATGAAGGTCGCTCTGTTGTCTACTTAAGATTCTGAAACACCCGTTGCACGTTTCTTTCACTACACTACCCTATTTATCTAGCAGGAAGGTGGACACCCACCCACAGGTATCGTTCTGAGGCCCACAGTGCACTGCTAACCACAGCGCCACAGTGGACCTCCTCTATCTGCCAGGAGGCAGTGCAGCGAGGGAGTGGCACTCACTGTCACCGGGTGCTGCAGCGAGGACATGGCAGAGAAGCAGTGGGGACGAGCCCCCAAGTGCCAGCTGCTGGTCGCCAGTGCCTTCATCCTGGTGAGTACCATAAGGCCAGCGATGCAAATGTGACACTCTTTGACACAAATTCTTGGCTAGTGTGGATGATGGTAGGAAATATGACCTCTGCTGGTGTCAAGAGAGTTGTAAACAAAACTCTCCTTCCAGCGTCTGGTTGGATTCCGCTATGGTACTACATTGATGCACTGACCCATGGTCGTATGGGGAAATGGCATGCAAGCTAGTGCTTCTGCTTGACTTCTAGGGTTGGGGTAAAGTCAGTGACCTATCAGACTGTCCCTAATACTGAAAGAGAGAAACACAGCGAAAGATTAATCAAATTTCCCCTGGTGTTGGCGACGATAAAAGTCCAGTAAGGTTGCGGGCTTAGTCAGTCACAAATGTCAGTCGATCTCCGGAAGGCAGGTAAAGCAGGGGTATGAAATCAAATTCGGAAAGAGATGGAATTGGAGCAAAGCTAGTCATAGGTGTCTTTAAGGCCAGTGGAATTGGACGAGAGTCAGTCTTTTCTGCTTTTACCATTGTGTTAGCAGAAACCATAGTCATTTTAACTTATAGTCTGCTGTGCCAAGTGCGCTCCATTACTTTATCAGCAAAGCATCCCGTCATTTTCATGGTCCCCTGCAGGTTGAATCTGCAAATCATGACCCTTTGCAGCAAATCTAGTAGTAGAATTTTGTCAGTAAGAGCCCTATTAGCCACACCATAGCCATGTCCTCGCACCTGGGCGTACACGTTACACTTTCTACGTGTGTGGTTGAAAGTCTTGGTTGTCATCACACATCTTTTTTCATGTCATGTGTTGACAGCTGTGGTGTGGTTATCGTGTTATGTTATACAGTTATTGGCTGTGTGATGGATGAAGAAGTTTGGAAAATAGTAGCAATTTATGGTTTTTCAATAGGCTGTCAGCTTTGATCAGCTCTGCGGGTCCCTTTATTGCATTCAATATGATCTCCGTCCACTTCGCTGATTTCAGAGTTGTCTATTTTGAGACTTTTATTTATGTCTATGCCCTTTAGCTGGTATATCTTGGAGAAAGTAGTGGCTAAGAAATCTGCTGGGATGAACTTCACAAGCATCCCTTACATGATTTTCGTATTGAGATGTTAAGTATCCGTAATGCAATGTAGTTAGCAGTGAGTGGGCTGAGTTATCTATTAATATGATGTGTGGCAGATCTTTGCAGTTATTCCATGCCTGTTCAGTTGATGGCTTGTGAGGCTCCGTTTTTGACTTTTGAATTGTTGTGAATTAAGCGGAATTGGGAAAATATTGTTATTTTTTGGTGGGAATGGCGAATCATTTGCTGCTAAAATTTGTATTTATGTTAAAAGTTTTCCAAAAACTGTAAAAAATTAAAAATCTTACATTTTAATTTTTTGGGGGTGACCTCGGTTACCTTGAGCTGCATTACGCTTGGGGGGTGAAAATTTGTTCATTATTACATCTTTTTCGGCACACGCTTCATCCCTGGCGGCCATTTTTTATTAGACACGCGCTGACTGAGGTCAGCGTTTCATTTGTTGCACGCCGACCGATCATTGCCGGCATTTAAGAGCCATGGTCTTCACGTGCAGCAGTCGCGCCAGTGTCGCGAAGAAGGCGCGACAAAGGCAAGACCATCTGCGACCATCCGAGACTGACCGGGACCAGGGGCCACGACTTATACCCAAAAAGTCTCCTCCCTTATGCCCATTATACAATACTCCTCAGACCAGCTGCTTAGTTTGCGAGTTATGGTGAGCATTGATTGTATAAATCACAAGAGTGTCTATGGGTCTAAATGAAAAAAGTCTATATGTGACACATCAAACCTATTCGGTCTGTAACATCCTATTTAGAAACAAAGAAAAAAGCAAAAAACTAGGAGGTACCTTGATCTGATTATGATCTACAAGGATACCCATCAGTCACCACACGGAACCGCCCTTCATCATTTGGGATTCCTTATAGTTCACCCACTTGGAACACTACAGGTAAGTATAGAAGGCCAGATCATATAACCTCCAAAGAACCTGGTAGTGACCAGTGTGATCTTAATGTTGATAGTACTAATTCGTGGAAAAATGTGTGACTGATTTGCAGTGCATATGAAGATGTAATGTGAAAAAATAATAGTGATGAATAATGGTGAAAATAAAATTGGGTGAGGGAGCAAATATGAAATTTTATTCTATGTTTCGCTCACTCCACCAATATTAAAAGAGCAGCAAAAGGTAGTTTTAACAAATAACTACCTAGATGGAAAAAGTGGTCGACATGTTTCAGCAACTATATAGGACTAGTGTGTCCCTTGCTTTCATCAGGACCTAGATATACATTATGCTACTGCAAGTAAATTTGTGATAAAGAAAAAAGATAGTGAATGCATGATTGTTATGCTGTGACAAGGAGAAAGATCACCTGATTTCCTAGG
Source organism: Lissotriton vulgaris (assembly GCF_964263255.1). NCBI lineage: Eukaryota > Metazoa > Chordata > Amphibia > Caudata > Salamandridae > Lissotriton > Lissotriton vulgaris. The sequence continues at coordinate 511,861,904 of NC_141694.1, forward strand.
TGTAGTCTTGACTTGTTGCAGTTTTATTGCATATCACTGGTAGGAAGATAAAAATACAGACAGACAAACAGTTAAAAAGGAAACAAAAATAGACATAACGATATGTGAATGATAAACATATTCTACTTAAACATCAATGTTTATACAAAATCAAGTTTTGTTTTCATTTACTAACATGGAGGCACATCATTGTTATTCCTGCATGTGACTGGAAAACCTCCATCTTACCCTTGTCAAAGGAGTTTGAGGCCTCGCAACGGCTCAGGGAACGAGGGAAGCACCGCTCTATTAAATGGGAAGCAAGAACAAAGACATCGTAATTGCTTCCTGTCAACTGAGAAAGCACGCACACCAGAAAAATAATCGCTTCCAAGCTGGTTAGTAAATGAGTGTTTTGTAATCCTAATTCATCGGGGCTGTGTAAGATAGCTAGGGAGAGATTGACTCCTAGCCTCTACATGCTCGTCTCAAAGATGAGAGCATTGATTGTAGCCTTCTATGTCCTTTAGAGGCTAACTCCTTATGTAGTGGGTGTAACTACTGCTTTAATAGTCATAGTTTAAACATAGGCAATAGTCCTACTATTGATGGTTCTAGTGATCAGGAACGTTAGGAAAATTCCCCAAGTAACAACAGAATGTATCATTTTTGGAATATTGTCGCTCCCTCCCTAAACACAAGGAGGACATCTTCAATTTGCTGAACAACAAAGAACCTGATGCTATTTTTTTGACTGAAACATGGTTGAATGATAGCTCAGGCGCGGATGTGGCGACTGCCCTCCCCGACAATTATGCTATAATGAGGAGAGAGAGAATCCTTAGGAAAGGTGGAGGGATTGCGATTATTTTTAAAAGAAGCTATTCATGTGAATTGGAGGATTTTCCTCTGGCAGACTGTGAGGCTGCCCTTTTTAAACTTACCCTTTCCTCCCAGTTTACTCTATCCGGGGCACTGATTTACCATCCCCCAGCACCGGCTGGTTCTTGGGTGTCCCTCCTTCCAGATTTCATAGCTCTTGGCTACTCAAATTGGCTAATTTTACAGTTTTAGGCGACTTAAACCTTCATTTTGGAAGTAATGAATGCTCTGCAAGTAAGGCACTGATTGCAGATCTTTCTGCGTTGAATCTACCTCTCTGTAATAAAGGACCTACACACATAGCTGGTCATTTGTTAGACCCTATTTTTTCTAATTTGTCCGATATCAATTGTCCTCCTGCACTGCCTTTATGTTGGTCCGATCACGTTGTGGTTAAGTTTCAATACATAACTCCACCAAAATTGGCCCCCATGTCACCTGGAATATTGGTTCAGTCCAGGAACTGGGGAAAACTGGACATAGAAAAATGTAACCAATTATTGTTAAGCAATGTCCCTTGTCTTAATTCTATATCACTTTCTTCTTTGGACAGTATTTATAATTGGATTGCTACTGCTTCTAATGCATGCCTCCCACCTTCTGTGAAAAAATGTAATCATCATCTTCCTCCTGCTCCCTGGTTCACAGAGCAGTTAAATCTGAAAAAAGTAACTGTAAAGCCATGGAAAGAAGTTGGAGAAGGAATTCTCCTCCGAATCAAAGTCTTTATAAAGCTACGCTGAGACAAATATAATGCCTTATGTAAAATAGCACGAGCCGATGATGTCTCTTCCACTATATTGGGGGCAAAGAACTGTCCTCGCACCCTATTTTCTATGGTTAAGAAGTTAGCTGTCTCAGGTACTCAACCTAGCCCGCCTGTTCTTGATGAACTGCAATGTAACACTCTCGGTAACTTCTTCATAAATAAAATAGAACAAATTTACCTGACATTGGGGGGGAACCAGTGTGGCGTTCCCTGCTCTGCCTAGTCCTGCTCCTGTACCCACTGTGGTAGCTGAACCTTTGTGTAAACTGGGGAAGTGGCTACCTCTGGATATTGATTCTTTTATAAAAATCCTGGCGAGTATTAAATCAGGCTCTCCCTGCGACCCTCTCCCAGCTTCGGTGCTCCTGCAAATGGAACAGCCCTCTTTGAGAGTTGTTATGGAGCTACTTAATGCCTCTTAGCGAGGCAGTGATGCTATCTGTCTGGAAACATGCAATGGTCATGCCTTTGCTGAAAACGTTAAATGCAGATCCTGCTAAGCTGACTAATTTTAGGCCTATTTCCCTACTCCAGGTGTTTTCCAAAGTCTTGGAAAAACACGTGAACACCCAATTGTCTATGCTTGTGGAATCCTCTAATTTTTTGCACTCTTCCCAGTTGTGCTTTAGAGCAGGATTCTCAACTGAGACTACCCTTTTGGGCGTCACGGAAATGTTACACCAATGTTTGGATGCAGGCGATACAGTGGCCCTTATATTATTAGATCTAAGCGCCACATTTGATACGGTTTCTCATACCATATTAAGTCTCTACATGCTCTGGGCATTTCTGAATCGGCACTTGGTTGGCTGTCCTCTTTTTTTTATCTGAGCGGACATTCCAAGTCTTCTCCTCCAGGGCCGCCTCAAATTCTTACTCTTCCCCGTATGGGGTGCCACAGGGCTCAATTTTGAGCCTGCTTTTTTTCAACATCTATGTGTGACCTTTGGCAGTGATCTCTGAAGAAGCAGGGCTGGCGCTTTTCTCGTACGCCGATGATACTCAGATCATCTTTTCCTTATCGGCTGACAAGAGTTCGGGTCCTTCTACCCTGCAATTGGGCTTACGTAATATTGCATGGTGGAAGCAATCTAACCTGCTCAAGCTCAATGGGGAAAAGACGGAAGTCCTCATTTTTGGTAACAATATAGACCATTGGGGCCCTCAACATTGGCCCGTTGAAATAGGGCCTTTACCTATGCCCTCCGCTCAGGTCCGCAATTTTGGCTTCATTATCGACAATAAATTGTCTATGAAACAGGCAGTACAAACTGCAGCCACCTGTTTTACCATCGTCAAATGGTTAAAGAAAATCAATTTGATGCTCCCTGTTGAAACCCAAAGGACGGTAGTCCAGGCACTTGTAACATCTCGCCTGGACTATGGAAACGTCCTTTTTTTGGGTGCAAACAGGGATGTGCTGTGCAAGCTTCGGTGGTGCAGAATTCTGCAGCCAGATTGCTGTGCAGACTTCCTAGAATGTCCAGCATGTCTAATGCCTTGAGAGAATTACATTGGCTCAGGGTGGAAAATCATACACAATTCAAAGCCCTGTGCTATATGTTTAGAATCAAGAATGGTTCTGCACCCAAATACTTGCAAGATCTGGTACGTCCCTATCATCCTGCCCGTCTGTTACGTTCCTCCACGGAAGAGAAATGTGAAATTCCCAGGATTAAATTGGTGAGAATGGGAGGTCGTGCCTTCTCCTATCTTGGCCCAACCCTGTGGAACTCTATACCTGATGTGATGCGGAAAGAGAATTTGTACCCCAATTTTCGCATGCAATTAAAAACATGGCTATTTAATCAATAATTCTAATCTAGGTTTTCAGAGACTTTCAGGGCCTGTGCAGGGAAACATTTGTTAGGTAGCTGTGCGCATTAGAAAAATAATTTAACATAACATAAAATGGTGGGTGGTTTGTGACTGTGGATTGGTACAATACTGGGAGATAGACATGACCTGACTAGGTTTGCTGTCTTATGTGAGTATAAGAGGGCCAACCAGTATATGGAAATTATCAAGCAGCTTCTTATGAATTATCATTACTATTTGAACTACAGTTGGCTACATGGACCCTTAGTCGTATACTGTTAGTGAGGGCCAGAAAGGTTATGTATTTACATTACTATGTAATACCTAGGCTAGATACAGTTCAGCGATTCATAACTTAGCTGGAGATAAAAAGAGCATTTGCCAACATGAGAAGGGTATGCTGATTGAACGGTTTCATATCTGTGAACTGTAAATTTTACTTGAAGGAGTGATTATTGTTCCATGGTCTTTCTCAAGATTATAGGATGGTGTAGTTACCTTGGAAACAGTCATGACATCTCCTCATTTTTGCGCTGTAAATGCTGATAGATGCTCTGAGACGTAGCTTGCAGTGAGGTCCAGAACATGGCAGCCTGTACCAAGAAAGAGGTGCTTCCTATCGATTTCTGATAGTAGGGTGGCATAATGATCCATCATGAAAGCCAAAGCGCAGAGTCCTGTTTTATTTGATTGCTTGAATTTAATTTGTAAGAAACAAATGACATCATCTGCTCCACCAACGTCTGGCAACCAACAGATGACACAATAGCGCTCTCAAGCAACAGAGGCAGGCCCTAAAAGCAGCAAAGGCAACGTAACATTTGCACACACCCAGAACTACCTCTACTGCATTTATAGAGATCAGGAAGCAATATAAGAAAGCTATTTGGGGGGCAAAGTGTGCAAGGAATGAGCAAGACTGGTTTGAAATTGTACAAGCCTGCAAATCAAAAAACAACAAATCCCTGTGGGCCCTGAATAATCAGTTAGAGCACTGCCCCACCTGTGCTGCTGGCAATAAGGGCCCACAATAATACTGGGTTTGCTCAAACTGGATCATTATCGGATCATTAAATCACAGCAACAAATCAATCCTGCTGTGTATAAACAACAAGACTGACATTCCAGCTCTTTCCTTCTCCCAGGCCACGATTGAGGTGCAAATTAAGAAAATGAGGGGAAATGGGGCGCCGGGCCCAAACGGGGTGCCAGCTTCAATCTACAACAACAAAACAGAACGATTGCCAATACTGAGCAACACTCCTAAACTTGTTTGATCACAAGAACCTAAGAATTAAACATCTAGGTCTGCACTTTTTCTATGCCATCAATTATTTTATTTGGCAGATATATTTCAAATCACTTTATCAACAATACTTTATATACATATAAAATGACTACAAAAAGGGGGGGGAATTATGTACACAAGACTACATTTCATCAAAAACCAACAATCACCAAGACACCACCACACAATCAATGCAAACCTTCAGACATATCTCAAACACATTCCTAAAAACACTTATACCAAACACACACTATCCAACCGCCACACCAGGACTGGTCTAGCCACACTATTCAATAACTTTTACGTAGCCCCAGACCTGGTGGACCACACTCGTACTGCCAAGTTCAAACAACCAAAATAAATCCTTTTTGCTTCTTAGCTGCACAAAATTGGAACAAACTCCCGGCTTATCTTAGGCTGGAAAAGTCGGAGACCCGGTTTAGGAGTCTTCTTAAAACTCTCCTGTTCCACCCAGTAGTTTCTGCTAATGCTAAGGGTTGCGCTCTGTGTCTGACAGTCCTTCTCCACAGCGCGGGGACACGCCGGGAAGGCGTAACCAGGCGCTTTATAAATATCCTTATTATTATTATTATTATTATTATTATACACTCTCACTGAAGTGCAGAAATGCTTCTAATTGATCACATTTTCTAAATCAAACCACTATTTCACTACACCAGTGGATTAATTACACAACATAGTTAGTTTGACAAAGCAGAAAAAGGTTGATGCGTTTTGAACCCAAATGTTAGTAGGGTTCTCATCAGGACCATGAAGTTCTATAAAGAGAAAGAAAACAATAGTTCTTATTTAGAGTGGTACCTACGACTATTGCTTGAAAAAAAGCACACACCAGCCTGTGCATTTCGCCTATCTTATTCAATATGCAGACCAAATCTGCTGCCTCAGAACCACAGTGATATTGATATTCTGGAAAAGACAAACAAAGAACACAACACAAACTTTAAACCTGATGTCAAACTGAAGCACTGTTCTAACGTGGCAATGGACTTCACAAAGGTCGCTTACCAGATAAGGATCTTGTGTATGTCTTCCCTGATATTTGGTGCCGATTCAGGGGTAACCTGCCATAGGGTGGCGGACTATTAGTACATATTGAATCGTTTTGCGAGTCATACTGGTTGTATCCAACAAAGCGAGGCTTACCTCAGTAGCACATCGGGGTGTCCGTTAATACTTTACACCACGTCTCCAGTTTGCAAACTGATCTATAGGGGAGATTTTAAACATTTACTTGTATGCAAACTCCCTTAATGGCCAAGAAATGTTTTTTAGTGGACCTCGAGCTTGTTACCTTGAAAAATCAATCTCCCGCTTTAGAGAAACCACGTCCTCAAAGTATGGCATGTAACGCCCGCTCCGGCATTGAATGGTGGGATGTGATGGGTGGCTGGGAATTGTAGTATTTAAACCCCCTGTCAGCGAGCCAATGCCGATTAACTCTACGGACATCACTGGACCGCCCACTGGGCGTTGCCACCTACTCGTTGGGTCCGCAACGCCCATCCGTATCTAAGCCGCGTAGTCATGGTTACAAAGGAAAAGCTTTATTGATAATTCATCGTGTAGCCCGTCAGACTTATCCAGACTGCAGCAAATACCTGGAATTCCCGAATTAGATGTTTGGGAGGTAAATTATGGCTGGGGATCCTAATGTACGAAACAGCCTACCGGCAAAACCATTCTCACTGGCTCGAGGGCTTTATTGTCTCTTCCGTTGGGCTTTAACCCATATTTAAAATAACTACTGCATATGTACGTACCGAAGATCCCGGTCCATCAGTGTATCATCATCCTAAATCCCATTAAAATAATCAAACGTCATTGATTACAAATCGTTAACAGTATCTCCCATTATTTAGGTTACAATAAATCGTGCAACAATACCCAATCACTCCACCTCGCCAGGCGGACTGCAAAAACGATGTCATTAATAATATCCTCACCAAATCAACAATACTACTTTGTGCAAACCATTTGTTCAGTTAGCTTACACATGTAAGCAGACATCCCATAAAAAAAATTCATAAGCTATGGCGGGGGTCAGCCGACCCTCTATGTTCATCATAAAAGTAAGTGTTTGAACCTAGGGTGTCAAACTTTGCAATTTTCAGATGACGAACAGACAGTCCCATGCAACTTCAACTAAATACCCTAATCAACCACCAGCATAACTGAGCCGTCCAAGTCTCCACAAGGTGGCCATGGCAAAATATGGTTTGAATATTTCAGAAACTTCATTCAGTCAATGTGTTGCCGTGTTGAACTTCATAATTAATAGTGCCTCTCGTTGTCCTAATTTAGCCTCAATGTCACCTCCCTGAATATCTGTCTCGATTTTGGAGATCACAATCCATTTCAAATCTTTCTCCAAATGCTCTTTTGACTTCCAATGGTTCACTAAAGGGGTATTAGCAACATTTCTACCAAGTCTTGACTTGTGCTTCATAACTTGTTGACTGACTTCCTGACTAGTTTTTCCCACATACAATTTTGGACATGGACACAGAATTCCATAAACCACGTTCTTTGATTTACATTTTATGAACGTTTCATGTCTCCAGTTAATTGCTTCGTGTGAGAATACAACTCCTTCCAATGTTTGATCGCAGCAAGAACAAGATCCGCATTTATGGTGGCCCGTCACCGGTGCTAATCCCATCATGCTCCTTAGAGTGGCTCCTTCGGATTTTGGTAGCTCTGCCCTTACAATAAGATTTGAAATGCTTTTCTCTTTTTTAAAAGCAAATAGTGGGGGCAGGAGCAGTGCTTTGTCCAGATTTGTCCCCAAGTGCCAGTTTTGGTTGACAATTTTCTTGAACTTGTTTGCATTTGGGCAGAAGGTTGTAACACACACCATTCTATCCATTTGTGGTTTAACTTTTCTTTCCAATAATGTCTCTCTCTGTACCCACCATGCACGGCGAAGAGCGTGCTTCAACAATTTTTTGGGGTAGCCACGATCTACCAAACGGTCCATTAAGTTGTTCGTATGGAAAAAATACTCCTCTTTAAAGGAGCAATTGCGCCGAATCCTAAGAAATTGCCCAAAGGGCAGATTTAGTTTCAAGCTTTTAGGATGGTTGCTAGTATAGTGGAGCGCCTTGTTTCTATCCGTTGGCTTTCTAAACAAAGTCGTCGCCAGTCCCCCTTCTGACGGGTAGACTTGAACATCCAGGAAAGTGATCTGATTTTTAGAGGAGTTGCAGCTGAACTTGATATCTTCCGTCCTTGCATTTAGCCAATTCCAAAAATCACTTAGCTGTTCCTGTGTGCCAGACCAAATCAAGAAAACATCAATATAGCGCATCCAACTTGAGATGCACTCATTGAAGGGATTGTTGTGGTAAATGAATTTCTCTTCGTACAGTCCCATAAATAGCACTGCTAACTCAGGAGCAAAAGGGCAGCCCATAGCGACTCCCTTTATTTGATAAAAAAAAGTCGGATCCAAACGAAAAATAATTCTTCTGTAAAGCAAACTTGGCCAACTCAATGATGAAACTTGTCGGAACTCTGGTTGGTTTTTCTCTTGTGTCCAAAAAATATGTGAGTGCCTCTAGGGCCTCCTCTTGAGGGATTTGGGTATAGAAGGACACTACGTCCATTGTTACCATAATGTCCTTTGAATCGTCATATTCAATTGTAGAAAGCCTATTAATGAACGCTGTGGTATCCTGTTGATGTGCAGAAATCTCTTGAATAAGAGGTTTCAGAAAGAATTCAATTTATTTAGAAATGGGCTTGATTAAAGAATCGCAGCCCGACTCTATTGGCCTCCTGGGTGGGCTTGTGTGCTTCAATCTACAAGCATGACTCAAACCTATGGAGCAAAATACTCTGTCAATTCTTCAACTACGGTCTCCATAAAAATCCTCCATCCGATCTACAAACAGGCATTGGCATAGCCAATAAGTCTCGCTTTTGGGACCTTATAAGTATTTACTTATGCAGCACAATATCCTTGGTGCAACAGCATCAACTGTTGCACGGCTAAACGCTCATAAGATCTCAAAGGCGAGACCTATTGGCTATGCCAATGCTTGTTAATTTAGACATAAATAGCTCGATTATCATGTACTCTTTTCTATGAACTTCTTTTTTTCCTAAGCCACCATCCTATCCCATTATGGGAATGATTTTGCAAAACGTTTGTATATTTATTAACGTCAAGTCTTCTTAAACCAAATAAATTAATTTGTATATGAGAAACTGTTTTCATGCATGCTATCTTGGGGTGGTTTTTCTTCTGACCAATGCAAAATGTTTTTCTCCAAAATGTAACCTTGGACGTCCGCATCTTAGTGGAAGTAGTGTTTGCTTTTGCAGGCATGTGATTCTCCGTTGATTCTTTTTTTGCCTTACTAAGTGGATTTGGTAGTCCCATGCTCTTCATTTTGCATTTCATGCTGTGGAATGTGTTTTTAGTGTTGCTCTTTTTCAAAACAGATTTTATTTGTATTTTCAGCCATATACTTCCCGTGGGGCCTGATCCATACATATACTTATTGATGGATATGAATATGGCATTATTGTCTAAGTTAGTATGACTGGGGAACAAAACATTAGCCACCAAAACCACTAAGTGTGCAATGTCTATCATGCTTCCCTGCAGCCACCCTCTGCACTCCGATGTCTTCTAACACATGTAGATCATATAGCAGTGTAGTAGGGCAGTATCCTTATCTGGTTCATCTCCTGGGTGTGATGCCATGGAGACCAGGGGTTCCAGCAGAATACCACATTATTCGGCCCACCGCTGCCATATCTTGGGATGTTTTTGTGGTCACCCTAAGGCTATGAATATTGGTAGTTTCAGACCCATGCAAAAGTCCCTGCCTTGTTTCCAAATGCCTAGCAGAGGAGGTGACATATTCTTCCCCAGCTTGGCTACATCTCGTTTTGCCAGGTTAAGGCCCAAAACAAGTGTTTGTACCTGTTGCCCCCATTTTTGACGGCATGTAGAAAAATCAATTTTGTTGACATTCCAGGCCAAAACCTCTGATGGGTATGCCTTAACCCCCTGACAGAACCTTGTGAGCGCACCACAGGACCATATCTTGTGAAGGAAGGTACCCTCATTGTTGACACATCGCAGGCGTGTGGGGAAGGCCGCAAGGCCAGCCCTCCAGAGCCATTGTTTTATAAAGTATGCACAATGTAGATATTTGAATTGAATAAGGCATAATCATGAGGAGATGGCTATGCCTCACGGGGATTCTTGGGCCTCTGTCCTCAATTGGACCGATGTCTCTCTGCCAGTTCACACGGAGAGCATCTAATGTGGTAGGGTTGGTAATTAGTGTCTGATATATCTTAGTAATTTGTGATCTCCCAATTCTCCCATGAGTAATTTACCTTCCAGTGGATTGAACTCTGCAAGCTCCTCCAAGTTATTAATAATGGGTGCCAGGACATGGCGGAATTGTAGATATTTGTAAAAATTTGTAAAATTGGTTGGGTGGCATAGTGAATTTGCTTTAAAGTTCCTCGAAGGATTTAAGTCTGCCCGTGCATGAACACCCCCCAATGAGGATATGCTGATATTGTCCAAGCTTTGGAACCCAGGCAAGGTGGCCATCTGAGGGAGGAGACTGTTATCCCACAAAGAGGTTTCTCGTGTTGAGTCACCCCACCCGGCTCAGCGATTGTCTCCAGACCCCGAACACCACTACTGTCGCGCGTGGCAAGGTTCGAGACTCCACCTCACTATATAAGTATGTCTGGATAGAGTTGTCGCTCCTTGCCCACTGTTCACTGCATATGCAGGATCGTCCCTGTTGAAGATGAGATTCTGCATAATAGGATTGAATGCCCGCTGCTGCAATGCCACCACACTAAGTGGACTGAAAGCAAGTTCGTAGGGCAGTTCAGACGGCGCCCTCCCCATCCCCATAGGAATTGGCCCAGGAGTGCTTTAATTGCCAAAACTAGGTGGCAGGAATCTGATATGGGTGGTTTTGCTGCAATTGGTATAGGAGACGGGGAAAGGATACCATTTTGAAGATGCTAGATTGGCCGTATAATGTGAAGGGCATGTGGAACCAAGATTTCGCCTCTGCCTTAATGTGTTCCGTCAATGGAGCAGGGCTATGTTCCCACACAAGGAAGTTGCCAAGGTATATTACTGCCTTTTTATATTTATATCCATATTTACTGAGGAAATTATTCTAGTAGCTACGTTGATGCTCTTATTGTTTGTTATGGCTTCTGTAGTTACCCTCATCACAGCTCTTGCAGCCTTTTCAGTTTGCAGGACACTATTTGGGGCATCATTAAATGTACTGATGTTGTTGGCTACATATCTCTCCAGCATACTTTGGGTTTGGGATGCAGTTAAAATTTCGTCCTGAATGTTCGAGCTTTCTGTCATCTGTTACACTACAAGATGTGTACTAAAGGGTCATATTCCACCTCAATGATGTTGCCCTAAACTGAGTTACACTTTGCAGCGATTCCCGAATCCACAGATTTTCTGGAACTTCCACCAGTAAGCACATTTTCTTTTTTTTTGATAATCAAATTTATTAACATTTTTGCAGAACATAAAAAACATTGGTAGCAATCAGACGGGTTATAAAATACATCACATGGAATGGGTAAGGTGTAGACTCACTCGACACTTGGGGGCGAGCCCCTGCCCCCCCCCGTTGCTCACCACTTACATCTTCATATGGCCCTTTACACTGGTAACAAACGAAACCATTTGCCCCATATTTTTCCAAAGAGTTCCGGACCACCTCTGGCCTCAAAGAGGGGCTCCTCTTGGGTACCGCACCAGTCCACCCCCGCCTCCAGTTCCTGAGGGTGAGCGGCCTGACCTGGGACCAAAGTGCAGTGATATCCCGCTTTGCCACCGCTATTGCTATGCCCAGAAAGCACTTGTCCGCCTGTGACCCATCCAGGCCATCGAACACTCCCAGGATCAGGTGTAGCGGTTCGTGAGGGACCTCCCACCCTAGGGCTTGCATGAGTTCTCGTTCCACCCCCGCCCAGAATGGCGGAAGCGCGGGGCATTGCCACACCATATGGTAGAAATCGGCTGGGACGTGGCTGCAGCGTGGATATGCTGGGGAGGGCCGCAGGTGAGCACTGAACAAGCGTATCGGGGTGAGGTATGCCGTGTGGAGGTAGTAGAGTTGAACTAGCCGCAACTTGGAGGAGGTCGTCAGGGTCTTGGGTGCCATAAGGGTATCCCTCCAGTACACGTCTTCCAGGGGGTCCAGCCACCCCTCCCACCGGGCTCGGAGCGCATCTAAGGATGTAGGACCGTTGTTCACCAAGGAGCGGTAGATCTGTGAGACCCCCCCCTCTGCCCAGGTTCCCAACACCACTTGGGCCTCCAGGGGATTAAATTCGGGGAAAGCGGTAGGGGACGGAATGTGGGCTTGGAGGGCGTGCCTCAACTGCAAGTATTTGTAGAATTGGGAGGAGTGGAGGGAGTGGCGGTGTTGTAGGTCTGCGAATCATCTGACATGGTCCCCCACCCAAACATCCCCGAAGAGCGAGATCCTGATGTGGTCCCATTTACGGAAGTTCTGGTGGGACGAGACCTCTTCCAGCCAGGCCCGCTCCATAGAGGCATCTGTCTGGTGAGCTTCCCATCTAACAAACCGTAGAGCAGTGCGCCATGCCATGAGCACCGTTCTAGAGATGGGGGGGGGAGCCAGTGCGATTGGGCTCCCGTACAGGTAGGCCTGGAGTTGCGCAAAGTCCGTCAACCGGAACTCCACTCGGACCAGCCGCCTGCGAACCAGTCATGGATCACGATCAGCCTCGTGGCCAGATAGTAGAGGTGGAGATTAGTTACCCCCATTCCCCCATCGTAAGGAGGTATGCAGCAATGCGCTAGGGACATGCGCGGCCTGCAAGCACACTTTCTTATTTTCAAAACAATGGATAATCAGGATATGATAAAAAATACTGCTGAGAAAAGCTATCAGTGGAGCACCAAATTCTCCAACATTGCCTTCCTCAGACGCCTCAATGAAGTGCTTCACAGCAATAATGGTACTTCATCATTTTAAAAGCATTACATTGGGTGACAAAATTACCCTTAAATATTCCACTAACATCTCGTAGGCTTTGTCAAAGTCATGTGTAAGGACACCAGTGCCTTACCAGTAATCCTGTGACCAATGTGTTCAAGTGCATCTAATTACATTAGGCAATCTAGCAATCAAATCACAACTCTGTGACAAAGTCTACATTTGAAAAAATCACTTTAATTGATCAAGTATTCTATATAATATAGTTATACAGTTAAAGCTATAAGCTGTGCCTTTCAACGTTTGCCCCATTTAATAACCGTACCTCCATTTTTAACCCAGGAGAAGGAGCATCTAGTAGTTGAATACAACATATAAAAGGACTAATAAGGTTGATGAGAATTTTTTTTTCTCTTTATTGAATCTAAGGAATGAATAATTCTCTAATTTTCCACGGGGTGCAGAAAACTACACACAGCGCCTTAGTGATGTCTCATATATCATAAATATCATGATTCCAGCAGAGTGCAGGTTGCCTTCCTTGTGAGTCTTCAGACTCAACAAGGAGCCAAATGGGAGGTATTAGAAAAGGGTACAGATGAGGCACTCAATTCTTTCAAACTAATGTAGGCCTTCATCTATAGTAAGACCCTTTGTCTTCAGTGTTCACAGTTCAATAATTCGCTTCAGTTTAAGCTGACTTAATTTCATTCATGCCTGCCACTCTTTCAATGTTGATTTGTTTGCAGATCCATACAAATCTTAGTATTTTAAAATCACTGCTATGATACTTCCGTAAGTGTAAAGCCTTTGGCTAGGTGCCATCTCCTCTTCTGAGAGCATTAACATTCTGAAATATTTTACAGTGCAATCACTGAATTGTGCCTCCTACATGTTAGAGTATATGGATTAAGGAATTGCTTTTGCAATTCAAAATATCGCAAATTTTGCCATTGGAACCCACAAAAGCCTTACTTCTTTCAAAGGTAAGTTACATATGTCAGAGCAGTCATGCATTTAGAGGCCTGTTTTCTATTTATGTACGGCTCTGGTTGTATGATTGAAAGAAAGATTCCTGGTTATCTTATACTTGATATTATCAACACCTAAAAAAATTCTAGATTTGAAGTCCGATAATATTTCTAAATGGAATCACATAATAGTACATGCTGGCGCTTATGTTCCTTAATATACCACTCTGATTGGAGTATTGTGTAATGAGGCGTGTATAAGTTTTGTCAATCTTACCCATTGTAACATCTGAATGATTTTCTTGCGGTAATATGCCTCTGGTCGGCTTTCTTTGTACCTAATATTGCTTAGTAATAGTACCCCTAATTTCAAAATCAGTCATCATGTCATCTGCAACTCCCATGTAATCTTGACTAGTGGCACCAGTTTCTAGTAGTGTGATGAAATTGCGATGAAATTCACTCGAAGAGGAAGCAATTATAATGTCCTGGATAGCCACTTTGGGCAAGTATTTGGAGTTGGTGGATGTCTTTTTCCTGCAAAAGGACATGCTTAGTGTTATTAGTTATATTGACTCAAAAGCAGACCCTCCACTTTATTCAAAAAAATAGTACAGGTAAAGTATAATCCCAAAGGGCTGAGGTTCATTTTGTTGATGTATTGCAGCAGCCTTTCCTATACTGAGCTCTGGACAATAGCAAAATCGGCAGTATAGCAGAGCCAGATACGTTCTTAATTCTAATTTTCCATTTCTGAGCCTCAAGCGTAGAGTTTTATTTGGTATCCTGTGATTAGATTGGCATAAAACGAATCCCATGTATTACTCATTGCTGTGCCACGTGAGTGCAAGTAATTCTCCTGCTTTAAAAGGAGATGGTTTTGTAAAAGGGCAAATTTGGCTTTGTCAATAAAGCATTCTTTATGGTAGTGAGCCAGTGCTTCTCCCATCATCTGATCCAGTCACCTGTATTTTGTTTTTACATAGCATGACAATGGGGTGACATAATCCATTAACTATATGTCCAGATATTTAGACGTTTCTCATTCACACTAACACTACTACCTGCTGTTGGCCTACCAGGTGGAGCTATTGGAGGTTTGTGGGTTTCGGGGAGAAATTAAATGGTAGGTACCATTAGAAAGGCCTCTTTCCTATCGATATTACCAGTTGTGATATAGGATTCAGTCAAGGTCTCTTCATTTAACTTAATATAGCATTTAGTATGTCTCCGAAAGATATGGCACCCTAGACATTATCAAAACATCACCTTTGTCAGAAGGCATAATATTAATAAAGATATCCTTACAAAGATAATTGACGGCTTTAAACACCAGTTGTGAAAGACAAGTATGGTTATGTCTCTTAATCCTATCAGTAAATATATTGGTACATTCCTCCCACACTAATCTTTATAAATGTAGAACGTGAATGAATCTTCAATCTGAGAACGAAAGGTACATTCTGATTTGACACCATTGGCAATTCAAAGAGGTGAATGCCTGTTTTATTGAGTACATTATCTGATTTAATTGCATATCTAGTTTCATCTCTTTGGTCATCTAAATTAGCCAAAGGTTCTAAATCATTGAGGAGCAGATTACTGCTAAGTGGGGCAATAGTTATACTTTCATGGTAGAGTGGCTTCAAGTGACAATAGTCTGCAAGGGAATTTAGATTGTATGTAAAGAAGAAATAAATATTTATGGAGGGGCTAAAATAAAGGATCTCAAGCTGATACATTGGTTCCAGATTTTTCTGCCTCTGTCATTCTTAGGATTCTTTTTTAACTGTATCTAGTTCTTGTCGATGTATGCCCTTTTCGCCTTTCTTTTCCTTGACCCCTCTGCTACCTGATTTCCTTTTGGTTTAACTCAACCGGATTATCATCTTTCCTAAAAAAAAAAAAAATAAAACCTGTTTTTTAGTGTTGACCTCCTAAACCGACTCGGTGCTTCTCCTCCATTAATCACTCTTCTTACTACTATAATGTAGACCTAGAGGAGTTGCCACATACTCAGATCGCTTCCTTTATTTCCCCGGTCCTACCTTGCTCACAGTTAGCAACATCACTACTGTGCCCAATTTTTCTTTGTACCTCCACCGCTATCATCGCCATAGATGAGATTAAGTACATGTCTTGGGAGGGGAATCTACTTTTTGCCCTCGCCATTTTGTGGATCTTCTGCTCACTGCATTGACCAAGAAGATTTATTTTGCTAACTCTGGGAATGATGTTATACACCTCAGGGCGCTCAGTGACTTTCTTTCAGAGCAGACCGCCTGAGACTCCAACTTCTTTCTACCACTTGCTGCTGTATCAGAATCTGTTCCAGATGTGTATTTACCCTGTTTTTCACAATAAATTATGACAACATAGGCGTTTGCAGGACAGTTTTGCTCTCCGGAGAGATGCACAATTCATCCTCAATGGCCATTAACATTTCATTTTTTTTCACAGACCTACCTACTTTATCTTTGGAAGTGCCAGCTAAAAATATGTAAAACACATTCTGTTTCTTTTATTTTAGTGAGGCAAATTTGCTGAGTATTGAAGAAAGCAGTGGGTCCGACAGCCCACGCGATGAACCAAAGGCAAGTACAAAATGTGACTATTATGTTTAACTCAATATCTTGTAATAATATTTAGTTTCTTAATGTATTATTATTGAAATGTATTCACACAAATTGACACAATCATTGGTTGCAGTACGAATCTTAAAGCAAATAGTGTTATTCTTCTGCACTTACTCTTCATGCAAACTGTGTACCCCTGTGTTTTTTTTCTACCAGTTGATGATATATATGTGGGGTGTTGGTGGCTTAACTGCTAAATTCATTATGAAAACATTTAACAAAGTCAACATTTTAAGCTCACAAACTCTGTTCTCATCTTGGACCTCATTTTACTTTTTTCCTAAGGTATTTAGATCAATGTTTGCTTCTGTCTTGCACTCCATCTAAGAGCATGGACTGGGTTGTTCGGTTATTATCAGCTTGCAAGGGATGGAGGCATCATGAAGGAACCAAGCTGTAACTTACTAATGAGCCCTAATAAGGACAAAACCAGACTTGGGTTGCGTCTGTTCGGGTTAGGGAGGAGCTAGCTTGGCCGTTTGGTCTAGACTATTCCTATTGGAACAGGTCAAGGCTGATTTGGTTCCAGACGGAGGTGGCATGGTGTGCAAAATAAGGATCGACTGATGTGCTCGCAGAGTAATTGCCAGTGGCTGAGATTAACTAGACAATTTCTTCCATCAGTTTATGAAATACTTAAGTCGAATTTGTGATGGGCGCTGCCCTTGCATGCTTCCGTTTGGCACTCCATCCAAGAGCATGGAATTTTTTTTTTTTTTTTACTTCAAGTTTTTCGTCTGGTAGCAAGAACAATCCGAAACAAATTAACAGAGTGCATACCTTATAAACATTGTCATTACTGTTTATTATTTCTCATGCTATCCACCCGCCTCTTGTAAGCATGCATAAAGCAATTCAGTTATAACACATTACAGATCTGGTTTATATGTCCCACCTCACTGCGTGGCATTATTTGGAAGATATGTGATGTCCGAGTGTGTAAATCAGGACTTGTATTCCATTGCGATATTTCTGTATGATCTGGTGTTTCACATCTCAATAATCTAGACATGGATAAAGAGGTGTTAACTTGTTTAGAGGACCAATCAGACCGTTGCTTGCATCAGTCCCATTCTCGTCCTCTGTCTCTCACACCCAACAGGCAGTTATGCAACTGATGCCAAATGTCTGCGGGTTTTGATCGGTGAGTTAAGTTTAGCATATTTGGTCAGTTTGTTCTTTCAAAAAATTAAGTCTATCAATCAATTCTTAAATTTGGACACACTCGCCTGTCCCCATCTGTAGGCATTTCTACGTTTTCCAGAAGGCGACCCAGTGATTCTTCTTTCCTGAAGCCTGTTTCGACCTCCCCTGTGTATTCCAAGAGGGCCATAAGTCGTGTGAGTGACAGTTCCTGACCCATCATGGCAGCAGGAGCCGTGGAACTGTCTCTCCAGTATGTTCGTATAGGGTCACATGTCCAAGCGAGATGAAGGAAATCTGCTCCTGCCATTCCGCACCAAGCGCAGTTATCATTGGGGCAAAGGTGTTAGTGGTGAAGTCTGACTGTAGTATAGTACATTCTGATGAGGAATTTATAATTAACTATGCAAAGTTTACTGCTAGATGCGATCAGTCCTGTCTGGATACAACAAAATTGCCATTGGTCATCTGGTAGAAGAGCTCCTATATCTTTCTCACAGGGTGCGCACCTGTCCTGACATGCAAGATGCCTCACACTGAGCCATGTGAATCAAGAGGGAACCAGGGTGTTTCTGCCTTTAGCAATGTGTATAAAGTATCTTGTGGGGGCGGGGGGGGACTTTTTTTTTTTTTTGCATTATGCTGAAGCGGCTGTACAAACAAAATAGAGTGGGGACTGCGACCCCCGCAAAGAATGCATCCCAAGATACAAATAAGCCGTCGCGATAGAGATTCCCCCCAATTAGTAATTTTGCATTTTTAAAGTAGCTGTCTGCAGGAAGTCCCATGCGTAACCGGTAGCAGTTGGTGATAAGGCAATGAAATAAGCTGGGAGTACGGAAGTGGCTAGTCGAGCTTTCAGGCTGTTCTATGCCATGACATGGAGGTGCACGCAACTGTTGGTCAGCCAGTGTGGTAGAAGTCATTAATGAAACCCGATATGAACACTGGCGAACAGGGGCCATATAGCCTTGTTTGATCGCCCGATGTGGTAGACACGGAATGGGTTTGTACCAGTGGATGGCATAGTGCGCTTGGGTGCACAGGTAGCACAGTTCCATATCTGGCGCTTCAGAGAATGGCAGTGTTAGGGTGCCCAAGCTAGTTGCATCATTTGCTTTTTAATTGATTTAAATAAGTGATGTCTCTGCGGTAGAGGGATATTGAGGAATACATATTTTTTTTGTCCGCATTACTATTTTCATGGGAGCAAGGCGTCCCGCTAATGACGAAGGCAGCAAAATCCAGCATGTGCTACCATCAGTGATGCTGGCTAGTGCAGTGCCATAATTTACTCTAATAATCTCCTCTAATAATCTCCTCTCTGTCCCTCGACACTACTACCCCTAAATATGAGTCAGAGCTGCACCATTTCAATGAATGGTTATGTGGCTGGTGCGAGGGGGAATAGATTGGATTTTTCCAGATTGATTTAGATACCAGATAGCCCTTCAAACTGGATAATTTTGCAGAGCACCCCATTAAGGTGGATCTGTAGATCTTTCAAATAAAGGGCGATGTCCTCTGCATATAGTGAGACAAATATATGTCTGGAGAGGATACGGTATTGCATGTTCTTGGTGGCGTTGGCAGAGTTTTGCAGCCAGGGGCTCCATTGCCAAGGCAGAAAGTAACGGGGATAGCGGGCAACCCTGCTGAGTGCCTCTAGTGATGAATGGAGCTGAGAGTGAACCATTAATCCTTGCCCTTGCCATTAGTTGTGTTTAGGAGAGCTATTCATGTCAAAAAAGAGTGCTGGAAAGCTCCCACAGTAGCTAGGTCATGATTGATATTGTGTAACAGAGCAAATAATGTACATAAATTGTGAGACTTGGATCGACCAGGTATAAAGCCTGATTGGTCTGGTCTATGGTCTAACTAGGAACCTCCTGAGGAGGGCAAGTCGGTTGGCATGTATTTTTGTAAAATATTTACATTGCAATTGATGAGAGACAATGGACTGTAAGAATCACACATAGTAGAGCAATAATCATAGTTTCTCTCATGGATGGGGAGTAGGCCATTCATCTTTACTTCTTGATATATGGATTTTAGAATAGAGCGCAATGTGCCGGTATATGATTTCTAAAAATCTGCACACAGTCCGGCCCAGAGGCCTTACCAAGCTGCTGCTGCATGATCTCCCGTCTAATCTCATCTCCTTCAATATTTGCTGCAAGGAAGTTTCTGTGAGTGTTAATGAGCTAGGCCAGCGTGACGTCATCCAGCTAGGCATCCACATTTGCGTGTTTCAAACTGCTTGTCATGTATACGGAGCCATAAAATAGGGAAAATGTGTGTAGGATTTCTTGACGTACCTCACGGACAACATTGACTTAGTGTTACTTCTGGGCTGGGTTTAGTAGTCGCTTGGGACCCGCGTGGATTGCTGAGCATTAAATTGTAGTTTGGTCTGCCAACCAACTGTTTTGCAAAAGTTTTGTCATAATATAGAGCGCGGATGGTGAGGGCCTTGAGGTGTCTTCCAGGAGCTATTGACTTGTGCCTAGGGAGATTGTGAGGTCAAGAGAGTGCTCACGTGTCGCCCCAAGGGCAGCAGTTATGATGTGCAGAGTAACCCAGGTAGCAGCAAGAGTTTGTGGTAGAAGGTATTGGCTAAGGTAGGAGAGCTTGGCACCTCCCTGCGACAAAGAGCCAGCGGGAGTAGTGTAGAAATTACCTCAGGCACCTCTGCAACCCAGTCCCAACTCACCCTACAATCCTGATGGGGTTTGGGGACATGAGCAGATTTGGGTCTCTGTTGTGGTAACCAGGCCTCCAGGTGTGCTAATATTGTGCACCTGTTAGTAGAGAGTAGTTTTTAGTCCTGGGATCCTGGAACAGTTGCAGATTTGCAACCAGATTGGTACTGGGCGGGCCTGTGCCATGCACTTCTCAAAATTCAGGTAGTAGTAGGCCTAAACTTCACAAGCAGGAGTTTTCAATATTGTCGTCAGTGAGGAGCGTTTGCCACTATTAGCCCACACATGTTGAAGGATCAGTGACTCATCCTCGCCCCGAGGAAAGGTGAGTCTTACACTATGTAGTTTGTAGTGGCTATGTAAAGCTCTGCCAAAGGTTGCTCTGGCCATGTGTGTGGGAGGGGCTCAACGTATGCCATCGACTGGCGTGTTTTTACTTAATTACCGCTTGCGATGTGGCGATCCGGTGCTCCAAGAGAGCCCACTGACAACTGTGAGCGAAAATTAGCAAGCGGTTTCCCCCAGCGAAGCAGCCCATGAAACCCTGCAAGCCCCAGCGAACGGAGTGCTCTGTCCCAGCGGCCCATAGTCTTCGCTGGAGTGCAAAACCACACCCAGTCGAAAGCAGGCCCCTCTGGCCATAGGCCCCACCAGCCAGCGACCCACATCCCCTGGAATTGCAATGAGGCTGGAGTATCCCAGAGTTGCTCCTTACTCCAGCACTCGCCTCAGTCAAACAGCAGCATCAAGCGTGCTCGTTGTTCAGGCGGCCACTATTTCAACGTCGCAGTTCTGGGACTAAAGTAAGTTTCTTTCGATTATTCTACACCGTTTCTCTCTGAAATTGCACAGGCAGGTAACCGCAATTGTCTATGATGTGGGCTGCTCGCAATTTACTCTTGATAGGGCCAGATAAAGCTGTATTGCGACTATGGACTGCAGGAGCCTCTGGTTTGTGCAGCCATCTTGTGCGCGCTGGACTCTGGCACCCCATCCTGGAGCATGTTAAGGGGTTAATCTTGTATTCTCAGCTTGCAAGTGAATAAGACGACATGAAGTTTAATTACATTTTGAGACCTCTGTACGGTGCATTAAAAAAATAGCTAATTTTTCCTACTTGGAAAATGCACTGTAGTGTTTTGTCTGTCTTAACAAACCTGTTAAATCAATCTATATTGAGGCGGATGCCTTATGTGTTTTCAAATCCATTTTTCTAGACTTGGGCTTTTGCGGTACTCCTATTTTGGGTGTTCCAGTCTCGGTTTGGTTCCTCATTAAACTAACAAGTCAGGACTTGAAATGTGTTTTGTCTACCCATGAATATGTATGAAATCATTACGTGCTCTAGTGTGCTGCTACCGGTATGCGTGATTTAGGATTTTAGATTCTGCAACATTGACCTTGAACTTTTACAAACTCCTTAGTTCACTTTGGTGGTCTCTTAAACATCTCCTATCTCACCTAAAATCCCAGATAAGTCAATAAAAGTAACCAGTCCAAACATGAAACCGGTAAATCTTATGAACCGGATAACCCCTACTCCATTTTAATGTTCACAGTTGTTTCATTTTCCAGATTTTGTATTCAGGAGTTTCCGAGCAGCAAGCAAAATGGACACTTATTTTGTTGTTAATGTGTGTAGATGGAGAGACGTCAATTAATCACGATCTGCATCTTGTACCTCACATGAATTTTTTTCGAAAGTGTGGACCCATACCCGTTTTTGAAAGGGAAACCACCTGCCCACTCTGCCAGAAGTCTTCTATGTATTAATGCGACCAATATTACTGGAATGGTAATTTCTTGGATCTTATAAATGAAATGGGCAATTATTTTATTTAAGTTCTAAGGCAGGTTTAAAGAAGACTGGTTTATCTCTGATAGGGTAGGTGCACATTTAAAGACCATTTTTGAATCTCTATAATTGTGAAGCCTTTCATAGAGGGGCCTGGGGGCATGCCAGGCATGGTATAACTGGAGTGTCTGATTTGCTGACTCCGCTGATGAGAGCTGGTCATATGATCAATCCAAGCTCCTTCACCTGCAGGACATGCCAACTGTCATCCGCAGTCGACAATACAAAAAGGATCGTCAATATGCTGGAGAGCAGAAGTGACCTCTAGCGCATCTTAGCCGCTGAGCAGGCGTAAAGTGAGTGGGCAGGACAACAGGTAGCTCACTAGAGCACAGGCTCGCACATTTGTAAACCTGTAGCAACCACCTCAGCGGGGCAACATGAATGATTTTTGTTAAGGGGACTACTACAATATGAACATCACCACTGGGTGGTAAAGAAAAAAGATAGCAAGCCCTTTTCCCAAGTAGCCATATGGTCTTCCAGCCTGGAGGGCACTCACCAGGGCTGCCATTTCTGTAGCTCAGTATTTTTCCGATTTGGGCCCACAATTCCAACTGAGGCTATGTCGGAAAAGCTTAATACCATTGTGTTACCCCTCCAATCACCACACTATGGCAGCACTCTTACTTAGCCTCTCAGTGACACTTGAACCAACCCACATTGTAGGTCACACTAAAGACCATGGAATAGCGTAGGAATGGCAGTCTTATTTCTCTACCGAGAACCTCCAAATAATAACCCTCCCACTTTAAAGCTTGACTATTTATAATGGCTGCAGGCGTCCCTCACAGCACTGGTATTGCACCCCTACCATTCACTGCTTATTGGCGTCCTGTCCTGGATATTGTAAGTACTTTAAATATTTCATGCTACAGCAGGGATGACAGAGCCCAAATTATCTTGAAGCTCTAAAATTCTGCAGACTGCAACTGAACACTCTGCCCTAGCCTACTAGAAATAGAGAAATCGATGGCCTAGCCCTCCTGAAACTCCGTACTTCTGCCACATTAATCCTAATGTATTGAAGAATGGTCTGTTACCCAGCACTTTTCTATTAGGCTTGAGGAACTTCGATTATCTCCAAAATTGATATGAAACACTCACTAACATCTTGGGTAAATCAGATAGTTAACCATACTTTCCACACTGAACTACTCTCACACTTTAACTGTTCCACCTGCCTTTCATGCACGATACAGCAGAAGGTGACAACCATGGTCCACATCCTGCCAACCATAACTTCTGTGTCCAAGTGCATCTCCTTCTAGGGTCTTCGCTTCACACATGGGGCAGTTGGTGTAGGCATATGATCCTCAACTTAAACATTACCTGCTAAAGAGGAACCTCACATCAAAGGTGGCGCCATTAATTATCCGCTAAGGTACAAAAGATGTTGATTGGGCAGTGCAACTTATTCAGTATAGAGCATCAAGCATTGGAGCAGTCTTCCAAATCCAATACAATTGACATAACCCACCATCAAGTTCTGAACAGCATGCCACTGCTGACAATCGATCTCTTGACCAGTACATGGAAAGGTTCCAAGAAGGTTCAGACTTGTGAAACACCAATACGTGTACAATTAAAAGTATGTACACGAAGGTTTTAATGCCGGTGAACAGACCTGCTTAAGGGGCACAACTCTATCAATAGAACAGTACAATAAACCACATTCTGCACGGCAAAAATGGAGCCCCCCTCTGGTGCCACAATACAGCAGTACCTCTCACAAGCGTCACTGAATCCATGCAAACTTAACAGGCCTTGCTTGCAACAAATGATAGTAGAAATGAACAGAGCTTCATAAGCACACCTGTACAAGACACATTCTACACCAAGTTAGACTCCAAAATAGTAAAATAGTGCCCACTTTAGATCTTGGGGCTGGCTTGAAGTGAGTGAAACGTGTTATACCAGTTGTTTCAAGAAACTTTCCACGAGGAAATATTCGCCTAAAGAAAGTTTCCTTCTTCCTTTCTCTATTTTCATTTCCACTTTTCTTTTATTCTTTACAATCTAACTTACCTCTTGCTTTCCTTTTCCGTCCATTTTTAGGTCTCAACTAAAACTGCACAAACGCTTTCTGTTGTGAGACACATTGTTAGCTTACAGTGGACATAGAACTCACATATGTTATACCATTGGTTGGCTTTATTGTCTTATTTGCTTGCTTCTAATTTGTCCCTTTCCATTGCCTTTCCTTCCTCTTCTGGGGTTTGTCCCTTCCATAGAGCATAGCCCGATTTCTTGTGTCCTTACACAAATCCCTTTTCAGGCGCTACTTCTTTCTTTTTTGATGAAGCTTTTGGCGAGTGCCTGTTTTTTCCAGCTGTCTCCTTCGTGTACTTAACGTTACTCTTTCTCGCCTTTGTTTGTCCACTTACTCTTTGTTCATCAGTTGCTGTTCTTGCTTCTTCAATCTTCTGTTGCTGTTCTTGCTTCCATACCACCTACGTAGTCATGTGCTCTCCCGTCCCCCCATTTTCTGTCATCCCTATCGAACCCATTCTGCCATCCATTGTCTGTGCTTCAGCGCCCACCCTCCATGTCCTTGAGCTTTCCCATTATCTTCTGTCCTTCTCTCCCATCGCTAAATCTTTCGCTCTGTCCCTGCATCTGTTGCCATTACCCCAAACCACCACACCATTTTTTTTATTGTGCATTTGCGGCTCAATTAAAAAAGTGAATTGGTGCTGTAAGAAAATATTTCAAATAACTTTATATTTACTTTTCCATCTCGTATTGATAAATAAAAAGGAAAAATGCTCATAATTTTGTAGGCGCAAGCATTTGTATTGACATGCACCTACAAAATGTCATAGCAACGTTTTTTAAAACATTTTCACCTGCTCTTCTGTACAGCGCTGCTAAAAATCATTCCCAATAGGTCTCATAGATGTGACCCACTGGCTTTGCCAGTGCTTGTCATTTCCTGCTTTGCATTTTTTCATCTCTTCTTTCACCTCACTCTCTTGGCCCACCACTTAAATTGACTTTGCACTTTTCATATTCTTCTTGCTCTGTGCAACCATGTTGGGTTCCTTTGCCGTGCCTTGGCCTCACCTCACAACTGTAACAAGTCGCCTCTATTGTTATTTATTAGCTTCAGGTACTGTCTTGTGACCTCAGTCACAATTTGGATTTAGGAAGAAACCTAAAATCCAAGTTCATTTTACACCCCCCCCCCCTCTCAAAATAGTAAAGCGGGTGTTTCACTATGCCCTTGTGCCACACAAACGCTATACCATAATTTCAAGCTCAGTAAAGATCGGAGTTGACCGTAATGGGAGTGTGGTCTGACAAAATGTGTAAGTATTGATCAGACTGCTAATTTTCAAATTGTCATTGAAGAGCTGGTCTGTTACAGTTTAATAATATAGCTGGTTTTCATTAGATAAAGACGAAAACAAATTAACAGTTTTTATGCTTGTAATTGGTTTTGTTGTACCCAGATTATTTCTAGTACCATAGTATTTCTTGTTTTGCCGGCATTTTTAAGTGTGAGTTGCAAAGCTGCAGACATTTAAATTGTTTTTGTTTCCCACAGTCTAAACCGCTTCGGCCAGGAACTATTCGTGTTGACTCAATGAAAACCTATGAGAAGCGGGCCAAACTTGCAAACCTTCGAAATTTGAAAGGGAATCCTATTGGACTGAACATGTTGGGTGCTAGCAAAAAGCTTGGGTAATTTCATAAATGCACTAACTACTTCAACTGCAGCTGTGCGAGAAATGTAAATTAGAGTGTGACAGGCAGTTTATAAATAGTTGTACTATAGGTTTCTGTATTTCAGGTTTTCAGCTGCTGCTCTCCTTTGTGTCAGCAGATATTTACTGAAACATCCTTTGACATTTAACCATGAAAACCTTCTTGTAATGTTCTGAATTCAATCTATGGTTCTTTAGCTCAAATTTGAACTACTGTAATTTCACAGAAGGATTGATTCCTCCTTGTAATAGCCTTAAAACATGTATGTTAACCATCTGTCAGTAGTGAGTTTTGTAAGGAGCTAGGGGTTTTAACCAGTCCAAGAAAATTCATCCAGGTTGTGTCAACAGCAGTGTAGCTAACTTGACTTAAGGTATTTGATTTTGATTATTTTAGAATGTTTACAGTAAGCAGCGATAAGACATACCCTTTGCCTCATCTTTGAATTCACCAGTCCCCTCAGTTTCCTGTTCACAGAACTAGTTTATAAAATGGTTTCTCTCTACTAAACATCTCTTACACTTTACTGCAAAACAGCCTATTCTTTTTGCAGTTTGCGGAGGGATATTTGCCACAGATTACTAATTTATATGTATTTGCAAAAGAAATTCAAACAGAAGCATTTGCACCAGAAATGCTAAGCAAAGTTACATAGAAAGGTATGAGACCTTTTCAGTGTGGGTGGGCACACAAAAAGGTGAGAGGTGCTTGTGTTCGAGGCATTTGGGCTGCTGAATTCATATCTGTGCATAGATCGCCGCCTAGTGTTGGGTCCGGATGATTGCACTTTGTTGTCCTAGAAGTCTTCGAAGTATCACAAGATTGGTGACTCCTCCCCTGGACTACAGTGCGCATGGGCATCTTCTCCATCCTCAGATTGTTTTTTTCCGCCATTGGGTTTGGATGTTTTTCCTACACCAACTTCGGAATCGAAACAAAACTTTTATAGAGGCCAAAAGGGCTTCGACGGTATTGTTTTCGCTCAGTACTTCTTGACTCGATAAAGCTTTCCATCTTGAATTGGTCGTCGACGCGGGCCGTTGGCCCTTTTCGACGCCAGGTGGGCCTGCTGTCGATGGAAAGGAGCCCGTTCAAAAGATGCCCACAATGCCACTCAAAGTTCCCGCATACTGACAAGCATCAAGTATGCTACAAGTGCCTTTCTCCAGACCATAAAGAGGAAACCTGCCCAGCCTGCGCCCAGTTTCGGTTGAAGAAAACCATACGGAATCGACGGGCCACTAGGCAAGAGATGCAGAGACAGGCACCGGAACCGGACAACATCTTCGATGATGACCAAGAACTTCCAGAAGCTCCAGATTCGGACTTAGAGATCGTCACCGTCGAGGACTACTCTGACTCAGATGACGAGATCCCACTGGGGCAAATCGTGAGTACACTGCCCCCGACACAGATTACCTTGTTACCGAAGGCTTCCGGTCGAGGCATCCCCAAAAGGCCTTAGCCAAGATCCAAAGAAACATTCGCCAGCCCCGCCATCCGGCTCGGCTCCGAAACCGAAACCTTCAGAGTCCCCAGGGCCAAGTACCGCAATCCCAAAGAAGGTTCCAGAGCCTAAAAAGGTCGTCGACCCGAAGGCCGTCGACCCGAAGAAAACCGTACAGCCTAAAGGCGTCGACCCGAAGAAAACGGTAGACCGGAAAAAGGCCGTCGAGTTGAAGGGCGCCGACCTCAAACAGGCCGTCGAGCCCAAAAAGGACGCCAAGCCGAAGGGCACCAACCCGAAAAAGCCGGCTGTGCCAAAAGTCGCCGAACCAAATAAGGTCACCGATGGGAATGGTGCCGTATCGAAGCCTATAATCAGGCCGGAGAAGGCTATCGACCCGAAGACCAGTGCTCTGAAAAAACCAGTCGATCTTAAAAAGACCATCGACTCGGCAAAGGTCAGTCAACCAAAAAAGCCTGTCGAGCACAAGAAACGTGTCGAACCAAAAGACCCGGTCGACCCAAAAACACTTGCCGACCAGAAAAAAGAGCCTGAGCCGAAGAAAAGCACTAAGGCACCAAAAGTCGTCGAAGCAGAAGGTGTTGTCGACCCAAAGAAGTCACAACCAAGAACAGTGGAGGAAGAACTCTTCCATCCTCATCCAGCAGACGACCAGGCAAAAATATATATATTAATCCTGAGACCGGTAAAGTGACAATCCTGCACAGGAAGAAGAGGCCACTGTACACTGACTCTCATTCCCCTATTCCACGAAAGAAGAGGGACTTTGGGACTTATCCCTCTAGACCCTTCATTCCTTTCCATCCCACTATGCCTACTACTTCTTTTGCTCCTTACACTCCTTCTCACTATGGGGACAATGAGGGAAACACAGTGGAGGATCCACAGCATGATTATGATTATCCAGAGCATCCTAACCTTCAAGATGAACCATGGGGGGAGCCAACTGACCCTTATAACACCCATCCCATCCCTGATGTCTCCTCTTATCCAACTAAGCCTTCACCTACTGATGACATCATTGTCTTCAACCAATTAATAGACAGGGCAGCACAGTACCACAATGTAGATATGCATAATGACCCTGTAGAGGAAGACTTCTTATTTGACACCTTCCCTACTTCAGAAAAAAGTGTCAAAACGCTTCCTATGCTAAAGGGAGTGTTAAAACACGCATCTGACAAATTTAAAGATACAGCCAGGGCACGGGTAATAAATCCCAGGATTGAGAAAAAGTATAGAGCAGCCCCTACAGACCCTACCTACATCAGAGGCCAGTTACCATTAGACTCACTAGTGGTGGCTAATGCACGCAAAAGGGCTAACTCACAACCAACGGGGGAAGCCCCTCCCCCCGATAAGGAATCGAAGATACTAGAAGCCTCAGGTAAAAGGGTAGCAGCACAGGCCTCCAATTCATGGAGAAATTGCCAATACACAAGCTCTGCTAGCTCGTTACGACAGGGCACACTATGACCAGCTTGAAAGCTTAATGCAACACCTACCTGAGCCTTTTAAAGCCCAAGTTTATGACCTCATACAGGAGGGAAAGTTCATCTCAAACGCCTCCATTAAATGTGCGCTTGATGCAGCAGACACCGCAGCCAGGTCTATTAACACTAGTGTTTAACTAAGGCGACATGCAGGGCTGCGTATTTCGGGCTTTAAGAACGAGGTTCAGTCCACCATCCTTAATCAGCCTGTTAATCAAGACTTCCTTTTTGGCCCTGCTATCGACACCATTTTAGATAAAATGAAGAAGGACATAGAAACCGCAAAGTCAATGTGAGCATTGCAGTTTTAGCAACTCAGAAGTTCCTTTCGACACTCCGCATACAGGGCAGCTACACAAGGCAATACTTCCCAAACGTCATCCTCATACAAAGGCAACACACAAAGTTCCTTTACCAAAAACTCCAACAGAGGAGGTTATAGGGGAAACAATAATAAGGGAAGAGGACGTGGAGGCAAAAACACCAGAGCCTCCACTGCCACAAAAAGTGACTTCATCACGCTACCTCCAGACCACCTAACACCGGTCGGAGGCAGACTCCAACAATTCCTACCGGTCTGGAACGCAATTACCACGGACAGGTGGGTGAGACAAATTATCCAGTATGGTTATTGCCTGGAACTCACTTCTACCCCCCCAAACATACCACCCAGACACCGTCCTATGTCCAAAGAACACATCACCCTGCTACAACAAGAGGTGAAATGCCTGCTGGAAAAGGGGCCATAGAGCCAGACCCTTTCCAACATCAAGGGACAGGAATATATTCCCTATACTTCCTTATTCCCAAGAAGGACAGTTCCCTCAGACCAATATTGGACCTCAGACCCCTAAATCAATACATACTGTCGGAGCACTTCCATATGATCACACTGCCGCAAGTGCTCCCATTACTACAGCAAGGAGACTTCCTAGCAACATTGGACCTCAAGGACGCGTATTTTCACATACCCATCCATCCAGCTCACAGAAAATATCTCAGGTTCACAATAGAAGGTCAACACTACCAATTCAAGGTCTTGCCCTTCGGGGGTAACCACAGCTCCAAGAGTGTTTACAACATGCTTAGCGACAGTAGCGGCACATCTCAGGAGGCAACACATTCATGTGTTCCCGTATCTGTACAATTGGCTAATACAAGCAAAATCGTACCAACAATGTGCAGAACACACGTCCCAAACACTACAGCTGCTACACAGCCTAGGCTTCTCGATAAACTACCGAAATCACATCTGCAACCGTCCCACATACAACAATATCTGGGAGCCACTATAGATACCTCAGTGGCAAAGGCATACCCAAACTCAGCGAGGATAGCCAGCATGAAGATGCTCATTCGCAAATTTCTGCCACAACACTCTGCCAGCTCGAGTCTTCATGCAGCTCATAGGCATGATGGCCTCCTGCATATTCATTGTCCCCCATGCCAGACTTCAAATGCGTCCATTGCAGGAATGCCTAGTACGGCAATGGAACCAGGCTCAAGGACAACTAAAAGACCTAGTGTTGGTAGACAGTCGCGCTCACAACTCTCTGCAGTGGTGGAACCCACAAAACCTTTCCAAGGGGGCGACTGTTCCAAGAGCGGGTTCCACAACTAGTACTAACAGCGGACGCATCAATGACAGGCTGGGGAGCCCACCTCCTTCACTACACAGTACAAGGGCTCTGGACAACCAAACAAAAGAAACTTCATATCAACCAACTAGAGTTGTTAGCGATATTCCTAGTCCTGAAAGCATTCCAGAAATACTTGTACAGCAAGACTGTGTTGATCCGGACAGACCACATGACCGCCTTGTACTATATCCAGAAACCGGCAGGAACACACTCTCCACAGCTGTCCCACTTGGCACAGAGCATATGGAAGTGGGCAATTCCAATAGACATCTTTCTCCTAGCAGAACACCTTCCAGGGAAAGACAACCAGATAGCAGACCTGCTCCTCAGGCACAGCCAACAACTTCACAAATGAGAGA
Organism: Lissotriton vulgaris; assembly: GCF_964263255.1. Lineage (NCBI taxonomy): Eukaryota > Metazoa > Chordata > Amphibia > Caudata > Salamandridae > Lissotriton > Lissotriton vulgaris. Next base: position 511,892,627 of record NC_141694.1, read on the forward strand.
TTCACCCCCAAGTTCTCCAGCCATTCTTCAAAGAGTGGGGTCACTCAGAAATAGACCTGTTTGCCACAAAGGAAAACTCGAAATACCAGTACTTTGCCGCCAGGTTCCCACATCCGTTGCCACAGGGCAATGCAATATGGATGAACTGGTCAGGCAGATTTGCGTACACTTTTCTCCCAGCACCGCTGATTCCGCTGGTGGCACACAAACTGCAGCAACAGTCACTCACGCTAATCCTGGTTGCTCCCACATGGGCGAGACAACCATGGTACACAACGTTCCTGGAGCTTTCAGTAGTTCCTCATCAAAGGCTTTGCCTCGCACCCCATCTTCTAACTCGGAACCATGGAGAAATCAGGCACCCAGATCCCAATCAGATGAACATAGCGATCTGGCACCTGATGTCTTAGAGTTCGGATACCTCAATTTGCCTCCTGATTGCATGAACATTATCAAGGAGGCAAGACGACCACCTACTAGAGCATGCTATGCAGCTAAATGGAAAAGATTTGTTATTTACTGCAACAATATCCAAATCAGCCCATTAGAGCATGCTATGCAGCTAAATGGAAAAGATTTGTTATTTACTGCAACAATATCCAAATCAGCCCATTAGATGCTTCCATACAAAACATTATATGTTACCTGCTGCATCTTCAAAGATGCAACCTACCATACTCTTCAATAAGACTACACCTAGCTGCTATAGCAGCATACCTTCAAAACTGACAACACCTTTCACTGTTGAGTACCAGCAATCAAATCTTTTCTGGAGGGTCTTAAAAGGATGATACCCCCCAAGACACCCTCCTTCCCCAGTCTGGAATCTAAATATAGTACTTACCAGACTTATGGGACCTCCTTTCGAACCTCTACACTCATGCGAACTATAATTCTTAACGTGGAAGGTAGCTTTCTTGATTGCCATTACCTCACTCAGGCGAGTTAGCGAATTACAAGCACTAACAATTCAAGAACCTTTCATGCAAGTACATGCTAACAGGGTAGTTCTTCGAACAAACCCTAAGTTTATGCCAAAAGTCGTATCAAATTTCCACATTAATCAATCGATAGAACTGCCAGTGTTCTTTCAAAATCCACAGTCAGTAGCCGAAAGAGCCCTAAACACACTAGATGTAAAGAGAGCTCTGCTTTACTATGTGGACAGAACAAAATCATTTAGAAAGACAAAGCAATTATTTGTTGCTTTTTTACCACAACATAAAGGGAATCCAATATCAAAGTCAGGAATAGCCAGATGGATAGTTAAATGCATTCAAATATGCTATCAAAAAGCCAAACACACTTTAACCGTCCCCCCAAGAGCATACTCTACAAGAAAAATGGGGGCATCCATGGCTTTCCTAGGGAATATTCCTCTTGAAGACTTATGTAGGTCAGCCACATGGACTACCATACACACTTTCACAAAACACTACTGTGTAGACGTGCAAGCAAAGCAGCAAGCTGCTGTAGGCCAAGCTGTCCTAAAAACTATTTTTCAAACTGCTGCAGCTGGCACAGGTAACCACCGCTAGAGGAGATACTACTATACAGTCTATCCACAGATATGAATTCAGCAGCCCACATGCCTCGAACGGAATATGCTACTTACCAGTATGCATCTGTTCTTGGCATGTAGGGCTTCTGACATTCATATCGCCCGCCCTCCTCCCCGGTGCCTGTCGCAGCTGCAGCATTATCTTTTGCATGGCCATCTCTTACTTTACTGTCTCCATCTCTGGCACAATGGCGAAAAACAATCTGAGGATGGAGAAGATGCCCATGCGCACTGTAGTCCAGGGGAGGAGCCACCTATCTCGTGATACTTCGAAGACTCTTCCAGGACAACAATGTGCAATCATCCGGACCCAACACTAGGCGGCGATCTATGCACAGATATGAATGTCAGCAGCCCTACATGCCAAGAAGTAATTAAGTAGCATATTCGTTTCCTCCCCAAGTAAGGCCATGTATAATGGAAGTGTGCATGATCCTGCAAGTGTTAAGCCTTCAGTTGAATGAGAAAGGATTAGCTGTCGTACACAATATACATGTTATTATTGTTCTCTGTAAAAAAACGTTGAGATCATTATATACACCCATAGCTTTATTATCCTTTATTGGTAATTGTGGTTTTATACATTGTTATTGGTTTTATTGCTAATGATGTCTATCAACTTATCTTTTTTCTTTATGTTCACAGTGACAATACCCAAAATATGTCTGTATCACAAGGAACAATACTCCACGGTAGACGTTTTCACCATGCAAATTCGCAGATGTCAGCAGTGAAAACTGCAGCACAAAGGTAACAGAAACTCACTTTGAACCCTTTCGTTTTCTGGTTTACTACAGTTAATACATTTTACCTCAGCGTTTCTTAAGTTGAAAAAAGACTGGTCATATTTTCCAACTCAAAATAGTCTACAACAGGGCCAGCAACTCCCAGAGCTACCCTGCACCCTTAGTCGCAGCTCACTTATGGTAGTTACGGTCTGGGTTGGTAGGAATTCCCTTCCTTTCAAACAAAATGTTTCAGGACTTAATGAACATATATATTTGTTTACCTTGAACATGTAAGAAAAATGGTTTCTCGTGGTGAGGTTGTGAAAGTAAATTTTTTAACACATTTCTTTGATCAAAAATCATGCATTCCCTTCTATGGGAAAACTTGTCAAAGTTGTAACCATTGCTGGGCAAAAGGTGCAAACCCTTTCTCTGTTGTCTGGTTTCGCTAACCTATGGGTCAGTGTTGCAAATTGGACTTGGGTAGATAATGCCCCTACCTCATAATTTTCTATGCTTTTCTCCTGATCCCCCGGAGTGCTCCAGAGTTGGCTTTCATCTCTTTTTCCCCCACAATGTGTAAGTGACCACTCAAAATTGAGCACAGGGTTTGAGGTCTGACACCTTGCCTAATGGTGCCTTGATGCTGAGATGACCTCGTAGTGTCAAGCTTAAGTAGAGGTACTTAATGTTAAGGAAGGGCCTGTATTTGATCTTGATTTATCTGTCAAGACAATGATATGATTTGGTTATTTCTGACTTCGCATGCAAAATCTGTGGTAGAGAATTTACATTCCTTATTGACAGATTTATGAATGGTGTGGATTTGCACTGTAATTATAATTTACCACTGGGACATTTCTGTTGGTTTGAAAGGGATTTTTTTCTAGTTGTCCCATGTTGGACTTATCTGCCAAAGTTTGGAAACAGCCACAAACTTGGCAAATATTTGCGGGTACTCATGGAATAAATGTGCTTTTGTGTGGGAATGGGAGTAAAAATCCCCAGACAATTGATGGAGCTGCATGTTGAAGTATTTTTTCACATGTATGTTTTTCCTTGGGAGAAAAAAACATAGCAAAAGTACTTTAATGTGATGTTTTTGCTTGTGGAAATTTCAGCGTGCAAAACTGTATGTACACATTCTTTTGTGTATTAATAGCAGCATATTGTGGCTTCTCAGGAGAGGGTATGCTAGTGTTACTTCACATACAGTACATCGCAAATAAATTCATCAGTTTTTTTCATGGCGGATAGGTACCTTTAGGGTCCCCTTTAGTACTTTTACACTATTTGGTTAATGTGTGTATGTATGAAAACATATATTTACGTTTATATATAGTATTTTTTAATGTTCTGTCTCTTAAAGGAGTCTTTAGTGTTAATTGGTAGTGAAGTGTTTATATAGTTTAGAGATGGATTTTGAGGTTTGGTGGATGGGTAGTGTTAAGGCGTAGCACAAGGTTGGATGTACCATGCCTCTATATGCTTTTTTTGGGGGAAACCTTATTAGGACGTGAGGACAGAGTCCGTGACTGCTGTAAATGCTGTAATGGGTGCCACAACCTTTTCTTCAGCGCTTGTTGCTGGCCAAGAAGATATTATGTGTATTAGTATAGTGCCCAAGTCACCTGGGAGGGTATACTGACGCTGAAGCAGGAGCTTTAGGACCAATGAAGGTGACAGCTGGATCTGGTTCTGCATATGTGGGAGAGGGGGTCTTCAAGGAGGAGCCTGGGGGAGCGGAAGTGTCAAGTCGTTTTTTGAAAGTTTATGCTGTTGTTGTGGTACCTGGGGCCATGTTGTATGATGCTTAGTATGTGTGCATGAGAATTTAGAAGAGTGCTTGTTTGTGTATTGGGTGCCAGTGGAGAGTGCGGCGTGGGGCATTGAGGGTGAGCCTGGCCGCTAAGTGTTGTATGTTCTGGAATCTTCTGGTCATTTGAGACTTGATTCCAGCATAGCGTGTTGCTGCAGTCTAGCTTGCTGGTGATGAGGAATTGGGTTGACCGTTCTGCAAATATTGGTGGGGAGCCATTTGAATAATTTTTTGAGCATCTGCAGTGTGTAGTAGCAGGAGATGGAGACTATTTACTTGAACGTTCATGGTAAGCTTGTTGTCGATTACTCATCAGAGATCGCATGGTACCGTAGTAGGTCCCGCGGTTTCCTGTTGGTGGATGAGTAAAAAAAAAAAAGGTTTCCTCAACCAATGAGAGTTGAGAGAAGTATTTTTTAAATGTGTGATATTGCAGGAGTCCCGTGGTACATTACGGTCCAGATATGTCGAACTTTTTCATGAGCTTAACTCCCCTTGAAAAGCAAATTTACCAAACTACTGAATTATCTAGACCAGATAATGAAAAGCATGCTTTCTGAGCAAAGCTCTGATTTTCTGCCAAATTTGTAATTCTGTTGTTTTTAGGTCTCTCCAAGGCAGTGCTTGCGCTCTCTCTTGGAGACATGCTGTATTCAGGATATGGGCATGACTCTCCACCTACTTTCCGCCCATCTTGGTAATTGGCTCCTGTCACTGTCGTTTGTAAATGGTGGCTTTTTATTGGTCAGTAGGCTTAGTAGTCTAATTGTTAACTCTCATGAGGACACCCCATGTTAAAAGTGTTGTTACTTGGTAGGTTTTAATTACAGCCTCTGAGCACTATTTTCTTAAATGGTTTTAAGCAGGCAGGACATCCAGAGCACTTCCAGCAGAACATGCCCGAGGCAGCACTTTATCTTTTATTATGGCGGCCGCGCCTTTCTTTTATTCTCCACTGCCCCGCTCGCAAGGTGACTTTCACTTTGCCAAACTCTGTTGCAAACAGGTCACGCTCAGTGAGACGCAAAACACTTCCAGCACGGCATGCACGAGGCTGCACTAAACTTTTTATTCTGGCGGCTGCACCTTTTTTTTTTTTTCTTTTCATCATCGCGCGGCTCGCAGGGTGACTTTCACTATACCAAATGCTGTTGCAGGCAGGTCACGCTCAGTGAGACGCAGAGCACTTACAGCATGGTATGCCAGAGGCCGCACTTTCGTTCATTATGGCGGCTGTGCCTTTATTTTATCCTCCAAACTCAGGCCCCATAACTGGGGCACACAGACACAGCCTGCAACTCCTTCTGCTGCTTCGGTGTGCTGTCGCCGAATGCACAGTGCTGGCCAAGTACCCGCGGCACACCAACATCGCCCGCACTTCATAAATAGAAGTGCTATCAGGCCAGGGCACTTTTGACTGCCGGCCTTACGCCTACCTGAGCAGCAGGGAGGGGAGACCAGTTTTATTGACTTTCTGACCTACAATGTTGTAAAATAACTTTCCCGACATGAGAAGAGGTAACTGGGATACTTTTAGCTTTGTATAGCCGTAAAGGCTCTAAAATGTGACCTGCTGTTTTTTTTATTTTTTTTTGCGCACTGCTTTGGTTTTGGTGACAGTGCGTGTCCTTTCACAAACAGTGTTACTTTTTTTTTCTTCAAGCAGCATATTACTCCTTGTTTTTCTTGGAAAGGCTTCTTAACTTGACATCCATGACTGTACAACCTAATATACAACGTTCTACATTCTCTTGCAGTGGTTGCACGACTGCACACAGTGAAAGCTCATTGTTGTAGCAGTTGTTAAGTGAGCTGACCCTTGCTGCAATTGGTACCTTGCAAACATGTCTCATAGTGTAAAAAGGTAATCTACCTGCTGTAGAAAGATAGAAACACTTGGGCCACCCACTTGCAGTTCTGGTGGGTGGACTCTATAGACTCTATATTGCTGTTCATGATAGTGATTCGTTACTGTTAAAACAAGAGAGCAACACGACAGTATTTGTCTGAGGTTTTTGCTTTTTTACACAGACTTCTAGGCATTTTAATAAAATGTTTTTATCTGTAATATCTTTTGTTTTCACCCCGTCCCACCCATACCTCTCCGTCTCTCTCTCTCTGCTTGAATACCACACCGATGGATTGCTACAGAAAATCCACATCATAGTTTTTAAGAGTCCTTAGTGCTGTATAAGTATATGTTCGGGTCATCCTTGAATACTTAATATTCTCACCTCAGAATGCACGTCAGGAGTCATGTACATATGTACTGTTTCATCTTCAACAAATTAATGGGTATGTGAGTTCAACCCAAAGGTAATGGCTGGGTGTGATCCCTTTTCGGGTAACTGGCTCCTCTGTCGCTCCTTTTATATACTGCTCAATACTTTCTGGAACTGTTCTTTCCTGCTGTATCCTACTTTAAATGACAGCTAGCAAGAATGAAGTGAGTTGTAATTGCATGTTTGCTGCTGTATACGAAAATGTACCAATATCCATTTATTTTATAAACGGAAAGGAAGATGTGGGTTCTGTGGAAATCATTTTTAGGTTGAGCCTGGGCAGCGAGTGCGCTGCGAGCCATGCTGTATTGGAGTATGTACTTGAAGCCCTGCCCACACTCCACCCATATTTGTCATTTGCTTGTGGCATTGTCCTTTGTAAATGCTGGCTTCTGATTATTTATTAGGCTTCTTAGTTCCTCCTTAGTACCCCCTTGTCTTCATTTGTAACCTCCCATGAGGACTGGTCCTTTAACTTCAGTTGTTACACGGTGCTTCTTCTATAGTCTGTAAGTACTATTTTCTTTAATGAGTTTCTCTTACTGCAGGATGGCAGGAGGGTTTCACATGCACAGTTGTGACCACCAGCTTTTTAAACTCGAAACAAACTGGGAGCTCTAAAGGGCCATGGGAGACAGAAGGGGGCAACTCAGTGATGCCTTTAGGGAGGTCAAAGGTGCTTTATGTAAATTCCACTAGATCTGGCGTGTTTATTTTCTGAATGAACATCTGTGTTAAACGTGAATATGGTTTAGGTTTGCTCCTCCACTCACTTGCTAAAGACAATGACTTCAACAAAGGGCTCCTACCCAGTTTTCTTGATTTGCTCCTGGGGGAAATGGATCCAAAGATGTAAGAAAGTCTTTGGTTGCAAATGTCACTTTGGGGACAATCTCCCGCAAGCGCGAACCTGACCAGAGGTATTGGAGAGCTTTACTGAGCAGTTTGCCAGTTCTAAAATGGCAGCTTGCTGCGCTTTGCTCCTCTGCTCAGATTACCTGTAGGGGGTGTGCTTTCACCGTCAGTTTAACGTTGCTCTCGCTCATTTGCTTTTCTCCCCCTGCCTGCCACTTTGCTTGGTCTATCGTTTGCTTCACTATGCCCTCTTTGTCCCTTTCCCCTCTGCGACATCAATTTTGCTTCTACCACATCGCACCCTCGGTTTTGCTTGCCCACACCCTCCCCGTCAGTGTTCTTTCTGCTACCTTTTGTTTGCAACCCCAACCACTCCCCCACAGACTTGTAAACAAGCTTTTAGAAGAATGCATTAGGTCTTGAATTTGCGAAAGTTTAGGCTATTGGCATTGTAAATGAAAATGCCTTTTATTAATGTTTTTACAAAACATACATAAAAGGAATTGTCATTTAAAATGACAATAGCTCAAATTTGCTTAAATGCAAGACCTATTGCATTGCAGATGCTTGTTAAAAGACTGCAGTTGCTAACTAGAAAACATAATTTGACCGCAGATCAGGACTCGCTGGTCCAAGTTTTGCAGGGGGCAGCTCTGATTTGTTTGCCTTATTTTTTTTAAAATAATTTTTATTTGCGTTTGTTACACAAAAAAATAGAAAACAGTAATTACATTCAGCAAGCAGTATACTGTAAGCAAGTCATGAGTGTTCTGACCAACCACATCATATATAGCATATATCGGACAAACTTAATAGCAGTACATTACACTATTACGATGTTGGATAATAAACAATGTCTTACGTTAAGACTGTTTTAGTAATCTGCAGTGGGATTCCAGACACTAGTGCCGAGGAGGGGCTTAGGTACCAGGTTTACGTGCTAAAGGTCATTTAAATTCCTAGTATTTAGCCAGTCTACAATTGGCTCCCAAAAATCCCGGGGGCGGGATTGCGCTGGCAGCTGTTCCCAATACACTTCCAATTGCGCTTTACAATGTGTAACATTAATGACCCAATTTCATGTGGTTGGCAGTCGAGATGTCCTCCAATGAATAGCGACTTGGCGTTTGGCCATGACCAGCAACATCGCGGTTAGCCACTTCAGTTTGGGGGGAATATCAGTGCTGTCACCCAGCAACGCCGCCAGCAGGGTAGCTGATGACCGGTAATGGCCCATATGTATTGCAATATGCGTATCCAAAAATTAGCAACCGCCCGGCAATTCCATGCCACATGCAGGAAGTTCGCTTGGGTGTCCCCACAGCGCCAGCAGCGATCATCCGAGCTCAGGCCCATTCGGTGTAGCTGCGTCTGAGTCCGATACAGGCGATGTATATATTTAAAGTGGATTAACCTTAGCCGGTAATTAGAGGATAGTAGTCTCAACTGTCCACAGATAGACTTCCTTTGGTTGTCTGAAATGTTCGTCCCTGTCTCAGTCTACCACCCTACTTTGGCCTCAGTGGGGATTCTCTCTGCATAGTGTTATATATGCAGGTGATCAGTTTGCAGCCGTGTTTGATCGCAAGTATGTTTTCTAGTGCAGCTAGTGTCCGGGGTGGGGGGGGGGGGCTGTGTGAGAATGTGGTAAACCTATTTCTGCAGGAAGAATGCAGCTGATAATATAGAAGCATGTCTGCCGCTGTGGGGGGAGTCTGTCTGCACATCTGTTTCATTGTCAGGAAGGTGTCTGCGGGAAATAGGCCCTTGCCTTTGCATACCTTTAGCTGTGCCGCTCTCTCACGCGCCCTACGGTCTCCTAGCGGGGGTATTTGCGGATGGCTCGCTATCTGCATCAAGGGGGCGTACAACGTGTCGAGCTTTGCTCTTTTACGCTGACCTGACCAAGCCCAGCGTAGCGCCTCCACTGTGTTGACCTTATCTCGCAGTCTCTTGAATGGTTGGAAAACGGGAGTGGCCAGTGGGAGTGGTGCTGCTCTCTCCATTTCTATCGCTACATGTGGTTGAAAGGGTGTAGGGTGTACCCAATAGTGTAAGAAGTGAGCCTGTGCTCTGTAAGCATACAGTAAAAAAGTCTGGTGCGGCCAGTCCCCCTTGGGATTGGGGTAGGGTAAGTATCTCCCATGCTATCCTGGGTTGTTTCCCGGCCCATACTAATTTAATCATAAGAGAACGTAGTGTTTTGAAAAAGTGTGTTAATGGGATGAGGATGTTAACAAAAAGATATAATAGTTTGGGCAGTATGATCATTTTGGTCAGTGCAACGCGTCCTATCAGTGAGAGGGGTAGTGTCTTCCATCGGTGTACCCTCTCCGTGATCCAGTTGATTGTCCTCCTGTAGTTTTCGGACCACAGTTCATTCAAATCCTTACTGAGCCAAATTCCCAAATACCACGTTGGTCCTTCCGCCCAGGTGATGGGGTACTTCGTCTCGAAGGGGCGAGTGCCGGAGGTTAAGGGGACGATGACAGACTTGCTCCAGTTTATGCGCACCCTGAAGAGTTCCCCATAGCGGATCAGCTCTCTCGTCATGGGTGCCAGATTTTCCCTGGGGTCGTTCATATAGAGTATAATGTCGTTGGCGTATAGGGAGATTGACAGACCGCGTGCTGTAAACCCTATGCTGCGGTGTGCATGGTGTTGTCGAGTACGAGCGGTCAGTGGCTCTGTTGCGATGGCAAAAAGTAGGGGTGAAAGGGAACAGCCCTGTCTCGTCCCACTGGTTATATTGATATATTGAAGGGTTCTGAGACCAGTCCGTTCACCCGTACGCGCGCTGTGGGCATCGTGTATAATAATTGTAACTGTTTGAAGAAAATAAGGCTAAGACCTATTCGGTGTAACAGCGGAAAAAGGATGCTCCACTCCAGAGAGTCAAATACCTAAGTGGCATCCAGCAAAGACAATATTGCCGGGACGTGTGGTGCCAAATAGTGCATTAAAGCGAATATTGTGCGGAGGTTATGAGACTTAAACCGTCCCGGTATGAAACCAGATTGATCTGGTAAAATTATCTGGGTGAGCAAGGGTTGCATTCGGGTAGCTTAAAGTTTTGGAAATGTTTTTACGTTTATATTTATTAACGAGGTTGGGCGATAGGAATCACAGTAGGTGGGGTCCTTGTCCGGTTTTAAAATTGTTATAATAAGGGCTTCTCTCATCGAAGGGGGCAGGTAACCCACTTCCATAGCTTCATGGTATTCCCCCCCCCGGTGTTCTCCCTTCTCTCCCAGAAGGCGATGAGCAAGAATCTCCGCGTACTCCCTATGAAATTTGGCTGTCAGGCCATCAGGGCCAGGGGCTTTATCTGCTGGAATTCCCCCTATGATCTGCTTGATATCTTCTACTGTAAAAGGCAACTCCATATACTTGCGGTGGGCTCTCTCAAACCCCACTAGTGCTATGGAATCAAAATATTCCGTCAATAAGGCTTCTGTCGGGCCAATATCAGCTTTATACAACTGTGCATAAAAACTGCGCTTTGTTGCAAGGATGTCAGGTTGAGAGTGGACCAGTTCTCCCTCTGTGTTAGATAATTCTGTTATGAGTGGGGAGAACCTGGGGCGCTGCAGTAGATGCTAGTTTAGAAAAACTGACAAAAGCACCGGGTTTCGTGCATGGGTACATGAAACAATCTATGCGTTAGCACTAAAGAGAAATAATTCATAGATCAAACTTATGAAAAATATTATTTCTATTGTTGAACAGTTTGTTGTTCCGGACCCTCCGCTGCTGCCTCGACTCGCTCAGTCTTCGCCCAAAGCGTGCTCTAGATGTGACAACCAAGATGGCCACCGGAGCAGGAGCCTGCTAAGAGCTCCTGGTGTTTGGGATCCCTCTAGAGGGTTTTATCCCTGTCAGCGCCCTCTGCTCCGCGAAACCGAATTCGTAAGAGTAACAGGAGTAACCAGTAACGTTTTATTTCCTCATACCTGTCCGGTGGAAGGCTGGAGCCACCCGTCGCAGCCTGGGTCAGCTGGAGACATCACCTCTACCAACGGACGTCTGCTGAACACGGGAACCGGATGCCCCCGAGCCTCGATGCCCCGAGCCTGCGGAGAGTCGGCACTCTGTTGCGTCGCTTTGAGGCTCCCCCAGCACGATCGTGGTCACGCAAAGGGCTCTTGCCATCGTCGAGTCCCGTGCCCAAGGTGGGTTGTGGAGCGACCTGAAGCTGACCCCCTCCCCCACCCCTGCATCGGAGCAGTAGATCTACTGATGGGCTCCAGCGCTGGTCGAGCCTCGAGCCTCTGGAGGATCGTCGCCCAGAAGCACTGGACTTTGTAGTTGGTGACCAGCGCCGGCTACTTGGCAAATAAAGAAGAATAGCATCAAACCCGGCGTGCGTTCCACCGAATCGCGCAACTCCAAAAATGGCCGCCGCAGTGGAACGCATAACTCCGACTCTGAAAGCAGGAAACCACCATCTCGGATGACCCCGCGAGGAGTCCTGACTACCGCCGCGTACGATCAGCTGCACCGGAGTTCTGAATACCGCCGTGTACGATCGGCTGCACCGGAGAGTGGCCCCCTCCCACCCGCTCCAAGACGCAGGCTGCTGATTGCGGTGCCTGGACTGGCCGGAGGACGTCAGCGGACACCCCCTCCCGCCCGCACTACAGCATAGGAGGTTGGAGGCGGAACCAGTGGAGCCGGCTCCCGGAAGCACCGGGAAACGGATGGGAAGGTATAGAGGCGCTTGGGATCTGCTGAACTGGGCTCGGGGACCAAACAAGACCTGGAGGACCGACATGAGCCGCCCCCACCCGGGAGTGGTTATGTGTCATTGAGACCCCCACCTCCCAGGGAAATACAGGTTTGGAACATCGATTGGAGGCATAAGGTATTTATCCCACCCCACCCGCCTGTGCACATTTTTTAGTCTACCTCCTTTGTACAAAATGGCTGGGGCCATTAAACTGCTCACATGCGTATGCTACCTCCTTGAGCAACATGGGGCCATAAATCTGTAGAAATAAATCCTCGCTAGTACCTTTGATGTCCACGAGGCTCCACAGCTCTAACTCCCCCGCTTCTCCACACCAGCAAGCTATGAGCAATGCCTGCCTGAATAGAAAGTGAAATGGTCCTGCTCTGAGCCCAAAGTAACAACAACAGACAAAGGACCAATATTTCTATTTCTATCGCCCCCATCGGTTCGGCCATCTTAGCTTGTCTATCTTGTGGAGACCATCATGGTCTAGTCATTTCTACCATCGACCTTAAAGACCTAAGGCCTCTTAGACTCTTAGACTCTCAGACTACTTTTTATCGGTTGCACAATTTACACAGCTGGACGTTTTTCACGTCGGATTTAGATAGTCTGCTTTTTCACAGTGATATGTATTATTTTATTCCTGATTGTATCCAGCGCACCTCACTTTTTCTGCACCAATTGCAATTGCTACCCATATATCAATGCCTCGTACAGTAGCATTATATCCTATATATTCCTAACTGTATCTTGCACGTCCCACTTTATCGTCACCGGTAATGCACCGTCTGCTAACTCATTTATTTTTCTTTTGCTGCTCGCTAATGCCACTTGTTGTGCCATTTAATCTGTGTCATTTAATCTATGTGTGCAATTGTATTCTGTCACTGTACCTTACATATTTTTGACTACTATTGGCACATTCGATTCAGATATTCTTTATGGTCTGCACAGTTATTTTATCTTATTCAAGTATTCTTCTCAGTGATATATTTCATATTTTATACCTCATATTTTTCGTTGCTGCTCACTAATGTCACTTGTTGATTCATATAAGTTGTATGTGCAATGGTATTCTGTCGCAGACTCCTGTACCCTACATATTTTTGACTACTCACTATTGTCACCTTCGATAGATATTATTACGGTTTGCTCAGTGTTTTATTCCAGTATTTTGTCAGTATTATATTGCTACTTGTTCTGCACTTGTTTATAACCTACATCGAATTCACCCCTATTCCTAAAATGTACTGTCGACTTTCTCACATAGTCGTGTCACTGATGTAACCTGCACTTACATTGTCCCCTCCCGTATACACTGATTACTACCGCATATGTGTTAGCTGCTCGCATTACTCTGCTCCCTTATATCCTTACTGCGCACCCTATACTTGTGCAATTCTCAAGTGTTAATCTTGTATGCACCGAGTACTACCTCAATTACCTTGGCAACTCACTAGTGTCACTCCCAATTATCTCACTATTTTTGTCTGCGGCTGTACTCTGCGCATAGCATTACTCTGAACGCACTAGTATCACTTTAGGCCCACGCAACTGCTTAGGACAGTGCACCCTCCCTCCTACACCCTCCCTCCTACATCTACCTAGACTGTCCTCCCATCATGGAACCCGTCGGCAAACACACATATAAAATCAACTACCCACCCTCACTCACTAAAAAAGCCGCTAAACGCTTTAAACACAACTTCCTGAGGTCCCACCCTGAAACTCCGTTTGCAGACACTTACTTCTCACCAGTCAATGGTTCACTGAACATTGATATTATCTTCCACACCACACGCAGAGCCCAATGGAGAAACACGTTCCGCACCTTACTCACCGTCTCCACCTCCAGGAATTTCGCGCATGGCCTAAAACTTGCCATCACAACTCTTCCCGGGCAGAACAACCATCACTATATACAATAACGGGATTATCCTAATTCAATCCACAGACAAGAACCTGGAACTACTAGACAACCTGTTCCCCACGTTCAAACAGCACCTCACCAGTCATCAGAACCCCACTCACAGCACCCACAGGCCTATCACCCCTGAATTCACAGCCCCCAACCACAACCCTTCTAACCTAGCCCAACCACAAAACGACACGCACCTTCCCTCCACCCCCGGCACCTTAGAAATTCACCCACCTAATGCAGCTACCCCGCACTCCACATTTACAGACATAGATCCCTCACCCACACATTCCAGCGGTACCCCCTCCCCCCCTACAACCTCACCTTGTCACCCTCCCATACCACACCCATTCCCGTCACCCCTGACACCACAGCCTCAAAACACATTCATTCTAACACAGCCCAACCCCAAAACAACATGCACCTCTCCTTTACTCCCGACACCCCAGTCACTCACCCACCTACCTTATCTACCTTACTCCCGTCGAGCACAGACATAGATTACTTACCCTCTTACACCAACCACCTCACCCCTTCCCCCCAAACACCAGCCCTCATCCCCTTTCCCACCCCTGATACCACAGCTCCCACGCAAAAAGACATGCACCACCCCGCTACTCCCGGCACCTTAGTCATTCTCCCACCTACCGTAGCTACCCCACATCCCTCAAGCACATACATAGATCTCTCCCCCTCATATAACAACCACCCCACCCCTTCCACCTACACACCAGCCCTCATCCCCGTTCCCCTCACCCCTGATACCACAGCTCCCACCCGCATCCCGCCTATCCTAGATCAACATCAGACCGACACACACAAAGGCAAACCCCACCCTTTATCCCCACCCATTCTCAGCCCCCACTTCCTCCCACTAACTAATCACACAGAACACGCCACCTCCATCAACTCAACTCGACCCTCTCAAAATAGAACCACCTACAATCCCACTACCCCCCCCAGCCTTACCCCCCATTACCCAACCTCCACCCCCTTCACCACTAATAAACGCCCATCCTCCCCCCTGCACTCTACGCCCACCACCAATACTCTAATCCACACCACCAACCTCTCCCCTATGTCATCCACGCCTGACCCTCCCATCCCCACCGCCAACACATGTCCCACAGTGGACCACATTACGGCCTCCCTCCTCCAACTCAAAGAAGACATGTACATCATCAAACAACAACTACTCTGTCTATCACACCCCAGTCACCCCCCACCCAACACCCTCCACCAGATCAAACAAGACATTCACATCATCAAACAACTACTCGGCGCACACCCCAGACACCACTCACGCGCCTCCACCATCACCTCCCCTCCCAGCTGGTCCTCCACCCGGGCGGCGAACTCTCGCACTCGACTCCCACCGCACTGGACCTCAATCCCTGTTCACAATCGTGAAAACCGCCCCCATCGCTCCTGCAACCCTCTCTCGGACCTAGACACAATCACCCTCCTCCGCTCCTATGATTCAGCTCCCCTTAGCAACACACCCGACACTCTCACTGCCATACCTACGATTCACTCCAATCCCCTTAGACCCCCCACAATGAACAACAGAGTCGCTATCCATAGTAACCTGAGTAAAGTCCCCCTCGCCCTAGAACATCCTTCCACCCTCGACACACCCCGTCTCAAATGCACTCTCCTAAACTGCAGATCAGCCGCTAGACACTCCGCCGCTATCGCCGATCTCATCCTAAAATTGGATCTGGACTTAATCATCATGACTGAAACATGGCTAACAGAATCTTCTACACCTATAATGGACATTCTGGTTCCCCCCAACTACCTCATCACTAGACTTGACAGTTCTGGCAATAAAAAAGGTGGCGGAATCGCATGTATATACAGGAGCAACCTCTCTGTCTTGAAAGTATCTTCCCCTTCCCTACCCTCCCCATCGTCCTGTGAATACATCAGCCTAGATATTAACAGTGAGGGCAAACCGATCTGCACTCTTCACGGCGTTTACCACCCACCCGGTGACAACCTCACCTTCTCCCAACAAATCATGGACTTGATCTCAACCAACTCCGGGCGGCAACTCACACAAATATACCTTGGGGACTTCAACCTCCACTGGAACGATCATAATGATGCGGTGGTAAAAGGTCTGAAGAATTTCCTCAACGCCCTTGACCTTACGCAAATTTGCAACAGTCCAACACACGAGAAAGGCTCTATCCTCGACCTTATCTCCAAAGAGGCCTCTATCCAACTCGAATCTATCCAACCCTGTGACTGGTCGGACCATCATATTATCACGTTCTTCATCAATGAAAAAGTTAAATTTAACCCTATTCAATCCGCCAGGCCCAAAGTCTGGAAAAGAGACATGAAAAAACTAAACTCAAACTCTCTGCCCCCCAACAGCTACAACTCACTACTTCCTCCGGCTGGCGTTAAGGACGTCCAATCCTTGACTGATCACTATCTTAACAATATGACTGCAATAATTAATGAAGTCGCACCCTTGCAGCTAAAAAAAGCCACCACAAAAATCTCCAATCCCTGGTATGACGGGAGTCTCAATGACGATAGACGCGCCATGAGATTGGCAGAGCGTTCCTGGAGATCAGCTCCCTCTGCACTGAACCTAAAAAACCTGAAGAAAAAGAGAAATGCCTACTTCAGGAAAATAAAACGATCAAAATCAGACTTCTTCAGCCGTCAGCTCGACCAAGCCAAAAATCGTCCGAGAAAGCTGTTTGAGCTTATCCGAACACAAACCAAAGAACAACCCCAACCTCTCGACACTATGTGCAAAGCTCCCTCCTGCGAAGACTTCGCCTCTTTCTTTAACCAAAAAACTGACAACATAAAGAATGATCTCCTCATGGACGCAAGCCTCTATCCCAAACCCCACCGCATAACACCCACTAAACCAAAAAACAATGCAACCTGGTCAACCTTTGTCACCTACACGGAAGAAGAAATTGCCAAACTGCTCAGCACTCTGAAACCATCCAATCACCTCACGGACCCCTATCCTGCTAACGCTGTAAAAGTCCTTACCCCGGCGCTCCTTCCACTCTGGACCAAAATTATTAACAGCTCACTTCAACAAGGGATCATTCCCGACTCCCTCAAAGTTGGACAAGTAACACCTTTGCTAAAGAAACCTACAGCCGACCCCTCTGACCTAAACAACTACCGTCCCATTACCAACATTCCGACTCTTGCCAAACTGCTGGAAAAATGCGCACAAATACAATTGACTAAACATATTAATCAATTTGATCTCCTCAACTCTCATCAATCAGGCTTCCGAGCCAATCACAGTACGGAAACTGCCATGATTCACATAATCGACGACGCCCTCCAAATCCTAGATCATAACGATACCTGCCTCCTCATCCTCCTTGATCTCTCCTCCGCATTTGACACCGTCAAACATGAGAACTTACTCGAACTATTAAACACAAGAATGGGCCTATCTGGAACTGTGCTCAAATGGTTCACTTCCTTTCTGCATAACAGGTCGCAGAAATTCAAGAGCAACAACTTGATGTCCGCACCAAGACCTGTATCGCTAGGCGTACCACAAGGATCCTCCCTATCCCCAACTTTGTTCAACCTAGTTATGGAACCTCTCACCACCTTGCTGCAAGAATCCAATGTACACTTCCACATGTATGCTGATGACACCCAACTCTATCTCAAACTACAATCACCCAAAGACATCACGCTCTTGAACTCAACGATCAGAAGCACCCAATCTTGGTTGGCCGCTAATCATCTCAAACTCAATGCCCTTAAAACATAGTTCCTCCTGATCTCACCTCCCGCGAAGATCACTACCGCACAAATGTGGCTTAAAGACCTAACGGCACTCAATGTTCAACCCACCATCGTGGACTCAGCGAAATCTCTGGGCATAACACTTGACACCAATCTCAGCATGCAGGAACACATCAACAAAGCAACTAAGGGAGCAAACTACCAAATCAACACCCTTAGGAAACTTAAACCTTTCCTTCCAGCCAAAGACTTCCAAACTGCGGTACAATCACTAGTCATACCTCGAATAGAATACGGCAGCACCGCCCTCTGCGGTCTCCCCCTAGCTACTACGGCACCCATAAGAGCCTCTCTAAACGCCGCAGCGAGACTTATCACTGGATCAAAAAAACACTCACACATTTCCCCTGACTTCAAATCACTGAACTGGCTGCCGTTTGAAGCCAGAATACACCTGAAAATCGCTTGTTTGACCCACAAGGCTGTCCACCTGAGCTCACCTAGATACCTCGCTCAGAAGCTGACGATTTCTGGAGGCTCCAGAAACACTAGAGGCACAAATAATCTTTTGCTAAAGCCTAAAAGATTCCGCAAGGAAAAAACCTATAAACGCTCTTTCTCAGGAATGGCTCCCAGGATTTGGAACTCGCTCCCCCCTGAAACAAGGCTCATCACCTCTACCATACTTTTCAAGAGAGAAGTAAAAGCAATCCTCATGGCTAAATACACTTGAACCATTATTGGGGAAAAACTACAAAGACTCGATACTCATCTGTACTACTTGTTCGAACCCTTGTATTTTTATTTTGACTTTGAAACTGACTTACTTGATTGTTTTATGTTATCACTTCAATGTACTGTTAACATGATTGATGTATCTGCGTATACATGCTCCACCTCCTCTGTAAAGCGCTCTGATATCTGCGAAGATCTTGTTCGCGCTATATAAAACTTTCAAAATAAAATAAATGTGGGCTGTCGGATCGGTAGCGGGGTTCCAGTCACACGTCTCCACCGGAGTCCGCCGCCGTGGGTCTCCGCTGTGTCCTCTAGGACCCGTGTGGCCTCTCTGGTCTGCGCCGGATCTGCTGCTTTCCGCTGGATTTTTCCGCTCTGAGCCATGTCGATTACTGTGTGGGGTAAGTCTTGTAGTTTTGCAGCGTGAATCTTTCTGGATTCACTATGCTGTGCATTATTCCACGGTCTAGTGGTTGGGTCCGGAATCGTAGTCTTTTCTTTGTTTTTTTTTTTTTTTTGTAGCCCAGGTGGGCGTCGACGTCCCACCTTTTGGTGTCTGTCCTGTGACGTCGGCATGCTTCCTGCGGAAGCTCCCACCCTTGGGCGCCATCTTCAGATTTTTTTCTGCCGTTGGGTCTGGATCGTTCCCGAGAGGGCTCCAGAGATTTGGAGAAAAGAAGAAGCAAGACTCGAGTTTTAAGAGGAAAAAACATTGGAGAAGACGAAGGAAGACTACACCATCGGAAGGATGACGAAGAAGGGAAGATTTTCGAGTTTCTTCGACGTCCAGAGGAGAATGCCCAATCAGGGGGCCTCCTGAACGCAAGACATTGCCAACACACCATTCAAATTCTGCCGCAACTGCCATCATAAGTACGCGCAGAAGGACCAACACCCAGTCTGTAACCTCTGCCTGCCGGTCGACCACGAAAGCAGAGATTGCAACGCCTGCTCCACATTAACCCCGAAGACCCTTCGAGTGAGAGAGAGGCAAAGGATCGCAAACTACACCATGCAGGGCAAGGCCCAACCTCCGTCCCTTCGAGACCTGGGACTCTCGACCGATGAGGAGGATTACTTCGCCGAAGACGTCGGCTACACGGTCGCAGAGACCGATAATAAGACTACTGAAAAGGTAGGAGAATCGACGCCCCAAAAAGGACCGAAAGACTCTCGACAGTCCACCCAAGACTCTCGAAAAAACGAGGCCAAGACCCCGAAAGCGCCGACGCCGAGAACTTCGGCGTCCGCAGCGACATCCAGGCCCAGCGGATCCTCTCAGAAGGACTCCCTGGCGCCGAAGGACGGCGACCAACCAAAGTCGTCAAAGCCTCCAAGAAAAGGAGCACTCGACTACGAAAACATCTTCGAAGTAGACGACGAAAGACGCAAGGCCAGCCTCGATGCCGAAAACAGCGTCGCTGCCGAAACCAGTCTAGACGCCGAAAACCATCTCGACGCCAGCTAACGCGCCAAAGAGACCGGCACAACCACTCGACGCGGACCAGGCGGCGAGATGGAAAGAAAGAAGAGGAGACTCGAAGCAGAGATGGAGAACATCCTGCAGCGAATGAAAGATTTCGAAGAAAAAATTAAATCTTACACAATTCCTTCGAGGCCAAAGTCACCAGAGGTACAGGTGGTCGAAGATGAAGAGGAAGATTTTGAAGTAGAACAAGCGTCGGAGAGCTTGGAAGATCTGGCATATCAGGAAGATGATAATGCCTATTACGAGGAGGAGAGAGAGGACGAACAGACGGTGTACCAAGAATCAACATACTCGGATACACAGGAGGTCGAGTGGCAGGACATCGACGCCGAAAGTCCAGAAGAGGGAGTGGACACATATCCAGCGAGGCCCTCGCCACCGGACGACATTGGGCTTTATAATGAATGCATCAAGAACGCTGCAACAGCGTTCAGGGTCAAGCTCGAAGAGGAGGTGCCAAAAGGGGATTTCCTAGTAGAGACACTACTTCCAATGCACACTAGGAGCCAGTACCTGCCAATGCTTGAAAGCATCAAAGGGCAAGGAAGAGAGGCATTCAAGGAGCCTGCTACTTGTAAACCCATCACGCCAAGGACGGAGAAAAAATACAAGCACTCCTCAAAGGACCCAGCCTACATACAGGGTATCATCACGGCAACTGCAAGAAGAAGGGCCAATGTGCCTACTACTTCGGGTCCACCCCCTGATAAAGAGAGCAGAAGGATGGACCTAACAGGAAGGAAGATTGAAAGGAATGCCGCCATGCACTGGCGCATGGCTAATTCCAATGCGCTACTCAACAGACACCATTACCAGATCATGGAGGAACTGGGGCAGTTGGTGAAACACCTACCTCAGGAGCACCAACAAAGGGCTTCGCACCTAGTAGAGGAAGGCAAGAATTTGGCAAACTCTTGCCTAAAAACAGCACTGGACGGGGCAGACATGGCCAGCAGGCTTATGATGCTGGGCATCACAGAAAGAAGACCAGCCTGGCTCAGAATATCAGGCTTCAAACCGAAGGTGCAACACAACATCCTGAACACTCCGTTCAACGGTGAGACACTGTTCGGTGCAATAGTGGACGACAAGCTCTCACAGCTCAAAAAGGATAATGACACCGCAAGATCCATGGGGGCCTTGTAATTCAGGGGAGCGGAGAGAGGGACCCCGTCAAGGAGACCAAACTGGAGAGGTGGGAACCAGCCGGGAACGTCGTATCAGTCCTTCCAACATTCCCACCACAGCGACACCCATACGCAACATGGCCATCAGAAACAGCAATGGCAATACCAACATAGGGGCCAGTCCTTTCGCGGGAGAGCGGGAGGACGGGGAAACACCAGGAGGGGTGGACAGCAAACCACCTCCAAGTGACTCTGCCTCATTGACAGTGCACACCCTACAAAAAACTCTTAGGGTGGAGCACAAAAGCAAAAAACAGGAGTCTCACACACAGAAACGCCACGAGCACGTAACACCAGTGGGAGAAAGATTAAAACTCTTCCTCCAAGAGTGGAGAAACATTACAACGGACAAATGGATCATCAACACAATACAATACGGGTACTGCATAGAGTTAGAAAAAACACCACCAAGCAGAAGACCAAAGAAAAGAGCACTAGCAAAAAAGGAACTAGAGCTTCTTCAGAGAGAAGCAGAGGAACTGCTACTAAAGGAGTCTATCGAGCCTGTACCTCCCATGGAAAGGAACAAGGGGGTGTACTCTACATACTTCCTAGTACCCAAAGTAGACAAAACAATGACCCATCTTGGACCTAAAGTTCCTCAACAAATTCATAAAGACAAAGAAATTCAAAATGACATCCCTGCAAGAAGTACTCCCACAGATCCAAACGGGGGACTTCATGGTGACCATAGACCTAAAGGATGCCTACCTACACATCCCAATGAACAGACGGCACAAGCATCTGCTATGGTTTGCAATCCACTCAGACCACTACCAATTCACGGCATTGGCCTTCGGACTAAAATCAGCACCAAGGGTGTTCACAAAGTGTCTGGCAGCAGTCGCAGCACACTTAAGGAGGGAGGGGATACACGTATACCCTTACCTAGACGATTGGCTGATAAAGGCAAAGTCATACAATACGTGCAAACAGCACGCTCAGAGAGTGACAGACACACTAATCGCCCTAGGTTTCTCCATTCACTGGAAGAAATCCTCCATAAACCCACAACAGGTCAAGATATTTCTGGGGGCACAAATCGACACCATTCAGGGGAAGGTGTTCCCCAGCGAGAAGAGAACGACGGCACTGTTGAAGGAGGCGCGCCTCTCCCAGAAGGGGCAAGCTCTGACAGTGAGGGCGGTGAGCAAAATGATGGGCATGATGGCCTCCTGCATCCACATAATACCAAATGTCCGACTACACATGAGACCACTCCAGGAGTGGCTGCAGGACCGATGGTCACAAGCAACGGGGTGTTGGGAGGACCTAGTGGTTTTGACACACGCAGTGCAAGTGGAGATATCATGGTGGAACAAAGAAAATATTACAAAAGGGAAACTTCTAACACCACCAACACCAACAGTGACCATCACCACGGACGCATCCCAAAAGGGATGGGGAGCACACATGGAAAAACTACGTGTGAGGGGCTTGTGGACACAAGCAGATGCGGTAAAACACATCAATTACCTAGAACTAAAGACCGTTTTCCTAGCTATGAAAGCCTTCCAGACGAAGTTATACAATCAAACAGTGCTGATCCAGACGGACAACACAACAGCGATGTTCTACATAAACAAACAGGGAGGAACACAATCAGCACCGCTGTCGGAGCTAGCGCAAGAAATCTGGAAATGGTCAATACCATTGAAAATAGATCTGCTGGCGATACATCTGCCAGGAAAAGACAACGTGGAAGCGGACTGGCTCAGCAGACAGACATTGGCCTCGCACGAATGAGAGCTGAATGCACAAGAAACAAAGAGACTGTTCGACAGGTGGGGAACACCGTCAATAGACCTGTTTGCAACACACCAGAATGCTAAATGCCAACACTTCGCATCGAGGCAACCAGGGGAGCGGTCCCTGGGGAATGCCCTATGGATAAGCTGGTCAAAGACATTTACCTACGCTTTTCCGCCGATTCCCCTGATACACAAGGTACTCAGCAAGTGCAGGACAAGCAACATGACCCTCATACTGGTCGCACCCCAGTGGGCCAGACAAACCTGGTACTCACAGATTATGGAAATGACGCAGAGTGCACCTCACAAATTTGGGAGGAGGAAAGACCTACTCTCCATGCAAAACGGAGAGGTGTTGCATCCAGAGCCAGAAAGTCTCAGCCTAGCAGCCTGGCTCCTGAGGACATAGAGTTCGCACACCTAAGGCTACCTGAGAGCACCCTGAGGGTACTTCGAGGGGCAAGAAGACCAAGCACACGTAAGTGCTACGTGGCCAAATGGAAGAGGTTCACATTATGGTGCAAAAAGGAGGGTCTGCACAACAAGATGACAAGAGACTCTACAGTCCTTAAGTACCTCACACACCTGCTCGAGACTAACCTCAGCTCATCATCGCTAAGGGTACACCTAGCAGCCATTGTCGCCTACACTAGAGGAGAAACCGGCAAAAGCTTCTTTACTTCTATAATTGTAAAAAGGTTCTTGGAAGGTGCAAAAAGAATAGCACGCTGGGCATGATCGGAGCTCACCCCCAGGGGTCTCCCTCTCCCACCATCACCGGATGCAGGCTCGAGCCGGGTGAAGGGACATGCTCTGGGAGCATAGAGGCTTGCCACGGACGGGCGGGATGGCTGAATCAGGCTTCACAGCTAGGGGAGGCATCGGCCATTCCCTGCGCCCCCCTCCCCTGCTGCCGCCGGGAATTGGCGGGCACGGAGCTGCAGCCTGGGCGGGGGTGCTGCGGGTGGCCGCCTGAATCGATGAAAGGTGTGTACACATTGGTTTTTGCTCTGGGGAACATAGGTGCTAGTTTCTGCTCTGCGGAACATCTGTGCCGGCTTTTCCCTCTCTCGCCTGAATCGCTGGGGGGTGTGTGCACATTAGTTTTTACTCTGCGTGACATCTGTGCCGGTTTTTCCCTATCTCTGCCCGGACTGGTCTCGGGATGGTTTCCTCCTAACAGAGGTATTTTCGTCGACGTGGCAGAGTCTCTTTTGTCTAAAATGGTAGGGGCTATAAACTGAGTAATAAACCGCCCCACTGCCCCCCAGATGACCATGAGGATACATACCAACTCGGTCAGGGGTCACCTAAACTGAGATAAGGCTCTCTCCTCCCCACCAAGCAGCAACCTGGCAGCAGCAACATGGGAGATGGACTAACTCGTCCTGCCCATTAATAGAAAGGGAAACTGAACTCACTAAATCCAGCAACAACAGACAAAGGACTTATACTCCTGCCTCCCTATTATCTATTTTTGCGGCCATCTTAGACTAGTCCACCACTTCGGCGGCCATCTTAGACTAGTCACCCTCATTAACTCACACCTATAGCTATCCCTTATTTCTCTTTTCTATTCTCTATGCTTCCCGCCCTAAAACCTCGTGCACTTTTACTGCACTACTACATTGCTACTTGTATTTTATACTTTTTGTGTAACCTGCATCTATTTCACTTTTTTTTCCTCACCGGTAGTGCACCGTTCGCTACCTCATATTTTACCGGTTGCTCACGAGTGTCATATTTGCCTATTGTAGCCTTCTGTTTGCACCTATATTGGCTCCAGTATATCTCCAGTATATCTTTCGTGTTTTATTCCTATTTGTATACTGTATATTTTGTAAGCTGCACCCATTTCACTTTATCCCTAGTATGCACTGATTGCTACCTCATATATTGTGTTCTTTCCTGTAAGCTGCACCCATTCACTTTCTATTCCTGGACTACACCGATGCTACCTCGTACATTCTGGTCATTTTGGCCATTCACTAGGGTCACTTTGATCCATCTAACTGACTGCTACCGCATATATCTTGTACATTTATGTAAGCTGCACCCAATCACTGTATATTCCTGGACTGCACCGATTGCTACCTCTCACATCTAGGCTATTTTTGGCCACTCACTAGTGTCACTTCTGTGGCATGTACCTACGGCTGACAGTCGTTTTTGCACATGTGTAGTTTTAGCGTTCTTTCTCCAATACCCACCTATACAGCCATCCCAACATGGATCTCATCGGCAAGCACACATATAGAATCAACTACCCATCCACTCTCACCAAAAAAGCCGCTAAACGCTTTAAACACAACTTCCTGAGGTCCCACCCTGAAACCCCCTTTGCCGACACCTACTTCTCACCGGTCAATGGAGCCCTGAACATTGATATCATCTTCCACACCTCACGAAGAGCTCAATGGAGAAAAGCGTTCCTCACCCTACTCACCGTCTCCACCACCAGGAAAACCGCTCATAGCCTAACTCTCTCTATCACACAATCCCAACTCTTCACTGGCAGAACCACCATTACTATCTACAATAACGGGATTGTCCTAATTCAATCCACAGACAAGAACTTGGAACTATTAGACAACCTGTTCCCCAAGTTCAAAGAGCACCTTTCCAAGCTTCGGACCTCCACCCATAACACCTCCAGCACTATCACTCATGACGTCACAGCCCCAACCCACAACCCCTCTAACCTAGCTCAGCATCAGAACGACACTCACCTCACCTCTACCCCTAGCACCCCAGTCAATCACCCACCTGCTGTTACCACCCCACATTCCTCAATCACAGTCACAAATCTCTCCCCCTCATACACTAGTCTCCCCTCTAACACCAACCCCTGGACCCCCACACATAACACTCCCATTCCTCTCTCCCCTGACATCACAACTTACACCCACAACCCCTCTAACCTAGATCAGCACCAGAACGACACACTTAACGACAAATCCCACCCTTTGTCCCCCCCCTCTCTCAGCCCCCACTACCACACGCTAACTAACCATGCAGAGCACACCACATCTAGTATTATAACTCCCCCTCCCCACGACATGACCATCTCCAACCCCATCTCCCCCCCCACTCTCAGCCCTCACTACCCTTCAGGCACCCCCATCACCACCATCATACACTCCACTTCCACCCCGCTCTCTCCGCCTGCCACGAATTCCCTCCTCTACGCCACCAACCTCCTCAGTACTTCATCCACTCCCATCGCCCCCTTATCCTCTCTCCCCCCTAACACCAACCCGTACGACGACACCACGGAGCCCTGCATGAACACCAAGCCACCCCCCCACCCGCACGATAAGTCCCAGGTCAGCCACTCACCCATGACTTCCACCCACAGCACTAACACTTATCCCACGCTGGACAAGATTATGTCCTCCCTCCTACAACTCAAAGAAGACATTCACACCATCAAAGAAGACATGCTCACCATCAAAGAGCTACTCACCACACCCCCTAGACTCACCTCACTCACCACCACCTCCCCTCTCAACTTGCTCTCCTCCCGTCCTGACGACGCTCCTAAGCTACGTCCCTCACACAGGACCGCGATCCATGCCCACAATCGCAACAACCGCACCCGCCGCTCTCACTGGACCACGATCCCTGCCCACAATCGCAACAACCGCCCCTGTCGCACATGCAACCCTCTTTCGGATCTCGACACTCTCTCCCTCCTCCGCTCCTACGACCCAGCTCCCCTAAACCACACAACCGCCTCGCACCTCCCCATTCCCACGATACACTCAAATCCCCGTAGACCCTCCACACTAAACAGAATCTCCGTCCCGAATAACCTTAGAAAAGTCCCCCTCTCTTTAGTACCCTCTACCTCCCCTGACACACCCCGTCTCAAATGCACTCTCCTAAACTGCAGATCGGCTTCTAGACACTCCTCCGCCATCGCTGATCTCATCCTAACATTGGACCTTGACCTAATCATCCTGACTGAAACCTGGCTAACCGAATCTTCCACACCTATAATGGACATTCTGGTTCCCCCCCCAACTACCACATCATTAGGCTTGACAGGTCTGGCAAGATAGGTGGCGGAATCGCATGCATATACAGGAACAGCCTTTGTTCTGAAAGTCTCTGCGCCTTCCCTGCCCTCTCCAACTTCCTACGAATACATCTGCCTCGATATCATCAGTGATGGCAAACCGATATGTTCTCTTCATGGCATTTACCACCCACCCAGAGACAACCTCATCTTCGCCCAACAAATCATGGACTTGATTTCAACCAACGCCGGACGACAGCTCACCCAAATATACCTTGGTGACTTCAACCTCCATTGGAACGATCTCAATGATGCGGTGGTAAATAGTCTTAAAAGCTTCCTCAGCGCCCTGGACCTCACACAATTATGCAACAGCCCGACCCATGAGAAAGTTTCTATCCTCGACCTTATCATCGCCAAAGAGGACGCTATTCAACTTGAGTCTATCCAACCCTGTGACTGGTCAGACCATCATATTGTCACATTCCACATCAATGAAAAAGTCAAACTCAACTCGGTTCAATCCTCCAGACCTAAAGTCTGGAAAAGAGACCTGAAAAAACTCAACCCATACTCCCTACCCCCGAACAGCCGCGACCTCCTACGGGCGCTACAGATGTCCAATCCCTGACTGACCACTATCTCCACGCCATGACCTCAATAATTAATGAGGCTGCTCCCATGCAGCTAAAAAGAGTCTCCGCTAAAATCTCCAATCCATGGTACGACGGGAGTCTCAATGAAGATAGACGAGCCATGCGAATGGCGGAGCGCACCTGGAGGGCAGCTCCCTCTGCACTGCACCTGAAAACCCTGAAGAAAAAGAGAAACGCCTACTTCAGGAAAATAAAGCGCTCAAAAGCAAACTTCTTCAGCCTCCGCTCGACCAAGCAAATAACCGCCCAAGAAAACTGTTTGAATTAATCAGAACACAAGCCAAGGAACAACCCCAACCTCTCAGTACCTTGTACGAAGCACCCTCCTGTGAAGACTTCACCGCCTTCTTTACCCAAAAAACTGACAACATAAAGAATGATCTCCGCACTGATGCAAGCCTCCACACCACACTCAACTGCATAACACCCACCAAACCTAAAAACAATGCAACATGGTCATCCTTTGAAACCTACTCCGAAGAAGAAATAGGCAAACTGCTCAGCACCTTGAAACCTTTCAATCACCTCACGGATCCCCTCCCTGCTAACGCTGTCAAAGACTTCACCCCACTGCTCCTTCCACTCTGGACTAAAATTATCAACAGCTCGCTCCAAGAAGGAACCATCCCTGACTCCCTCAAAGTTGGACAAGTCACACCTTTGCTAAAGAAACCTACTGCCGACCCTTCCGACCTAAACAACTATCGTCCCATTACCAATATTCCAACTCTCGCCAAACTATTGGAAAAATGCGCACAACTACAACTGACTAAACACATTGATCTGTTTGATCTCCTCAACCCTCATCAATCAGGCTTCCGAAGCAGGACACAGTACTGAAACTGCTATGACTCACATAATTGACGACGCCCTTCAAATCCTAGATCAAGGTGATACCTGCCTCCTCATCCTTCTTGATCTCTCTTCAGCATTCGACACTGTTAAACATGAGAAGTTACTCGATCTTTTGAACACAAGAATGGGTCTATCTGTGACTGTTCTCAAGTGGTTCACCTCCTTTTTACACAACAGGTCGCAGAAATTCAAGAGTAACAACCTGATGTCCTCTCCAATACCTGTTTCGTTAGGCGTCCCCCAAGGATCCTCCCTATCACCAACTTTGTTCAACCTAGTTATGGAACCTCTCACCACCTTGCTACAAGCATCCAATGCACTTTTTCACATGTACGCAGATGACACCCAACTATATCTCAAATTACATTCCCCCAATGACATCTTACTCCTGAACTCAACAATCAGAAGCACCCAATCCTGGCTTGCTGATAATCATCTCAAACTCAATGCTCTGAAAACAGAATTCCTGCTGATCTCACCTCTCGCGAAGATCTCTACCACTCAAACCTGGCTTAAACTGTTAACTGCACTCAATGTCCAACCCACCATAGTGGATTCAGCGAAATCCCTAGGCATAACTCTCGACTCCAATCTCAACATGCAGCATCATATCAGCAAGGCTACTAAGGGAGCGAACTTCCAAATCAATACCCTGAGGAAACTTAAACCCTTCCTACCAGCATAAGACTTCCAAACTGCAGTACAAGCATTAGTAATCCCGCAAATTGAATACGGCAGCACCGCCCTCTGCGGTCTCCCGTTAACCACTACTGCACCCCTAAGAGCTTCTCTAAACGCTGCAGCGAGACTCATCACTGGATCAAAAAAACACTCGCATATCTCCCCTGACTTGAAATCACTGAACTGGCTGCCTTTTGAAGCCAGAATACATCTGAAAATCGCCTGCATGACACACACGGCTTTACACCTGACCTCTCCCGGATACCTCACTCAGAAGCTGTCAATCTCTGGCAGCTCTAGAAACACTAGAGGAACAAACAATCTTCTGCTAAAACCTCGAAGATTCCGGAAGGAAAAAACGTATAAACGCTCTTTCTCAGGAATGGCACCCAGGATCTGGAACTCACTCCCTCCTGAAACCAGGCTCATCTATTCCATCACACTTTTTAAGAAAGAAGTAAAAGCTATTCTCATGGCTAAATACACTTGACCTATTAGCATGGATCTGTAAAGACTCTACACCGATCTGTATTATTCTGCTCGAACTCTACGACTATGTGTTTCACCTGTATTATTGACGTTACTGACTATCTATGCACACATTTATCTGTAATATTTACACTATTGATGTACCTGTTCTACTTTGCTTCCTCATGTACCTACCCATCCCACTTATTATGTTTAATTTCACTCTCTTGTTTGGTATTCCCGGCTCTGTAAAGCGCTCTGATATCTGCAAAGATCTTGTTCGTGCTATATAAAACTTTCTAAATAAATAAATAAATAAAAGGTTACCAGCACCGGCATGGAACCTCAATATAGTACTGACAGAACTCATGAAAGCACCTTTTGAACCGATGCATAAAGCCTCACTACAGATGCTAACGTTAAAAACAGCATTCCTAGTGGCAATCACCTCGCTACGCAGAGTAAGCGAGCTGCAGGTGTTAACACTACAGGAACCCTACATACAAATTCACAACGACAGGGTGGTGATGAGAACGGACCCACACTTTATGCCAAAGGTGGCGTCAAAGTTCCACATCAACCAGACGATTCAAATACCAAGTTTCTTTCAGAAACCAACAACAAAAGCAGAAAGGGCACTGCACACTCTGGATGCGAGACGTGCAGTCATGCATTACATAGAGAGAACTAAAGATCACAGAAAAACCAAACAGTTTTTTGTCTCCTTTGCTGAAAGTTTCATGGGGAAAGCTGTTACTAAAGGAACAATTGCACGATGGATCGCGCAAACTATACAATTCTGCCACAAACAAGCTGGACAAGAACTAGTAGAGGGGCGAGGGCCCATTCGACAAGAAAGAAGGGAGCTACAATAGCCTTCTTGGCAAACACTCCCATTCAGGACATATGCCTGGCGGCAACATGGGCTTCTGTGCACACGTTCACAAAACACTACTGTGTGGACATACAAATGAACAAGGAAGCACAAGTGGGACAGAAAGTGCTTCAGCACATATTCAAGAACACAAGCTCATCTTCCACCCAGCCGCCACAATAACAACAAACCGCTACGAAGTCTATGCACAGCATAGTGAATCCAGAAAGATTCACGCTGCAAAACAAATAGTTTCTTACCTGTCGGTGTAGTTTTGCAGCTTGAAGATCTTTCTGGATTCACTAGCGAACCCACCCACCTCCGCCAGAAAAATGAGGCTGGAGAAAAGAGGTGGTAAACAAAAAAAAATGTACAGTTAAGACTTCATGGAACTTCAAGGAAGACAGCGCTAAAAGAGAAAAGATAAAAACATTGCCATACGATTCGGAAAAAGAATACAAACGGAAAAGAAAAAAGAATCCGAAGATGGCGCCCAAGGGTGGGAGCTTCCGCAGGAAGCATGCCAACGTCACAGGACAGACACCAAAAGGTGGGACGTCGACGCCCACCAGGGCTACAAAAAAAAAAAAAAAAAGAAAAGACTAAGATTCCGGACCCAACCACTAGACCGCGGAGTAATGCACAGCATAGTGAATCCAGAAAGATCTTCAAGCTGCAAAACTACACCGACAGGTAAGAAACTATTTGTTTCTACTTTTCAGGTACAGATGGTGCTCCAGGCCTTGGATATTACGCGGATTATGAGCTCCTCGGCAGAGCCACCCTACTATCCGGCCATCTTGCTGCTCGGCCACTCCCCCCTTGTTTGCCTTCTTTATTGTGATCCTTTCTTTTTAAATCTGGTTTGTGTGCCAGAGCTTTTATTGTGAGCAAAAAAAAAAACGAGAGGGTCTTTGGAGAACTTTTTTCATGTAGTGTGATTCACATTTTGGGTCAACCCTCATGAGTACTTCCTCTAATCTTCCTGCAGCCCTTTCATTGGTGCATATGGAGTATGAGTCCGCCTGTATAATGCTTTTATTGCAGTGCATTGCAGTGCATGAATATTGAAGAGTCTTTTGACCGCAGTGAAATCCCGTTTACATCATTTTAGCTCGCAGCAGGACAAGGAATTGGCTTAACTCGCCACTCTCCTAATTGTCCCACCTGGCTGCTATCTTTGTGAGAGGTTTGCTTAATTTGGATGTTACAACTTTATTTTTATTTCATTTTGAAAGTTTTATATAGCGCGAACAAGATCTTTGCAGATATCAGAGCGCTTTACAAAGCCGGGACTACCAACAAGAGAGTGAATAGCAGGTCATTAGGTATAGCAAAATTAAACTTAATAAGTGAGATGGGTAGGTACGTGAGGGAGCAAAGTAGAACAGGTACATCAATAATGCAAGTATTACAGATAAATGTGCGCATAGTTAGACAGGTAAGTCAATAATACAGGTGAAACACATAGTCGTAGAGTTCGAGCAGAATAATACAGATCGGTGTAGAGTCTTTACAGATCCACGTTAATAGGTCAAGTGTATTTGGCCATGAGAATAGCTTTTACTTCTTTTTTAAAAAGTGTGATGGAGGAGACGGCTCACCTTCCAAAAGCAGCAGGTTAAAGCCGATGACTTGGAAGCAGGGGCCGCTGTGAAGAAGGCTGGGAGCAGCAGACCTGGCCCGTTAGCTATGATTAGAGAAAGCGCTGTTCCTCTGTCATGGCTGCCATGTCTAAACACACTGGGGTAACAGCTGACCCATTCTCAATTCCTGCCCTTCCAGCTGGGCTTGGGAAGTCGGTCTGTGTCAGGAGGAGTCTGCTATGTCTACAGTGTGTTTAATGTTAGTTTACATGCCTTGTATTACGCTTTTAGCACATTGCATGTTGAAAGTAGTAGAATGATGAGATCTCCTTTTCTGCTGTTTGTATTCGGATAAATGTAGTTTTAGGTTGATCACTTGAGTGCATTTGTTAGCACGGTAAAACCACCACTTTGTCAAAGTTTATTTTCAGTGTTTTTTTAATTTTTTTTATTTGAAAACCTTTATTTAACATTTGCCATCAAATACAGACAAGGGCCTACAACCCCCAGGGCTGGCCGCTAAGCATTTTAGTACGTTATTACCAGCGAACTTCAAACCCGCCTCCCTGGGGAGCATAGGTTCTCCATTCACAAAGCGCATCGGTTGCAAAGGTAGTTCAATTTAGACACAGGATAGGAGGTTTTCATTTTAAAATAATAAGTAGAAAGAGTCAGGTGTCGCCCAGTGTCTCG
The DNA here is from genome assembly GCF_964263255.1 of Lissotriton vulgaris. Classification (NCBI taxonomy): domain Eukaryota; kingdom Metazoa; phylum Chordata; class Amphibia; order Caudata; family Salamandridae; genus Lissotriton; species Lissotriton vulgaris. The sequence goes on from NC_141694.1 coordinate 511,925,277, forward strand.
GATCACAAAGGGGGGGCGAGCAAAGAAACAACATGTCCAAAATAAACTCGCTATAAAATAAGTCAACGGAGTTAAGACATACGACATCTGGATAAACTAGCACATTATTATTCGTCTACTCCATCATTATTGTCCGCCCCAGAGCACCAAAACCTCAGAAAAGTCAAGGTACAGATATAGAAACAAGGATGTAAGAAAGCCGAACCCACTACACTAACCCGGAAAAGGAAAAAGAGGAAAGGACAAGTGAAGAGAAGGAAGAAAAGAGGCCATAGAACAAAAATAAAAACGAACACCCATCCCCACCCCCCCCCCCCCCACCCCCCCCCACCCTGCACCCCTGCTGATGACTACGGCCACCCCCCTCGCAGCGTGCCTGTCGCCCAGTAATCAGAACCCGAAATATAGAAGAAGGGAAAGAAAGAAAAGGCAAAGAACCCCACTCGGTGAGGCAAATCGGAGGAGGGCATATTTCTACAGACTCCTGGTCTCCTTCCCTCGTCGTAGCCAGCCCCACCCCGGACTCCGTTAGGTCAAGAAAACAATCCCGTTACACCTAGTGCCACAATGAGAGACCCAGATAACATTCTCAACCCTGGCCCCGTCTATCAAATTCACTAAAGTCGTCGATTAAAGAAAGCCCTTTCCACAAATTACTGCAAGAGTCTACAGAACAGGAGTAAACAGGTGAGAAAAGAACAGCAGTTCTCAATGTAGATGGTTAGTGCCAATGTTGCCCCTCCCTGTCTCCGAGGCCAAGCTTTACCCCATCCGCCACCTTGAAAGACCGACAGGGTAGGGGAGTCGACACGGTCCGAAACAACAAAGGATAAAAAGTAGAAAGTTCCAGAATGGGGACGACATGTAAATGTTCCAAGGGATACTCAATCGGGGGTTCCAATGGCTCCATTGGGTGATCGGGCACAGACAAGTCAGGTAGATCCAATACAATAGGGGCGAACCCTGCTTCCAGCGCCGGGTCAAAATACGTCTCCGAAACATCTATTGAAATGCAGGCTGGCTGCCGGGGCGCGGGTGTCGAGTCAGGATCCGCTCTCAGGCCTGTGAGGCCAACCGTCGCAGACAACAAACTGCAAGTCTGGATTTCAATGGTCCCCTTAAGTGCCATGAGTGCCTCCAGCACCGTTCGCAGTGAAGGGCCAGTTCGAGCCTGCTCCACTAGATGCCTTTCTTCCTCCAACATGGTGGTCCCCACGGAGAGGCGCCTTCTCCGGGGCAAAATTAGGCGGAGCAGGAGTAAGCCATGAGGGACCGACGGTTAGCAAGCAGTAATACGCAGCGAGGCACCGACCCGGGGGGATCGACGATGTGAATGCCGAACCCCCGGTCAGGGACCCCCGCGACACAGCACCGTGCGTCACTCGTCACCTCACCTACTGTAGGGAGCCAGGCAGCTGGTGGTAGCAGACCAATCAAAAAGTCCGAGTGTTCCAGAGAGCGGACCCGACCACATTCAGCAGTCCGTTGTTATTCAACTCGGACCCTGCAGAGCCCGCACTCGAGACCCCGGCGTCCCTGCTGGGTTAGGCCTCAAGCGACCATCGACGTAACTCCGCTCCACAACGGCGGAGAAACTCCGGGATTGCACCACTGGAGAGCAGGTCGGATCACACACACGGATCCGGTGCAGGTAACCAGGATAATCAACAGGATAATAGATCGAAGGACGGAGGTCAGCGGAGCCGGGAGACTATGCGGCCATCTTGGTTGGTGTCTTAGCTCCTCCTTCTATTTTTCAGTATTGAATCGTTCTCTGTCCTCTTGAAGTCGCTATAGGTAGAACACTGTAACTAACCCATACCAATGGATTCGCTTTTGGCACTGGTATGCATTTTAGTGTTAGTGTTTCAGTACCTGCGATGATGGTAAAACATTGCAAAGTACTGAAGTCTACAGTTCTTCCCAATTGTGTAAGCTTCCCCATGTTATCCTCTTTTGTGTGCCAGTCTCGATTATATAGTATAGAGCACATCAAGCTCGTTCTCAGTCAACCTGTGGCCTGTCTGCTGCCATTACCAGATCTTCTGCAGCCTTTGATTCTTTTGGTTTTCTTTTGAGGTTAAGTTATTTTCCAATGGGAGCCTCTGTTTCTACCGTGCCATCTGACATACTCCCGAAATTGTGCAGTTCTATAAGGTTTCGTGTAATATAATTTCTAGTAAAACTATTTTGCGCTTTATATTACATTTAATAGGAGAACACACTTGAACATTTATGAAGTTATCCTGTTTCCGTACTACACTTGGATTTTTAGTACATCATCCCTTAAGAGTAGAAAGGTTTTTCGTAATCCTGGCCCGTAAACAAATAATCTCCAAATAAGCAGAGTTCCCCAAAAACAAAAAGACATCTAGGCACAACTATCAAACAATAAACATATCCTAATACCGATCTCTTTTAATTAATTAAAGCCACACAATCCATTATGTTTATATAAATTCATCTTAATTACAACAGATTTACATAATTAACACATTAAATCAAATTTACTTCACTATTTGAACGAAACAGCTAACCAAACAGACCACTCATTCATAATCATAGTCTAAATTCATTACACGAACTTGGTAGAGGGAGTTCTAATGAATGTGGAGCATTCTTTTAATTTCAGTGTCTTTTCCGTTTTAAAGTATAAATCCTTGGCCTCCTCGTTTGATGCCATATCCGTTATCTTGAATCATTGATGGGGCAATCATCCACTGCCTGCCTTCGGGCTTCTGTGTGTACCCTGCTTTCCTCGTGCCTGCCCTTCTCTGTACTGTACATCAGTAAACTAATTAAACCTCTCCTTACAAACCATACACTCGTTTTCTGAGTAATCAGCCCTCCAATATCTAACCCTTTCTAGCCTGTCTACTCACCGCAAGCTCACAAATCACAAGTTCTTTTCTCTGTTATATCTCCTTGCAAGCTCACAAAAGATAACCTCCTCTACCTTATGTACTAAACCTATTCCTCCACTTGCATGAAATGAATGTAATAATCATACCTACCTCATAGTAACCATGCGCGACTAGAAACTAGAGGAAATGATTCAGTCCCCCTAAGGCACAAGCTTAACCCAAGAGCCTACAAAGTAATAGAATAACTAAAAACCACTGGATTAAAACACTTGCGTTGGGTTACGGAGTAGTCTGCTACCCGCCATTAAGCACTTTTGCACCTTGTCATGGTATATGATTGCTGTTACAACACAATAGAGTGTGCATCTAGAAACCTGTCCTTTGCCATTTCTGAGGCTCCTGGAGAGAGAACCATGCAGGCCTACTATCTGGCGTGAATGACATGAACACACTTTTTTGTGTACTGTCTACGTAAATAGAATTCCTGCTATACGGAGATCTCATGTTGCCACACACCAGGCCTTTAACTGTTGGTTTCATGAACAGTTAGAATCCTCTACGTACTGTAAATTAGACTCGGCCATTTATAATTGGCCTCTGATTTGCTGAAGTTGACTGCCTAAATAACAGCAGAGCCTTCCTTTACTTCATTGCCTCCTTCAAGGATTAAGTTTTCCATTGCAACAGTGAGTTTTCTTTTAAGGATTTCTATGTTCATCCCGTCGTCTGTTAGTAAATCTTTCATGTGTAGGAAGTTATGTTTTTCATGCAATTGCTGTTTTTTGTACTTGAGTAGTTTGCCATTACCCATGCAGAACCATTGTATTGGCATTAATTTTTTAGTGAGCAGCATTTTGCTACGACCAAATAAGTCCGGTGCCTAGCCCAGTAAGAAAGTGGATTAACAAAAAGAAAGTGGCCGTCTGTCCCTCTATCTTCCTTACCTCTTCGTGCTACTAAAGCAAAATCCTTGAGCACTGAGTACATGATACAGTGGTACCAGAGTCACTATCAAAAAGTAAATAAATGATTTACGATCCTTGTTGGTACAAAGAGCCTAGTTTTTGCAATGAATAATTAACATAAGTGCAAAAAAACTTCACTCAGCAGTCCGCTTCTGACGGGATTGGTCCAGCAAGCCTCCTCGCCATCAAATTGCATTGAAATTGTTCATTAGATAAATTCTAAGATGTCCTGTGTATGTCCCTCGTTTTGAAGTGGCTTAGGGAACCACAGCTACCGGTGGTGAGCGTAGAAGTGTGACCTACTCGCTTTCAACCTCTGCGTTTCAGTGACGAGCCCACTCCACAGTCTATCCCATTGGCTCCAGCAACTGGCAGAAGACCAGTGACATTAAAACTGAGGGGTGTAGGGGGTTACCATACTTATGGTTGAGCATAAGTGTTTAATTACATACATGGTTGAGCAGCTGCACCATTGTTTTTTAATTAGCTTTATTTCACTAACAAAAATAAACAACAATGGTGCTTTTTTTAAACGCAAGCTAACAAAAATCTCACTTTTTTTTCTTTTCTGATTTCAAGTATTTTATTAATTTTTAAACAAGTACATTCGCATTTCCGTTACCAGGTTCCAGCCAAACGTGGTTCGTGTTGCAGTAATTACAGGTACTTTGGTATACGTGTTTAGCTGAGCCCCTCTTTGTTGACTTGCTGGAAAATTAGGAACAGGATGGTAGAAAGTGAGAAGATAGGAAAGAAAGGGTGTAGATAGGATACAAGAAGTGTTCTATAGCAATGAGCCTAGTCTGGGTTTGCAATGCGAGACCTATCACATTGCGAATGCTGAGAGCAAAGCTTGTTATGGGAATTAAAATGAGAAATATTTTATGACCTTTTCAACGAAGGAGCCAAAGTGAGTGATTCTTTTAAAAAATATATTTATTTCTACTTCTGGAAAGTTTTGTGCAGGCTCGCCAAACGGCACCAAAAGTATTAAAGAAACAAAAAAATGCCTTTCCAATGCAAAATCAGACCTAACCGTCACTACACTCCCACTATCCCCCGCCAGTATAACATATATGTACGTCGTGTATTTATATTTGCATGTGTGAGCACTCGACCTCGGAAGAAACCGATGGTTTATTAGCCAGGAAAGCGAGCTTCAGTGTTCGTTTAAATGTCCTCATCCGACGCGTTTCGAGGCGCCAGCCTCTTAATCATGGATTCTTCTTCCACATTTAGCAGATGGCTCTGATTGAAGCTTGCTCATTTAAATACCCCCAGTGGGCCTCTCGTATTGCGTTGTTTCTTTGTTGCAGGCTGGGACTTATGGGTCCAGTCGGAGTAAATTTTTGACCTCCAGTAGGCTCTGCTTCGTGTGGATTTATTAAAATCATTTATTGCCCTCCAGTGGGCTACGATACTGAGCGCGCTCATTTTTCCGCTTCTGAGGTGCTGTAAAAAGAGTTTGCAGGAAAAAGAGGGAAAGGCTGGGTCCTGTCTCTGACCGGCTTGGACCACTCTTTATGGAAGAAACAAAACAAAGTGCCGGACAGTCTGGATAAATGAAAACAAATACACACCTAGTATAATTAATTGCTAGGCTGACAAACCATTTGTGATTAATCACTTATGTTTTATGAAAAAGTTTTTTTGAAAGGATTTTTTGGCATCAAGGGATACACACCACATTTACAGAAGTTCACAAGAACATTGAAAGAACCAAATACAATACATTCAATAACAATATATACATATAACGAATATTATTACAAAAAAACAACTGTGCAATGCCTCAAATAATTACGTTTGACTGAGGCACCAATCCTGGATGAAAAATGAACAAGTGGACAAGCAAAATGAAACACTAGCCTACTTGTTTCCACCACCACTAGATACATATGACAATTTAACATATGGTGCAAAAGAATAGGAACACACAAAACTAAGCAGAAGTGTAGAATTTGTGTAAATTATATTCCTATTATGCCCTGGTATTTCAGTATCTGGGTGGAGCAGGACGCCGACGCGTTTCGAACCCGTTAACTAGGTTGAGGGTTCTCCTCAGGACAAGGATTGGGGGGTCGTTGTTGCTGTGGATTTAAAAAAATATATATGGTATCAATGGAATGCTGACTAACACCTCACTGAAACTGAAACATTGCACGGAAACATGCGAGTACCTTATGCTTGGAATGTCAGGAAACTCCCTGTGGGAGAGATGGTATAAACCTAGTTAGTCTCTGTTACTTTTTAAACAATGTGGGCCTCCATATGATCAGTGGAAGGTTCGAGGGCACGTTCCTTTGATATTTGGAACACTGAAGAGTGTATGGGGTGCCGATGCGCGGAAAATCAATAGTTCTGAAGGTATGCCTGGGAAAAGTGAATAACACTACACATCACAATCCCAACTTCTAGCGCCCTACTTTGCTTTTACACTGGGAGTTTATATCAACCACAAGGGTGAAATAGAATCCTACCTCGTTCGGCAGAGATTCGTGATTATGCACGAACTCGAGCGGCGGCCGCCGCGGCAGTTCGGCAACTGTGGGATAAAAGCAGAGCGGTAATTAGAAAAGGACCGGGAAAACGTTCATTCGCTCTTTTCAAACATTTTTAAGAGAGGACTTACGTTTTAGTCGATTCAATCTAGCAGGACATTGGACACACAAGCGGCGAGAAACTGACAACGCGAGTGAGTAAGGGGCGTGTCCGAGTCATTTTAACGCGTGATGCGTTAGCAGCGGTATGATGGGACATGTAGTCCGCTGGTGTCAACGCGCCCACAGCAACAATTAGGAAACTCTGTGATAAGGGTTTTTTGAAAGGAAAGGGGGCGACTAGAGAGGTGTGTGTGGATATCTCGTAGTGATGCCATGTACTATTGGCGATCTGGTGCATATATGATCATGTTGACGGAGGGAGGCAGCACGAGACAACCCAGATATGACGGGTGCTAAGTACATAAGGTAGTGAGGATGTTCTTTTTATAAGACACATGAGCGGCACGCGGCAGAAGCAGACAATCGCTGCAGGCAGGCTATCTAAAGATTGCTCAGTTCATTAAGATCATTCAGTCCCACCACAGCGGTGTTGAACCTCATTTTTTACGAAAGGAACACTCCTCTAATGATCTGAAATGGACAATCCTAGCGAACATCAAGAACACCCCGGGAGCCGGCGGGGACCCAGATGCTCGCCTTGCTCAAAAAGAGGCCTACCTCATCTTGAGGTTCAACACCGCTGTGGTGGGACTGAATGATCTTCATGAACTGAGCAATCTTTAGATAGCCTGCCTGCAGCGATTGTCTGCTTCTGCCGCGTGCCGCTCATGTGTCTTATAAAAAGAACATCCTCACTACCTTATGTACTTAGCACCCGTCATATCTGGGTTGTCTCGTGCTGCCTCCCTCCGTCAACATGATCATATATGCACCAGATCGCCAATAGTACATGGCATCACTACGAGATATCCACACACACCTCTCTAGTCGCCCCCTTTCCTTTCAAAAAACCCTTATCACAGAGTTTCCTAATTGTTGCTGTGGGCGCGTTGACACCAGCGGACTACATGTCCCATCATACCGCTGCTAACGCATCACGCGTTAAAATGACTCGGACACGCCCCTTACTCACTCGCGTTGTCAGTTTCTCGCCGCTTGTGTGTCCGATGTCCTGCTAGATTGAATCGACTAAAACGTAAGTCCTCTCTTAAAAATGTTTGAAAAGAGCGAATGAACGTTTTCCCGGTCCTTTTCTAATTACCGCTCTGCTTTTATCCCACAGTTGCCGAACTGCCGCGGCGGCCGCCGCTCGAGTTCGTGCATAATCACGAATCTCTGCCGAACGAGGTAGGATTCTATTTCACCCTTGTGGTTGATATAAACTACCAGTGTAAAAGCAAAGTAGGGCGCTAGAAGTTGGGATTGTGATGTGTAGTGTTATTCACTTTTCCCAGGCATACCTTCAGAACTATTGATTTTCCGCGCATCGGCACCCCATACACTCTTCAGTGTTCCAAATAGCAAGGTACGTGCCCTCGAACCTTCCACTGATCATATGGAGGCCCACATTGTTTAAAAAGTAACAGAGACTAACTAGGTTTATACCATCTCTCCCACAGGGAGTTTCCTGACATTCCAAGCATAAGGTACTCGCATGTTTCCGTGCAATGTTTCAGTTTCAGTGAGGTGTTAGTCAGCATTCCATTGATACCATATATATTTTTTTAAATCCACAGCAACAACGACCCCCCAATCCTTGTCCTGAGGAGAACCCTCAACCTAGTTAACGGGTTCGAAACGCGTCGGCGTCCTGCTCCACCCAGATACTGAAATACCAGGGCATAATAGGAATATAATTTACACAAATTCTACACTTCTGCTTAGTTTTGTGTGTTCCTATTCTTTTGCACCATATGTTAAATTGTCATATGTATCTAGTGGTGGTGGAAACAAGTAGGCTAGTGTTTCATTTTGCTTGTCCACTTGTTCATTTTTCATCCAGGATTGGTGCCTCAGTCAAACGTAATTATTTGAGGCATTGCACAGTTGTTTTTTTGTAATAATATTCGTTATATGTATATATTGTTATTGAATGTATTGTATTTGGTTCTTTCAATGTTCTTGTGAACTTCTGTAAATGTGGTGTGTATCCCTTGATGCCAAAAAATCCTTTCAAAAAAACTTTTTCATAAAACATAAGTGATTAATCACAAATGGTTTGTCAGCCTAGCAATTAATTATACTAGGTGTGTATTTGTTTTCATTTATCCAGACTGTCCGGTAAAAAGAGTTTGGGCACAGTGCCACCCCTCAGCCTTCCATTCAGTTTTTGGGGAATGGTGTAGCTCCCCACGGCTGGGCTGCCGTGTAAACATTTTTTCTTCTAAGTGCCCGAAACCAAGGGTAACAATATGATTAAATGCGGCATTCACGAAGCGGAGCCCACTGAGGGTAACAAGGTACTCTGATTAGGACTACAAGTCCAAGCATGCATTGCACTATGATTGCTTTCGCAAGGCCCACTGGGGGTATTTAAATGGGGCATGCTACAAGTGAATTAATCAGAGACATCTGCTAAAGCCTATGCTAATCATCCATGACTAAGAGGCAGGAGCCTCGAAACACGTCGGAAAAGGAACAGTGACTGAAGGCTGATGCTTGTTTTCCTGTAATTAAATCGGAAGGTTTCCTCTGCCAGTCGTGTGCGCTCTCATTGCTTTAGGCACTTTGGTTTCATATTTATGTGTGTGTATCTATATATAGGATGTATATTCTATAGGTGTGTATATACATACATATACAAACACACACCGGGTTAGAGATAATACTGCTTTAAACAGTCAAGTAGAGGTATCATAAGGTAGAATATTGCGATATAACGTTAATCATGGTGTGATTGCAGTGATGTAAACTACTATTGTGTTTTTATCTAGGAACCTGAATCAATATTACCATTTTATGCCCTTGTACGGCTATAATCAATAATATCCCTATAATGGCATAATAATCAAATCCGTATTTTAGTAAATAGCCCTTGCAGTCCAAGGCACGGCAAAAGCTACTTCCTTAGATTCCTAGAAAGCACAACAAGTTCTTTCAACACACCAAACCTCCAGCAACCTGGGAAATCCCCGCTTGCTTTGTTTTGATTTGTAATAGAACTCCTGCGAGCACTGGAAGAACGGCCAGTTCTTATTGACATCTTTATTGACGTCTTATGTCCAAACCTTACGTCAAACTCAGCACCTTTCAGGTATAAATATACCAACGTTGCCTTAAGCAAACACACGGTGGTGGTTTTGGAGCAGAGCAGCTAATCTACTTGCCGAGAGCCCAGCAGACGCGAAAAGCCCACGGACGCTGCCCCTCCTCTTTGACGCGCTGAGAAAGACGCTGTCTTTTCTCCTGCCAAGAAAATCCAGCTCCGGCGTTTCCAGCCTACCCTTGCGGGTGACTGGGATATCGAGTCCTGAGAGAGAGATAACAGACCTCCTACATTCTATTCCCAAGGTACAGTGCTGACTAAACCCTTAGAGAGAATTCTTGAATCAGATTCTTGGCAAAACCAACTTAACTTAAACTGCTACTTACTTACTCCTTCCCACGTATTTGGCTTAGGTTAGGTACACCGGGGTAGGCATATTTTAGAAGCACCAGTTGAGCACGTTAGCCAATGTATATATGTATGTATATATTTTATCCATTTTAAAGTATCTTATGGCTAAGAAACCATATCCATGCTTTTACAGTTTTATTTCATAATACTCCTTTTACTGTACGTACTTTACTTTATATTAAGTATTGCAATTGCGGCAATTCATTTCTCTTGCATGAGAAGGAAGACTGCTCAATAAATAATACCTTTTATTGAAAACGCCCGTCTCTCTATTCTCTGCACTCTGGTGAAACTAAGAATGCACTTCTGACTGAGTGAAATAGCTGTCTATTGTTTTCACACGACTCTAGAGATTTACTCTTATTCTGAGGGAGCAAAGTTGTCGGAAGCTGAATCCCTTCTTGTCTGAGCCAGGGAAGCTGATCCCTTCCTATTCATTCAAGAAAGTTTCCAATGACCTCTGAGCTAGCTGGCGCAAACCTAAATTAAGTCTAACATAGTCAGTAGAGACCTGGAAGACCTCAGTCCTACGTCTACACTGCTGTTTATGTTATTCCAATGCGCAGAGCCTATTGGGAAAATAGGAACTACACTACACTACCATGATGATGCATCACGCAATTTAACTGACATTGCTAAGGAGTACTTGCTGTTTTTGAGAATTCCATGGAAGTTCAAATATTTACTCCGGATGTAGTCAGCTTAAATTTCAGCTTTTAAACAGACCTACGAGAAATAATTGGTGGATTGCAAACTCTTATTTCAATAGGGAGAATATTGGCTGTGAAACAGAATGGACAGTGACAGAGGTTGCTTGCGTTTCTTAAATGTGCTTAAGGAGGTGGTGGATTCAGTCTGATCGGATAAAATTATCATAGTTGTTTACAATGATGATTGATTGCCAATTAGTTTTAGGTATTATTATCGATCTTGACATATGTAAAACGTAATATTGAGTAAGAGTAATGAAGTCAAGAGATGTGGTCTTTAACTTGAGATGGAATGTTCTACCTTTGAGGAAACTTTATAAATGAGAATCTCCTTTACTTTAAAGTTGTTTACTCATTCTTTTTGGTTCATCATCATACATAGCTTTAAAACTATGCAATACTATTAACGCAATTTCATTTGAATGTTTACTAATACGATAGCCTGCAAAAGACAGACATTTATAAGTGTAAAAAAAGCCAATTATCCTTATTTTTCTGCAACAAGAAAAAGGTGAATAGTTTGTCTTTTGTGTGTTGACTGTACAGAACATGATTTTGAAGGTTGGGGAATACATAAACATAGTGGCCTGTGTAGGTGAAGATATATGGCTATGCAGCCTCCTGCCATCTAATGTTGGGCTCAGATGTGTTCAACTCTTTTTTCTAAGAACTTTTTGGAGTTGCGCGGTATAGTGAGCCTTCCTATTAGTGGATATGCGCCTGGGCGTAGACTCTATATTAGAGTGCGTTTTTTCGACTGTCTGAATCAGACGTGCTTCAGTGATCTCCGGATCTTTGCATCATGGCATTGTCTTCGACCTCATTTGGACCCCCTCTACTCGCCTGTATTGTTTATTTGTTGCATTTCCTCTCTTGTTTGGAATCGTCGTGTTATATCTGGTTCAACTTATGAGACTTCCTCAATGCCCCGCTCGGGTCATTGCACCTCTGGGGCCATTTTCATGCCAGATTGCTCCACAAAAACGCCCTATGAGTAATAGAAAGAACTTCATTTCGAAATTGCCCAGTTTTGCGCACAGTTTCCTTGGAAGGACCTACATAAGGTGTGCAATACCATGACAACACCACCTGCAAAGCTTGCCTCTCCTTTCACAGCAAGAAAACCGTCCTTAACGTTGAGATTGACATCTCATGTTCATATTAATGAAACACAGACAAAGCAATGACACTTCAGATCTCTTCATTGAACATGACATCGAAGGTGGACATCCAGCCAAGAACATCCGCTGAGGAGGCTGAAGTCAACAACTGTGAGGGCTCTGGCCCTGAAGCATAGGTCGATGAACCACCCCCTCCTTTGGGAAAAGGATTGGCAACGGCAGCTGTGAATACGACCTCCCTCCCTCCCCGGCATCAAACCAATTCCGAAAGATCCTCTTGAGGGAGTCCGGCGTCAAGCCCTGAAGCCAGACACAAGGCAACCGGTTCACCACTGCCTGAAGGCCATGGTCGGCACCAACAGCACTCTTTGGACCTGACTCTGAGTCAACCACTGGCACTGAAGTAAATACTGAAGCCATGCCAGTTGGCACTGACTTTAAAAAAGTTGTCCGATCCGAAGCAAACACCGATGTCAAACCGCTTCAGACCAAAGGTCCTCATAGCCTTAAGCACACAAGGCCTGCTCGTAGTCAAAACACTCGGCACATCAGGCCCCATCTTTCTACGGCTGAGAAGACCAGGAGCAGCACATCCTTCTGCAGCGACAGAAGGAACTAGATACTTGTAAAAGCAAATCCATATTCACCCAGAGATTAGTTGAATCCTTACTCAGCCCCTGCCAAACTCGAAGGACTCCTCCTCCAATGCGCAAGATAATTTTCGAGTATCCATAGACATCCCACAAAAAGCCTGTACCAAAGATTTGCAAGAGAGACAACAAGGCAACCAGTCGCTCTTTGTTGCTTTGACCTCCCACACATCCCTCTCTTCCAGTACCAGGCCTCCAAACTCTTCCTCTCCCACCTTTACCACCTCTTGATCCTCTGTCTCTCTCGCCTTAGGGGTCACCAGCCCTCTGAGCCCCATCCACAAGATTAACCTTGGAATTATTATGATAATCAACTCCCATGGGACACTGATACGCCCATCACCACCTTATGACACCACCTCCTACCACAAGGTGCTCCATACGTGTAAATGGAGAATGCCTTAGAGGTTAAAGATTTCCTAATGGAGATGCCATTTTCCACCCTGTGTTCCATGCAATACCTCCCCATGCTAAAAAGGGCATGCTTAAACCCGCTCTTAAAATATTCAAGGAGCCATTGAAAGCCCAGGTAATTACCCCCAGGGTAGACAAAGTTCATCCCCTTTGGACCCTGCAAATATCCGAGATCAATTACCACCAAACCCCTTAGTGGGTCACACGCCAGTAAGCGTGCAAACGGCCAGGGCACGATGGGCATGCCCTCACAAGTTTAGGTGAGCAAAAAGATCAACACGGGGCCAGTAGGCTCGTCTCTGCCGAGTTTCCCACTCACTGGCGTATCGCCAACTCGGTCAGTACGTCCTCCCGATATGAAAAGGCCAACTGGAATGAAATGGAAAAGCTTTTCCAACACCTCTCTGACGAGCACTGCAAACAAGGCTAGGGTCTCATTGCAAAGGGCAAGCTTATTTCCATTACCGCCATCTTCTGTGCCCTCGACGCTACCGACACTGCGGCTTGTGGATGCAATTCTAGTGTCCTTGCAGGCACGCATGGTTGTGCGTCTCTGGCTTAAAACTAGAATTTGCTCGACCTGCATTCCATTGGGGAGCATCTCTACGAACTGTAGGTTGACCAAATACTAACAAAAAATATAACGAGCATTGGCATAGCCAATAGGTCTCGCCTTTGGGGCCTTCTAAGTGTTTAGCCATGCAGCACATTACTACGCAGGAGCTGTTGGCTTGGTTTGTGTTTTAGCCATGTTGTATAGCAGCGTTGTTGAAAGTGAAGGGGAAAAAGAGCTATGGTGTGGTCAGCACAGTACACATTATATTATTTTTTTCTTTCTTTACTTTCAGCCATACCGCACAGCACTGCTGTACATAGCTAAACAAAACATTAAAAAAGTCAGTAGCTCTTGCAGAGGTGAGCTCTATTGGCTCTGCCAATGCTTGTTTAGTTATGGCGCATGGCGACCTGGATCCAATACGAGTCAGTAGCACCCTTGCTGACAGTAGGATTTTAGAAACAAAAAACATGCTATTTTGCAAGGGTGAAAAGGCAGCTCAACTGACACTAGTGTTTTGTTGGAAACCTATTGGTCAAAAGAGGCGTATTCCTTTTAATAAAATATTAAAGGTTTTTCTCATATAAATTACTCTGCAACGAAGGAAGATGTATGTATTTTCCTTAAAATATGTATCGATGTGTTATATCGGCATTGCCAGGCCCAGAAAGTGCTTTGAAGTGTCTTCCAGTCCCGTTTAGCTCTATGCAAAATAAATAAAGTAAATCATTTAATTTATTCCTGTAGCGGCTAGAAACCGCGAAGAGCACATCGGTCTCTATAAATCACTAAAACAATCCTTTGCTGCGCGCCAGTAGGTCAGAGCAAACTGACTAACAGATAAACTGTTGATGTGGAACCAGATTACTTGGGCTGTAATCCAGGCTGTGCCCCGTGTGATCCTGGGCAAATCGCTTTATCACCTTCGGCTTTAGCCCCCACGTCCGCAACACAAGGGAGAGAGTCAAAGCAGATTGCAACACTAGTATTAAGTGCTTTCTATATCTCCGGTGCATTGCCCAGGTTACGTTACCTTTAGGGACGGAGCCGGTGCCTGGTAGCTCTAGGCATGCGAGGAACCTCAGGGCCCATACAGTCCGGTCCCTGCTGCAAGCAGAGGAGTGAGTCACGCACAGGTAGCAGCAAGCCTTCCTCGCTCAATGCCCGGCTGAGTGGGGCTCAGGTCTCAGGCATCGGCCAGACCTCATCCCTCTGAAAGTGATTTAGCCTGACTCTATACAAATGGCTTTAAAAAAATTTCAAACACTCACGCGGAATCTCCTAATACGCCATTTAGGGTCGAGTTAACCCTTTGTAGTTTCCATCAATTGGAGCTACTCAGAGGATGGGGGTTCCGGAAATACCTTCCACTGAACCCTAAACAATCATCCGTGAGGTGCCACAGGGACGTGCCCTCGAGGCACCGCACTCAGAGTGTAAGCCGGGGTCTTTATCTAAGGCCGGTTGAGTGTAGATCAGCAGCCCTGTGAGAACACCAGACATCAGCCCACAAGCGCACCATCCCAGCACAAGGCCGTGCTGTTTGCTCGGGGTCTTCCTTGCAGCGCCATGCCTCTTCTGCAAACATATTACAGACGCGTTTGTTTTATTATATACATTATTTTTTGCCATCTGAAACCCAGCTAATCTCTGCACACTGCACTGCCAGAAAAGCACATCGACACAGTGCCAGCCACACACCTTCGTAAATATCTATTAAAATACAGAACGCAAATTAACATCAAAGGGTTTTGCGTGCATCTCATTAAAAGCATTAAGAAATTAAGCAATAGGAAATTAAACAAGCGCGGCCGCGACAGTGAAAGCGACCACGTTGTGTTAACTACTATGATGATCCACAACAAGAAGGGAAGAATACAGCTGCCACGCTGCGCGCCCCTGCTAGCTCCCGAGACCCAAATGCCATGGGAGGTAACATTTCAACAAAAGGTGAGACAAACACACTCCTTCGGCCATTTGCGTGCTTTCTTTTTTGAAAGACACACACAATGGCTAATGAAATATGTGGGAGTTAACTAAATCCCATGGAGAAGGCTGTGGGAAGTTTGGAGTGCTTACAAGAAGCCTCCCCATAGAGCAGCGCATGCACGCTGCGTTAGACTTGACTTAAAAAAGGACATCGACACTGCCAAAGCCATGGGAGCTTTGCAAACACCATCTGCCCGGGGTTTGTTCGAAGGACCCAATACTGCACCCTCTCCAAAACTACCTCTCCTAGGGCCTCCACCTCCTTTAGAGGCAATAATCTTGGTGGACTTCGCCCTGTGGTTACTTAAGAGGTGTATATAGGGGTGATAACAGCAATGGTAGAGGTATATATAGATGGCACTGCTAAGGTTCTTGCCCCCACCAAACAGTGACTCCTTTACCTTTCCCCTACCAAGGCAATGACTTCAGTATTTTGATGATTTCTCTCTATCCACGAAGATTTGCTTTGGGGAAGAAAAAAATCAGTCTCTGAAGTTTGCCGTTTTTAGTAATAACAGCTTAATATTACGTTGATATTTACTAAGTTAGCTCCTTTTCGAACATAGCTGTGTCTCCTCAACAGCTACTCTGGGTGTACCTTGCATTACTCTTGCCCCCTCAGCCTGCCCTTGTACCTGAATCAATTTGTATTCTTGAGAGAGGGCTCCTCTCAAAAGGAATGTGACTTCGGTTTGAGGGTGTAGGAAAGTGGGTTGCTGTTGCAGTAACCCCCCACTTTTTGCCAGATTTCTGATGCACTTTTCCTTGGTGTGATCTGGGTCCCTGACAATCTGGTTCGCAGGGCCTGTGTTCTTTCGCCAAAAACGAATCCAATTGGCATCTCTAGCCACAGGCCAGCCCCAGGTAAATGGTACCATAGGGACCCAGGGCACTGTGACCAGAGAAGGCCCCTAAGGGCTGCATCACTTCACGTGCCACCCTTCGAGGCCCTGTGCCCTGACACACACACACACACTGCCATGGCAGGCTGCGTGTCTTGGTGCAGAACAAAACAAAGCATCGACATGGCACACATCCCTGTATGTCATGCCCACAAAACACTGCCCTGGCATACATCAGTCACCCCTCTAGCTGGGTGCCCTATGCCAGTGGTGAGGGTACAGGTGCATGAGCCCTGTACCCCTACAGTACCCAGGTCCATTACTGGGCACTGTAAGTGCAGTGCTGCCATTAGGAGTATATGGTGCTGGGAGGTTGTCATCACAAACTCCACAGCAACATAATGGCTGCACTGAAGACTGAGCACATTAAACCCACACTGATGGCAGTGTGGGATTTAATGTAAAATGCACGACAGAGGGCATCTTAGAGATGCCCCCTGAAACTCGACCAACTCGCAGTGACCTTACTGAGAGGCTGCCTAGGCTGCCACCACCAGACATGTTTCTGGACCCCTGGGTCAAGAGCTTGCTGCTATCGAGGGCCTGAAACAATACACATCCTGGGGCGTGGTGCCAAGTGTCCTCCACCAGGATGGGCAGGGTTCACGAATTAGAAGCTTCAAAGGCATTCCTCCTTTTTGAGCCTCTCCAGACCACTTGCTGTACTCAGCAACTGGTCCCCACCGGTTCGACCCACCACTTGGGGCGGGAGACCGGCGGGAAAAACAAAGTGAGGAAGAGAGGTGTGCCCACCTCTGCCAACTCCACCCCTAGGGTGGGGGAGGTGAGGTGAAGCAAAACGTCGAGTCCCCGCCATCTTGAGGATGGGGGGACCCAGCCAACTAGGGGCATGCTCCTGCCCCCTCCCACTGGAGAGTGGCAAAATAGGGGGTGTACCCACCCCAGGGAAGGGACCCATTGTTCCCTGCCCTTACCTACCTGTAATGCCCCTAAATGTAGTATTTAGGGGCACCCTGAACCTTCCTTCCTCAGATCCAGATTCTGAAACTACAAAGAACAACAAGAAGAAAGAAGACCTGCTGTGCAGCTGCTAACAAGAGGACAACACCAACTGACTTGGCCCCAACCCTACAGGCCTGTCGACCCTCGAACCTGCTCCTGCTAAATCCCAGCGTCTCTTGTGGTCAGCAACCTCGAAAACCCCAGAGGACCTTACTGCCTTGCTCATCCAAAGACTGGGACTCCCACGAGCAGTGGTTCTGCTCAAACAGCAACAACCCCTGGTGCCAGCCAGGAACCGCGAATCCTGCACACTCTGCACCCGCCGAGCCGGCTTGTGCCTGAGTGAACAAAGACCACAAGTACGTCCATCTCGCGACTGCAACCATGAATCCAGCACCCAAGGACTCTCCTCGATGCTCCTGACGACGCCTGCAGCCTCACAACCAGGGACCCCTCCAACCGCGACCAGTAGAGGGTAAGATTTTCCGACACCAAAAGACACCCCGGCAACCCACGGCCCCCTGTGCCCAACTCCTGGGCGTCTACCCAACCTACAGCTTCCCAACTTACCTCTCAAAGTGGTGGTGGCACCTGAAGAATCTCCGTCCCCGAGGCTGCAGCCTTTGTTCATCTTGCAGCTTTCCCATTGAAACACATTGGGCGCCCGACGTCCCAAAAGCACCCGGCACCTAGCCGCACGATTGCCACTGGAAGTGCAGCACCTGTTCTATTCTACCTCCCCACTTGCCCTGAGCAAGTGACCAGGAGCCCTGCTCCCACAGCCCCATGGTCTGCCTGCTAGCAGCCACCAACCAAAGACCCCCTGCCCGCCATAGGCTAACCTTGGGCCTACTCTCTCTGCACCCGGCTGCCCCTGTTCTGCTGAGGGTGTACCTAACTGACCCTGGGAGACGCCTGAGTCTAACCCCAGAATCTAAACTCTGCCAGTCGAGTACTTACCCGAAAACCGATAACTTGCATTTTCTCCATAGGGTAACATTGGCTGGTTTTCACTTGGAAGCGTTTTGAAACTTTGAAATATTCACTAAAAATCATCCGATCAACGAAAACGAAATTACTCTCCTAATACCAGGAGAGATCCCAGTGCTGGATCTTTGTGCCCAGCACTGACCCTAAAAATTAATTACAACTGTGATTTTCCGATAACTTGATTTTCCTCCCTAGGATAACATTGCATGGTTTTTGTGTCGATTTTTGAAACATACAAATATTCCTTAAAAATTGCCTGTTTAACAAAAACGATTTCTTTCAACTGTTTACAGGAGATGCACCAGGGCTGAATCTAGGACCCAGCCCTGAGTAAGAAAAACATTCGCGAAGTAATTTAAATTGCATTTACTTAAAATTCCCATTGAGCTCAAGTGTTATTATTGTGTTAAGATTGTTTTGCATATTGCAACAACTATATCTATTGCATTGAAAAGTCTATTGCTAATTGAAAGTATTCAACTGTAGCACCTCATTCTGAGAAAGTATTTTTATACCTACTTGTGGTTCTAAAATAAAACAATATATTTTTATATACAAAACAATTGGCCTAGAGTTCAGTTCTTGAGTGTGTGAGACTATTTGCTGACTGAGTGTGTCCAACAGATGCTTTACACTGTCCTCTGATACTGCTTTACTGCTCGACCAAGCTACCGCTTTTGATAGTAAGGTCAGCCCTGACTTTAACCTCTATTATACCTCTGGGGTTGGTGGCCTCTATACACACCGTACCTTACTTTGGTCCAGTACATATAGAGCCACTTTCTCGCACTACTCTAGCACGCTCATAACATCTTCTGCAGGGGCGTAAACCGGCACTAAGACGACTTGGTGGTGTTTGTCTGATGTAAGGTTATATCTAGCTTTAACCTCTGGGGGCTGTGGACTCTGTACACACTGTACCTTACTTTGGAATAGTATATACAGAGCCACTTTCTTACAGAGGGTTACTCTGAAGGATCAATAGATGCAATTTTATTTTATCCGATCATACTTCTCCTGTAATGTATTTGTGTGATCTGTTGTTGTATACTTGTCCCCGAAAGTAAAACCAAATGGGGAAAAAACGGGTTATCTGTCTGTCTCCTTGCTTCCATTGATCTATGTATGCAAAAACTCAGCAGGCTCAAGAGATCAATAGATATGATGCAAATGCTAGGAGAGGTTGCCACTGCCTTGAGTCAACTGCAACAACAGCAAAGTGATGGATGTCATGCTTGAATTAATTCAGCCCCGGCAATAATTTGAGCCACATCCCTGTCCATTATTTGTTACCACTGTGCCACTCTGGATAGAATCTGGGCATATGCAAATCAGTCTTGATCCTGCTCAAGTAGGGGAGCGACTCTACGTAGAGTCATTTTCATCTGTCCAGTCTTGAACCATTCTTTGTGGGATTAAAGTTGAAAATGCTGATCTATGGGGTGATGGGATGGAAGGACGAGCGGTGGGCGATTAAGGGGAGCCTAGCATTAAAGAAGTTGACATGGATACCCATTATGTCGGTCTGTTTAACGATACAAGATGGAACGTTACTAACTGGAAGCATTCACCTGTGGAATATCTCTCTGTGGAGATGTGCCCATCTCAGATGACCAGAAACACGTTGCCAAAAGGGTTGACCTGTTTTGCTGTAAACCTTATTTTGCCATACCTCCGCGTACTAAATAATTTTTGCATAGTAATAAGCAACTGTAATGCTAACTCCACTTGACCATGAAGGAAAAGAAATTCCAGGGTCCGTGCATAATGTGCCATTTCTCTTCGCTCACCGAATGCACATACTTTTTATGCTGCACTAGTGTGGTTCTCTACTGACTCTGATTAGAAACCTGCCTGTAGTTGGGTTTTCAAATACTTTTTGTACTAAACCAATTTATTGGATCTTAATGTAAAATTCATATATATATTTCTTAAACAGCATGGATTGTTTTTACAGTTTATCAAAGGATGCAGTTTTCCTTTTATCGCTATAAATTAATTGCCTTCATGTATCGTCTATAAAATGCTGGAATTAGGAATATGGACTAATGCATATTCTTTCAATGTTTCAAACGTGTATTGGGTGAGTGCACTTTAAAGTAGTTCTGAATGATCACTTACCTATGTAACTGTTTGCATCTTTTAGTTAACATTGCCAACAACAATTAGTGTTGCTTCCTCCTGCACCCGACAACCATTTTCCAAGACCTGAATATGCTAGATAGAATTAACCTTACAGTCTCTTCACCTCAACCATTGACAAGTAATTGTGAATAGAAATGGCAGGAGATTACTTCTTATGCTGTCTTTCTCTTTCATATTTTAAGCAGTCTGGATCGTAAGGAAAGGTAAGATTGACATTCATGAATTTAGAGTTAAAGTGAATTTTTTTGCGGTAAACTTCGTGTTGAAGAGTTTTGCTGCATTTACTGTCAGTTCTGATGACCAAAAATACTTTGTGCATGACCATATGATATAGGTGGGGCGATAATAGATGGTTCCTGAGGAGTCCAAAGCATATGTTTGGTGGAGGGATCAGGACTGAAAGCTTTGAAAACCAGAATTTAAGCCTTGTTATAAGTATTGTTATACAAAGAGAATGTGCTGTATGAACCACCAAATCTGAAGCTTGTGGGTTTCATGTAATAACCTAGTGGGCAAGTGTAATGTGTAGCCCTGTACCACTAATAGTGTTTTTACCCCCACTTAATGTTGTGCGCCTTGTTGTAGAGTAATAAGTGTATTCAGTGAATGCAGATTTCAGGCATTAACCTATGTGCAAGTGGTTCAGCACAACTGTGCATTTTATTTTCATTGCACTCTTGCTTGGCTCCAGTTTCGTACTGTGTTCCCTTTCAACAGTGGGGTGGGGGAGTTTGGCAGTTCAGCTTTGGAGATATTTACATTTTGCATTGTCCCCTTCTATGCCATAAGAGCATTCTACGATGGCCTTCAATGAGCTGGGGCATACTCGTGCTTAATTTTCCTGTGATGGTGAAGCATGAAAATGTGAGTTGGCAAGAGAAGGATGACTTATAAAATGAATTTGAGAAGACCAGACCAAAATGGCAAAATACAAAACATTGCATTGATGTTAAGCAGTTGTACGGCACGGTGCTCTGAGGAGGCATAGGAGACAGGTAAAAACATACCCCATTAAACCGGCCAGTATCCTGCAATGCGGATGCCAAAACATCGTCTAGGAAAGAGAAATGGGCACATAGTGAAAAAGAGGGAGAAGACTCGGACATCAGGAAAAAGAGTTCAAAGAGATGAAGGGCAGGTAAGCACAGAAAGGAAAAGGGCGGAGGCAGATTGGGTGAAGGAAAGTAATGACTGACTCCCTGCTGCAGTACGGGGGCAGAGAAACTCCTAGAAAAAGAGATGAGAATGTTGAGAGAAGGTGCGTGGTCAAAGGCAGAAATGGAGGAGCAAGGGAGTGGGCGCTACCAAGAAGATGAGGAACCAGGACACGCAACTGGAGGAGCAAGTATTACAGAAGAGGAGGAGAACTCTGGTGGAACCCGGCTGCTGGAGAACTCTGAGGATTCAGACACTGACTGTCCTATGGCGAAGAAGATGCCACAAGTACAGAGGGAGAAGAGAATTGGATTGAAGACTGGTGGATGCCATCAGCAGTCGCCAAGACTCCCACCACAATTCTGGAGAGTTATGGTTCACCAGATGGGTGAATGCAAACCTGGTGGGAAAAAGGGAGTTTGAGCAGTACATATATATTGCGCTCCCCCTTCTTAATTTAGGCTTTATGTTCTTTATATTTCCTAAGTCTCGCCCCATTCCTATATATAGGCCTCCTACATAATAGGATTGATATTGGCCTGAACCTGTAGAGCAAGGGAACCATAAACAGATTGAAATCTCTTATAGCAACCCTCTTTTAGTAGAATGGACAGTGAGGGTGAGAAGCAAAGCACGAAAGGGGTGAAGAAAGGACACAATATTGCCAAAGAAAGAATTAAATGAAACTCTTCTAGTATAAAGAAAAGGACGGTAATTCTTGAGCTTTGATCACCTTTTGGTTAAAAGCACCACATCAGTCTACAACAAAGGGTGGAAGAGGTGATAAGGAAGTAGAGTCCCAAAAGGCCAGTGTTACAATCAATGTATTTTTTGAAGAAAAAGCGATACTTTCATAGTAACCTACAGATACATTCACCTGGGTGTTCTAGTTTTCTCCCGAGGGTGCTGGTAGCATCAACCCTGCTCTGATGAATATTCATTTAAAAAGTAATCCAAGGAGAAAGAATCACTTGTTCTGTTTCTAACCAGGGTCTTGGGTTCTTACTGTTTTTAAAAACCCTCATTCACGTTGAAGCCGTTGGTGCGGTATATCTTGATTTTACATGAAGAGCATCATCTGGTCTTTTGTTATGCTGGACGGAGACCAACAGGTATTCACAGTAGTGATCAGTGAAGGTGAGAGTGAAGTGTGTCTAAAATTACCTCCATCTATCAGGACTATTTTTATTGTGTAGATGATGGGGTAAAGTTAAAAAGAGAGAAGTGGTGTGTAAATAGAAGAGTCACTGTTCTCTTGCACCCATTTAAAAATGTGAGTGGTCGGCCAGTTTCAGCCCTTGGTGCCCTGTCGGGTCATTGGGGTTTCTTCAGGCCCGTGTGGTTGAACACTTACTGTTTTGTAGTGTGCGTAGGTAAGTAATGCACTTACCCTTCTTCTTGCATGTGCTAATTAGCACTCTAACCTGTTATAGGTGAATTGTACCTGTAACTGGAGAGGGAACAAGACCATGAAAACAATAGGCAAGAGTCAATCTTTTACTTGCCGTATGTGGTGCTTAAACATTTACAGTCAAAAGTTCACAATTTAGGTGCCATAGTGTTCCCAATAGTCGTGCTCAAATAATAAAAAATGCAGTCACTCAAAAAAGCTGTTTTTTTCTTTATTCTATTTCCCCTATTTGTCGGCTTTAGCAGGTACATTTGTGATTGTGGTCCTGCTTTGAGTGTCAGTGCACTTGGAAATTAAGTTTCACTAGGGACAGGGAAGCTCTCATTCTGAAGAGGGTATCCACCCGGCCATGGACTCCTGTGTGATAAATAAAGCACAGGCTTATATTTCCTGGAACTTGCCCTAAGGAGTGAACCACATTTGGCTATTATTGAGGCAGGGTCTGCTCCTTTCAAATAATGTACTCTCTAAATGGAATGGTTCTCCCCGATTTGTAATTTGTGTAATAACTCCATCCGGGACGTTAATCATGTGCTATTTATTTGCTCCGCTTTATTATCGTGTCGGCGTAAATGGATGAGACCAGTTTGTCTACAATTATCTATTCTTTCGGCCTCTGCACTAATTGCTTCTATTTATGAGCCACCAAATGAAATGTTTTGTCATAGGATTTTAAACTTTTTTAAGTGTTTTCGATTCTGTTTGATCTTCCGACAGGTCATGCCTATGTATTTAAGGCTACAGAGGCATTTGATCACAGAGATCACATGAGTCGTGTTACAGTTTGTGTGGTTTCTTAATGTCCATTTGAAATCAGTTTTAAGTTGGAGTCATGGTGGTTTTTGTTAGTTTGCAAACAGAGCAGGATCCGCAGGGGTAGTAGCCAGTAATGGCTACAAGGTTCCACGTGTCAATGCTTCTGTTCTAGGAGTGTTCATCTGTGGCACGGGTACTCATAGTATGGCCCGCGGGCTGCCGGCAGCCCGGAAAGCCTTCCTTGGCGGCCCGCTGACCTTGTAGACATTGTACCTGTGTTTTACATTTTTTTTTTAAAAGAGTGTCCGCAAACTCTGCCGGTTGCAGCAGCACGGACTCCGAGAGACTGCGCTAAGGGGACCCGGAGATTCCAGTGAAGGTCAGAGTGGAGCTGCAGGGGCACTAAGAAGAGGTGAAATACAACAAAGCCTCATTAACAAGTAAATTATCTTTTAAAGACCTGTGAAGTACTCTGGGGTGGCCGGCAAGCTGTCTCAGCCCCGGCTGACACACATGCATACCAGGTGAGGTGACAGAGGGAGGGAGATATAGGGAGAGGGAGGGAAAGGGAGTGAGGGAGTGGCAGTCAGTGGGAGGGTGACAGACGGAGGGTGACAGACGGAGGGTGACAGACGGAGGGTGACAGACGGAGGGTGACAGACGGAGGGTGACAGACGGAGGGTGACAGATGGAGGGTGACAGACGGAGGGTGACAGACGGAGGGTGACAGACGGAGGGTGACGGACGGAGGGTGAGGGGGACAGAGGGTGAGGGGGACGGAGGGTGAGGGGGACGGAGGGTGAGGGGGGACGGGGGGAGAGGGGGGACGAGGGGGGAGGAGGGGAGAGGGGAGAGGGGGGACGAGGGGAGAGGGGGGACGAGGGGAGAGGGGGGACGAGGGGAGAGGGGGACGAGGGGAGAGGGGGACGGAGGGTGAGGGGGACGGAGGGTGAGGGGGACGGAGGGTGAGGGGGACGGAGGGAGAGAGACACAGAGGGGTGTGCTTTCGGGCGCTTCTGGTCTGCTGGCTCAGTGGGCGAAGGCGTCATGGTCAGTTTTTTATTTTTGTGCTCTAGCCCCGCTCCCCTCCCCAAATGACACCGTCCCCCACCTGTGTGGCCCTCAGCCACAAACCATACTGTAAATTTGGCCCAGAGAGAAAGTTTGTGAGTACCCATGGTCTGTGGCCTTGTGTGGACCAGCAAATCACAGATGTTCTTCTATTCGCAAATCTTGGCTTTAGCCATTTAAGGGTCCCTGATGTGAGAACGCGCCAGTTCTTGTTCACAATTTTTTTGACTGTAGGATGGCGTATTATACGTCGTGACGCAAGTGAGTATGTCTTCATTTTGTCTTTTTATTGTGGTTTCCAATAGGTTGTCTCTGTTTTGGTTCCTTGCTCTCTTTTGGCACATTTGGATTACTCTATCTGGGTAGTTTTGCGCTTTCAGTTTCATGTTCAGGTCTTTCACTTGTTTCTTATAGTCCTGGATTTTACTGCAGTTTCTTCTTATTCGCAGGAATTGGCTATATGGTAGGTTTTCTCTTAAAGGACACGAGCGAAAGCTGTTGAAAGAGAGGAGACTGTTCTTCACTGTTGGTTTGTAAAAGGTTTTGGTGTTAAGATTGAGCGGCGACAGTTGAGGCCATTTGACCTGCCTCCTGAAGTCTGTGATGTCATTCTGGCAGCCAGGCGTCCCTCCACAAAATGGTATACGCCAGCAGGTGGAACAGATTCGTGGCTTGGTGCACAGCAAAGGCTGTGGATCTTCTCTCCGCCCCCTTTTAGTGGTTCTCCTCTTTCTTCTTTCTCTGGCCCAGCAGGGCTCTGCTCTGGGCCCTATCAAGGGCTATCTTGCCGCCATTTCAGCCTTCTTGAGGCTTCCTGAGCAGCCTTTTCTTTGCAGGTCCCCTTGTGTAAATAGATTCTTGAAAGGCATCTCACACGTTTCCTCCTGTTCCTTTCGTGATGCCTCAGTAGAACTTGAACCTGGTGCTTACCTA
Organism: Lissotriton vulgaris; assembly: GCF_964263255.1. NCBI lineage: Eukaryota > Metazoa > Chordata > Amphibia > Caudata > Salamandridae > Lissotriton > Lissotriton vulgaris. The sequence goes on from NC_141694.1 coordinate 511,950,992, forward strand.
TCTGATGTGTGCTCCCTTTGAGCCACTTCATAATTGCCCTCTCCATCTTCTGACTCTAAAAACTTCTTTCCTGGTTGCCATCACCTCTGCCAGAAGAGTGAGTGAGCTCCAGGCTCTTTGATCTAAGTCTCTTTTCCTCGCTGTCCATCCAGACAAAGTTGTTCTGAGTACTCGTCCTTCTTTTCTGCCCAAGGTGGTTATTTCCTTTCACATCGGACAGTCCGTTACCTTGCCCACCTTCTTTCCGCCTCCGCATCCCTCGAAAGAGGAAGAGAGGCTCCACCGTCTGGACCCAAAACGTGCACTCTCTTTTTAGCTAGACCGCGCACAACAGTTCCGGGTGGACGACCAACTCTTTGTTAGCTACATGGGCGCTAAGAAGGGACTGGCGGTGCACAAGCGGACCGTCTCTCAGTGGGTTGTTTTGTGCATCAAGGTCTGCTGTTCCTTGGCTAAAAAGGAGCCTCCTGTTGGGCTGCGCACCCATTTCACTCGGGCCACGGCGGTTAGTACTGCCTTTGGACGGGGAGTCCCTTTGCAGGACATTTGTCAGGCAGCTACGTGGACTTTGCTGCACACGTTTGCCAAGCACTACTGCCTGGACAGCCAAGTCCGGAGAGACTGCTTCTTTGGCTGTTCAGTTCTCCAGGACTTCTTGGTGTGATTTTGGTTCGCTGGGGTATCTATTCTAAGGTAAGGAATCTAACACTAACGTGTTTCTTTCAGATGCATTTGTTACTTACCTTCGGTAACAATATATCTGTAAGAAACATTAGTTAATGTTAGATTCCTTACCGCCCCACCCATCCTCCCCGTTCTGCGAATCGATATCTAGGGTTAAGGTATTTCCCTTTGAGGGCCCTAGTTTCATGGCACCAGTGTCTTTCTTTCATGGCTCTGCTTTCCTGGCACGAAAAGCTATGTACAGAACTGACGTCAGCAAGCGAGGGCGGCGTTTAAGTACTCCAGCGATGTCATCCTGGCGATCACGACGCCTACGACGGATGCGGAGCCGCAGACGGGATAAGTAGGTACTCCGGTGTTGGGCACAGAGGGTGCCGGGTGCAGGGGTGTCTTTTGGCGTCGGGAAATCTTACCCTCTGCTTGTCGCGGTTGGAGGGGTCCCTGGTTCTCAGGCTGCAGGCGTTGTCTGGGTCCTCAAGAAGGGTCCTTGGGCACCGGATTCCAGGTCAGAATCACCGGGGGGGGGGGAGTCCTCAGGCTCTTTGTTCACTCAGGCACACGTCAGCTTCTGCGGGTGTAGTGTTTACAAGATTCATGGTTCCTGTCTGGCACCAGGGGTATTGCTATTTGAGCAGAGCCCCTGCTCATGGGTGTCCCAGTCTCTAAGAGCCCCAAGGCAGGCAGGGCCTCCTGGGTTCTCGAGGTTGCTGTCCGCAGGAGACGCCAGGATTTAGCAAGAGCAGGTTCAAGGATCAACAGGCCTGTAGGGCTGGGGCCAAGTCAGTTGGTGTCGTCCTCTTGTTAGCAGATGCATGGCATGTCTTCTTCTTCTTGGTCTTCTTTCGTGTTTCAAAATCGGGATCTGAGGAAGGAAGGCTCAGGGTGCCCCTAAACACTAAAGTTATGGGCATTACAGGTAGGGGAAGGGCAGGGACCAATAGGTCCCTGTCCTGGGGTGAGTACACCCCCTATCCTGCTCCTCTCATGTCGGAGGGGGCCAGGAGCATATGTCTGATTGGGCAGGGCTCCCCATCCTCTAGATGGCCGGAGCCCGGAGTTGTGCTTCACCTCTCCTCTCCAATGTGAGGGGTTGAGTTGGCACCGGCTGGCACACCCCCTTTCCTCACATAGGGTTTCCCGCCAGAGTGGGGGTCCGAACCGGTGGGGACCAGTTGGTGAGTACAGCAAGTGGTCTGGAGAAGCTCACAAAGGCGGTGCCTTTGAATCTTCCCCCTGCCCATCCTGGGGGAGGAGATCTAGCACCTCACCCAGGATGTGCATTGTTGCAGGCCCAGGAGAGCGGGGGCTCTCCACCCAGGGGTCCAGCAACATGTCTGCTGTGTGGCAGCTGCTCAGACAAGATGTGGCTTGCAGGTTAGGTTTCAGAGGGCATCTCTAAGATGCCCTCTGTAGTGCATTTTACATTAAATCCTGCACTGACATCAGTGTGGGTTTAATGTACTGAGATGTTTGATAACACTCCTTTGCTGTAAACGGACTTGGAAGACGGCGTTTCTTTTCTCTTCAGGACCCACCACCCACAACTCGCGGTACCCGCTGCGCGGGTCCCGCTTCGCTGCTCACCTGCCTGACTCGCCGGTGGATTTTACGCCCAGCTGCTCCTGTGGGGCTCTGTGAGACGGTGAGGCGGCAGGGCTGCGAGCGCGACCCGGGACTCGCTTTCCCAGGAGTCCCGGTGTCTCTGGCCGTGTCACCTGGCCCCGCTCTCCCTGACCGCCCCGCCCCAACCCCGCCCTATAGGTATTGGACTATAAACTTGGAAGCTACTCGCTGCGCGGGAGCGCGCGGGAGCGCCCGGGGCTAAGCCCGGGCAAAGGGCGGGCCCTCTGTGGCCCTCCGTGGCCTGTAGTGCCTGGCCTGGGCGCACCTACATTAGTCCCTTGTACTATTGGTTCGTATTGATTGCTACAGTTGCCTTCCTGATTGAAACAACTGGGGTCACTTTTCCTTTGAGTAGTTTATTTGCTCCCCTTGTGCTTATAGTTATCTTTGGACCATTTGTTGTGATATTTTATTATAGTTTGTTTCCTTTTCTAACCTTCCAGAGATGTCTACTCGTAAAACTAGGAGCCAGAGAGCTGGAAACGATAAAACTAAAAAAGTAATTGGCACCCTAGATAATTTTATTTCTCGAACACACTCTCTGATAGATGAGGGCATTTCTATCATGGAAAGGAGAGTATCATTGGATCTTGCCCACGCAAAAAGATCTTCATTGGGCAACATTGCAATGGTGCATTCCCCGCCGTCAAGTTTGATAAACCCTGTTGCTACTTTAGTTGGGAATTCCATTAATGATTCTACTCCCGCCACCAGTCAACCACTAATTTCTACTAATGCCCCTGTTACGAGCATACTACCCTCTAATATCCCCAATGTTCCCGTGATAGTTAATCATGATGCCACTGACCCCTCCATTACGGCTGGGTCAGATATCATTATGTTAACTTCAACTGATGTGATTTCATCAAATCCTCCCATGGACAATCCCGCCATTACCTCGCAAGGGGCTATGGGTTCTAACTCCGGGGGGGACAATATAGATGTGGCGACAGCAAATGATGTGACTCTCCAGGCACTTATTGTTCATACTGAGTCTGACCCCTTAGATTCTACCCCCCATTTGTTAACTTTAGGGGTTCCAGACGATACAATTCCTGATAGCAGTTTGGCCAGTCTTCTGGATGAGAGCGGAAGCAATGATTCACTAACTAATTCAGGAGACGGGCTTGACTCCTTAATGGAATCTATGTCTAGTTTGCTAAAATCTCTGCTTTCACCCCTGGAGAATAGGCTTTCCAACATAGAACATCAATTGGCTACTATTCTTGCGCTACAAGACCCTAGGCTGATTACCCCTGGCCCCTCTATTCCGGTGGTTTCCCCGCCTGTTATTAACACTGGGATCAATGTCACAAATCCACCTACGGGGAGTGCTCCAGCACCCGCAATTACCCTCCCAGCTCCTTCCCTGACAGCAACCAAAACAGTGAATAAAACTAAACCTTCCACTTCTACAGGTCCAAGTGCAGTAAATAGAAAGGCAGCTACCAAAAAGATCCCTGACAACCCAGCCCCTACTATTCCACAGTCCCAGTCTAGAAAAACCACATCGCGGCGCAACATCAATTTACCGCCAGATGCTTGTCCGTATGTGGTTGTTCTGACAGGGATTCCTGAGCTGCCAATATCCACTTCTGAGCCCTTTTGGGCGATTAAAAACAAAATATGCCACTGGCTTGACAAAAACTACCCGCCACCACCCGGCCTAAACAAGAACATACTTATGGTTGAACGGGCTCCTTGGGTAGGTGGGAAGAAGAAAAGTATAAAGGGCGATTGTATCGTTATCACATTTGAGGACCCACGACTTGTAGAATTTATATGCTCAACTCCTCCCTGTGATAGTAAGTCAGTGGTAGTAGTCAAACCCCTGTCTTTTTTTTATATGCAGGAGGGCCATGAGGATGCTAGATGGAGTTGGATGAGGCCAACTAGGAAAGGCTTGGGTAGAGGTGGTACATACCAGAATCCACAACAATGGGGAATGCCTGCAGAGGAAGGATGGAACTTAGTCCATAGGAGGAGGGGGCACCAGTGGAAGGGGGATTCACATTTCAATGGAGAAGGGTGGGGCCCACAGCTTAATTACCCTTTATTTCCCTGTTATAACCGATTTGGTGGGTTGGAAGAAGTGGACTGACCATCACCCCAGTGCATTGAAGATGGCGGGGGTGGTGGGGTTCCTTCCACTGTAGATAGTGGTTCTATCGTTCCTATTATGGAAGAAGTACCGGATCAGTGTAGCACTATTCCAGAGCCTTTGTTAGGGGATGTTGACACTCAGGCCGCCATGGATACACCTATGCTGCCCCCTTCCCTTGTTAAAATCTTGTCCTGGAACATAGCCGGCCTAAAGAAAAACCTACCTGACCCGGAATGGAACAACTTTGTAGATGATTTCCATATTTGCATGTTCCAAGAAACTTGGTGTATAGAGCCACAACACAAACAGGGCTATTCTACGTTTTTTGTCCCCGCAACACAGCTTGGGAGGGGGCGCCCATCGGGAGGATTACTTATTTGGATTAGGATAGATTTGAATTGTAAAATCACTGTGAATTATGTCCCCTGTAATGATATTCTACATATAACTGTTAAAAGGCAGACTGCCAGGAAGGCTTTTGAACTTTTTTGTATTTATGCCAGGGGGCTCCCAGGGGGCCAATTGTCTCCAACACTGGAGTTGCTAGACAACACGCTTTCTGCCCTCCCTTCTAAATCTTCAGTATTAGTGGGAGGTGATTTTAATTGTACATTCGAGCCTCTTGATGAGGATGAATTTTTGGGCTGCTATAATAAGCCAGGAAACCAGTTAATTCCATCCTTATCACTGGACCCAATTCAGAAATGGTCGGCTCGATCCATACAGTTGAATGCTCTGGTGTCTGCACATGATCTATGTGCCTTAAATGGCCGCACCACATCCGATCGGATGGGCGCTATGACCTTCAATCGATTAGGTTCCCCGTCACGGATTGACTACATCCTTTTGAATGTAGGGTCATGGGTTAACCTGGTTGATATGGAGGTCAGACAGAGGATTGATAGCGACCATAATCCCCTTTGCATGGGTATGTTCTGGGGAGACAACAGTGGTGAGGAGGTTCACAATGGGCTGATTACCAAAGAACTAGTCCCCTCTAACTGTAATCGCAGGATTAAATGGAATGTGGTTAGGTGCAATGAGGGGACACTTGAGAATATTAGGGTTCTAGTTTTGGATGCCTCTTCTGCCTTGGCCCCAGTGAATCAAATTGCACTTCAGCTTCAGGGGTCGGTGCTGGCAACTAAGTACAAAGACTTAATAGGGGAGATCAGCATGTTCTTCTCGAAAAAAACAAAGGGTTGTCATTTGTCTAAATGCACGGAAAAAAAGGGGAACCCTTGGTACACTGCCTCCTGTAGAGAGAAAAGGAAAGCAATTTCACTAGCTATTAAAAATAAGGATGCCCCAGCTGCTAGATTAGCTAGAAATGAGTACCGCATTAGTATTATGAAAGCTAAAAAAGATTGGGAAGAGGAACACTGGCAGGCTCTAAAGGAAGCGGCTCATGGGAAAAATGCCAATACATTTTGGAAACTGATCAACGTCTTGGATAGACGAGGCGCTGAGCCCATACCAAATCATATTACTGAGTCCCAGTGGTATTCCCACTTCTCCAATTTATATGGCGTGGGCTCCTTAGAAGCTGCGCCAGTATCTCCTGCACTAGGTACTGATTGTATAGTCCATGGGGACGATGGCTCTACCGATGTACTGTTTTCGCCCCGTGAGGTACAAGAGGCAATCCTTAAAATTAAACCGGGAAAGGCACCTGGCCCGGATGGAATACCGGGTGATTTATTGATGTCTAACCCATTGGTTTGGGCTGATTTTATTGTAAATGTTTTGAACCTTATTCATTTAGGCCATCAGGTACCGGACTCATGGAAGGGTGCTGAAGTTGTTACCGTTTTTAAAAAGGGTGAGAGAGAGGACCCTGCCAACTACAGACCAATTAGTCTAATTGACGTTATTCAAAAAGTAGTTGGCAGGGTAATTGTAAATAGGATTGAGGGTTGGCTTATGGAAGGAAACATTCTGTCCCACTTTCAGGCCGGATTCAGAAACAATGTTGGGGCCATTGACCAAGTCTTCAGATTCTGTGCAGTTTTCTGGAAAACAGTGTCATTAGCCAGAGGGAGCCTCTACCTGGCTTTTATTGACCTTAAAACGGCTTTTGATGTAATACCCCGTGTTAAACTTTGGAACGTCCTATTGGATATGGGTTTCCCATCTTACCTGCTAAATCTTATCATCAAACTCCATGAGGGTACATATGCAAAGATACGCTGGGGGGTTCAGGGGCAACTCACTAAGAGTATACCTGTCAACAGAGGGGTGCGGCAGGGGTGTGTGATGGCCCCTACTTTATTTTCCCTCTTTATAAATGGGGTTGTGAAGCATCTGCAAGATACACCGGCCGATGCCCCCATTATGGCGGGGGAGAAAATACCATCCCTCCTCTTCGCCGACGATACCCTCCTCTTATCAAAAACCCCCATAGGTCTCCAAACTCTTCTTGATCAGTTTAGTGTTTTTTGTCAGGAACGGGGACTCACAATAAACACGACCAAAACTAAACTAATGGTCATGACCGCTAAGAGGAAATATAGGAATATCCACGTTACCCTGAATGGATCTCCTTTAGAGGTGGTCTATGAGTTTGACTATCTTGGTGTTAGGATTAATAACTACTTGAAATGGGAACCCCATATATGCAAAATGATTTTAAATCTTAAAAGGGTCTCCGGCACTATTTTAAAAAATCAACGCCTCTCTATAAGTAGGCCAGTTGCCCCTGCCTTATCAGTTTACGAGGGGAAAGCAATTGCCTCAGCTGTTTATGGCTCGGAACTGTGGGGCAATGAGAATACCAATGACCTTGTCCGATCAGAGAACAAGTTTATGAGGGACTTGGTGTCGCTTCCATCCTCTACCCCACTTAAACCTCTATTCTTAGACCTGGGAAGAAAGTCTATTCGGGATATCCTCCAACTCCGTCCCCTCTTATATTGGGTTCGTTTGAGGAGGACCCCCGAATTAGCTAACTATGCCCTTGTGCTAGATGAAATATTAAAATTAAACACCTCAGGCAAAATCAGATGGCTAAATGCATTAAAAAAGCTTGTAGTAAGTGTGGGTTTAAGCGACGCTTGGGTATCCCAATCACCTCCACCAAAACAAGTGGTGAAAAAATTATATTGGGATTGGATAGAGACCAAGGCGCTACAGAACCCAAACTGGGGTCATTTGACTGAGACTTTTTTGACCCATAAATGCACCCTAAAACTGGAATTGTTTTTGGACTTCATTCAGGTTCCTCGGGAAAGGACTTTATACCTTAAACTTAGACATGGAACACTGCCCCTCAAAATTTTTACATCTAGATGGAACAATAGGAGGGAAGAGGATAAAATGTGTCCAGGGTGTACAAACCCCGAGGAATCATTGGGCCACTTTTTCTTTGCCTGTAAGGCATATATCTTACCCAGGAAGAAATGGTTAAAACCAGTACTAAAGATTCTTGGGGTTAGAGATTACAAATCAGCTTTGCGTATTCTTATTTCTGACACCTCTTCTATGGTTACTATTTGTGGGGTTGCAAAGTTCTTATCATGTGCCTGGATCATTAGGACTAAGATTTTAAAAAATGCTCATCAAGTCAATCTTTCCACATAACTCTTAGATGTCTTTTTTAAAATAATGAACTGTTTTGTAATTATGTATGTAATGAACTGTTTTTATAATTATGTATGTATTTCATGTTTGTACTTTTTATGATACATGTGTCGAATAAAAGTATAATGACTTGATATCAAACGTGTCAGTCTTCAGTGTAGCCACTATGGTGCTGTGGAGTTCGTAATGACAACCTCCCAGCACCATGCAGCCTCCCTTTTCCCCAGGTTGCAGTGAGCAGAGTCCAGGAAGTGGTAAGGAGGCAGACTAGTGCTGTTTCTTTCCCAAAAGAAAAGTTTTTAAAAAAACGATTTTCCCTTTCTGCGATTTCTGTCTTTGCCTGTGGTTGTTACTGTTTAAAAATGTTAGTTTTATCCTGCCTGTGATTGGATATTTTATCACCTGTTATGTGTTTTAAACTTGTGTTTTTTCCTGCCCATGATTGCATCCATTTAACTTGTTGAATTGTGGGATTTGCAGTCCAAACTCTGTCGTTTTTCCCTCTTTGCTGATGACTTTCAGTTTTCCCTCCAGGTTTCTCCTTTGCTCTGTCCTAAGGACCTGTATGTTAAAACAGTGCACCCCCAGCCACCATTGTGTGTTCACAAGCCAGTGAAACCAGCCCCCGTGCCTCCCCCCAGCAACAGGGATATTCTACATCAGAGGGTGTTTCTGTGAGCTGTTCAAACTGTGTTTACTAGGGACTGTGCACTTTGTTTTTAGGCCAGTAGAGGGAGTAAAGTTTTATTCAAACAGTATTGCTAGTTTTCAAGTTAGTGAGGCCTTTACCTGCAGAAGTCTAAAGTGTGGATTGAGCCTGTCTGTCTCCTAGGAGATTCTGAACAGGAAAAGCAGCTTTCAACTCCCTAGCCAGCAAACCTTGTCTGAGGTCGCTGGGACATTATAGGGTCTGATATTGTTTGGTATGATTGGTATTTGTATCTGATGTTTCAATTGGATTAGGGTTAGTCTCCTCATTGGTTGAGTATTTGAGTGTTCTGATTGGTTTCTGGGTCTGTGATTCAATGAATGTAGGGTTGGGGCTAGGGTTAGGATTTCTATTGGAAGTAGGGACTAGGGTTTCCTGTGTTATTGGTTGTTGGGACTAGGGCTAGGGTTAGACTTTTAATTGGAAGTAGCAATTAGTGATTTATTGCTTGACTGGTTGCGGGACTAAGAGTAGGGTTAGGCTTTCCATTTGAAGTAGGGACAAGGGCTTCCTGTGCCATTGGTTGCTTGGACTTCATGTGGGAGTACTGGTAGGGCTAGGGCCTCTATTGTATGTAGAGATTAGGGTTTTGAACTGATTGGTTGCTTGGACTAGGGCTAAGATTGGCTGTAAGGTCCTGGTCTCCTATTGGTTCTAGATTTTTAGAGCTAGTATATTACAGAATATTACCAATTTTTAAAAAGCGACTAGGGGGGGGGGAGGCAAAGTGTTATTGAGCAATAACCTTACTGGATTCAGCAACAAAAATCATGTGACCAATACTTCTGGAAAGATTGGAGGCATGGGCACAGGGCAGATGCCAACTGATACCCAGTATCTGCACCACCAAACAGTGTGTCAATCGCAGTCTTATAATAGGTAACACACTGATGCAAGACAGGGAGACACACATCTCTGCTTTGCAGATTTGACCAGTGCCTTTGACTTGGTAAATCACAAAAAGTTATGGATGTGTATGGCTGAACTGGGTGCCCCGGTTCACATTACATCACACATCTATCCCAGCTCTAAGCCTGATTTAATAGCATGGATAAGGTTTGGGGTGTGTGGAGAATATACTCCAGGTTTTAAAGTTACTAGAAGCATCAGGCAAGGCTGGGTCCTTGCCCCTTTTCTATTTTCAATATACATTAACGGGATAGACCAAATGTTACAGCATCTAGAAGCCGACACCCCTAAGGCCGGGTTTCCACCAGCCCCAGTGCTCTTATATGCTGACAATGCAGCTCTGATTTCCAGAACTGCAAAAGGTTTTCAACTACTGATCGAAAAGCTTGCAGCACATATGGAGCAAAAGGACTTGAAACTTAAATTTATGAAAACCTTTATTATGGTTTGTGGAAAGGGAAAACCAAAAATAAAGAGCATTGTGTGATGGGCCATTAACTGGAGGAAGTGAAGAACTTCAAAGTTAAAAACCGCCAGGTCTGGTGAGGCTTTGTTTAAATTCTCCAGCAAGATTGGTAATAAACCAATGAGGTTTGCTTCAACACAACAAGATCTGGATGGGTTATTAAAAGAGCTACATGATGGTGTCTCTGTAACCAGTCCTGCTAATATTTTACATTGTAGTAAGATTGAAATGTATGTTGATTAATAATAGAATGGCTGAAACTAGAGAACTTCAAAAACATTCTGTAGCGAGATATATGCCAGGACCTGTCACCTAAGAAGCTCAGGGATGCCTGATAATAGTTACGAATACCCAACAGAGATTTTATTTAACAAGCATGCGGTTGGGTATCCTACACCACCTTGTAGCATTCACCAAAGGAGATGCAAGGTCAAACCTTTTACCCAGATGCCCCTGTGATGGGAAGGTCATACAGTCAACTATTCATCTCATGTTGTTTTGTGGATTGTATAGAGACGTCAGAAAACGTTTGCTGCCCCCCCCCACCCCCCTTCTTATAGGAGAAGTTCATGTTTTATCAGGGTGGTTTCAACTTTCTGTGTAACGTAGAGAACAAAGCGATCTGTTATTCTGTTTATACGTTTGTTTATTATGTGCATAAATAGGAAAAGAAATGAGCTAATCTCCCTGGATAATTTAAGGCATGAACATGACTAACTGAATGTCTTGATCTGTACTGTGTCCGGATAGGACTTTTCGTGTCTGTATAGCCTTTTATTTTAATTGATTTTATGAATGTAAAGTACTTTTTTCACTAATGTTGCTCACGTTACTGCATAGCACAAGTTTTGCACAAAGCGTTACTTGCACAAGAACTATTGTACTCCGTAATGACTACTGACCATCTTGTCATGGCCACATATTGACCTTTTAAATCTCTAAAGTACTTTTGCACAAGTATTGTTTTGTATTTTTAACTGGTAATTGTTTGAATACTGTTTTAAAAAATAAATACGTTTTACCTATACAGCATGAAAAACAATTTTAGTACTTTTATGGATTTTATAAATGTGAATAAAGAACACCTACAAACATTTTATTGCTTCATAAAGGCAACTTAATTACGGTCGTTGATCTGACGTATGCAGATTTTCACATTCCCGTCCATCCATTTCTACGGCTTGTTCACAAAATGCTTAGTTGTTAAGCCACCCATCTCACAAGAACAGACATGCATGGCTTTCCTTACCTAGACGATTGGCTGATCAAGAGTGTAAGCAGAGGCCTTTCAAATTGTGGGGTGTTTCCCCTTTGGGGGGCCGTGGAAGTCTTCCCGGGGGGCACAAATGGGACAGCTTGGAAGCGCAAAAGGCGCCTTTCTAGGTTGTCTTCATTTACATGCAGCAGTTAAAGCCCATTAAAACGAGCCAGGACATGGAGCAGGGTCAGTGAGTGTGAATTTGGAGTCCAAGACATGGCAAAACATTCTGCATTTTATTGTTTTTCGTTCACATTCAGGTTACTGCATATAAAAACATGCACACACCTCAAATAACAAGCACTGGCGTTGCCAATAGGTCTCGCAGTAGGAAAGTTGGAGCTATTGGTTTTGTAAATGACATTTTATATTTATATATCGTTATTGGCATTGTCAATAACAATATATAAATATAAAATGTCATTTACAAAACCAATAGCTTCAACTTTCCAAATGCGAAACCTATTGGCAACGCCAGTGCTTGTTTTCTCTGTCTAGCGTTTCTTCGCCCACTGGTCTCTCTGATCCTTCATCTGTTGTTTGCTCCACCGAGTTCTGCTTTATTCTGTGCACACCATTGTCTGTATGTGTTACATTTGTTCACTAGCCTTTGCAGAATACCCCCGCCCATCTGATTGGTAACTGAGTGAACTAATGTCTCACAGCCAGTAGTTCTGACTGCAGTTCGCCTCAATGGCATGTGCGAGAGTCTCGCTAAAGGGCTGATGGAAATCTTGGCAAGGCTAGTAAAGCAGGTGAGCAGGCGTGCATGGCTGTGCTCTGTAAAGGCGGGCCAGGGGAGGGCCCTGCGGGTCCTCCTTCATCCATCTGCGACAAATGATGTGAAACTACATTGTCTACTGGTGCGTGAGAGCCCGAGGCCAGATACTGCCAAATAATGGATACAATTCTCAGAGCTTTTTGTTTTAAGGGTAAAGTAACCAACCAAGGAAAGTTTATTCTCACTTGCATGGCCAATACCTCACTCATCAACACACATTCATGCTCAGAAACGCGCACAACACACATACACACCAACACATGGCCATTCATACCCTTTAGATTGCTTATATAAATATGTATTGAAATTAACAAATATATACAATCATATTTTTGCATACTCAATCATACGCATACATATATATCAGTCTAGCTACACGTGCACATGTATGCAAATAGATGTACGTATACAGGCACTCACACATTTGTCATATTTAGTTGCACATGCATGCATACAGAATCCAGCCATCACTCCAACACCTTATAATATACAAATCAGAATATACTTACGTATAATTAGACGCGCGTGTGCACAGGCAAACACACAGGGACTCTAGAGAGACTATATTATGTATTTCCGCTAGTTTTACAAGTGCTTATAGGTTTCTAGAAAGCACTTTGTTTTCTGGGTGTGAACAATGTCTGGTTTGCAGCCATGAGTATACAATGAGTATCAAATGGTGAAGGATGTTCTGGAATGAAAACAAGATTCTTGAAATGAATCCACGCTTCTGGAATGATGACGGGTTCTGGATTACTAAGCAAGGGCTATGAAATGATGTAAGAATTCCCAAGACCTGTTTCTTGGATGATGCCTGGTTTCTGGATCCGGTGAGAGTGCTCTGTAGTCGGAACAGGGTTCTTGAAAATGACTCTGTTCTGGAATATGATGGCATGCCTCTGGAATACATTGAATTGATATCAGATCTGGAAATATTTCACGACTTTGTAATGAAGGCACGAGCCGGGAAGACGACCTGGTCCCAGTGTGATGGCACGGATCTAGATTGATATCTGTTGCCTGATAACTCAGTGGCTATTTTTCGATGGGTACGCACGAGAGGTTGAACGTCCTTGACCGATACTCCCTCATCTGAATAAACCATTTGGGATAGATGCTCCCTCCTCCATGCCCCCACCATCCTGCGCATCATAGCCACCCTGACGCTTCTCCAGCCCAGAATGTGACCCCGCCCCCTCGTGCAGCTGCAGACATTGCTGGGTCCATTAATGGGAAGTGTGTGAGGTGAATTGTAGTGGTGGTGGTTGCGGTGATACTGACGGGGGTGGTGTGCGCATACGGAACTCCTGGGCTCGCATCGGCGACCCATTTGTATTGTTGGCACAACTCGCTATTCATAGAAAAACGTGACTTCCTTTTTAGAAATGAGAGGCATTCGCCCCCAAGGAGAGACGTGTTCTGGGAAGACTAAGGCGAGAGGGCGCAGGGGGAGGGTGGCATGGAAAAGAACAATACCGATCGAGTAAACGTGGAACTGGAAAGAGAAAGAGTGTTGAGGGAAGGACGAGTGAAAAAAAACTGATCACTGGGTGAGAGGGAACAGGAGGGTGACAGCGAATGAGAGGAAGAGACAAGACAGAAAAGGGCGAGAGACTGAAAAAGATAACAGAGGGAAGCCGGATGGGGGCGGGAGAGCCTGGTGGGGGGACGGGAATGCGAGCGAGGGGAGTAGAAGTGTGGCAGGCGCGCGGACGGAAGCCGGATGGGGAGGGGGAGGAGAAATCCAAGTAAGGCTGTGTGCGGGGAGAGAGAGGGGAGGTGCTGGAGCTGGGGAACAGATGGCCGTGAAAGTTTATGGCCCAAAAGCGCATGCCTGTGGCCACGTGAACTCGAAGAAAACCGCACCAAAAAACCCTTGGTTTGACGAGTATTTTGAGCACTTGAATTCTCTCCATTTTCCATTCCTTCAGAATGGAAAAGGCGAGACCTAAAAAGTGAATGTAAGTTAACCTAATCAAGGGGAAACATGCTATTTTACGTTATGAAACCTCTGTTGTCTAATGTGATTACTGCAGATGGCCCTGTGGGTGACCTGACAAAGTCACAGAATAACATCCTGATTGGTACAATGAGGAATAGTGATTTGTTTATAGTGCTACGAGGTCCCAGTCTGTGACAAAAAGCACTATGAATGGCATTATTTTAAAATGGTATTACGCTGTATAAAACAGGCTGCTGCAAAATACTGTTAAAGGAAAAACTAGTGCTTAAAAAAAACAAATTTCAGTTATAAGCATTCAAACTATATATAATATAAATATATTTATATGTGCCCATTACAAAATGTGCACTTCTTTCAATGGACACACCTATTACCTCTCAAAAAGAAGAAATATTTGTCACCATGTAAGTTGATTGACTGATTTAATAAAAAGTTACACTGATCCAAAGCAGCCTTTATATTTGGTGATTAACCACTGCACACATGTCCATTTATTTCAGATAGCAGGCACCTTGGTGAGAAGGCATTCTTCTTTTTTAGTTCTCTACTAACTGTTACACAGCAAAAGCCCCCCCTCCCATCCTCTGTGCATGGGTACTGGAAACCAGTTATGGCTTCTTACTATTAAAAAGAACATTGGCTGTATTTTCCTTACTAGCATTAGGGCTCAAGTCACAATTGTTGCTCACAGTACAGGGCCCAAGCACCATGGAAGGCTTTTTTGTTGCTGTTTTTACTCAAAGTGGCAGAAAGCCTGTTTAAGCATCTGACCTAGAAGTGATGGCCCTGTTTAGCGCGCAGAGTGGAAAGCCTGAAGCTGTAGGTATTATTGGTGCAGCAGTTGCATTAGAGAGCCAGGGCATACTTGCTGTGCCAGTGCCTCTTTGAAGCCTTAGAGCAATGACCTAAGGGAGAGGAAAAATTAGTGCAGAGGAAACACCTTGATTTGGACATCGGAGAGATGAGGGATGCAGAGAGATAAGAGGGAGAGGGATGTCGTGAGATTGGAGCCTATGTGGTTAACAAACTTCAATGCCTATCATTAGTGAAACGGGCACAGTGACACTTTTGCCCAGGGGTCAACTGCATCACAAGTTTGAATGTCTTACTATAAAAAGGGTGCATGGGACTCATTTTCCCATGAGCTAGCATTAGGACAGGTGGTGCCCTTAGTGCAAAAAAGGTGGTCTGCATGCAGTATCTCATTTTCTATCAGAAAAAGGCTGGGCTTGTTTTGACATTGAGTGATGGTCAGATATTGTGAGGAATGAGTGAAAGAAGAGGAGATCGTTTTTCTCAGGGCTACAGCCATCATTTTTTTAAAACTCTTTTTATTAACTTTTACAGCATTACATTTGAAGCGGTAAAATGGAGGACATTGCATCTTATTCGTTTTTTTATATATTGCAGTTTTAAGGATGTGATCTTATACAATCAGCAATTCTTATTGTTCACACCATTCGGACAACAATCTATGACTGTAATAAACATTTCAGATATTTTACTTTGACTCCCCACAACCCCCACCCCCACCTCGTGCTGTAGGTCTCAGGTGCCTCTAAACGTTTTCTTGGGCCCCACACCGTTCTCCACTTCTGAGGGCTCCCCGGGTTTTGTATATCACTTGTTCTGCATATTGGCACCAATCTAATTCTGATAACCATTGCCTTATCTCAGGAGGGTCCACGCTTCCACATGCTCTGGCTATGTTTGCCCTTCTAGGGAAGGGTCACCCATATTTGATGGTACTTCTGCCAGGAGGCATCTTCGGATACATTCAATAATATTTCTTTTTGGTCATTTGGATGGTGCCTGCTATAAATTGAGCTTTGATGTCAGTAATCCCCTTCCAGAAGGATTGGATGATTGTGCAGTCCCATAGTATGTGGTAGAATGTGGCCTCTTGGTTGCAATCTCAGAGACACAATGGTGTGGATGTTTTTCCTATTTCGAAGAGAAGGGTACAGGAATAATAGGAGTGCTGAAGGATTTGTAACTGGATCAGCCTAAACCTGGTCCTAATGGTTATCGCGCTCGGCCCCTGTAGCGCTTCAGTCCATTCTTCATTTTCAATATTCCCTACAGACTACTGCCATCATTAGTGCGACAGATGGCGTGTATTGAGGCCCACAGTACCCCAATTATGAGAGGTAGAGTTTTAGGTCATTTCTGTTTTTGTTTGATGCTGTTGCATTTTTATAAGCCTCACATTTAGTGTGCATTACCAGCTACATACAAAAGCAATCCTGAAATGATGACATGATCCCCACTCCTTGTGATCACCCTCGCCTTCCCCAAATCCTTGCCATATAGTTTTTGGAGGGGGGCCCAACTTCAAAACTTGGCAGAGTATGACCAGACGTGGGTCCCTTGCTTTCTTTGCCACTGGATTCAAGCTAGCCTGGCTGATGATGGATGCTACTCCGAAACAGTTCCCAGGATGCTGGTAGTTTAGAGGGACTGTTCCCATGAGGATCAGGGTCAAGACTGATTTGCATATGGCAGGGTCTGAACTGGGGTGGCGAAGTGACAATGGATTCAACCCAGATCTGTGTGACTGGGGATGAGTGTCTGAAAAGATTCAGAGCCCATCCATGATCTCCTTGTGTTTGTATTGAAAACAAGACCATGTTATTTCTCACAAATTGATATTCATCATGGATTTTTCATTGTTCTTTATTAAATACAGATTATCATATACAAAGTGGTATAACAGTCAAGTTGACCCAAGAAACATGGATACTCAGCTACTTAGGATCCTGAGGGCATAATTATATCTAAAAACGCTCACTTTAAATTCTAGCAAAACAATCCGTCTAACCAGACACTATGGTTGAAGCATCAGCGTAGCGCTGTGTTTGTGATCCTACAATGGTCTGCAAAATATCCAAATCCTTTAAATAAACCCAGCTGTAACAAATATAAAAGATGATTTAATATTTGAAGTCTATTTTACTATTCAGAGAAGAGATTTCTCTCCTAAATGGGAAAAGTACTTCCATCTAAAAAGTCTTTGTAATTTCATGTGTAGCACAATTAAGAGTATACCTCCAACTATCATTCCCAAAAATATATTCAGTCCTTCCTGTAGGATCTGAAAAGTAAAAAGAACCATCTTATTGAAGACATTAAAAGGGTTATTCCACCCAGAATTCCACCTGCCCTTTCCTGGAGCCTAAATATAATACTTAAAAGATCTGTGTGTCCCCCATTCGAGCCATTGCATTCTTGTCCTTTACAATTCCTCTTTTGGAAGGTAACTTTCCTCATAGCTATTATTTTGCTAAGATGTGTAAGTGAGCTACAAGCTCTCGCCTTACTTGAACCATTTATCCAAGTAAATGTATATACGATTGTCCGTGAAAGTGGCAGTAAATTTCTCTCCAAAATAGTCTATCCTTTGCACCTCAACCAAACAATTGATCTACCAGCGTTTTCCCTCATCCAGGCTCAATAGCCAAAAGAGCCTTTCATTCCCTAGATGTCACATGGACTATAATTGTTACATTGAAAGAACTGAATCTTTTTTGTAAGATTTAACTGCTATTTGTCGATCTTGCTAAACCTCAAAAAGGTCACCCAATCTTAAAAAGGTGGCATACCTAGATGGATTGTTAAGTGTACCCGAACATGCTACCTCAAAGCCATGATGACCCTCACCACTCTTCCTAGGCTGCACTGTACTAGGGAGAATGAGGCAACCATGCCTTTTTTTTTAGGTAATATTTCCATAGCTGACCTCTTTAAAGCAGCCACATGGTTAACCCCACACGCCTTTACGAATCATTACTGTGTATATGTTCTCTTCCCTCAACAGGCTAGAGTTGGCCAAACAGTACTAAGAACTTTGTTTCAGACACCTGTATCATTTCCTGTCTAGCAAAACACACAATGGATGGACGGAATGTTGCACAATGGCAAAACATTCCCCCCCAGTCACAGATCTTGGTTTAATCCATCGTTATTTTGCTCACCAAGCCTACCAAGTTCAGACATGGCCATGTACAAATCAGCCTTGACCCTGTGCCTCATGGGAACAGTCCAGCCCGAACTGCCAAGCCATGTCTTCCCTGGACCGGAATCAAGCATCCTAGGACCGGTTTCTGGCTATCAGCCGTCTTCAGCCAGGATAGCTTGACTCCAGTGGCCTAGTGAGCACGGAACCCACGTCTGGGCATACCCTTCCCACATAGGGTGAACAGCAAAACACACAAGATAATGACATTTCCTGTCTAGCCATTGCTATGGGGTGGCGAGGGGTACTGCTTTAAAAAGTCAGTGCAGGGCAAGTTTATTTACAGACACTCCTGCTACGAAGGGAAGATGTTAATTACCCTGTATCTCTTTGTAGCTTGTGGTGCTATAGATTCACATGCACCTGCCTTCATCCCCTGAATTAGTGTTTTATTGCACATCTCTAGCAATAACACTAATTTCTCCTATACATCATTTGCATCTTCTCACTGATCACTACTTCACACTTATTCTCTCCCGTTGTGTGAAAAACAATCTAACAGAGTTGGTTCCCAGGCGCATTGCCAACTAAGGAAGAAGTCACAAACTACCTTGTCACTCGATAAGATTTTCTTAAGCCGTCCTAGCCAGACACTTGGTTGCAGGAGTTGTCAAAGCATATAAATCTACAGCACCACAAGCTACAAACCGATGCTTTCAGGGTAAGTAACATTTTCCTGCATTTGTATGCTATTACCTTGAGCATTTGTATCGACAGTTAACTGAGGGCCAGAGAAGGCGTGAGAAAATGGTGTTCTGTTGCAGTACACCTCCACTTTTTGCCTCGCTTTCGATGCAACTTTGACTGTAGAATACTGGGTCCCTGCTGT
This sequence comes from Lissotriton vulgaris, assembly GCF_964263255.1. Lineage (NCBI taxonomy): Eukaryota > Metazoa > Chordata > Amphibia > Caudata > Salamandridae > Lissotriton > Lissotriton vulgaris. Next base: position 511,969,912 of record NC_141694.1, read on the forward strand.
TTAGGTTCCCAGTACCAGTGTTCTTTCCCTAAGATTGTTCCAAAATTGGCCCTTCAGGCCCCCTGCAAGTCGCTAGTAAATCGTACCTAGGGCATCCGGACAGAAGGGGTCCCCTAGGAACCCCTCACACAGGTCAAGCAGACTGCCACTACAACATGCATGTCCTGGTGCAGACAAAACAACAAAGTCAACATGGCACACTGCAAGTCAGCTCCCTCTAGCAGGCCTCTCAACCCTAAGGCAAGGAGCACTATACCCCAGGTGTTGGCATATTTGAATGAATAGATATGCCCCTACAATATTTAAGTCCATTCTTAGATATTATAAGTGCCAGGGAAGCCATAGAGAGTACTTGTGCTACGCAAACAAATGACGGACGGAATGCTGAATAAATCTTACATTCACCCCAGTCAAGAGATCTGGGTTAAATCCATTGTTCTTTCACTCACCATGCCACCCAAGTTTAGACCCAGCCATATGCAAATCAGTCTTGACCCTGTGCCTCATGGGAACAGTCCAGACCGAACTGCCAAGCCAGGTCCTCCCTGGACTGGAAACAAGCATCCAGGGACCGGTTTCTGGGTATTACCCTTCATCAGCTTGGCTAGCTTGTGTCCAGTGGCACAGTGAGCAAGGGACCCACGTCTGGGCATACCCATCTCACTTAGGGTGAAAATTGCTATGCAAACAGAGAGTACATGGGCTGGAAACTCAACATCTCAAGTTCCACAGCACCATGATGGCTTCTTTGAAACCAGCAGAGTTTGGTACCAAACTACTTCTTCCAATACGCCCACACTGATGCTAGCGTGGGATTTATGAAACCATGTACCCTGAGGACACTTCAGTGGTGCCCCCTGAATTCCTACCATCCTTGGTGTGGTCACAGACTGCCTGTAGGCAGCCTCCTACCACCAGACATGTTTTTGGAACCCTGGATCGAGAGCCTCTGCTCTCTGGGCCCAGAAATAATGTGCATCCAGGGCAGAGGTACCATACCTTCTCCCCTAGGATGAGCACAGTGCTCAGGAGGGAAGCTTCAAAGGAATACCACCTTTGTAATGCGACTCCCAGCCTCTGCTGCTAGGCAAATAGCAGCCCCTATCTACACCCCTAGGTTGGGGGCAGGGGGCGAGGTGAAGCACATCTTGCAGTCACTGCCATCTTGAAGGTGGGGAGATCCCAACAATCAGGGCTAGGGCTAGGCCCCCTCCCACAGGATGTTGGCATAATTGAGGGTGTAGTCACCCCAGGTAAGTTGCCTATTGGCTCTATCTGCTACTCCCCTAAAATGCCCCCAAATTTAGTATTTAGGTGGCTCACCTAGACCTGGAAACTAGTTCCTGCTGACCTTTGGAGGAGGATGAAGAATACCCCATGAAGAGAAGCCTGAAGACGCCTACTGACTTGACTCCAGTCCTACTGGCCTGTCTCCAGCTTCCAAGACCCTGCAAAAGAAGTAAGACTGACCTGCACTTTGATAAAGACCTGAATTCCTGAGGAAGCTGCCTACACAAGGACTCTGGCGTCCTCTGGGAAGCGCAAGTCTTGCCCACTCTACACCCGATTCCTCTCACCCATGTCCGGGTGGCCCACTGATCCAGAACAGGTTCCCCAGCGATCCTGACCTCAAGTCTGGTGTTGGCTGTTCCCTAATGGACTCCATAACGACGCCTGTAGCCTGTATCCAGAGGCTCCACCCAACCACGACCAACTCCGATAAGAAGAATCTGACGTCTAAGGACCCCCTACAACCCTCTAGGTACCTCTGCTGTCGTTGGGCTCCCTCCTGCATCCTCTGGTGTGACGCCTGCAGCTTATCTGTGGAAACCAACCTCTCTATTGAAACCCAATGGGTGCCCGACACTGTATTTGCACCCTGCACCAGGCCGCCCCTGTGCCGCTGGTGGTGTATGTTTGGTGCTGCTTCGAGGCCCCTCTGTGCTTGGCCACTGCAACCGATCTACTTACCTGCAAGCAGTGTGGGTTCAAGCACCCCCAGTCTACATTGAAATGCATTGAGCTCCGCTCCAAATTTGACCTCTGCAACCGGCCACCCCTGTGCCGCTGGTGGTGCAGACTTTTGTGCTTACCTGAACTTTGAAATCTGCTGATCTTAAAACCTTGAGACTGGAACTGCATGTTAGGTATTTACCTGTGAAATGTTATTGTTTTCCTCTATAGGATAACTTTGAACTGTTTGGAAATTGTCGACTTTTGAAAGACTAAAGTATTTTTCTTGAATAACTTACTTACCTTTTGCTAATGCAGCTGGCCTAAAAAATAGCCCGAAAAAAAATGCAATTCCTCTTGTCTCTGGAGGCAAATATAATATGCCTCCAGGAAACATGGTGCCCAGATAAAATTCAGGTAGGGAAAGATTATTTTGTGTTGGAAGGCAGCGCCACCATTAACAAGAGAGGACATGCCAGTGGGGGTATAGCTTGTCTTTTATCGAATCATCTAAATTGGAATTATGCCCACTATATGGACCCCTCAAACCTTTTTCAAGCAGTAACTCTATTTAGGTCTAGCAACAATGATGTTGTTAAACCCTTAGTTCTGATCAATGCCTACATTCCACCGGAAGCTGGCTATAATGTAACTTTGAAAAAGGTTTTTTCTCACGTTCAGAGTATCAGGGAGAAAGATCCGATGATTGCCATAGTCCTAGTTGGGGACTTAAATTGCAAAATTTCCAATCTAAGCATGAATTTATTTCGCGATAAATTCAAAGAAGAAACTCTCCATATACCTCAGGCATTACTCCCTGAAAATATTAAAACAAATAAACGAGGAAAGTTACTTCTAAATGAGTTGGCAGATATGGATGGGATTATTGTAAATGGGAGACTCCCCTCGGATTTCCCTGCCAACTTCACGCATAAATCCTATCAGGGTGAATCGATATTGGACTATGTAATAGTGGGGACTCACTCATTTGAGCTACTGAAGGATCTCTGTATTATTGATACGCCGTTTAGTGATCATAAAATACTGTCTATCTTTGCGAATGTAAAGCCCCCTAAATGTGATAAGTGGTCTCTAAATAGATAATGGGTAAATTTTGGCGTTAAATCAGGAAGGTGTCATTGGAATGCAAGAGCTCAACGAAATTTGGAGGGAATGCTCGATGCAGCAATAAATGATCTTCCTTCCTGGCACGGTTTGAAAACTGAAAATTTTTCTTTGTTCATGAAGGCAGTAATAGCGGTGGCTAAAAACTCCAATAAGAAAAAGTCTGCCAGAATATTCCCAAGCCCCCTGAGATTGCTTAATATAGAAATTAACAAATTAGTAAGGGCTCAATATTTAGCTAGATCTGTTGATACAGCACGAAAAATATCATTGTTAAAAAGGAAAAGGAGAAGGTTCTCATTCACAATACGTAAAGAAAGAGGATGCCATCTGGATAAAAATAAGAGAAGCCTCTATTAATGGGGAAATGAGGCAGTTCTGGTCTCTTATAGGCGAGGGGTGTGGATTGAGAACAAGACCTTTACCCATCCCAATTGAGGAACAAATATGGATTGAATTTGTTTCTAATCTTTATGCAAGTAACAGCTCTGTGGCTCCACAAGCATGGCCAGAGGAGACTAGTCTGGCCCTGGTACCATTCTTAGAAAAAGACATAGACCTAGCCATCAGAGAAATGCGGCGCTCTGGGGCAATGGGCCCCGACGAATTGCCCATTTCTATACTAAAGCAAAGTGGTGCCAAATGGAGTAAATTACTTTGTCCTGTATTCAACATTTGCCTATTGGGAGGCAAGGTTCTACCTTCCTGGAAGGGCAGCATCCTAGTTCCATTGTTTAAAAAGGGTGATCGCTTGTCCCCTGAAAACTACCGCCAGATTGCATTGTTGGATGCAATCGGCAAGGTCTTTACAAGATGTTTGCTGAAGCGTATAAATGACTGGGTGGATCATGCAAACATACTCCCACTTGAGCAGACCGGTTTTAGGAAGAATCATGGTACTATGGATAATTTAACAGCCCTCCAGGTAATAACCGATAAATATATTAGAGGCAGAAAAGGGAGAGTCTATGTGGCATTTATAGATTTTTCCACAGCATTCGATAAGGTCGATCGTCAATTGCTATGGAAAAAACTATCTGCTCTCGGAATGCCACCTAGGCTTCTACACTTGGTACAGGACTTGCATGATAATACATGGTGTAGAGTACTATTGGGGGGAGAAAGGGGTTTATCCCGGCCCATCCCCTCTGTCAATGGTCTCAAACAGGGCTGCCTATTAGCTCCCCTTCTGTTTTCCCTTTATGTTAGTGACCTCCCCCGCACTATATCCCTCAGTGAAGGAATTGCTCCGCGCTTGGGAGACACTTACATTTCTTGTTTAATGTATGCAGATGACATACTAGTTCTAGACCTTACCCCAAAAGGCCTTAATAACCGTCTGCATGCCCTACACTTATTCTCCGAAGCTCACTATCTGAAAATAAACATTTCTAAGAGCAAGGTAATGTTTTTGGAGGGGAAGAAAAAACTGAAATTAGGTCACATTACTTGGGAGCTGGGAGGTCAAAAATTGGAAAGTGTAAAATCGTATGTTTTTTTAGGAAAAATAGTTAGTAGCAACTTGAGTAATAAACCCCATATAGATAACAGTTCCCGCAAAGCAAAGTCCCAGGGAAATGGGCTGAGAGCCTTATATAAATCAACCGGTAAAAGACACTTTATGCATCTTCTAGAAGCATTCCGGGCAAAAATCCCTGCAACTTTGCTCTACGGCATAGAACTTATCGATTTAGGTGAATGGGGCTTTTTGGACACCATTGAGGGTTCCCTCTTGAGAAACCTAATTTCTGTCAATAACCGTTGCACTGCAGCATCCCTTCGATTAGAATTTGGATTAAGAAGTAGCTGGGCACAGGGTTTGGCAGGAGTTATAAGCTGGGTCGCCTGCTTGATTAAAGGAAATCCAGCCACATTAAGATCTCTCATTAAAAAAGAGCTAATGGGCCCCCTAAAAGAGTATTCGTTACTCTTAAAGAACTTTAGGAAGGCTATTACACTCTTGGATCTGGAGGAAGCAACCCTCTTTGACCTTTCTGTGCATCAGCTAAAATCTACATTAAAACAGGCAACATGGAAGTTCAGCTTCGAAAGGGACTGCAACTCTACTACACTTAAGAAGGGGGTCACTCAAGTTGTTAATTCTTACCTGTTTAGACAATTACAACCGTATGTCTCCTGGAATATGCCCCATGGTTTGCGCCGTTTTTGGCTACTTTTAAGGCAGGATCTCCTTCCTTTGAATAAGTTGTTGGCCAAATGGTACAGTATACCCAACATATGCAGTTTCTGCAATAATTCAGTCCAAGACACCGTACATGTTTTGTTAGTTTGCCCTGCCCTAATGGCCTATCGTCGTTTGTGGGTGAGACCAGTTTGTATGCAATTGGGTATTTTATCGGCAAGATCTCTCATTGATGCTATTTTCTGTCCTCCCAATGAAATTTTCTGCAATAGAATTTTTAACTTTTTTAAATGCTTTTTAGAATTGTATTAAATAATTTGCATGAAAATTTGTAAAACCATGTTAACAACAATCTGTTTTAATAAGTTGTTTTATTCTCATACTGCTCTTTTGTTACTTTATTATATGTGGATCTCTAAGGAGTTCCAAATCATATACTCAATAAAAAATTCTTAATTCTTACCTTTTTGTGATGATCTTGGTCTTAAAATAAAACTTGAACAAAGCTTATTTTTCGAAAATTGGGTTGGATCTCCTTTTTGTCGTGTCAGTTATTGGTCAATGTATGTGCAATAAATGTCTTACACTCCTCTGTGTTAGGCCTAAAGCTGCTAGTCCACACTACCACTAATAGAGTACTTTGGGTTTACATTGAGCCCTATACACTTCTGGGGATTATATGGACTTTGTGCACTGTATAACCACCTTGTGGCATACCATATACAGAGCCATCTTCCTACTGAAGGCAAAATTCATTTTGTTGTATTACAAAATAACTCTATTTTATCTCTGGGAAAAATCACTCTAAATTTCTTTTACAGAAAAGAATACCCTCCACATCTTCAAAAGATAGAAGATGATCAAGTTAGATTGCCTCGGACTCCTAGCATAGGTGAGTCTTATTGTTCATAACTTTATATTTTGAAATTAGTGCTCGCCTTAGAGACCTGTAACCAACTAGCATAATGTTGCATTTGAGAAATGTCCCAGTACCCTCAATGTTGCCCTCAAACAAATTGGTTATTTTGTCTAGTAAGGCAGGATATAAATTCCTTTTTGGAAGCTTCATGTGAGGGGGGTGAAGACCACTTTTATGTTTCAGCATGCTTAATAGACCAACTTGAAGATTGCATGATGGTTTGCCAATGGCATGTGGAGATCTTTAGGTCACATGTTCTAATATCAAAAGTCTAGTTAACCTTTTGCGGTTGGTTAATAGATTACTATTAAAGTTTTTAATTCAACCAGTTATTAACAGTACTTAGAAGCAGCATAAACGTGGCATTAGGTGCTAAAAAACTAATAAGTTATGATAGATTACTGGATGAGAAGAAAAGAACCATTGTTTCATTAAGAAAGTTATTTATGATGCATGGAATAGCAATACATCCACTGACCTGCATCCTGTTGCTTGACCCCTCCACCCCCACTGCTTGCTTGTAGTTGGGTCGAGCCTAGCGCAGCGCGCATGCACGGCTCTATGGGAGGCTTATTGTGAGGGCTCAAAACTTCTCTGTGGGGGTATAACTCCTCCCACACATTGGATTGGACTTTGCGTGTGACTTTCAATAAGGAAAGCACGCAAATGGCGAAAGGCGGGTGCATGTCCCACCTCTTCTTCAAATTTTGACTCCCACAGCGTTTTGCTCTCGGGAGAGAGCAGCAGCACGCAGGTAGCAGCTGCATTCCTCGTTGTGTCATGGATCAGGTTACTAATTAAACACAGTGCGTTCGCTTTCACTTTGGCTGCTGGACTTGTTGTTTTGATGGGGTTTTTTTTGTTTGTTTTTAATTTTCATTTACTTTAGGCACCATGTTAATAAAAAAAAAGGATTGTTTCCGCTTCATTTGCCGCACGTCATCTTTCATTACGGACACTACGCTCTTGTTTTTGGTGTTTTTGTGCTCCGCGGCCCCGAAAGACATTGACTCTTTCGGGGCCTGCTTTTTATTTTTATTTTAAACGAGTGCCATCAAGAGCTCGGGGCTCTAGGAGGAGAGCTCTCTGAAAGGGGAGCTCAAGTGGCTTCTAATGTTATGGTTGGTTAAGTAACCATGACAATGTGCTAGGCTTTCTGTATTATAAGCAGGTGAAACTGATTAAAAAACATACTAATGTGATTTGAAAATACCGTGAGGAGGGTGCAGTACAGGGGTCATTCCTCAGACACCTAAGTGGTTGCTTAACACTTTGACTCTTTACACTTTGACTCTCCGCAGGCAGCAGCCCTACGTCCCACTCTTTTCCTGAGTAGGTCAGGCTTTGGGCGGGGCCTGTTGGGCGTCACCTTCCTCTTCCTATGCCCCTATGCCCTAGCTTCTTCAATTCTTCCCGTCCCGTTCACAAACACGCAGTGTAGTGCCCATGCTCTTTCCTGGGTTGTTCTTGGACGTTGCACATGCTCTCTCTGTTGGCGTTGGCGGTTTGGTGCCGGGAGATGGGTGACTTGTTGCCGAGGACCTCCCCGGATGTATGGGGCCCCAGAACCCGGATGTGGTAAATCCCTTGTGAGCATTGAACACCAGCAGCGGCAGGGTGAGTAGTGTGGAACCCTGGCTATATTTATTGTTTTGTCGCATAGAGTAACAGTAACGGCAATTGTAGTGTCAGTTCTGTATACAGAAGACTTGGGGCTATAACAGTGCATTTCTGAATGAACTTGGCAATGTGCTGCTTGGCAATGCTTTAAATGGGAGGAAAACGTTTCGGCTCGTTAAAAGGGGCGTAGCAAAAAAAAAACATAATTACAATTGGCACTATGAGCATGTATGTACACGTCTGTGACCCACTGGGGTTAAAGCGGCCAGAAGCAGCGTTCGCATGGTGCTCTCGGATGACTCCGGCAGACGTGTGAACCCTCTGCTCTTTTTCACTGCCTCTCACGTCTCGTTAGCCCCCTCCTCACATTCCATCCATTGCCTCTCTACCCCCTTCACATTCCAACCACTGTCCCCCTCCTCACATTCCATCCATTGCCCCTCCTCACATTCTGTCCATTGCCTCCCTCCTCACATTTCGTCCATTGCCCCCCTCTAGTCCCCTCCTCACATTCCGTCCATTGCCCCCTCCTCTCTGCAGCTGTTCCGCAATCCGGACACCGCCTCACATTGTCCCTTAAGTCTGTAGCTGGGTTTCATGGGACACCCCTGGATGTTTCAGACCAGTCCATTCACGTGCAGACTGAGGCGGGGGCGGGAGAGGGGGGTGAGTAGGCAGAAATGCTTTCAGGGGCGGAGGCGTTTATTGTGTGGCCTGAAAAGTGGACATAGCATCACTTTAATATAAGTTTTCAACATGATGCACAACAGCCACACTTCTCTACAACATAGCTTGAAGAGACTGCATGCGTGAGTTGTAAAGGCATCCATGTGGGAAAGGCATGCTCTGGCTAAACACTTATGAAGTCCCAAAGGTGAGACCTATTTGCTATGCCAATGCTTGTTGATGTTCGCCTCTTAGTTGACCAAACTCTTAAAAGCCATTTCCAGATGCTTTCGGTTACATTACTTCACCCGTCATGATCAGAAACAACCAGGCTGTTGTTACGCACCTCGAAATACTTCTAGTATGGCTTTAAACATTACCTCTCTCCTCAATCTAGTAATAGTCTGGCCTTGCCACAGCCAAGTGTCAGCCCATAGTTTGGCTCTTATTCTCCATTCGCTAAACCAATACACTCTCTTTGTTCACCACCATGTCTTCAGAGCTACTGTCCTCTTATTGGTTTTCCAAAGACTGTGCTGAGAACACTCAACCTCCTAATTCCTGGACATCGGCGGCCAAAAAATTCAAGCACTGCAATGTAGGTCATTTCTATTTGTTGACTGATTGTTTAGTGGCTCTACCAAAATTGCATTGTCCACGAAACATAACCTCTTATGCTTAACCTTTCTCATCACTGACCTACACTACCCAACTGGTCCATTAAAAGCTAACCTAACCTTTACTGTATCAGATACAGTATCATCACCTGGCCGTGCATATCTTGTTCTGTTTTTTTCCCCTCAAAACATACTAGTTTCACTGCGTCTAGTATGCTCCCCTTTCGAGACCTACTCTGTTCTACTTCGGGATTCACCGTCACAGTTGGCGTGCATCTCAGCAACAATGAACCCCAATGAGTCAGTTCATTGTGTTGCTCTGACCCTCATTGGGCCAACCAAGACCTCCATGCAGGTACATCCATGCTGAAATGTCATGGTGCCGTACCTCCCTATCTAAATACTCCACAGTTGCAGATGAATCTTAGTTAATGGGGGAGCTACTTCGGCGAACTTTCTAGATTTGGAAGTTGACCTGCTCCTGACTGAGGTTTGGTTCACTAAGGCATCTCATCACACCATGAACATTCTTATCCCTTAATGGTATGCCATCCAGGGCTAGACTTTGATTACTAAAAGGGTAGAGTGGTGACTATTATTCATACCTGTAATCAAAAAGGTCCACCTCAAACAAAGAGGTTAGTGCGTATTTTGATGACCTTGGAATACACACATGTGGTTAAAATACCCCTCACACACCAAAAGGGCCCTTGGTGTCATGCTTCATCATCGGGGTCTTCCCGCCCGGCTGCCGGACGGGGCAGTGCTGCGACAAGCGACTACGCTGGAGCACCTTTATAAATTGTGGGTGCTATGTGAGTGAATGGAGTGAGTGTCAGTGGGGTCAGGGGTGATAGACAGGTGATGTTAAAAAATACCTGGCCTAGTGATACAAAAAACTATTTAATAAGCACTGGCTGGTATTGTTAAAAAAGGTGGTGTCGGAAAGAGTAAGCGGGTTTATGAGCTTACTTTCCTATGTGGGTCGACATGTTTTGGGGCACCATGCCCCTTCGTCAGGACCGGGGTGAAAGATCCCCCTGTCACTCACTAGTGTGTCGCCACAGTGGGTCTTAATTACAAAAAGGTGAAAATAAAGGGATCAATGTGTATGTATATATATTTTATATTCCTAGATACACATCCCTAACTATGTAGTAAAATACTCATGTAGTATGCCTGAAAAGACAAGAGCATGGTGTTACTAAAGCGCGGATCCCAAGGCGCTATTTCTAAAGTACCTATAAGAAAAAAGGGGTCAGACCTACATATAGCAGTGGTCCTGCCTTGGGAGCTCAGAGAAGGATCCATAATTTTACATTGTTAATCACACACACACACACACAATGTTCACACATTATATATAGTCATAATATAGATGGAGTGGTTGGAAAGTCTGTACATTATTTGCAATACATACTCATTACGATGAGGAACAGTGCCTTATGGGCCAGCGCTAGATCGAAGGGTATAATAGGGGTCCAACTGCAGGTGGAATAAAAATAAAACAGAGATGCATATGTAGAGGATTTGATCTAGGTATTTTGATAGTAAGTATGCTAGAATTCAATAGGTAGCATCCCATATGCCTCTGTCTACTGGTTCTCCCAAACCGGCTATGCCGTACTTACTCAACCCCCAGCCTCGTTGTGCTTCCTCTTCCGTCCGTGGCCTCCGTGGTAATGAGGATGGAGGCAGGGGCGGGTGTTTTTATAGCTGTAGTAATTGGTTAATAGGGATTGGTCTGATTGACGGTGGATCGTTAACTGTGGGCACCTGTGCTCGGGAAAATGCGCCGAGATCTGGCTGGTGTGCTGGCCGTTGTTAAAATGATCGCTGACGTTTGTTTGGAGGTTCTAGCCAGAGAGTGGTATTTAAAGAGGTGAATGCCCCGTAATAATGATCCGGAGGCATAATTTTCAAAGTTTTGTGGGAGAGAAGTAATGATCGGGTGCGGCCGCTGACCGGAGTGAATGAGTGTTGCTAAGACGTGCATGCGTCGACCGCTGGTTCAGGTGAGCATGCGCGGAGAATGGGACGAAACTCCGCGCATGCGCGTTCGGCCCTGAGACACTGTGGTACAGAGCACAGCCCGGGGCACTCGGTATGAGTGTGGGTCGCATCACATCCTAGTGCAAGGCATGCACAGGGTGTGTAATTGACCCAGTAAAGACAATTGAGGGGAAGAAAACAGAACAAGATATACACGGCCAGGTGATGATACTGTATCTGATACAGTAAAGGTTAGGTTAGCTTTTAATGGACCAGTTGGGTAGTGTAGGTCAGTGATGAGAAAGGTTAAGCATAAGAGGTTATGTTTCGTGGACAATGCAATTTTGGTAGAGCCACTAAACAATCAGTCAACAAATAGAAATGACCTACATTGCAGTGCTTGAATTTTTTGGCCGCCGATGTCCAGGAATTAGGAGGTTGAGTGTTCTCAGCACAGTCTTTGGAAAACCAATAAGAGGACAGTAGCTCTGAAGACATGGTGGTGAACAAAGAGAGTGTATTGGTTTAGCGAATGGAGAATAAGAGCCAAACTATTGGCTGACACTTGGCTGTGGCAAGGCCAGACTATTACCAGATTGAGGAGAGAGGTAATGTTTAAAGCCATACTAGAAGTATTTCGAGGTGTGTGTGTGTGTGAATAACAATGTAAAATTATGGATCCTTCTCTGAGCTCCCAAGGCAGGACCACTGCTATATGTAGGTCTGTCCCCTTTTTTCTTACAGGTACTTTAGAAATAGCGCCTTGGGATCCGCGCTTTAGTAACACCATGCTCTTGTCTTTTCAGGCATACTGCATGAGTATTTTACTACATAGTTAGGGATGTGTATCTAGGAATATAAAATATATATACATACACATTGATCCCTTTATTTTCACCTTTTTGTAATTAAGACCCACTGTGGCGACACACTAGTGAGTGACAGGGGGATCTTTCACCCCGGTCCTGACGAAGGGGCATGTCGCCCCGAAACATGTCGACCCACATAGGAAAGTAAGCTCATAAACCCGCGTACTCTTTCCGACACCACCTTTTTTAACAATACCAGCCAGTGCTTATTAAATAGTTTTTTGTATCACTAGGCCAGGTATTTTTTAACATCACCTGTCTATCACCCCTGACCCCACTGACACTCACTCCATTCACTCACATAGCACCCACAATTTATAAAGGTGCTCCAGCGTAGTCGCTTGTCGCAGCACTGCCATGTCCGGCAGCCGGGCGGGAAGACCCCGATGATGAAGCATGACACCAAAGGCCCTTTTGGTGTGTGAGGGGTATTTTAACCACATGTGTGTATTCCAAGGTCATCAAGATACGCACTAACCTCTTTGTTTGAGGTGGACCTTTTTGATTACAGGTACTTTTGCAAGAGGAGGACGTGGCCACCTTGGTGCCACATAACACCACCTCTTCCTCCCCCTTTTTGATTTCCTGACTATTATTCATAACACTAAACGGTTTATGATTCATACCCCCCCCCCCCCCATCTATGCCCTACTTCAGCTCACACCTAATGATAAATGGATTTGTGTGCCACAGTCTTTTATTGCATGCTAGCCTAGTGCTGAATATATGTAGCAAAACAGTGGCAGGAGGCACAGTAATGATAGTAAGAATGAACATTAATGTATACAAAAGAAAAAAACTATGCGTTGTATTCACTTTTGTATATTCTCTCAATATCCTGTCCCTATTTTGTAGCAGCTTGAAATCTGCCACGGGAGAGTTGAGATAAAGAAGCCATGTACTGAAACTACGCTGATTACAGCATAAGTTGACCGATTCATTGAATCGTACACGCCTGTGTCAGGTGAAAGTCAAATAGTTTTGGCAATGTTGCTCCATGAAACAGAATTCATTGACGGTGGACAAAGCATCATTGCCTTTTGCAGAAGTTCTCAGAGGGCTGCTTAAGAACGTGCTCTCGTGGTCATGGCCGTCATGACACACAAGAACGTTAGAATGAGAATGCTTTATAAAAGGATACCTTGCCATCCTATTTACATTTCTGTCATACAATAAGTCTGGTCATTTCAAGCACCTCTGAGGTATACGTAAGCTGCATTTACATAGAACAACGCCACACTGTACAAATTATATGTGCTAATAATAAACATAACATGCATGACATTATTCTAATGCTAAGTTTCATATGATATTCTACATTTAAGGTTTGGGCATAGGTCAAAGGTCACAAAGTCCTGACTCTAGAACTTAAAATAGCACATAGGAAATAACAATGTGGGCACAGTGTTCTACAATACATAATGCCCTACCTACTTGTGAGAAAGTGTCATCTTTCTTGCATTGGTATGCTTCCACTTTTTGCTGAACTGCTGATGTGCTTTGACTGAGTGTGCCCTGGGCTCCTGCCAACCATGTACCCAGGGCATGTGTTCCTTCCCAAAGCGGAGTTGAAACAAAACCAAATTGGCATCTCTGGCCACCTATCAGCCCCCAGTAAATGGTACTCTAAGTACTCGGGGCATGGTGACCAAAGAAGACCCCTAAGGGCTGCTCCACTTATTGTGCCACCCTTAGGAGCCCTGTACCCTGACACACACACACACTGCCTTTGCAGGCTGAGTGTCTAAGTACAGAACTAAACAGAGTCGACATGGCATACATCCCTGTGTGCCATGCCCACAAACCCCACTGCCCTGGCATTCATCAGTCACCCCTCTAGCTGGGTGCCCTATGCCAGTGGTGTGGGCACAGGTGCATGAGCCCTGTGCCCCTACAGTACCCATGGCCATTCCTGGGCACTGTAAGTGCAGTGCTGCCATTTAAGAGTATATGGTGCTGGGAGGTCGTCATTACGAACTCCACAGCACCATGATGGCTTCACTGAAGACTGCGAAGTTTGGTATCAAACTGCTCAGCACATTAAACCCGCACTGATGCCAGTGTGAGGTTTAATGTAAAATGCATCAGAGGGCATCTTAGGGATGCCCCTTGAAGGTCTAACCTACAATCCACGTCTGGACTGAGAGGCTGCCTCGGCTGCCACACAGCAGACATGCTGCTGGACCCCTGGGTGGAGATTTCCCGCTCTCCTGGGCCTGCAACAATACACCTCCTGGGCGAGGTGCTAGGTCTCCTCCCCCAGGATGGGCAGAAAGGGGGGTGTGCCAGCCTCTGCCAACCCCACCCTCAGGTGGGGGAGGCGAGGTGAAGCACGACCCCGGGCTCTGGCCATCTTGAAGATGGGGAGCCCTGCCCAATCCCAGCTAGGTTCCTGCCCCCCTTCCACCGGAGAGGAGCAGGCTAGGGGTGTACCCACCCCAGGACAGGGACCAATATATCCCTGCCCTTACTCTACCTGTAATGCCCCTAAATTCAGTATTTAGGGGCTCCCTGAACCTTCCTTCCTCAGATCCCGATAAGGAAAGAAGATCAAGAAGAAGACGACCTGCCGTGCAGCTGCTAACAGGACGACACCCACTGACTTGGCCCCAGCCCTACCGGCCTGTCGATCCTGGAACCTGCTCCTGCTTCATCCCGGCGACTCCTGCGGACAGCAACCTTGGGACACCCGGAGGACCTGTCTGCCTTGACCCTCTTAAAGACTGGGACTCCCATAAGCAGAGGCTCTGCTTCAACAGCCAGCTAGGAAGCTCAGGACCTGCCCACTCTGCACCTGCTGAGCCTGGCCCGTGCCCGACTGATCCAAGACCACGAGGATGTCCCCCCGGTGACTGGGACCCGAAGTCCATTGCCCAAAGACCCTCCTCGACGAACCAGACGACTCCTGCAGCCTCAAGAACCAGAGACCCCCACAACCGCGACCAGCCGAGGGTAAGATTCCTGACACCAAAAGACACCCTTCACCCGACTTCCTGCAGCCCCCTGTGCCTGCCTTTGGGGTACCTACCTCTTCTCCAAGATCCCAACTTACCTCTTGAAGTGGTGGTTGCACCTGAAGAATCACCGTCCTCTAGTCTGCAGCCCTTGTTTCCTTTTTACTTTTCCCATTGAACAACATTGAGTGCCCAACTGCTCAAAAGCACCCTGCACCCAGCCGCCCGAGTGCCTCTGGCTGTGCAACCTTTGTCCTATCCTACTTCCCCCTTTGCCCTGAGCAAGTGACCAGGAGCCCAGCTCGCACAGCGTGCCCTGCTAGCCAGCAGCCACCAACCGGATGCCCCCTGCCCCTCATTGGATAACATTGGGCCTAACTACCTCTGCACCCGGCTGCCCCTGTGCCGCTGAGAGTGAATCAACTGTACCTACCTGCCCCAAGTGGACCCCTGAGTCTATGCCCAGAACCCTAACTTCACCAGTCGAGTACTCACCTGGAGACCGGTAACTCACTTACCTGCCTCTGAATAACATTGACTGATTTGACTCGAAAAATCTTTTAAGTGTGAAGTTTTGAAAACTTAAAATATTCCCATAAAATCAACCGAATTCTGAAGTACTCACCTGTGATCAGGAGAGAAGCCAGTACTGCATCTTGTAGCGCAGTACTGAACCGCAAAAGCAATCCTAGCCAGGTTTACTAGTAACTTGAATTTTCTCCATAGGAATCCATTGTGTGCTTTTCTGTGAAATTGCTTGCAAGTGTCTACTTTTGAAAACTTGAAATATTCTTTAAAAATCATACCAAATACTGAAACGTGATTACTTACCTGTTTTAAGTTGAGACCCCAGTGCTGGTCCTAGGAGCCCAGTACTGGATTACAAAAGTAACGAGATTGTACTTTAACTGCACCCTGATTTTTCTCCCATTGGATAACATTGCTAGATTTTCATTGAAAAGTTTCAAAGTGTGAACTTTAAAAAAAAGCTTTATATTCCTTAGAAATCACTGCAGTAACTAAAACGGTTTTACTAAACTGTTTTCAGCTTAGATCCTGGACTGAATCTAGGATCCAGACCTGGAACTACCAGAGTAATCTACAAAGTAATCAGCTGTATTTATATAGAAAAACCCATTGAGCGCAATGCTAAATTGTGTTTAGAATTGTGTTGCCTACTGCAACCCCTGTACCTATTGTGTTTACAAAATTTATTGCCTTTCTGCAAAGTACTCGTCTGAGACCTCTCATATTGAGAACAGTATATTTTGATACCCGTTGGTTCTAAAAATAAAACAACTATCTTTGATATAAAAACAATTGGCCTGGAGTTCAGTCTTTGAGTGTGTGAAACCTTTTGCCGACTGAGTGTGTACAACAAATGCTTTACACTGTCTTCTGGTACTGCCTTACTGCTCGACCAAGCTACCACTTTTGAGAGTAAGGTCAGCCCTGACTTTAACCTCTGTTATACCTCTGGGGTTGGTGGCCTCTATACACACCTTACCTTACTTTGGTCCAGTACATATAGGCCCACTTTCTCGCACTACTCTAGCGCGCTCATAGCATCTTCTGCAGGGGGGTAAACCGGCACTAAGGCGATTTGGTGGTGTTTGTCTGAAACCTCCCCTATTATTGGCTGGTTCCTCGTTGACAACCGTTTAATCTGCACTGTCAAACCTTCACAAAACAAGAGAGAATTCTTGATCTAATAATTTTCAAGCTAAGAAGGTCTTTCAGTATTGAACCATGTTGTAATTAATTATTTTGACCACATACAAATTTCTTTATTAACATATACCTCTCCCGCACTCTTGGGCTATCAAAAAAGTAACTAATCTGGGAAAGTAATGCCCAGATCCTCAACCAATATTGTTTTTTGTAAACAATTTGTTTTCAATTATGCAACCCTTATGTCTTGTTAATCATCTAACATAAAATAGCACTCCCATCATTATAGACAACAAGAGTACCTAATGACTAGAGAACCTATCATGAATGTGTTCAAGTCACATGCAATCTAATTATATGAAGCAGAAATCTTATGGTGGTGGTGACCAGAAGAATCAACATTCTTCTAAGGCCCAAGAGAAGGGTGGGGGAAAAGGTAAAGACAAGAGTCTTCACAGGGTCCCCAACAGTCTTCCTCTGGGGGTGGGTCCCAAACCTCTTCAAACAAGAAACCTTTGTGTTACCTCTGTAAGGAAAAAGGCTATAGAGCTAGATATGCCAATTGCTCTACATCTGGCACCAAGGATACTGCTACTACTGCTCCTAAAGCACCTAGTGCCCCTAGCACTAGCACAAGTAGTTGTAGTGTCCCCAAGGGATTAGCAGGGTTAGACTTGGGTCCTGAAATAGGTTCTAACCTCGTCAGAGCACCTATTCGGGCTTTTCTGGTCTGTGACAGTGGCATGGTACTTGCCACTTTACTTGTAAGTCCTACTAACTTGGGCAATGTGAGAAAGTGTCTCGTTTGCATGGTTGGCACCCCCCCAACCCCTCCCTCACTTTTGCCTGGTTTAATGTTCTTTCAAATGTAGTGCACAGGGTCCCTGCTAACCAGTGCAAGGGCCCCTTCCCTAAAACAAACTCCCAATTGGTACTTCTGCTGGCTGTATGTCCCTAGTAAATGGTACCTGGGCAACTGATGGCCTAAGAGCTGAAGAGGGTCCTTGGGGCCTTCCTCACTGGGTCCATGCCACTGTCCTTGCAGCCAGCATGCTGCTGTGAGTGAAAAAACGACTAAGTCAATATGGCACCCAGGCCAGCTTGCCCTGCTTGGCAGCATAGGTACGTGAGAGTGCACTATACTACAGGTGAGGGCATATCTGCAAGAGCAGATATGCCCTTACAATATTGGGCACCATTTCCTGATATTGTAAGTACCCGGGAAGCCATCGAGAGGACATTGTCTGGGAACTCTACAACTCGAGTGCCACAGCAGCACAACGGCTTCACTGAATACAGGAGTGTTTGGTACCAAATTACTCCTTTCAATAAACCCACACTGATGCCAGTGGGGGATTTATTGAACCAAGTACCCAGAGGGCACCTCAGAGGTGGCCCCTGAATCACTGCAAACCCTGGTGTGGTCTCTGACAAAAAGACAAAGTGAAAAGGATATAACTCAAACGACCACTGTATAATGGAGAATAACATAGGAGGGAAGCGTAGGGAAACTGATTATGGCATGGTTCAAGAAAACTCCTGGTGAAATGACCACATTTTAGTAAAAAAGGAACTGAAAAGCATCAGCAATTATGTGCATTAATGGATGAATTAATTTTTTGTGGGCGATGCCCGTTTGTGTCAGGTCCTGAAGTTTTAGAACGGGGCATTATCAGCTTGGACTTAATTACTCAAAACCTCAAATCTAGCTGGTGTATCATGTAATAATAGAACTATCAAGTCTTTTTTCAGTTCTGTCAGTGGTACTTTGAGGGTTAGTGTCAAGGAGACACCTGTTCGGAGTACAGTTAGGATTTTGGACAATCGTACAGTATTTTTTCTTAGCTATAAACGATGTAACCCAAAAAAATACAAACCTATAGGATCCCTGGTTTGAGGGTTGCCGCTAGTGTTTCAAAGTGCTATTCTATTTAAGGCATCCCATCCACAAGGAAATTAATCTACATGCAGTTTGAGCCAGGGCAATTATCTGTAGTATTTCATAGAACTTCAAATTTGCTAAGCAGCCACTTGAACTATGTCTTGAGTAGGATTAATGCATTTATTATTTCGTGTCAAATGCGCAGTTGGATTCGAGCAGTGGTGAGAAATATTTGTACCTTTTTATTAATTCAAACTGGGGGAAAATGGTACATAGGAGTAGGTATGTTTTTCGGTCCAGCCTGGGCAGCTCATGCGCTGCACTGCGAGGCATGCTGTATTCCGGTAGGGACTTGAAGCTCTGTCCACTATCTGCCCATATTTTTCATTGGCCTGTGTCATTGTCCACTGTAAACTGTGGCTGTTCATTGGTCAATAAGCTTAGTACCACCTTGTTTCATTATGTAACCTCCCATGACGACACCCCCTGTTACGTATGTTATTTGGTAGGCGTTAATTACAGCCTCCAAGCATTATTTTCTCAAATAGCTTTCTCCTGTCTGATGCAGGCAGGACATGCTCTGTCCTAACTCTTTTTTTATTATTTTTATAGCACTGGCATTGAACGCATTTGCAATGCAATAGGTCTTGCATTTGCAAGAGTTTAAGCTATTGGCATTGTAAATGACTGTCTTTAATTTATCTGTTTTAAAAACAACACTTAAATAAAAGGCATTGTCATTTACAATGCTAGTAGCTCAAAATCTCCTCAATCCGAGACCTATTGCATTGCAAATGCTTGTTCAACTAGTGTCTCTTGCTTTTCTAGCCTGTCGTGCGTTTGTGTCTTGTGTGTAGAGGAAAAAATTACTTTTCTAATAGGGTCGGAGTAGGTCGGTGATTGCCGCACATGAATACAGGCTTATAAAGTTATTTTACTTCTTTTAACCACTAATGATAAAAGGCCGCTGTTCCCTTCCAGTACTTTGGAAGACCTTCCAGGAGTATGGATGAAATAAAGTATAAAGCTAGGAGTTCAGTGCGTATTTCTCATTCTTTTTTAACATGTTTTATGCATGATCCTCTGTAGATTTGAATTTTATTACTGTGCTGAATGCGTTCTACTCCATGCAGTATCTCTCTGTTAAGTCGATTATGCCCTTTTCACAGAAAATGTATTGGACAGCAAAGAGGAACCTGATATTGAATCAGGATTTGAAATTAGGAGGAAAGTCCAGCAAAAAAATCGCAGCGATCGTTACTCAACTGATATGCTCCATTCTCCAGCTATGAAAACAAGCCCAAACCGTTTCGGTATGGGTCAGAAAAAACATGTAAGTTTTCATGGTTTTGGTCTTTTTCATTTTCTTTATTTCATAGTAATATATTTGCTACTCATTTTAACTGTGTACCACTGTTGGTTCTAAGGTAATTTTGGAGCTTGCCATTTTATAATGTAATGGAAAGCTGTCCTCCCTTTTATTTACTTGAAAGATTACGATTGGAAAATATATGCTTATCTGATTTGTGTGTGTGAACACACACAGGACCTCTAAGGGTGGCACAATAAGTGCTGCAGCCCTTGGAGCCTCCTCTGATCACAGGGCCCGTGGTACCTTTTACACGGGACTTGTATGTGGCCGTAGAGGTGCCAATTTGGGGGTGCACAGTACCATTTTAGGGGAAAAATATGGGCCATGGTTGGCAGGAACCCAGGGCACACTTAGTCAAAGAGCATCAACATCAGGCAAAAAGTGTGTGTCGGGGGTACAACCATGCAAAAAGGGGCACTTTCCTTCACTCGGATCCTGCCCAGTCATCAGCACCACCAAGAGTAACATTATGTAACATAGTGTCTTTAGATTTTTAGTTTTTAAAAACAAAATGTAAGTAGTTTGCGAGGTTACTTTCTACAGCGTGAATCTTTTCTGGATTCACATGCTGTGCATTATCCCGCATTCTAGTGGTTGGGTCCGGAATTGTTGTTTTTGTAATTTTTTTTCTTTTCCCCTCTGTGGGCGTCGACATACCACCATTTGGTGTCCTCCGTGACGTTGACGTACTTCCTCTGGAAGCTCCCACCTTTGGTCGCCATCTTCAGATTCTTTTTTTCGCTGTTGGGTCTTCATCGATACAGAAGGAGCTCCTCAAATTTGGAGAGAAGAATCGACAAACATTAAAGAATAATCTTCAAGAACATACAGTACGACAATTTGACGTACCAGACTTCGAATGAAGGTGCCGGAGGGCGCCGCAAGGTGAAAACAACAACCTCACAGACGACTGGACAATGCGCATACAGGGGGCTCACTGTGCATGGTGATGGACAAGACATCATTCAAGTTTTGCCAAAATTGTCACTACAAGTACGCCCAGAAGGACCAACATCCTGTCTGCAACCTTTGCTTACCACTGCATCACTGAAGTGAAAATTGCACTGCATGTTCTGCTGTCACCCTAAAAACTTTGAGGGTTTGTGAGGGACAGAAAAAAGACGACTACAACATGCA
Source organism: Lissotriton vulgaris (assembly GCF_964263255.1). Classification (NCBI taxonomy): domain Eukaryota; kingdom Metazoa; phylum Chordata; class Amphibia; order Caudata; family Salamandridae; genus Lissotriton; species Lissotriton vulgaris. The sequence continues at coordinate 511,990,832 of NC_141694.1, forward strand.
GGGGCAGGACGCAGTACCATCACTACGAGACCTGGGTCTTTCCAGTGAGGAAGAGGACAATGTCGCCGAAGGGTCCAGGGGGCGACGCTGACATGGACATTCAAGTCGCAGATGTTGAAAAGAGACTTCAAGAGACATAAGAGAACTGTTAACCTCCAAAAAACTAGACGTGCCCCAAAAGGCATACTCAAAGGCCTTGAAGGGAGCCTCTGCGTTGAAGCACTCAACGTCAGCAGCTACGTCCAGAGACAAACACTCCGTAGGATCCTTAGACAAGGACTCCGTAACGGCAAAGACCCTCGAAAATCCAAGATGTTGAGAGACGATCAAGAAAAGGAAGCTTCGACGTCGAAACAAGAGGTCAAAACATGCCTCAACAGCGGTGAAGGCGCCGTCAACCGCGGAGAGAAAGGCAGAAAGTCTCAACGCCGAAACGCAGTTATCAGAGTTCGAGAAGAGGCTAGAAGCTGAAATGGCGAGTATTCTGCAAAGAAAGAAAGAGTTCGACGAAAGCTTGAAGCAATTCAAGATACTGCCGAAAACTTCAACAGAAATGGAAAAGAGCGTCGAGGAGTTAGAATCTCCAATGACATTCGAACCATATGAGGAGCAAGAAGAATATTTTTTCGAGGAAGTAGTAGTAAAGGAACAGACTTACGTGGGCTCTGAAACCTCAGAGGTTCAAAAGATAGAATGGTAAGACCTAGACGCCGACTCCCCAGAATAAGTTGTTAATACATTTTCTGCGAGGCCTTCACCTCCAACCGACATTGGTATATACAACCAAGTCATGAAGAAGGCAGCAGATACTTATGGCGTACAACTAGAGCAAAAAAAACACAATCATGTTTTCTGATCAAGACTTTAATGTCTACACAACCAAGGAACTAGTACATTCCTATGCTGCTAAATCGGGGAAAAGAGGCATTTAAGGAACCACATGCAGCTTTCGTAGTAGCAATAACATCACTACATAAAGTTAGTGAGTTACAGGCACTAACACTACAGAAACCCTACTTCCAAATACATAATGACAGAATAGTCATAAGAACAGAGCCACACTTCATGCCAAAGGTGGTATCACAATTCCACATCAACCAATCCATACAAATACCAAGTTTCTTCCAAAACTCAGAGACCAGCAGAAAGGGCATTGCACACCCTTGACGCTAGAAGAGCAGTCAGTCAGAATACTTTATTTCGATAGATCAATATCATAAAAAGACAATGGAACTGTACACAACATACATTATATACATTAATTACACAGAGTAAAATGAAATGTTAAAACATTTAAAATTTCCCCAAAATTTCATAAAATTTTATAAAATCACATATAGAAAAATAAAAGCATCAGCCAATTTAATTAGCCTCACTATCCTATTTACAGAACAAACTAACATCAAACAGTATTTCATCCAAATTCATTTAGGTACAATTAATTATTTATTTTTATTTTTCCTGTTCCTAATCTGGGCAGCGCCCACTAGATAACTAGCGACATGAAAGATGATCCGGGGGCTCTTTAATAATTGTAAATACAAGAAGAGCAGTCCTGTATTACACTGGAAAAACAAAGGATTACCAGAAGACAAAGCAACTCTTTGTATCGTTTAACAGTTTTCTGCTAAGGCCAGTAACAAAGAACACAATTGCAAGATGGATTGCACAAGCCATACAGTTGTTCCACAAACAGGTTCCCCAGGCTCACTCAGCAAGAAAGAAAGGGGCAACAATCGCCTTTCGAGCCAATACTTCAATTCAAGACATGGTAGTCTGTGCACATGTTCACATAACAAAACTGTGTGAACATTCAAATGAATAAAGGAGCACAAATAGGACAAAGGGTCTTGCAACATCTATTCCCAAACTAATGCTCATCTTCCACCCAGCCACCACAAGACTAACAAACCGCTACAAAATCCAAGCACAGCATGTGAATTCAGAAAAGATCCCCGCTGCAAAAAGTATAGTTTCTTACCTGTCGGTTTAGTTTTGCTGCTTGAAACATTTTCTGAATTCACTAGCGAACCCACCCTCCTCCACCAAGAAAGATGAGCAAAGGGGAAGAAGGACAAAAAAAAAAGAATCTGAAGACGGCGATCAAAGGTGGGAGCTTCCAGAGGAAGCACATCGGCGTCACAGGAGGACACCAAATGTTAGCATGTTTATGCGTACAGAAGAAAAAAGACAAATACAACAATTCGGGACCACACCACTAGATGGCAGAATAATGCACTGCATGTGAATCCAGAACATTTTTCAAGCTGCCAAACTAAACCGACCGGTAAGAAATTATGTTATCTTAAAAAAATAAAACACCTGCTGTATGGGGGTAGTTGTTAAAAAAAGCATAGGTGGGGATATAGTGGTGGTGACCATGTGGTTTGGGGCGGGTATACAGGTGTGTGTTGTGACCTGAGGGGAGTAAGTTTGATCTGAATCGTCCTCCTCATTCCCAGGGGGTGTCTGTGGTCTTGTAGCGCTGTCCACCTGGAGAGAGTTGTCCAAAATGGAATACCACGCTTGCGTGAATCAGGAAATCTAGATACGGTATCTAAATCGAGACACAACACTGAGGTTTGGATGCCTCGCCTCACCTCCCCCTGTAGGGCAGCCCCCTCACATTCCACCATATACTAGTGAGTTTATTAAACCTTTTGTTGGTTGCAGAGCAGCTCCTCAATTACCTCTTTTGTTTTTTACGATTTGTGAAGTAAATGTTGAATAATACGGTTATTTCCATGCTTTTGATTAACAGTTGAGCAAACAATGCTGCAACTTGCAAGGCCGGAACTAATGCTCAGCTCCTCTTAAACACAAAAATTGTGCATATATTTAATTGTATTTATAGCCCTTTCCTTTTTCTTTGTAGACTTCCGAGCAATCTCCACATTCAACGATTTGTCCAAATTGTGGAAAGGAGAATGACAGTCAAATCAAATGTCAATGTTCTGCTGATTTACAAAGACACTCCAGGCAAGCTATGTCACTGAGTGAGTTACCTGGACCACTGCCACGGCCGGCCATTCATCAACATTCACCAATGCATAAGTCAATTAGTATAGGATTAAACGCAAAACACTTTTATGGTTCTGATTTTACAACAAATGTTTCTCCGGACATCTGGTTAAATCGTGAACTTGGACGAAACTTGTTGCCAACAAACGGAAAAGTTGGACTTGCTGATGTAGCACATAAAACTGCAAGAACTATAAAACTGAGGGGAGTAAAACCTGAAATGAGTGATCCAAGTAAGTTTTGTTTACAGTCATTTGCATTTAATGTTTTGTTTAAACTTATTTCTCAACACTCTAGTTTTGCTGTTGCTATGAAATGCAAATAAGACGTGATTCTGTTAACCAATTTTTCTACTGCTCTATTTAGTGACCTAACAACAAAGCTAAGTTGGCCCTGTCTGGATTCAGACTTGCGACATGCAAGCCAACAAAACTTAATTAGTTGTCTGACCCACTTCATCTATTTTTCAATTTTTTTTGGAAAGACATGCTTTTTTATAGCTTTTTAACATGGAGTTAGTCGCCGTAGTGTACTTCTGATTTCACATATCAGGTGACAGAGTTCTCCACAGGAGGTGCTGGCAACTGCACTACACATAATGTACTCTGTAATAGACTTGGACGAATTTTCATGCCAAATAGTATGAGTGGCGATTAAAAATGGGGTACAGAGCAATGCACACATGACTTACAGCTGTAGAGAGTGCATGATGTTCTAAGTGCAGCGAGCTAAGCACTACAAAAAGAATCCATTGGGCGAAACACGTGTATGAATTACACAATAGAGATCTTAACACTACCCATCATTCAGGTCTGCACTTCTCAAATGGGTGGTACACACTACATCAAGCCTGTGCATCACACATGGAACTCGCCGTGGAACTCTGGAACCTGCTCGACACCACAGCTTCAGACGTCGCCTTCCTCACGGAAACCTGGATGAGCGCCTCCTCAGCGCCAGACATCGCCATCGCCATCCCGGACGGATACAAGATCACCCGAAGAGATCGCGTCAATCAGACTGGAGGAGGCATCGCCATCGTCCACAAGAACACCATCCACATCACGACCGACTCCGACGACGCCCTCACAGCCGCCGAACACCTGCACTTCCAGATCCCCACCGACCCCAAGACCACCCTCAGAGGCACCCTCATCTACAGACCCCCGGGACCATACACACAATTCAGCGAAGACATCGCCGACTTCATCAGCCCGCACGCCCTCCCCTCCGCTGACTACATCCTCCTCGGGGACCTCAACTTCCACCTGGAGAACAACAACGACCGCAACACCACCACCCTGCTGGACAACCTCGCCAACCTCGGACTCAAGCAACTGGTGACCACCGCCACCCACTACGCCGGCCACACGCTTGGCCCCGTCTTCTCCTCCAGCAAGGACATCTCCAACCACGCCACCGGACTCCACTGGAAGGACCACAGCTGCGTCCACTTCAGCTTCAGAAGGACCACGCTCCACCACCACCAGCAGCAGTTCCCCCGCAGAAGCTGGAACAAGATCACAGCCAACCAGCTCGCCGCATCGCTGAGCCAGATCCCTCCCGCCGGCTCAGCGAACCCAAACCAAGCCACAAACAACCTCACGAGGTGGATCAGCAACTGTGCAGACGACCTTGCCCCACTGAAGACCCCTCACAGCAGACCCGGCAGCAAGAAAGCACCCTGGTTCACCGACTAACTCAAGAACTCCAAGAATAACTGCTGAGCCTTCGAGAAAACCTGGCGCAGAGACCCGACACCAGACAACATGACCACCCTCAAGCTCGCCACTCGAAAACACCATCCAACTGATCCACGCCATCAAGAAAACCGCATTCAAGGAACGACTGGACAACAACGCCCACAACAGCAAGGAACTCTTCAACATCTTCAAAGAGCTCCAACCCCAGTGCCGGAAACAACATCATCACCCCATCGCAAGACCTCTGCAACTCGCTCGCCTCGTTCTTCCACAGCAAGATCGCAGACATACACAACAGCTTCAGCACACAACTGACGCATCCTACGACCACACCAACGCCCCCCACCACCACCCTCCGCTCCTGGACCCCGATCAACACCGAAGACACCATCCGCACTATGAACTCCATCCACTCCGGATCACCAACCGACCCCTGCCCCCACCACATCTTCAACAAGGGTGACTCCGTCATCGCACCCCACCTACGGGACATCATCAACGCCTCCTTCAACACCGCAACCTTCCCGGAGAGCTGGAAGCACGCCGAACTCAGCGCCCTACTGAAGAAACCATCAGCAGACCCCACCGACCTCAAAAACTACCGCCCCATCTCGCTCCTCCCTTTTCCTGCCAAAGTCATCGAGAAGACCGTCAACAGACAGCTGGCCGCCTTCCTCGAGACAAATGGATCCCTCGACCACTTACAGTCCGGGTTCCGGGCCAACCACAGTACCGAGACCGCCCTCATCGCAGCCACCGACGACATCCGAATCCTGCTCCACAACGGGGAAACAGCGGCCCTCATCCTCCTGGACCTCTCCGCGGTGTTCGACACGGTCTGCCACTGCACCCTAGTACATCGCCTCAACAACATCGGAATCCAGGAGAAGGCACTGGAATGGATCATCCCCTTCCTCACCGGAAGGACACAGAGTCTGCCTCCCCCCGTTCAGATCAGAAGCCATCGAAGTCATCTGCGGCGTGCCACAAGGATCATCACTCAGCCCCACGCTGTTCAACATCTACATGAGCCCCCTCGCAGCTATTGCACGCCAACACAACCTCAACATCATCTCCTACGCCGACGACATCCAGCTGATCCTCTCCCTCACCAACGACCCCGCCACCGCCAGAACCAACCTACACAAAGGGATGAAAGACGTAGCCGAGCGGATGATGAACACCTGCCTGAAACTTAACTCAGATAAGACGGAAGTCCTCATCCTGGGATCTACGCCCTCCGCCTGGTATGACTCCTGGTGGCCCCCTGCCCTGGGCAGTGCACCCAAACCTACAGACCACGCACGCAACCTGGGCTTCATCCTGGACTCCTCCCTCTCCATGACCAGACAAGTCAACGCCGTCTCCTCGTCCTGCTTAAACATCCTACGCATGCTACGTAAGATCTTCCGGTGGATCCCCACCGAAACCAGGAAGACGGTCACTCAGGCCCTCGTCACCAGCCGACTGGACTACGGCAACTCCCTCTACGCCGAAACCACCACAAAACTCCAGAAAAGGCTCCAGCGCATTCAGAACACCTCAGCATGACTCATCCTGGACATCCCCCGACACAGCCACATCTCCGCACACCTGAGAAACCTGCACTGGCTCCCCGTCAGCAAGAGAATCTCGTTCCGACTCCTCGCCCATTCACACAAAGCTCTCCAAAACCAGGGCCGAAGATACCTCAACGACCACCTGAACTTCTACACTTCCACCCGCCAGCTCTGATCGACCACCCATGCCCTCGCGGCCGTCCCCTGCATCCGAAGAGCCACAACAGGAGGAAGATCCTTCTCCTACCTGGACGCCAAGACGTGGAACTCCATTCCCACCCACCTCCGCCTGACCCAAGACCACCTCGCCTTCAGGAAGCAACTCAAGACCTGGCTGTTCGAGCATTAGCGCCCCCCCACCCCAAGCGCCTTGAGACCCTCCGGGTGAGTAGCGCGCTATACAAATGCTCTGATTGATTGATTGATTTGACACTTGACATGAGGAACTCCGAGCTGCACACCCAACGCTCAGGACTGAACATGGGCTATTTGGCACTGCCTTGGGAATGCTCTGCATACATTGACGGTGCTTGGAAGAAACACATATGTGGTATCTGGCAGTGCAAACTGGCAAATCTGTATTACACATTGAGCACCTGTTACACCACAAGCTGTGTTGTGTACTGCACATGGATTACTCTCCTCTCCATATGTGGTACTCCCCCCCCCCCCCCCCCCCCCTCCCCCCTGCAGATGGTTTACACAAGCACGATGAGACGGAGATAGAGTGGCTGAGAGCCGTTGCGAATGCTCCATCTTAGCAGGTGTTGCCTCTTTAGGAAAGGCTTTGGCCATAGAAGCAATGAGGCAAATTTAACTGGATTGGTCTCCTTTCATATAATTAAAAACAGATGAAAAATAAATTGGAAACATACCATATTCAGCGTGAATTCTTCTCTGGATTCACATGCTGTGCATTATTCAGGCATCTAGTGGTTGGGTCTGTGTAGGAAGCTGGCTCTGTATATGATATTATCACTAGGTGGTAATACCCTGCACAGGGTCCTGGGGATCCCCGAAGGTGTACAGGGCACAATGCTAAACCAAAAGTGATCTATTAGTGGTAATGTGGGCAAGCACCTTAGGCCTAACACAGAGGATTGTAAGACACGTATTGCACACACATGATCAATAAATGACACACAACTCAGGAAAGACATCAGACCAATTTTAAGAACCAGGTCTTCGTAAAAAAAGAAGTACGTTTTTACTTCCAGTGTTATCCTATGGGGAAAACAATATTGTGGTTAAACAGGCGAGTATTGAACTTAAAATTTCTGTCTTCAGAGCCAAAAGTCAGTAAGGGCCTGGGGTCAGGTAGGTCCCAAAACTGCACCATCAGCTGCACAGGGGCGGCCGGGTGCAGAGGTCAAAATCTGAGTTTGTCCCAATGCTTTCCAATGGAGACGGGGGATGCTGGGGGCCACACTGCTTGCAGTTAAGTAAATCGGTTGCAGGGGCCAAGCTTTAGGGGTTTGCGCAAGCACAGGAGTAGCCACAAAGCAGCACCAAACATACATCACCAGTGGCGCAGGGGCGGCTGGGTTCATGGTGCAAATTCGACATCTGGCGTCCAATGCTTTTCGATGAGGATTTTCCTGATGGCAGAATGGCTGCACTAGTGAGGTGGAGGCAGAACTACTTTGCAGTGTCCATTAAGATCGATCACTGCTGATATGCAGAAGGCAGAGTGCTGTTCCAGCCTGTTTTTTTTTCCCTGTTAGTTGCTAAAAATGCCAAGGCCACCCAGTCTGGTTGGAGATTGGAATATCTCGATTCACCATAACCAGACTCCCTCACTCCAATTGTAGTTGCTCTATTTGCACCATTTTCCCCTTGCAAAAATCTTAAATCATTAAGGAAGGTCCAGTTTCTGAGCAACAATTGGTGGTACTTAAGCTGTTAATGTAAGTCTTTTGGACCCTATATCTCAAAATAAGTGTAGTGTCATCTTTGTTTTGCATGTCGGAGACCACAAGCACCAATGAAAAGCTAGGCTTTCAAAAGTTCATTATTAAGATCAAAGGAACAAAACCGATCCTTTCGGACCCCAGAGGTTAGCATTTTCTAACCAGAACTCTTATACATTTAATATAATTGGCTTTAAATGCGAAAGAGGCCAGCAGGAAAGATGTACTACTTGCAGCATTGGGGATTCTTGGCCTTTGTTGCGCTATGTAATGTCTATAATAAGTAGTAGCTTTCGGATTGAGGCCTTCGGACTGAGGCCTTCGGACTGAGGCCTCAGAGGTTAAGCACATAAAGCAGTTGATAACTTTGTATGCATTGTTCATACCTAATTGATTTACGTGCTTGTGAGAAGTTGCCCGGTATATGCTGTCCACTAATTAAAGTAGGCACCTTGCACATTACAAACAACCCTTATGGTGATTTAAGAGGTCAAAGATAACCGTAGAAAGCTATCCTAGTGGTAGCTGTGGAGAGCAGCCTTCAGGCTTAGTCTTGATTGAATGTTAAGCAGCTTTTTTTACCAGAATGCAACCTTATAGTATTGGTTAAATGAAAGGAGAATCACACAAAAGTTATAAAAATATGTATTTATTGATATAACGCTCTCTAATAGGACACAGTATCTTCTACACGAAGATTCTCACAAAGCACACAATACTGTAGCACAGAAACAATAGTAAATAGCACTAATACACAGTGGGCTCTAGGGGGGAGACCAGACCATATACTAAAATAGTGGTATAAGAACCACAACTCGAGTTAAGACCATGTCTAGATGTCATTGAATCGCTGGGACCCCAAGGAACCACCCAAGGTGAGTAAGTAGGGACTCCACGGAAGACGGGTTTAGGGTGGGTACACTACCGCGTGCTCTGTACAATTCTATGGGAAAGTTGCGGTTGAAGTTTTAAATTTTAAGGACCCTTTGCAATGGACTTCAAAGAAACCCCGTGGAAGTTAGGAGAGCCACCCCATCCGTGGATACCGTAGTACCAGAGTTACCTATCTCAGGGAAGCCGGGTGCATAGGTCTGAAGTGGCGTCAGAAACTGCTGTCTATCTCAATGAAGCACTTCGAAGAGCCACTGCTGCAGGGAAGAAAAGTGTCAGTTGGAACCTAAAGATGGATTCTTGTCGAAGGCTACCTGAAAGCAGAGGGGACAGAGGCTGGGTCCATCAGGAGTGACCAGGGGCTCGGTAGACAAATGCCCACCGATGTCGGGTGGTTTAGGTGCGTTGAGGGGGTTCTTGACTCTGCAGCCACGGGGCCCAGGAGATGCCGAGGATGACCAGGAGCCAGATACGAGCTGTCCCACGAAGGATGTTGAGTGCTGAGGGGTTAGTGTCTGGCCGGAGCACCAAAAAGCCTTAGCAACGTCAACCCGCGCAGAAAGTCAAAGAAGGTTACGGTTCGGACCAGCAAGGTCCAGGAGACTCACCAAAGCAAGGGGAGTCAGGGCAGGCCTTGAGCAACCAGGGGAGCCCAAGAAAAGCAAAGTTGACCTTCAAGTGAACTCACAGGCCGAAGGGAAAACAATTTGCGAGAGTACCTCGAGCAATTTCACAAAACAGCAGCCCACGGAGCACTCGGTGCGAGGAGGCCGTAGTTCTTGGTAGGAAATGGTGGCAGAGATTGGGGCTACTCGAAGCCCAATGCACTCACCAACAAGCATATGCAACTGCAAATGAACGCGGTGCACAGGGGTATGGGTATTGCAGCCCCCACAAGGGATTCTGTCCTCAAACTTGGAGAAATGGCAGCTCGGACCTCAAGGGACGTAGAAACCCACCTCCTCTTTTGCTGGAGCCCTCTGAGTCCGTTGGAGTTTAGGAGCAGCAGCCCAGTCAGTCGTGATGTGCCTGCGAATGCAGGGCAGTGACTCCTTCACTCCAAGGGAGATATCTTCGGTTGTCAATGATGCTGCACAGGTCCTGCATGGAGCCTGTATGGTGCACAGGCACAGACGATGCTTTGGGCGGAGTGGGAGACTTAAGTCGGGCCCAAACGAAGTCCAGAGTGTCCAGACGGTTGAAGGTCAGTTTTGTCTTGCTCAGAATCTTGTCCACGTCGAATCTAGGGTCGTACAGCCAGGTAAGCCCTTTTGTACCCACGGAAGAGGGTTGGACAGATTCAGGGGACACTCTCAGTGGAGGGTCTGGACAGTGTGGAGGTTACTCCCATTTCCTTTGTCCAGTTTCCCGCCAGAGCAGGGGCCAACGGCTCCCAGGACTGGTTTGAACTGGACTATGCACAGGGACACCAAATGTGCCCCTCATGCAGACATTCGGTCACTGGCAAGCGCACCCACCCAGCCCTAATACACTAAATTCTGTCTGGGAGGTGGTCACACCACCAAGCCTTGGCTATTAATTGCACGCTACACTCTGCCCTGAGGACGAGGTTGTCTCTTGCCTGGGTTGCAACCTCTCAATACACGCAGGATTATGCAGGGAGCTCAGCGCTTCAACACACGTCTCAATAATCTGTTTTCCAAATGTGGCATCCCTTTCACCAAGGAATTTTCATTTTTCAATATCAACTGTTCTTTCCTGAAGCACCAAGCTGATATCTTTGATTTCCTGACGAGCAAGCAGCCAGACGCTATTTTTCTCACAGAAATATGGCACCATGCAAGCTCTTGCCCTGATGTAGCCTCAGCTTTGCCGTCTAGTTACGCCATAGTCAGGAAGGACCGGGATCTCAGAATAGGTGGAGGGATCGCTATAATCTACAACAATTCCTATAGCTGTAGATTTGAGAGTTTGCCTGTTATTGATTGTGAAGCTCAAACAGGATTGTCAGGGCAAGGTTAGTTTTCTGTAGTCTTTGCAGAAAAATTCTAATCACACACTGATTCGTTTTGTAGGTTATTTATAGTGGTGTTGTCACTCTATCGTGAACGGAACAGCCAACACGTGTTTCACCCCTTTACACGCCCATCCGGCCTGGGGCTTCTTCAGGGTGGTTAGTAGAAATAACGTATAGATAAGGATGAACCTGGTTGATTTGATTCTTAGGATTCTTTAATATTCGGGCATAATGCCGCTGTAGGTAGTGTACTCCGTCGATGTGGTTGTGAAGCTGCCGTATTTAAACTGACCTTAACTCCTCTTTTTACCTTTATGGGGATACTGGTCTATTGCCCTCCTGGGCCATGGGCCACCGCTTTTCCGGACCTACTTACCTCTCTCCTTCTTAGTTCTGGAGAAGTGTGGCTCAGTGGAGAAGTGTGGCTCAGGGGTTAGAGGCGGCAGACCCGGAAGCTGAGATCGGCCCTGGACCAGGGTTCAATTCCCCGCCCCGACGGGGGTTGGGCTCAATAATTCCACGGACTCGATAATTCTCGCTCCGGTGCCGACTCGACTCACGGGTTCACACTCTGCGACTCTGGGCAATAGCTTGCTTAATCTCCACAACGGCCCCTCGCGGCGGGATGCCTGGCTTTCACCTTGTGGATACCCTGCCGGGGTATCTCACAGGGGAATACCAGGACGGGTTCCCTAAGCAAGCGCATAGATGCCTGCGATGTGGGCGATTTGCGCTATATAAATACATGTACATTTACATTTACATTTACATTCTGCCAATTTTTCCATATTGAGGGATATTCTCCTCCACTTGGATGATCCCTTGTGCGCTATTAGTAATACCTTTATTTCCGACCTGGCAGCAATGAATCTGCTGCTTTGTAGTTCAGGCCCTACCCACACAGCTGGTCATCTATTGGATCACATTTTTTCTAATTTATCTAATATTGTTTGCTTCACTGCTACTCCACTCTGTTGGTCTGACCACTTCTTGGTTGGCTTCAGGTTGGAGTTATCAGCCAACTTGCCAGCCGCTATTGTTATCACTTAAAAACAAACTAGGAACCGGGGAAAGCTGGACATCGAAGCTTTTAACAAACTTCTATCCAGTAATGTCCCCACCCTTAATAAAAAGTTTACTTCTGACTCAAGGGTCATTCAGAAAGCCATTGATATCAGCCTTCCACCTTTTATTATGAGGGTGAATAATCACTGCCACCCAGCCCCTTGGTTTACAGAAAAGTTAAAAACTGAAAAAACAAAATGTAAACATATGGAAAGACGTTGGAGGAGGGACTATGCACCGGATTCTAAACTTGCCTACATACGAGCTAAGAGATTATCATTCTCTCTGCAGGGCTGCCCGTGCTGACTACATTTCCTCCAATATCATTGGATCACAGAATTGCTCAAAAACATTGTTCAAAATGGTGAAGGAATTATCTGAAAGAGCCAAGTTAGTGATAGATTCCTTACCTTAGAATATCCCCAGGCGTCAGGCTGGATGCGCGTCAGTAGGTGGCGTCGTGCGGCTCCATGTCCATCGCTGGCGTCGTATGCGCCTAGATGACGTCACGGAGACTACTTGGGCGCTACCCATGCGCGCTGACATCAGTTCTTTATTTTTCCGCACCAGTAAGCACAGATCGGTTAGTCACTTTTTGACTAACTTTAGACTATTGTCTCTGCGTCGTTTGACTCTGACTCCTGGTGCCACGTAGGGATGCCTGGATTTAAATCCTGCGGGCCTGTCGCAGTTCGATGTCGGTGGCCGACCCACACTGCGTTTGTCTCTACTGTCTGGAGCGCGACCATACCTCCCGGTCATGTTCCGACTGTCTGGCCATGGCTCCGAAGGCTTTGCGGAAGCGGTCACGAAAGCTGCTGGAGGCCAGGCAGTCCTATCCATGCTGTTCAAGGTCCAGGGGTCGTTTCAGGAACCGACCGCGGAGCCATCATCATCGCTCCTTGAGGTCGAAGTCTTCGCCCTCGGAATCGGTAAAGAGACGTCGCATGAAAAAGTTAAAGAAGCGTGTTCGCTCTCCGATGTCCCTCCGTCATTCTTCGAACGCGGACGAGGTGGGCCAGGGGTCCTTCCCCTGCTGCTCAGTGGAGCCTGGGAGTCCTGCAGCCTACCCACCCTATCCGGGTCCGTCGCCGACTCCAGCCCAGGTGCAAGAATTTCTTGCCGCCATGGACCGCCTGTTCAGGCCTAGGGCTCCTGCCAGCACCTTCGGGCCCCGCGGTCCTTATGGAGGACCCTTGCTTGCCACCGGCTCCACCGTTGGCGGTTCCAGTCCTGGCGCCGCAAGGTCCTCCACCTGTGGCTCCGGCCCCTGCGCCACAGGGTTCTCCGCCAGTGGCTCTGGCCCGGCGCCCCCTGCGTCTCCTTTCCCGGTGGCGACATGGGCTCTGTTCGTCTCACCTCCGCCATTGCCAAAATTCCGGGCAATTTTGCCCCGGCTTGGGACCCAAATTGGGAAATGGAGCCGGACCGGCGCTGTTCCCGGCGCCGTTGGATCATTTGTTTTCTCCTGTACCTCTGCTGCCTGTGCTTCAGGGTGTGGAGGAGGGTGATGACTGGGAGGGATCGGAGGACTCTCTTACACGGCAGTGCGAGTCTGAACCCGAGTGGGCAGAGGAATCCGAGGATGCAGGTGGTCTGGACCTCTCATCTAAGCCAGGATTTAGGTCTCTTGCTGCTGTCATGGAGGAGGGCACCACATATACTCTGGTGCTCCGTAGAGCAGCTGAGGCCCTTGACATCGATCTGCCTACTGTCACTCATAAGATGAACCCCCTTATTGAAGTGCTTCAGTCGGCGCCAAGTTATATAGAATGTCTGCTTCCGTTCAATGAGGCCTTGATGGATGTTTTGTAGGGCACCTGGTCTAGACCAGCCACAGGGGTCCTGTGGATAAGAACGTGGCCAGGCGTCTTCACCTGGCACCGGGTGACCCTGCCTTTTTAACAAATCATCCGACTCCGGAGAGCCTGGTCATCCAGGCCTCCACTTCCCAAAGTGCGTTCCCTACAGCCCCGCTGGATAAGGAATCGTAAAAGCTGGAGCTGTATGGCAAGATGTTATATTCTTCTGCCAGCTTGGGGCTGCGGTCAGTCAAAACCGCATGCCTCTTGGGCCTCTACTCTCACGCTGTTTCGGACACAGTGGTGTAGACACTGCCCCAGTGCCCGGAGGCGGTTCGGGCTGTACTTTCCCAAGCTGCGGTCCACAGGGTTTTCGGAGGATGTCCATAGTTCCCTCATGGACATGCCCTTTGATGGTACTCGCCTGTTTGGCAATAAGGCAGACAGTGCGCTGGACCATTTCAAGGACTCACTGGCTACGGCCAAGTCCTTGGGTCTCTCCACCACACGCCCGGCAACGTCTACCCTTCGTTCCCTTCGTGGCTGTGGAAGGGGCGTCCCTACACGTTTGTTCAGCCAGAAGCCTGCGCAGAACCAACCTCCGCGCGGCCACGGGTGTGGAGGCATGGGGGCGAGCGTGCGGGTCAGTCCACCTCCGCTCCCGCAGCATCCGCCACAAAGCATTCCTAGTCCAAGCTTTGGGTTGCACCCCACACCAGTGGGCGGCAAGATTCAACATCACCTCTCCCACTGGCGTTCTGTCACTTTGGACAGGTGGGTGCTGCAAATTGTCCGAAGGGGTTACTTTCTCCCCTTTGAGTCTGCCCCTCCGAACCCCCCCTCCCCAGCCATGCCACCTCAGTTCCACCGCATGTCGGGGGGATCACTATGCGCTTCTCCAACAGGAAGTTAAGAGGGCCATCAAGTGTTCCTGGGCCAGAAGTAGGATGTGGTTGTTATTCCCACTACTTTCCGGTCCCCCCAAGAAGGACAAAAGGGGCCTGCTCCCCATCTTGGACCTCAGGAATCGCTTCCTCTGGAAGGAGAAGTTCAAGATGTTGACTCTGGCTCATGTCTTGGCTGCCCTCGACCCTGGAGACTAGATGGTAGCGTTGGACTTGCAGGACTCATATTTTCACATTTCCGTCCTGCCAACCCACCGGCGTTAACTGCGGTTCACAGTAGGCCTGGAGCATTTTCAGTTTGCCGTGCTCCAGTTCAGCTGTGCGAGCGCCCCTCGGGTGTTCACTAAGGTGATGGCTGTGGTCGCAGCTCATCTGTGCAGGTTAGGGGTGTCAGTCTTCCCTTACCTTGACGACTGGTTGTTGAAGGCGGGTTCGCCCCAGGCAGTTGTCACCCACCTCCAGAATATTGCCAACCTGCATTTGCTGGGGTTTTCCATCAACGTGCTGAAGTCACACCTAAGTCCAAGCAAAAAGAAGACAGAACCTCTGAAGGGACCTATATTTCTTTTAACATTGAATATATCCAAATAGTTAGTAAGAAAGATGCCAAAGGGAGATCATTGAAATATTATTCAAACATGAAAAAATTTTATTAGACTATTTTGTCATTTTTTAAAAATTTTTTAAAGACTCTTATATATAAATACATTTCATTGTCACTGTGCAAATCAACATTTTTACATGCATCTGGTGATAATCCTATCATTCAAAATGCCCTCTGGTAGCAGTTGATCCTATTGATCAAGAACACAGAATCACACATTAGTCACACAGTGTCAATAAAGAATAAGGGACATACCTAACAACATAAACAACTAAGCAAAATTATACAAGACATTGACTAACACAAGTGATAGCTCTAAGGTGTACTTAAAAGGGTACATATAGGAACCTAGATGGTATGGTTCTATTGGTTATGATGTGGTTGACCAAATCGTATCCAGGACAAGGGATGTTGGGCCGACGTACGTTTCGGTGAAAGTCACCTTCCTCAGGGCCAGAGACAAAGAACTAACAAACAAGTGATACAAAAGTCCCTCTCAGAAGCTCCCCTTCATCGGAGCGGTTCTGGATTCGACGCAGCTAAGGGTTTATCCTCCCGAGCAGCGAGTCCGGGATATTCATGCTATGATTCTGATCTTTCAGCCTCTGTCATCGGTTTCAGTCTGGATGACCCTCCGGCTCCTGGGCCTGATGGCCTCCTGCATCCTGCTAGTGCAACATGCCAGATGGCATATGCAGGCTCTGCAGTGGGACCTGAAGTTTGTGGACACAGCATCAGGACAACCTGTCCGATCGCGTCCAGATCTCAGAGGGCACTGCACGTAAATTGCAGTGGTGGTTCACAAATCGCGATTGGGTCCATGGCAGATCCCTCTCCCGTCCCTAACCGGAGCATAGTGGTGATGGATGCATCCCTCCTGGGATGGGGGGGGCCACTTCGGAGAGACGGAGATCAGAATCCTCTGGTCTCGGCAGAGTCCCGGCTCCATATCTATCTTTTAGAACTTTGAGTGATCCGACTTGCACTGAACGCATTCGTTCCCTCTGTCTGGGGAAATGTAGTGCAGGTGTTTACGGACAACACCACCGCCATGGGGTATTGCAACAAACAGGGCGGGGTGGGGTCGTGAACCCTATGTCAGAAGGCTCTGCGCCTCTGGACATGGCTGGAACATCAAGGCATTACCTTGGTGGTTCAACACCTGGCAGGTTCTCTGAACGCCAGGGCGGATGAACTCAGCCGCCGGTGCTTGTTGGATTTGAATGGCGTCTGAACCTGGACGTGGTGCAAGATCTCTTTCTGCAGTGGGGAGAGCCTTGGTTAGATCTATTCGCCACCGAAGAGAACACGCAATGTCCTCAATTCTGCTCGTTGGAATTTCCAAGGCGGCACTCGCTCAGCGATGCTTTTCGTCGCAAGTAGAGTTGCGATCTGTTGTATGCCTTTCTGCCTATACCACTTTAGCCCAGAGTGCTGAAGAAGATTTGGCACGACTGTGCCCAAGTAATCCTTGTGGCTCCGGATTTGGCACAAAGATACTGGTATCCTGAGCTACTCAGCATGGCGATCGATCCCCCGATCCGACTGCCTCTTCGGGAGGACCTTCTGGCGCAGCAGGGGCGGACGGTCCTCCACCCGATCCTGTCCAGCCTCCACGCCCATGCGTGGAAATTGAGCGGCGACAGTGGACAGCTTTCGATCTTCCTCACGAAGTCCGTGATGTCATTCTGGCAGCCAGCCGTCCCTCCACTAAAACGGTAAACGCCTGCAGGTGGAATACATTTGTGGCATGGTGCACAGCGAAGGCTGTGGATCCCCTTTCTGACCCTCTTTCTAAGGTCCTTCTGTTCCTTCTATCTTTGGCCCAGCAGGGCTCTGCTCTGGGCTCTATCAAAGGTTATCTTTCGGCCATCTCCACCTTTCTACGACTTCCAGATCAGCCTTCCCTTTTTAAGTCCCCGGTTGTTAACTGTTTCCTCAAAGGCATTACACACATGTTTCCTCCCATGCCTTTCATAATGCCTCAATGGGATGTAAATCTTGTCTTGACCTATCTGATATGCGCCCCCCTTGAGCCCCTTCATAACTGTCCTTTACGTCTTCTCACTCTAAAGACCGCTTTCTTAGTAGCTATCACCTCTGCCAGAAGAGTGAGTGAGCTCCCGACTCTTTCTTCTAAACCTCCTTTCCTTTCTGTTCATCGAACAAGGTGGTTTTAAGGACCCGTCCTTTCTTGCTGAAGGTTGTCATGACCTTCCACATCGGGCAGATCATCACTTTGCCCACCTTCTTTCCGCCTCCGCATCTTTAGAAAGAGGAAGTGAGGCTCCATCGTCTGGACCCAAAACATGCGCTCTCGTTCTATCTGAAGCACACGCAACAGTTCCGGGTGGATAATCAGCTCTTTGTTGGCTACCTGGGTGCCAAAAAAGGTTGGGCTGTGCACAAACAAACCATCTCTCTGTGGGTCGTTATTTGCATCAAAGCATGTTACTCGTTGGCTAAGAAGGAACCTCCTGTGGGGCTGCAGGCCCATTCTAGCAGGGCAACGTCAGCTACTACTGCCGGCGATCCCTTGCAAAACATTTATCAGGCAGCAACATGGGCCTCGCTGCACACATTTACCAAGCATTACTGCCTTGACAGTCAAGTCCGGAAAGACTGCTTCTTTGGCCGTTCTGTTCTCTGTGATTTTCTGGTGTGATCGTGTTCGCAGACCCACCACCGGGGTTGGTATTGCTGGGGTATCCATTCTAAGGTAAGGAATGTATCACTAACGTGTCTCTTTCAGATGCACAAGTTACTACTTGTGTAACGATATATCTGTGAGAGACATTAGTTGGTGATAGATTCCTTACCGCCCCACCCATCCTCCCCATTCTGCGAACTGATTTCTAGGGTTAAGGTCATCCCTTTCAGGGCCCTAGTTTCATGGCATCGGTGATCATTTTCTTGCATAGCTCTGCGTGCCTGGCTCAGAAAGTTGTGTACAGATCTGACGTCTGCGCACATGGGTGGCGCCTAAGTAGTCTCTGTGACGTCATCTCGGCGCATACAACGCCAGCAACGGACGCGGAGCCGCAAAACACCACCTACCACCGTGCAGGGGCACTGCTGACGAAAAACTTTCCGAATCCAGACTGACGCCTGGGGATATTCTAACGTAAGGAATCTATCACTAACTAATGTCTCTTACAGATATATTGTTACACAAGTAGTAACTTGTGCATCTGGCTCTGAAACCCAGCCCATTCCTCCCAGCCTGAATGAAGAGCAATGTGAGGATCTCGCACAATTGTTTTAAGTGGAAACAATATATGCAACCCTGAATGGTAATAACACAGCTTACACCAGTTCATCTCCACCCACTCTTCTTCAGGAAGCAAGCACAATCAAGTGCAGAGACACCTGCATCACAGAACCTGTTAACAAGCTGGAAGCATCGTTACCATTAGACATCAAGGCCCTTAGACAGTTTTTAGGGAGCATCAAAATCAGGCTTCCCTCACGATCTCCTTCCTATACCAGTTCTATGGCAGCTTGAACTACCTTGTCTCAAAATAATGATGGAGCTTCTTAACTCCACCTTAAAGGAGGCTATCGTTCCCTCTGACTGGAAGCATGCAATGGTCCTTCCTTTACTAACGAAGGCCAATGCCGACCCTACCCTTTCCTCAAACTATCGGCCAATCTCTTTACTGCCAGCACTTGCCAAAGTTTTAGAAAAGCACATAAATGGGCAGCGGTCCAATTTTGTTGAGACCCAAAAATTCCTTCATCCATCACAATCTAGGTTTAGAGCTGGCTTCTCAACTGAAAACACTTTTCTCGGCGTCACTGAAATGTTACATCTTCGCTTAGATACTGGAGACACGGTGGCCCTTATTCTACTTGACCTAAGTGCGGCCTTTGACACGCTGTCTCACGCCCTGTTAATAAAGGCCCTACCATCTCTAGGAATCGTTGACTCAGCACTTGGATGGCTAACTTCCTTTCTCACTAACCCCACTTTTCAGGTCTTTTCTTCTGTAGCCACCTGCAGCATCCACTCCTCCTCCTATGGGGTTCCCCAGGGGTCTACCCTTAGTCCCCTTTTTGCAGGAGGCAGATCTCTTGGTGGAGACCAGAGAGTCTGAAGAGGCATTAGGGAGTGATCCCAAAAGGAGTGGCCAAGGTAACTTCCAGACCTGCGAGGTGGAAGAGGTTCATTGTAGCCCAGTTAGGTCCCAGTGTAGTGGGAGGGGTGTAGGGGCTCATGTCCGGTCTCAGTGGAGGAGGAGTGAGTGTGGGACAGTGTGTCTCACGGTGCCCGAAACCCAGTCTCAGGGCCTGGAGGGTTCCTTAAGGGAGCACCAGGTTGGGGGCATATAAGGTGCTAGTAGGCCATTTGAGGAGGATCTCCTAGTGTCTGGTGAACGGGGAGCGCCTGTAACCAGGCCTCCATCAGTTCTGGTGTCTGGCAGTACCACTGCAGTTGGGAGGGTGCAGAAGTCCAGACTGAGGGGTGAGAGGGGGACGGAGTCCCCAGTGGGTCAGGGGCCAGCCAAAGGGGCTGAGTCACCGGTGAGGGACCATGGTGACCTCACTATTGTCCTGGGGGATCTTCACGCACGGTCAGGTGGACAGGTGTCTGGATATCTGCACCAGTCAGACTGTCACAGGAAACATGAGTTGTTCGTCACCCTAGGGGGGGAGGGCAATGTGCTCCCAAGGAAGTCCTGGCGTGCCAGGCAAGTGCACAACCTCAGGTCCCTGGGTTGGGAGGACAGGTTCAGGATCTGTCTGGCCTGGAAGGAAGGACATCTGCAACCAGTGTCCTGACCAATTTGGCTTCCAGTTGTACCCCTCCAGTAGGGAGGGTGCAGCGCTCTGGAAGGGGGTACAGAGGGAGGGAGTCCTCGCCTCTGACCCCGGTGCAACCCAAGGGTTTAGACCCTAGGTTGAGAGACCAGTTGCTGGAGAGAGGTCCTGAACTGGTGGGAGATTTGTGGGTGACTCTCCTGGGAGGAGAGGCCAGGTCATCAGAATGAGAGGTAGGGGGAGGAGAGCCTCGCCCGTGATCTCCGGTCAATCGGAGGGTACAGGCCCTGGGCTGGCGGGCCAGTGTCAGGATGCCTTACCTGACTTGGCAAGAGGTAGAGTGGAGGAAAGGTACCAGCCACCTGGTGCTACGGCCCCCCACTCTCTAACGCCACAGAGGGTAGAGAGGCCTGACAGGCATGCAACCTGGCTCTCATCACGGACAGCTGTCAGTGGCCCCTGTGGTTGGTTGTCCTGGTGGACAGGGTTGCCTCTGGAAGGGGGGCAGGAGTCGCACCCTGGGGGTGGACTGGGGCACACCGTTGTGTTGGCCAGGTGGGTGCTGTGTGAGTCCCCCGAAGTCCTGGTGTGCCAAGCAAGTGTTCCACCGCAGGGGTTGGTACCTGGGTGGGGAAGCCAGGTTCAGGTGTTGCCTGACCTGGAGGATTTGGAGCCTAGGAATCCCAGTTGCATGATAGAACCCCTGAACTGGTAGGTGAATGGTGCAGGACTCCTGCCACAGGTGCCCTGACCATTCTAGAGCGGGGTACCACTCCAGGTGGGAGGGTACAGAGCCCCAAGGAAGAGGAGGACTGGGTGTGGAGAAAAGCCCACCCCAGCCTCCTGTCCAGCCACTGGATACAGGTCCGGGACTGGTGGGCCAGTGCCAGGATGTCAGGCCTGACCTGACAGAAGGGAGAAATGGACAAAGGGTGCCAAGCACATGGGGCTACTGCCCCCCACCCTCTGACGCCACAAGGGTTTGAGAGCCCTGAGAGGCATAAGGCCTGGGTCTCATCCCTGACCACTGTCTGTAGCCACTGTGGCTTGCTTTCTGTCTGTTGGGACACACCTGTAAGCAAGTTGAGTTTAGGTGCTGCACAGATGGTGTCCACAGGTTAAGAGAAGGGTTCCACGTGGACTGGCGTGGTGGACCTTGAGAGTATGGATAGAGTGATCCAACTGGGTTCAGGACGGTGTAGAACAGGAATAGTGGCCTGCTGTTTGGGCCAGTTTCCGTGTTCTTTCGACTTAAGCAGGCTATCCCATCGAGGTATCGTTTGGTCTACCCTGGCTTTAGACTGGAAGGGGGTTATGTTGGAAATGGCCCTTTTTGCAGGTTATCCCCAAACTTTTTGCGTCTTCCGCCCTTATTTTTCTTGACCCGTGGCTGTTGGCAATAGAACTCTGGGCACTTTACCACTGCTGATCAGTGCTAAAGTTTATATGCTCTCTGTGTAAATTGTTATTGTAATTGGTTATCCATGATTGGCATGTTTGTATCAACAAGAAGTCACTAGTAAAGTGCCCTGAGTGTGTCCGGGCTGGTGATACAAATGATACTAGTGGGCCTGCAGCACTGATTGTGCCACTCCCATGAGTAGCCCAAAATGGTGTCTCGGGCTTGCCACTGCAGTGCCTGTGTGCAGTCCGTGAACTGCCATGTCCTCCTGGCCAGTGTCCCCACTGACCAGGCCTAACCCTTCCCTTTCTGTACACATTTGTCACCCCTATGGAATGCCCAAGGTACCCCCGTGGGAAGGGTGTAGTGTATGTGAAAGGTAGAGCATGTACTAGTGCAGGTGACAAGCTCTGGTAGTGAATTACAGCCATTTTCGATTTTTCAGTATTGTAAGGATATCTTGCCCATAGGCTATCATGGTGAATCCTGGCTACAGTGGTTAACTGCATATCTTCCCATAGGAGCAAGATAGGACATAAAAGTCTGGTATCCCTGAACTCAGAATTTAATAACATCTTTTAGGAACGGTGTTTTTTAAATCCTGTGTTTGAGAACAGCACTTTTAGAAAGTCTGACCTTTCTGTGTGCCTTGGCCTGTTTGTGAATTGACTGTCTGGTTTGTGAGTGAGAGGGGCTGGGTGGCTCCCAGAGGCTGAGTGGGCCATCCCTGGGCTGAATAGCTCCATCTGCATCTAGAGTGGTGGGAGGGGGTAGCACCTGGGCCTGAATAGGGCTGTGCCTGCCTTCCACAATGCTGGCTCCACCTCCTGCTGGGCGGCTGACAACACTGCCCCTCACTCTGAAAGGAAAGGATAAGCCAGGAAAACAAAGTGCTCAAGGAACATCCAGAACTGGTCCAGACCGGGCTCGGAGCCCTCTTGCACAAAGGGAACAAAGACTTTTAGGGTATAAGTATAGGACCCCAGACTCCAGAAAATTAGATCATCCTGAAATCAAGAAGGAACCTCTGCCAAGGAGAAAGCTGGAAGACTGAAGAAGGAAGACTGTCCTGCTGTTTCTTTTCTGGACTGATCTGCAGTTTCTTTGCTGCCAAGGAGAGGTGAAGGACTTTGCTTTGTGTTGTGTCCCCTTGCTTGAAGGAATCTCCAAGGGCCTGAAGAAGAGTTGGCTCCTGTTAAGAGGTCCCAGGAACAAAAGGACTTCACCCCCAGCTTCCCTGAACTCTACTGAGAGAGTGCTGTCCTTCCTAGAGTGCTTGGGCCAGTTGTGGTGCCTCTGGAATTTGCACCTGTGTTGGGAAGCTGGAAACCAAGATTTTAAAGACTTTCTGCAAGTTTTCACGCATTGCTCGCTTGCGGAGCGCATCCCCGTCAGTGCGAGGAAATTCCTGCCACCCCGAAGGTCGAGATCGTTGCAGCGCCTGTTGCCACTGCCAGAGTACTCGCATCCTTTGCTTGCGGAACGCACCAGTCCGGTGCGGAAAGATTACCATCGCTGCGAGTATAGTTACAGAGCCTGTCGTCACTGGGTGAGATCGTCGCACCGCTTGCTTGCGGACCGCATCATGTCGCTGCGAGAGTCGTCGCAGAGCCATCGCATCGAGGGGCTGCGAGAGGAGAAGATCGACGCTACCCAGGCATCGTCGCCGCACCGAAGATAGTCGCCTCCCTGAAGATCGTCGCATCATACCTTTTGCGAGCCGCTTCCACCGAAACCTGTGCACCGGAATCCACGCAAGGTATTGCATCCTTCCCCATACAGACGGGAGTCATCCCAGCACGCCTGCTGTGTCCAGCGGGGTTGTCTCATCGCCTCCCCAGGGTCTCAGGAATGACGCATCGCTTGCTTTTCAACACTGCAGCTTTCACTTGGAACTTTTGTCGCATCTAAAGGTACTGTTGGCTAAAACGTGACGCAACTGTGTATTATTTTAACGCAACCTTAAGAACACTTTTGAAACCACATTCTTGAGCTGTGTATGTTGGATTTTTGTTGTTTTGGTCTTGTGTAGTTTAGATTAAATACCTTTATTTTTCTAAACTGTTGTGGAGGCAGTTTGTGGTGTTTTCACTGTGATTTATTACAAATACTTTACACATTACCTTTGATAAGCCTGCCTGCTCGTGCCAAGCTACCAAGGGGGGGGGGTGAGCAGGGGTAATCTAAAGAGTGTATCCTCCTTACCCTGACTAGAAGCAAGGGTCCCTATTTGGACAGTGGTACCTACCTCTGCCAACTAGAGACCCCCAGTTCTAACACCTATTATTTAACATCTATGTCAGACCCCTGGCAGCGATCGCAGAGGACGCTGGGTTGTCAATATACTCTTGCGCTGATGACGCCCAGATTATTTTCTCTCTCTCTGCGGGCAAGGAGGCGGAGTCATCTGTTCTCTGTTCTGGGCTGAGTAAAATTGCATCCTGAATGCAGGCCAATTTTCTTAAACTTAATGGTGAAAAAACTGAGGTTCTGATCTTGGGGGAAAAAATAAATATCTCTGGGGGATCTCTCCATTGGCAGACAGAAATGGTTGCTCTACCTCGCCCGTCTCTTCATGTCCGGAATCTTGGCTTTATTATTGATGACTTACTATCTATGCATCAACAAGCATTGAAGGTGGTGTGAGAAAATGAGTTTCTGTTGCAGTACCCCCCCCCCCCCCACACTTTTTGCCTGATACCTGATGCCCTTTTCCTAGGTGTGCCCTGGGTCCCTGCCAATCTGGTACCCAGGGCCTGTGTTCCTTTCCTAAAAACTATACTAAAGCCTAAACCCAATTGGCATCTCTGGCCACAAATCAGCTCCTAGTAAATGGTACCCTAGATACCCAGGGCATTGTGACCAGAGAAGACCCCTAAGGGCTGCCGCACTTTTTGTACCACCCATAGGGGCCCTGTACCTTGACACCCACACACTGCCTTTGCAGGCCGAGTGTCTAGGTGCAGAACTAAACAGAGTCGACATGGCACACACATCCCTGTGTGCCATACCCACAACCCCACTGCCGTGGCATACATCTAGCTGGGTGCCCTATGCCAGTGGTGTGAGCACAGGTGCATGAGCCATGTGCCCCTACAGTACCCAGGGCCATTCCTGGGCACTGTAAGTGCAGTGATGCCATTAAGAGTATATGGTGCTGGGAGGTTGTCATTACGAACTCCACAGCACCATAATGGCTACACTGAACACTGACAAGTTTGATATCAAACTTCTCAGCTCATTAAACCCACACTGATGCCAGTGTGGAATTTAATGTAAAATGCACTACAGAGGGTATCATAGCCCCTTCAGTGCTGATGACAAAGCCAGCTCGTCATGGGCTTTACCTGCCCTGTGCTTATGACGAGCTGGCTTTGTCACAAACAATGGGATCTCAAAGGATCCAGCACCCAGCGGGAAAACCCCTAGCAGCCAAGGTGTTAAAGATGCCCCCTGAAACCTAACCTGCAATCAATGTCTGGGCTGAGGGGCTGCAGAGGCTGTCACGCAGCAGACATGTTGCTAGACCTCTGGATGGAGAGCCCCCTTTCTCCTGGGCCTGCAACAATGCACATCCTGGGCAAGGTGCTAGGTCTCCTCCCCCAGGATGGGCAGAGGGAAGCTTCAAAGGCATGCCGCCTCTGTGAGCTTCTCCAAACCATTTGCTGTACCCAGCAACTGGCCCCCACCAGTCCTGAACCCCACTCTGGTGGGAAGACTAGCGGGAAAAACTACATCAGGAAGGGGGTGTGCCAGCCTGTGCCAACCTCACCCCTCAGGTGAGGGAGACTAGGTGAAGCACGACCCCGGGCTCCAGCCATCCTTAAGATGGGGAGCCCTGCCTAATCACAGCTAGGCTCCTGCCCCCCTCCTACATGAGAGGAGCAGGCTATGGGGTGTACCCACCCCAGGACAGGGACGTATTGGTCCCTGCCTTGCCCTACCTGTAACACCCCTAAATTAAGTATTTAGGGGCTCCCTGAACCTTCCTTCCTTAGATCCGGATACCAAAACAAGAAAGAAGAACAAGAAACAAGAAGACCTGCTGTGCAGCTGCTAAGAAGAGTAAGACACCAACTGATTTTGCCCCAGATATACCGGCCTGTCGACCCTCGATCCTGCTCCGGCTAAACCCCGGCGTTTCCAGTGGTCAGCAACTTCAAAAACCTGACTGCCTTGTGACTCTGACTACTTGGGTCTCCCACGAGCAGTAGTACTGCTCAAAGCATGTAACAAGCCCTGGCATCAGCCCGGAATCGCGAACCATGCACCCTCTGCACCTGCCAAGCCTGGCCTGTGATGGAGTGAACCAAGACCCTGAGGACATCCCCCCGGCGATTCTGACTCTGAATCCAGTGCCCAAGGACCCTCCTCGACGACCCAGACGACGCCTGCAGCCTCAGGACAAAGGACCCCTCCGTCCTCGACCAGCAGGGGGTAAGATTGCCCGACCTCAAAAGACACCGCTGCACCTGGCGCCCCACGGCCCCCTGTGCCCAATTCCTGGGTACCTACCTATCCTCCAAGATCCCAACTTACCCCTCGAAGTGTTGGTCGCTCCTGAAGATCCACTGTCCCCGACCCTGCAACCTTTGTTCCCTTTTCAAGATCTTGATTGGATAACATTGAGCTCCCGACGGCTCAAATGTACCCTGCACCCAGCCGCCCGAATGCCCCTGGCAGTGCAACCTGTACCCTATTCTACTTCCCCATTTGCCCTGAGCAAGTGAACAGGAGCCCAGCTCCCACAGCCTCGTGGCCTGCTAGCCAGCAGCCACCAAGCGGAGATCCCCTTCCCCTCATTGGATAACATTGGGCCTAACTACCTCTGCACCCGGCCGCCCCTGTGCCGCTGTGGGTGTACTAACAGTACCTACCTGACCCTGGGGGACCCTTGAGTCTATGCCCAGAACGTTAACTTCACCAGTCGAGTACTCACCTGAAAGCCGATGACTCACTTTCCTGCCATAGGATACCATTGACTGGGTTGACTTGAAAAATCTGTGTGAAGTTTTGGAACTTAAAATATTCTCTAAAATCAGCCGAATAAGAATTTTGAATTACTCACCTGTGATCAGGAGAGAAGCCAGTACTGTACCTTGTAGCCCAGCACTGAACCACAAAAGTAATCACAACCGTGTTTGCTAGTAATCTAATTTTCTGCCATAGGAAACGATTGACTGTTTTTCTGTTGAATTTCTTCTAAGTGCCTACTTTTGAAAATTACAAATTGGACTTGGGAACCCAGTACTGGATTACATAAGTAACGAGAACGTACTTTAAATGGAACTTGATTTTCCTCCCATTGGATAACATAGCCAGATTTTCATTGAAAAGTTTCCAAGTATGAACTTTTGTAATAGCTTTATATTTCTTAAAACTCATGGCAATAGCCAAATCGTTTTTGCTAAACTGCTTCCAGCTTAGACCCCAAGACTGAATGTATGATCCAGTCCTGGGACTACAAAAGTAATCGATAAAGTAACTCGCTGCATTTATGTAGAACACCCATTGAGCTCAATGTTAAATTGTTGTTAGAATTGTGTTGCCTACTGAAACCATTGTACCTATTGTGTTTACAAAGTTTATTGCTTCTTTGCAAAGTAATTATATGAGAGTACTCATATCAAGAAAAGTAATTTTTTATACCTATTGGTTCTAAAAATAAAACAACTATATCTTTTGATATAAAAACAATTGGCCCAGAGTTCAGTCCTTGAGTGTGTGAAACCTTTTGCTGACTGAGTGTGTACAACAAATGCTTTACAGTGTCCTCTGGTCCTGCCTTACTGCTCGACCTAGCTACCACTTTAGACTGTAAGGTCACACCTGGCTTTCATCTCTGTTATACCTCTGGGGGTTTGTGGACTCTATACACATTTTACCTTATTCTGATCCAGTGTATATAGTGCCACTTTCTCACAGGTGGCTGCAACTTGTTTCACCTTCCTGAAATGGTTGAAGAAAATTGTTTGGATGTTGCCAAGCTGCACCCAGAGAACCGTAGTCCAGGCACTGGTAACATCTAGACTGGACTACTGTAACATTCTCTACTTAGGAGCCAATAGAGATGTGACACGCAAGCTGCAGTTGTTGCAGAATTCTGCTGCAAGATTGCTTCGCCAGGTTCCTAGAGCATCCTCCATCTCGGGCTCTTTGAGAGACCTCATTGGCTGAGAGTTGAGAGCCGGATCAAGTTCAAAGCTTTGAGCTATATGTTCAGGGCCAAGCAGGGCACGGATCCTCAATATCTGCTAGATCTAGTCAAACCCTATTTGCCATCATGCACTCTTCGCTCTTTCACCCAAGCTAACTTCAAAGTGCCTAGGATTAGGCTGTCCTGTATGGGTGGTCGCTCCTTTACTTACCCTCCTTGTGGAATGCTCTTCCTTTACCACTCCAAAATGAAACCAGTTCTATGCATTTTCGTAAATTACCAAAACCTGGTTGTTTAATCAGTGATTCCTTTCCTGTTCCTTCTCTGGATTGGCGCGGGGAACACCTTTTTGGGTAGCTGTTGCGCCCGATATAACTTTAAATAACATAACATAACCTCCCTGTGACAGGATGACTATTGTTCTGCCTTCCCATGCTCGAGCTTGGCTCAGCAGCAGGAGGGCAGAAATGTGACTCTGGTCGGCAGCAACCATTTTGTGCTGCCCGGGACTAGAAGGGTGGTACCGGTAACACCAGGGACCCAACAAAGCTTGCTTTTGAGGGATGGAATCATACCTTCCACAGTGTGGGGGTAGGATTCCACTATGTTTAACACCAAACAAGATAGGGTTCCTTTCATCCGTTTTAGAGTTGGTCATCACGTGGTAGCATAATCCCACTCTATATGTTGTAAATGGCTGGTTCACTAACAACCCGGTAGAATGGACTCCGTAGGCTGCAGCGGTGTCCTGCTCATGCAGGGGCACCCTCTCACTTAGAACCAAGCACCCTGCCTTCAGGATTATTAAGACCTGCTGTAGGGGTGACTTATAGGTTTTGAGTGTAGTGACCCTTAACTATAGGAAATCTATATCTTAAGTAATGCATGCACCAGCTTACACAGGCTGCAATGGCAGGCCTGTAGTTCCATTTTGTATGGCCTCTCATGGGTGGCATAATACATGCTTCTGCCCATGGGAGGCCTCTGTGGTAACTATGCTCTGGGTACATGGGTACCATATACTAGGGGCTGACAAGGGTACCCCAGTATCCAATCTAGAGTGTACCAAAGTACATAACATTACAGTTCAGGGAGAAAGCAGATAGACTGGGGTCATGATTAGCAGGATCTCAGTCAGACTAGTCAAAAACAGTATCATATTTTAGAAAAAATTGGGAGTAACCATAAGAAACTGATCCTACTTTCCTACGATGCTGCTTGCATTCATTGAATTCATCCTCTGGTTTGCAAGATCTAACTCTGCCAATATTGACTATCATATATTCAGCTGTAGATAAAGAGTGCAATTGCAGTTGGATAGTACTTCCAAAATGATGGTGTAGCTTGTTGAGGTTTCTATGGGTGAGCAGTTATGTAGAACTATTTAGAACTATTCATAGTAAAATTACATTCAAGATCTTTACAGGTTTATCAAACTGTAGCACTGGTTTGTATAACTATCTGCAACACAGCATTTACACACATTTTTCATTCTTTTGGGGGGTGGTCATTTTAGTGTTCTTTAAAAGTAATCCTTAGTTTCTGTTGCCTTAAGTGTCCAATATTTTCATTTTAGTTGTGTTGTCAAGTGATGATGAGGATGAAAAGGAGAAGGAGGACGACGAAGAGGACTCAATTTCTTGTAATACTAGCAGAGTGGAAAATACATCTCCGCGCCCTGCAGATTCGGCATGCAGTTCCCCAGCTCCGTCTTCTGGAAAAGTGGAAGCAGCATTCAAAGAAAACAGCAAAGTCGAAGAAAGGCTAAGCAGTAATATTGCAAGAGATGCAGAATGCACAGTCCCGCTACCAAGGAAGGCACGGATGAAAGATCAAGTATGAGCTCTCACTGTAGAGGTCTCCTGTGATTTTGATTACTTGAAGCAGGTGCAGAAGAATGCCAGAAAATATCTTTATTGACCCCTCTATCAGACTTATGAGTTATGTTGCTATGAGGGTGTATTTTTTATTGGTTCAAGCACAGTTATTTCTATTTACCCTGAGGCAGATATGACCGATAGGTTGAGAAAATCACATTCTGATAATGCTTCTATTTACCCATCTGCAAAGTATATGTAGTATTTTGCACAGTTATGTTGAATAACGGTCTAGTTGCAATTCCTATGTTAATGT
This sequence comes from Lissotriton vulgaris, assembly GCF_964263255.1. Taxonomy (NCBI): domain Eukaryota; kingdom Metazoa; phylum Chordata; class Amphibia; order Caudata; family Salamandridae; genus Lissotriton; species Lissotriton vulgaris. The sequence goes on from NC_141694.1 coordinate 512,020,723, forward strand.
CACCTGAAAATAGCTCTTTATTTTATTTTTAGGTTATTTGATTTTATTAGCACCACAGTTGTCATGTGTGATTTAGAGTGTTGTAGTCATTACTTTGCAGCAGAGAAGGCATGACATTATGAAAAGTAAAGGAGGACAGCGAATGGATAGTTTTCTAACTTAACCTGAAAACACTTTCCAGTTTTGATCCCATGTATCTTGTCAAAGTGAACATCATGTAACCAGCATCTTTATGATTGGTGATTAAGAAGAAAGCCATGTTTACATCATGAAATCTTTTGTAGATTGACAGACCGCTTTGCCCATTTGTGATCCTTTTTTAGTTCACCCACATTTTTTTTTAGAACAAAGAGAATGTCCTCTTCACATTCATAGAAACATTACAACCCCAGAACCACCTACCTTACCCCCCCCCCCCCCATTACTTGAGGCTCCGAATCTAAACGCTTTTGGTCTGCTCAACACAAAGGGTACTTGCAATTTAAATATTAATTTTATTTAGGTGTTTTATAAAGTGCTACTATCCCTTCACCAATGCCTTTGTAGTGCTTTGGGTACATACACATATTAGCAGGATAGTACTCTGGAAAACATGCTGATTCACAGGTACATAGCCTCTCACTTAGGAATGAGGTGTTCTGAGGACATCCAACATCGAATATGTACGAAATGTAATAACATTTGTAAAGAAGAGCATCATGAGAGCCAAGGGTAAAGAGAGCATGGTGGCCTTAGCCATCAGAATAGCCAGGACTTGGAAGACCAACTTAAAAGGAGTGTCTTGAAATTGTTAGAGTACTCAACTGCCAATGAGAATCTTTTTTTTTTTTTAAGGATTTAGAACTTGACTACATCTCCAATGTTTTGGTGGGCATTTCCACAGGTACAAAGTCTGCACATGAAATCTCGGCATCCATATCTCTTGTATTTAGACAATTTGGTAGTCCGATATCTATTAGCAGACCTGAGTTTTGTGATTGGTTGATAAGAGATATGAATGCTCTTTGGGGTGAGCTCTGTAATCAATCATTGAGTACCTTTTGTACTGGGTGGAGGGTTGGGATTGATGTTCTTCGTTTACTGAGAGCCACTGTAGAGATTTTAGGGTCTGTTTACTATGGTAATGTAATTTCACACCATGCAGGCTGCATTTTCTTTAGTTTGAAGAGAGATACATGAGTTACTGTGTATATGCTGCTGTCATCTAGATGGATCTTGACCACAGTGAGGATTAGGGCTTTTTTTTTAAAGCAGTGGAACAAATGCAAAACCTCTTTTGGCAGACATAAATGATTTAATTAATTTTAGAGACTTTATATATTTGGGGAATAAATCATAGTGCCTCCAATGTGTGACCTCTTCATGGATCGAGGAATACCCATTTTCCTCATGCCAATGAAAAGTGAAGTGTCCAAAGCTGGCTCTGTATATACTATACCAAAATGAGGTATAGTGTGCACAGAGTCCAGTGGAACTCCAAAGGTAGGAAGAGGTGAAAGTATATAGCACCTTAATCTATATTTGTGGTAGTGTGGGCAAGCAGTAAGGCTTTATCAGCGGGTAGTGTTAAGCATTTATTGTACACACTTAATCAGCAAATTGTCCCACACTAAAAGACTAAACTCAGACCAATTTGATTTGTATACAAATATTTCGTGATTTTATTTTTAGAACCTAGCCAAGCCTGGTGCAGGTAGGTGAAATAAATACTTTGCAAAATCTTATGCACTGTTTTACAAATTAATACAGGTTCAAATGCAGTTGATTTGAATTACAGGTAAGTTACTGTTTTAACATTACTTTTCAGTTACTTTGTAAATTACTGTTTGAGGCATATGAGCTACAGATCACACACTATGCAACGATTGCCATCTGGTGTTGCGCCCGGAAGTTTGCAGTTTGTTATTGTCTTTGAACAAGTCCTTGTAAGTCACAAGATAGGTGACTCCTCCTTTGGACAATAGTGCGAATGGGCATCGACTCCATCTTCAGATTGTTTTTTCCGCCATCGGGATCGTATGTGTTCCACGCGTTCCATTTCGGTATCGTTACCGATTTAACTTTCGACGCGCAATCCTTACCCAATTCTTCGGTATTGTTTTCGATTGCGTTTCCCTTTTGATGCACATCTCTACAAGCCTCTACTTCGGTTCCGGTCGTCGAAGCAGGCCTTCGGACCGAGCTGGAAAGGACACCCTACAAAAAGTGTCCTCAATGTGGATCAAAGTTTCCACACGCTGATCTTCAGGAGGTGTGTAACCTCTGCCTTTCACATGAGCACGAGGCCAACGACTGTCCGGCTTGTGCCTCTTTCCGCTCCAAGAAAACCATCAGAGATAGTCGAGCTCTAAGAAGCATGACTCTATCTTCAACATAGATACCGGATGACATCTTCCAGGAAGCCATCGATGGGCAGGAGCAGATGGAAGAAGGCACCTTCAGCGCCTCTGACGCCGAGGTATCCGACGTCGAAGACATCACCCCGGGCAACGGGTCGTAAGTACTGATTTGCGTACCTGAACCGGCTTCTGTTTCTCCTTCTCTCCTCTCCCTTTGCGGTCCGCACCAGCGCGATACAACTCCAGCCACGACCATACCTCATCAGGAGTCTGGAAAAAGTGGGTCGTTCCATCCATGATCACACGCAACCTTGCCGGAAAAAGCAGGGAATATTGTATGCCCTCGTCCCTCAGTTCTTTTTTCACAGCCAGAAAGGAAGCCCTGTTTTTTTGAACCTCCTGCGTATAGTCGGGGAACACTGTAACTGAGCTATTCTCCACCTGAAAGGGGCCCTCCGAGCGCGCCCTCTGTATCAATAGATCTCTGTCTCTGTAATGTAATAGTCTGACCACCATCGGTCTGGGAGGACGGCCCTGCATGGGCGGGCGGGCCGGGACCCTGTGCGCTCTTTCCAGGGTGAAAAAGGGTGAGAGACCCTCCGGGGCCACGATCGCCTTAAACCAGTTCTCCATATAGGCCACCGCATTGTCCCCTTCAATTTTCTCCGGCAGGCCCACTACCCTCACGTTGTTCCTCCGATTACGATTTTCGGCGTCCTCAGCCCGTTTCTCCAGTGTCGCCAGGCGGCCAAGGATATCGGCGAGTTTGTGTTCCGCAGTCACCACCGCCGGCTTGAGCTCCTGAAGCAGCAACTCATTGTCCTTCACTCTGTCTGTAAGTTTAGCATGATCCGCCCTCAAGAGGCCCAGTCCCATGTCGACCTGCGCTATGTCTTGATGTAAGGTCTCCTTGGTCGCGGTTATCGCCTCCAGTATACCATCCAGCCTTTTATTCAAGCGCTGTTCCTGCGCTGATCCCTCCGAGTCGTTATGAGCCCCGCCATCCGTAACCAACATCGTTGCCTGGTCGTGCCCACGACCCTGCTGTGGGTCAGGGCCCTTAGCGGCCATCTCGTCCTGCCAGAGCACCCGAACTGGATCACCTCTGGGGGGCGTGTCAGTACCAATGTCCATACACCCCGTGAGGAAGGGTCTCTGAGCCCACCCTCTGCCAATGAACTCAATGTCTCCCACGAAGCACAACCTCCACGCCAATGCCTATTTACCGTCTGCTCCGCTCCCCCACGCAAAACGGCCGTCCACTGACCAGTACCGCCCGCTCCGAGCGAGGTCTGCGGTCACATCCACCGCTATTCCAGCAATCACCCCCCCGGTCAAGGGCCCCTCGCAGCACTGTTCGGTGTCACCTGCAGTGTGGGCTCACCTCGCTCTCAAAACCATATTGAGGAAGGCCCAGCCTGACAAACTCGGCGAAGCCATCAATGTACTTCGGGGGGGTGGGCGCCACCCCACAACGATCCAGTGCCCCCTCTCTCAGCGCCACTTGAACCTGGTGCGTCCAGTACCCCGACGGGCCAACAGCTCCAGAACACAACAGCAGAGTGCCGATCCCTTGGACCCCCCGCCAGCTCTCAGATCGTGCCTGGGTCCACTCCCTCTGTGGGTCAGAAGTCACTGCCAGCAATCATGTCCCCTCCCAGGGAGCTGCACCTCGCTGGGGTCCTCGCTGGGAGCAAGCAATCAGCCCAGAGGGCGGACCGAAATTCCACCGATCCGATTTCCTGCTCCGTCCCCGCCGTGCGCCTGTGCACACCGACTCAGTGGCTCCGCTCCGGCAGGCTCCCACGAACCGCTGATGTCCCGTGCCTCGATCTAGGAGCGGGGTCCGCCTCGCAAGGCCGCCATGATCGGCAATGGGGGAGGGGCGTCTCTATTGTCCATGTCCGCTGCGGCGGAAAGCGCCCCTCACCTCCGCCGTGTCCTCAGGGTCATATGCGGTGGGAAACTCGCCGTGGTCAATGCGGCAGGGCGCTGTCCGCACTATACCCCGGCCACAGTCCGCTGTCTCACGCTGTCCAGGCTCCGTTAGATGGGGACGTCGCCATCTTGTCTCCAGCCCGCAGTTCCTCCCGGCTCCGAGGCCGGCCGCCAGCACCCCAGGAAGCCTCTGGCTGGTCCGCAGTCGCGCTCCCCGGTAGCCCCGGTGCTCTGTGCGGTAGTCCCGCGCCGCCAGCAGCGCGATTGCAGGAAGTGACAGGATAATTATCGGGATCTGGCCCGGAGCTGTAGGCTCACGCCGCCATCCCAGTCGGCGGCCAAACCACGCCCCCATCAACAATTACACATTACATCAAACAATCAGCAATACAGTAGGAGAGGAGAGAAAGGAGAGAGAAAAGGAGTTGGGGTAAGTGAAGTGAGAATGTGAGGGTAAGGGAAGAGACAACCGTAGAGACGAGAGGAAGTCGGTCTAAAGACCGACTGGGTAGGTGACGACCAAGGAGGGAATCCACGGTCCATCTCCCATATAGCTAAACCAGGTAGCTCCATCGGGCATCAGACAAAGAAGTTCGGTCTCAAGTGTCGGGGGAAGAGGTTCGCAGAAAAACAGAATGGGAGGGAGATATGGCAGAAAGACGAAGGAAAGTCTGCCCAAAGACCGGCTGGGTAGGTGACGGTCGAGGGGGAAATCCCAAAACCCATCTCCTCTATAGCTATCAGGTAGCTCCAGCGGGCTTTGGCCAAATAGCTAGGTCTCAATGGGAAACATTTAAATAACATGGGGGGCAAAATAACTGGAGCGTAGAGGGAAGGGAACAGGGCAGGTGAGAAAGGGAGGATAGGGGAAGAGACAACAAGGAGAGGCGAAAAGAAATCTGTCTAATGGCCGACTGGGTAGGTGACGACCAAGGAGAGAATCCACGGCCCATCTCCCCTATAGTTAAACCAGGTAGCTCCATCGGGCATCAGCCAAAATAGTTCAGTCTCAATACATTGAGAGAGGTAGAGATCTAAATAGAGGGAGGAAGAGGGAAGAGACGACAAGAGAGACGAAAGGAAGTCTGGCTAAAGACCGACTGGGTAGGTGACGTCCCAGGAGGGAAACCCGACCTGTCTCCCCTATAGCTAAACCAGGTAGCTCCATCGGGCATCAGACAAAAAAGCTAGCTTTCAAATGACGCGGGAAATTCACAGGTAAACAGGGAAATGCCCAACTCTCAAACCTCAGGTGATGCTCCACCACTTGACAAAGATAAAAAGCTCTTGGACGCATCTGCCAAAAGAACAGCGTCATAAGCAGCCAACATATGGAGGATTGCCAACACACAGGCTTTACTAGCCAGATACGATGAGCTAGAGGCCCTACTACAACACCTTCCAGATCAATATAAGACAGGAGCCCATGATCTTATACAAGAAGGTAAACTAGTTACTAATACTTCCATTCGGTGTGCTCTAGATGCTGCAGATCCAGCCTCCCGAGCCATAAATACAGGTGTCCTTTTACGCAGACATGCCTTGCTAAGGATATTAGGTTTTAAACCCGAGGTTTAGACTACCATGCTGAACCAAACCTTTGACCAAGAACACTTATTTGGACCTAAGGTAGATTCATCTTTAGAGAAGATGAAAAAAATACTCTATACCTAAACCCACATCTGACATGAATGATACTACAGAAGGGGAGATAAACGTACCCTATATGAAACAAAACAGAACTAATCCTGATTAGAAAATATGGTTAATCTGGCCCACAGGCACGAATAACTGTCAAGATAGATTCCTGAACAAAACACAAGGGTTCAAAGTGAATAAGCCAGATCCAAGATACTCCCAGAGACAACATCCAGGGATAGTAACTACTTACAGTGTGGGAAAGCTATGCCTTGAATGGCTACAGAAATCTACACTTCCAGAAATCAAACAACACTTATCTTTCCTTAAAGAAGGCAATGATTTGCGAGATTTCTTAATGGGGCCTCGCAAACCACGGCAAAAACGTTTCATATACGCTGGTATATATGCTGGATACAAAGAAGCTTGGAAAATAACGCAAATGGAAACTGCAGAAAGAATACGAGAAATTGATTGTATTAATTTAGAGAAAACTCTCTCTGTAGTGGACAATGGGTTAATGACTCTGTCCTCCAGAATATATTCTTTGGACAGCATTGTATCATCTGCAATTGACATAATAGAGCAGGACTTGCTAATTTTACAACATGGCCAGTCTCAATTACGTTCTATAATGCAGCTAGGCTGGACGTTACAAAATCTTCGTTCAGGCTACGTGTCATGCATGGCGTCTAATCAACACAACGTAATTACTTGCTGTATTTAACCTTACAGATAAAAAAATGTCTTTGGCACAAAGAGGAGCAGACTATACGGTGCTGAGCATTGAAAAACTGGAAAGATTACCAATTTACAGTTTCTGAGAAGCATGTTATTGAATGGATAATACATGGCACCATTACGATACCAGTGACGATTTTCCAATTTCAGTATTGTCTACAGCATATACCAGCGGGCCTGTATGAAAGGTTGGGTAAAGAATACATTAAGTCGACCTGGACTCTACCTTACACACACAAATGTTGAAATGGGGAAAAGAGGTATTCATTAGTGGTAAAAATTGTAAGAACTCACTAAGTGGTACACTTTTCTGCCAGGGTATTAATTTACACGGAGCCTGCGAAGGTTCTGCAAATAACCTCTTGCCACCTGCAAGGTACACCCTCCACAGTGATAGAACCAATTTTCAGGCAGCTATCCAATGGCAGCTACGTTATGCCCAATGGCCACAGCTGTTGTGGCATGTTGCCACGAAAAGCGTATCTAGTTAGTGTGTCATCCAGGGTCACTTTTATGCAAGTATTGTTTCCAAAGAGCAAGACAGACAGGGAGCCGGCGTTATGGCTTCACTGAATATTTCTTCTATACGAATTGATACTTTAAGCAGAAAGAAAGTCATTATTTTGCAAATAACTGTGGCACTGACCTAGTCTAAAGAAACCTATGATCTGCAAGTTGCACGGACTTCTGCAGAGATGCATGCGTTATTATCAACACACTTCCCAGTGCATTTCGCAGAAATGTTAAGTCAAATCTTAAACATGTGTGATACCAGTGGCATAGCACAGGTATTTAAGACAATTTTTTTCGGGACTGTTAACACCATATGAAGCATTCCTCTGCATTTTTTCAAATTTTGTGCACTCTGTGTTCGGCGGCCTGCCTCTCATCTTGGGACTCGTAGCAGGAATTCTATTTTTATTCCTTCTGCTCCGATATGGCAAGTCCAGTCACCAGCGATACCCAGACTACCATGGAACAATGCCTCCTTGCCATGAGGTATTGTGAGAGAATTACACAGATACTTGGTTTGGCTCGTTTAAGAGATCTGAACACAACTTGGTTTCTATCGTTCAGACCAATCTGGCAATAATTTCATCTTACCTGTTCTGCGATGCCTGCTTTGCGGAGAAGAATACGTGTTGGACATTTGTCTTACACTTCCAGCAGTCCTGCCATCGGATGTTTACGCTTGCTAGGTCCGGTAACAACTCCTGCATCGTGTTGCCCCCAAATAACTTTTGACTCATGCACACAGCGTTTCCTGAACTCTGAAATTCGGCCTTCATTTTTTCAAATCAAAGATCTAACAATTTGAACTTGCTCTGCTTAAAGTAGAACTATTCTTAGAGAACAAGATTTCTTTTGAAAACTTCCTAATGACAATAATTGGCCTTGTCCTAAAAAAGAAACAGTTTAAATATGATGCTATGGGATGGTCTCGACTTTTTTTCTGTAACTTAAGAGACATTTCATGAATGTAATTTCGTATTTTCGTAAATGTTGGAATGTATGCTCTCATAATATGCTTCATATCTGTTGACTTATTTTTATTCTCGTTTTCATGTGAGCAAACCTTTTTAAAAGCAATTTATATTTTGGGTGGGATTGTAAACACTTACATTAGATATGTTCAGTGCTTATACATTTAGTTTCATTGAACTTAAAATCGTGGAGTGGGTGTTGTAAATGAATCTAGGACCCTAGTGTAATTTTCCCGATTCATGCCCTCATATAGGTATAAATTACCCGATCCCTATATATGCATAGAAATCATTACCATATTTAGACTGAGCCTATGCAGCCCAAATACGGCATGGCTACTTCCACTAAGTTCCGAGAATCTACAACGATTTCTTAGAGAAACCGGCCTTCAGAAGCTAGGGACATCCCCTTGCCTGAATGCTAATTTATCTAGGAAATCATGGAGTTTCCGAAGAACTGAGTCTTCGATGACGTTATTAAGTCCAATCATATGTCAAACTCAGCACCTTCAAAGTATAAATATGCCTACATTTGCCCAGACAAACACACAGTGGTTTGGAGCCGATAGACTATCTACTTCCCAGACGCCTGCAGCAGCATGTGTCGAAGGAAGCCGACCCTCCAGCAGACGCACTGAGAAACTGTCTTTTTTCCTGCCAAGAAATCCAGCTCCAGTGTTTCCAGGCTACCCTTGCGGGTTGCTGGGAAATAGTCCTGAGAGAGAGATATAAGACCTCCTTCATTCTAAACCAAGGTACGGAGCTGATTAGACCCTTAGAGAATTCTTGGATAGATTCTTGGCAGAGAAACACTAAACTTAAGTTACTCTTCACTTACTCCTTCCCTTACTAGACTTAGGTTAGGTACACCGGGGGTAGGCGTATTTTAGAAGCACCCGTTGAGTACCTTTAGTCATTATTTTATCACTGTATGCATTTTATATGTTTTAAAACAATTTATGGCTTAGAAACCATATCATGCTTTTACAGTTCTACTTTATAATACTCTTCGTATTATATACCTTGTACTTTATAACCAGTATTACGATTGTAGCAGTACATTTCTTATGCTTGAGAAAGAAGACTGTTCAATAAATACTTTTTATTGAAAACGCCAGTCTCTCTATTTTCTCAGCACCTCTGGTGAAACGAAGCATGCACAATTGACTGAGTAAAATAGTTATCTGTTTTGGCGACTGATTTCTTATTCTTGGGAAACAAAGTTGTCATGTTTATGAGGTTGTCAGAAACGAATCCCTTCTTCTGAATTAGAGAAAGTTTCTAGTGACCTCTGAGCTAGCTGGCACTCATTATTAAGTCTAATATATACGATAGAGACCTGGTCGACCTCAGTCCTACGTCTAAACTATAGTATGTTATTCCAATGTGCAGAGCCTATTGGGAATATAGGAACTACACTACAGTTACAGATCTAAGTTTAGTCAGGAGGGAATTCCATAGGTGAGGAGCCAGGAAGGAGAATCTTAGACCGCCATGTTTTTTTCGTTTAATGGAGGGGATCGTGAGCAGATTGAGGTGGGAGGAGCGGAGTTCACGTGCAGGGGCATAGTGGTGAATCCTAGAGGAGATGAAGGCTGGGCCCTGGCCAGTAAGGGCTTTAAAGGTGGTACAGCCCAATTTAAATACGCAGCGTTTGGCCACCTGGAGCCAGTGGAGGCTCTTCATTAAAGGGATGGAATGGAATGGAATAGTATTTATAGAGCGCGTGGTTACCCATGTGCGTCCCAGCGCTACGAGTAGAGATTACACCAGAGCTAGCGGAAGTTTTAAGGAGCCTTTAGGAAAAAAAAAAGGTTTTTGCAGCTTGCGAAACTTTTGGAGACTGGGTTCAGTGCGAATCTTGAGTGGAAGGGAATTCCAGAGTTTCGCGGCATTAACGGAGAAGCGGCGTCCTCCTGTTCGAGCCTTCTTTATTCTAGGGACATTAGCCAGGTACAGATGGTCAGATCTGAGTGCCCTATGGGGTTCGTAGGGGCTGACCAGGCTTCTCAGGATGGGGGGGGACCCTTGCCCTGTAAGGATTTGTGCATAATGCACATGGATTTGAATATAATTCTCTCCCGTATTCGCAGCCAGTGGAGGGATCTGAGGGCGGGTTTGGCTGAGAGCTTGGTTGAAGATCCAGTTAGCAGTCTCGCTGCCGAGTTCTGTATAAGTTGTAATTTATTTATGGTGGCTTCTGGGGCACCCAAGTATAGAGCATTACTATAATCCAACCTGGAAAGGATTAGACCCTGCAAAAGGAGCTTCCTAGAGTGGGAGGTTGGAGAGGCAGAATTTTCCGTACGGTGCGGAGTAAGCCAAAACGCACACCAGCCGTTTTCTTAGCTTGAGTTTTAAGTGAGAGATCTTGGTCCAACCAAACCCCAAGACTTTTGCTTTCAATTTTTGGAATAGAAGTTGGTCCCAGGCATGTGGGCCACATGGAACTGGAGACAGATGTAGTCTTATGTCACAGGAGCATAAGCTCTGTTTTTTCTCCATTTACTTTGAGCAGGGATTTATTCATCCAACCAAAGATTTCTGATAAACAGGATCGCAGATTCTCGGAGCAATGGTCTGATTGATTAAGTGAGATGACCAGTTGTGTGTCGTCGGCATAGGTGACTAATTTAATCCCAAAGGGGGTGACAATGTCTTCCAGTGGGGACATGTATGCGTTGAAAAGTGTCGGGCTTAGAGACGAGCCCTGTGGGATACAACACTGGAGAGGGATAGATTTAGAGCAACTATTGCCTTCTGAGACTTGAAAGGTTCTGGAGTTTAAGAAGGATTTTAGCCATGCCAGGGCTAACCCTGAGATTCCTAGACTACTGAGGCGTTTGATGAGGATACGGTGGTCAACCGTATCAAAGGCCTCACTTAGATCCAGGAGGATCACCGCAGATGATCCTCCTGAGTCCAAGATCTGCCTCGCCTCTTCGACCACCACTATGAGGGCGGTGTCTGAACCCTGACCAGGGCGGAAGCCTGTCTGGGAGCTGCGCAGCAGCTCACCTGCTTCCAAAAAGGCAGACAGTTGCTGGTTGACTAACTTCTCTGCGATTTTACTGATCCCTGGCAGTAACGAGATAGGTCGGTAATTGGCCATCTCTGAGGCATCCAGTTGTGGCTTCTTTAGTAAGGCTCTTACTATGCCTTCTTCCAAATGGGCGGGACAGTACCTTGAGAAAAGGAGGAGTTGATTAAGTCGATGGCTAAAGGGGTAGTAGTTGGTGACACCAATTTCATAATGTGCATTGGGGCCGGGTCTCCCGGGGACCCGCTTTTTATTGATCCCAGTCGAATGCGGTAGAGAGGTCCAGCAGGATGAGTGCTGCGGTTTCTCCTTTGTCGAGCATGATCCTTATGTCGTCTGTGGCAGCGATGAGTGCGGTCTCGGTGCTGTGATTTTTTCGGTATGCCATCACACCCTCCGCACACGACTCCACAACGCTGGAATCCACGACAAGGCTCTCAACTGGATCTCATCATTTCTCACCGGCAGAACCCAGAGAGTCCGCCTTCTGCCATTCCTGTCTGAGGCCTTCAAGATTATCTGTGGCATCCCTCAAGGATCCTCCCTCAGCCCAACGCTCTTCAATGTCTACATGGCTCCTCTCGCCAGCATCACTCGGACACACCACATCAACATAGTAACATACGCAGACGACACCCAGCTGATCCTCTCCCTCATGAAAGACCCCACTACTGCCAAAAACAACCTACACAATGGACTACACGCCATCTCCAACTGGATGGAATCAAGCCGACTCAAGCTAAACACTGATAAAACAGAGATCGTCATCTTCGCCTCCAACCCCTCAGCATGGAACGACTCCTGGTGGCCCAACTCCCTAGGCCCCGCACCCTCACCCACCAACCACGCTCGCAACCTGGGCTTCATCTTGCACTCCACTTTTAGCATGACTCAGCAGGTCAACGCAATCTCCTCCTGCTACAATATTCTCTGCATGCTCCGCAAGATCTTCAAGTGGATCCCTGTCGAGACCAGGAAAACCGTCACCCACGCCCTGGTCAGCAGCAGATTGGATCACGGCAACGCCCTATATGCAGGAACAACGGCCAAGCTACAAACCAAGCTACAACGTATCCAGAACGCATCCGCCTGCCTCATCCTTGACGTCCCACGCCGCAACCACATCTCCCGCCACCTCGGAGATCTACACTGGCTAACCGTACCGAAAAGGATCACCTTCAAGCTCCTGACCCATGCACACAAGGCTCTCTACAACACCGGTCCAGCCTACCTCAATGACAGACTTTCCTTCCAGGCTCCCACACACCATCTCCGGTCATCCAACCATGCTCTCACCACCATCCCCCGCATCCGCCGCACCACCGCCAGAGGAAGATCCTTCTCACACCTCTCCGCCAAAACCTGGAACTCTCTACCACTCCAGCTACGCCAGACCCAGGGCCTCCTAACTTTCAGGAAACGCCTCAAAACATGGCTCTTCGACCAGTAGCATCCCCTCTCCCCAGCGCCTTGAGACCCTAACAGGTGAGTAGTGCGCTTTATAAGTATACTGATTGTTTGATTGATTGATTTCATGGGTGGCCTTGTGAACATTTTGGATACAATTCATGCCCGATAAAAGGTCTGTAAACTCGATGGAGCTGGTGCTTTCATGTGGATCAGAGGGCCAGTAATTAAAGTCTCCGAGGATAATAATTCTGGTGTGGTTAATAACTAACTGGGAGATAAGTTCGCCTGGTAGTTGAAGAAATCAGGGCATGTGGTCCGGAGGTCGGTAGAAGAGGGCACAAATGAAGGGAGAGTTGGGGGATTCGAATTTTATGGATGAGGCTGTCGACCCGAGGTATACCACTTATCTCAAAAGCAGTAAATTTATGTTGCTGTAGAATAATGACTGCCACCCCACTCCCCGGCTTGCCCGATTAGCCTATTGGCCTGGAGTATGTTGTAACCTAAGGGAACTGCTTTTAGGATGTCGGGTATGGATTCGGCTGTAAGCCAGGTTTCTGACAGGAGAAGGGTGTCCTGTCTGTCAGAGTCGAGCAGTTGAAATATTTCAAGTTGGTGCCTCACCATAGAGCAGGTGTTTAGGTAGGTGATGGTGAGGGATCCTGCTGTCAGGGGGTCACGGTGAGAAGGATCCGGGGGGTTATTGTTGATGGAGGTAGGACCCTGCCCGGTGGGCAGGGTCCTACCTCAGGAAAAGAGTCTCTGAGGGATAGGATGCCTAATTTCCTGACCGACACCGTGACACATGGGCTGATGGGCCAATTGCCATGTATTTTTTTAGCTCAAGTGCTGTGTAGGTGGTAGAATGGGCATAATAACTGGCCACTGGTCCTGGCAGGGCGCGCACAGTCGCAGATGGGCTTGCCTTTGGCGCACCTTCGGCGCGCCTGCTGCGCGCTCTGCTTAGAGGTGGCATTTATCTAGATGCCGGCAAAATCGCTAGACCGTCAACCGCCCGGAACTGCCTATTTTCCCTTCACTCAATCGGGATTTTGAGCCTGCGGTGGACCTGGGAATGAGGCCGGGGTGGGGCTAGGCAAGAGCAACAATAATGTAAGTGGTTCTTGTTTTTTAAAATTACAATGCAATACAAAGGTGAGAGTGTATTTAAAATGGCATAAGAAGTATTCAAGCAATATTTAAAGCGTCAATCAGCTAGCGCTGTAGCAGCTTTAATACAATTTCAGCAGCACCGCTACCTTCCAACGCATCTGCGCATTCTGCTTTGTGGTGGCATTTATGTAGAGGCCGGCGAAATCGCTAGACCGCCAACCAACCGGAACTGCCTGTTTTCCCTCCACTCAATCGGGATTTGCATACTCTGCAGTGAGACCTGAAGTTCCAGTGGGCGCAACATCTGGAGAATCTCCCTGACATAATCCTGATCTCGCAGGTAACTGCGAATGATGTGCACTGGTGGCTAACGAAAACGTGATCGGATCAGTGGCAGACCCTTCTTCCCTCCCTAAAACAGAGCTGACTATAGTGACAGATCCGTCACTCCTGAACTGGGGCTGCCACGTGGGAGAGGTGGAGATCAGAGGCCTCTGGTCTCCAGCGGAATCCAGGCTCCACACCAATCTTCTGGAGCTTTGGGTGGTCAAACTAACATTGAATACCTTCCTACCTACCTTCCTTCCTTCCTTCACTAAGGGTAAGGCTGGTGCAGGTGTTAAAGGACATCACTACTGCATTGTGCTACTGCAACAAATAGGTGTTACACCTCTGGACATGGCTGGAACACCAGGGCATGTCTTTAGCGGTTCAACACCTAACTACCAAACTGAGCGATCATTTATTACAGAACAACCACACCACCAGTGATATGCGGTGGATAGTGATTGAACAGGTGGACACCAAGAGAAATACTCAGAAAATGCGTATGTTTCAGCACACTCTCTGCTCCAACGCACCCACTTTAGTTCCTTTGTGTTACCTTTTTGATTTCATGCATGTATGATCTGTGTGCATAGGTTGGATCACACATGCTCTCCCCAGCGGATAAGAGTCTGAATAGTCCTCTTACACTCTATTATCTGAGTGCACTCTAAAATCTGGATTGCGCATGAGGTTTCTCTGCGATACCAATTATTTTTGTTTAATCGTCCCTCATACCCATACCGGGCCGGCTACATCCATACGTATTCGGTCATAATACCGAGCGTCGTTGACGCTAGGTATTTTTTCTTAGTATTTTTTTCTTAGCATCTCACGGGGGTTGCCATACCAACAAGTAACTGACATGGCACCCCATCTCTTACGAACTTTCGGAGCCTCTGATAGGAGAGGCTCGCGCCTGATTTTAATCTGGTGCCCGATTGGGTATCTCGCAGTCACAAGGTCGCATCGCCCTCCAATCTGGTAGAAGTGATGCATAACGACGCGTTCCACTTTGATTTCGCGCCAAAGGTGTTAAAGCTTTTTCAAACTTCTTTGCCTTTATCTACACCGATCTCCATCAGCACATTGTTCTTTGGGGTCCGGCATTTGAGGGCTCATACAGGTGCCAAGCGGGTGCCTAGCAAACAGGGCGTGAGTACGGCGAACTTAAGATAAGTACTTCTGTATGATTTTTGCTCAAGCCTGCTACTTCCTTCTTTTTACAGGGTGTGCCATTTTGCTACCACCTCCCTCCCGTGACCCATGGTGCTTAAAGTTTAAGCGCTTTCTGTAAGGGCGTTATTAATTTCTTGTGATTTTCTATTCTGCCCAACAACGCTCTGCTGTCCGTTTTCCTTGCGTAACACGGATAGCTCTAACTATTAGATGGGCATACCAAAACCTTTTTCCCCTGTTGTTCTAGCATAATCACGCTATGAGACTTGTGTAGGGACACTCATGATTTTGATCCGGCTACTAGCACACAATAAGAGCACTAAAGCATGTTGCTTTTACCCTTCAACAACGGACATTGAAATATCTAATCGATTTTTGTCCCCACCCCCCCTTTTTTTCATGTTTTTTCTGCTGTATGTTAATATCTCTGTCTTACAGAATAAACTCTGTTCCACTCCAACACGATGGAATCTTGATATAGTGTTTTTTTCTTTTAACACTAGTGACCCCATGCTAGGGTGGGCCTTAGTGCGCCCATACCACCGGGGTTCATCACAACACTTTATTACACTTCAAATTTACTGGTCCTGACGAACGCCTGATATACCACTATCACATAGGCAGAAACATGTAGACCATGCATTAGGATAAAAATGGACTTGTAATTTTGGTCCATTATCCTACACTTTTGTTTTTAATCCATGTCCAATTGGCAAAACAAATAAATTCCTTTATTGACACAATTGTGACATTTTTAGCACACTTAATTCTCACTTCACGTACAAAAAAACAGCTCCGCAGGAACCTGGCGTTGCAGCACACTAGGGTGGCATTCGGCCATTCCTGATGGGGCCCGATGATAAGGCATGTCACCAACCAAGTTGGTGAGTGAGGGCTTTCAAAACAACCTAATAAGGTTTCTTTTACAGTCAACCTAGACTGTGAGTTGTGCTACATGCTCGCTCCTATTCTAGTCATTATTGGTGTGACGCTCCTCTGTTCTTTTCATGTCTCCCGAGGGGAATGGGAGCACCACGTTCCCTTCTTCTCTTGTTGTTACAAGTGTACTCAATTTATCCAACCACCTCGGGGACACCTTTGCAAAGGAGATTTGGAACGGACAGTACTCTGAGAGACCAAAAATAAATGCTGGTCTATATACTGCAGATTTTATAGCTAGGCTAATGAGTTAATCACTGGCCCTAAGTTGACATGCTTAGCTTCGGTCATCTGCCTTTCCTGAGGATATTCACAGCATGTCTGTCGATAATACCTTTGATGGAGCAATGATCTTTGAAGAGAATGCAGACTCCACTTTGGACCATTTTAAGACTGGCAGGGTGACAACCTAATCTTTGGTTTACAATCCTCAGGGAAGGATTACCATAAGTTCGGGAAGATCCTCTAGTTCTCCAAAGGCTTCCCCTTCTGTTAATGTTAATCCCAACAGCTTTCCCTACAGCAGAACTACGTGGCCAGACACTACATGGGCAGAGGCACGGGAGAGGTCATCAAGCCCAACAGCCCTCCCTGTCCTTTTCCTCAGCTGCACCATATGGAAAAGAGCTTTAGCTTTCCCTTGAAGGAGGAAGAGCTATTTAAAGACCTGCATCCTTTCTACAGGTCTGAAAGGCCATAACTTCAGACCAGTGGGTACTTCAGATTGTAGAAAAGGGTGTATACCCTACCCTCACAAGAGTCTTTCCCACATCATGCCCTATCAGTGTTTTCAGTTAGAGGACCATCTGTGAATACTCTGCAGGAGGCGGAAGCCCTGCTGCACAAAGGAGCGATCGCGTTGGTGCCAGAGCACGAAATTGTGGAAAGGTGGTATTCCCAATACTTCGTGGTTTGCAAGGCCGACTGCAGTCTTCGTCTGATTCTTTTACTGTGAGAGGTTTGAGATGCTTTCCCTCACACAGGTTCTTCTTTCACAAGATGCGAAAGACTGGATGTTGTCCCTCAACTTGCAGATGCCTATTTCTTTAGAACAATACCGCAGTCTCAAAGAAGTTACTTGTGTTACATGGTAGACTAGACTTTCTACTACTTAGGGGTCCTTTTGTTTTGGTTAACATCAGATCTTCATGAGTAAGATGGAAGTAGTTGCAGCCCATCTCAGAATGGCCCTGTGCTGTTGAAGTAGACAGTGTTGAAGCACATTCAGATATCAGTATCCCGGCTGTTTAACTTGCTTTAATCCATCAATGTGTGCAAGTTTCACTATAACCCTCTCTGTGCCTCCTGGTCAATAGGGTAGTGCTGGATATGACATATAATTCTTGCCGATTCATAGAATATTGGCCAGAGGATAAAGGGAAGGACGCAAGAGCTATCTTACAGGAAGATGAGAAAATGTTTGCAGAAGTTAAATACCCACAATGGACATAGTCCTAACCGGATTTAGATAGTTTGCAGGAGCAGTCGTAAGGTGCCAAAGCTGACTGAAAGCAACTTCCTTTGGACAAGAAGTTCAGTCAAGAAAATAGACATGGCATAAGAGGCTCTGTTTGGAAAATACATTGATAGCACCTTCCAATCAGATACAGAGATCCTTAATGGTATTACAACCATGTTTCCAGCCCTTTTGTGGAGCCAGACAAAGAAGGCAATACTTGTCTAATGTACTAAACCATGCCTTTAGTCTCTACTCACAGTAACAATTCAGAGGTCCACCAGAAGCTGCTCATTAGAAAGGAACTGCCCGAGAAAGACCAACCGCCGCAAAACGCAGTCAGCATTCATTCACAAGACAGTGACAGCCAGTCATGCGTCAGCTGCAACACACACTCAAATATCCCCCCCCCCCCACACACACACACACACGCACCCACACCCACACACCAAGACCCCCCCCCCACATCCCCCTTCCCCACCAGAAATCACCATACCAGGTCAGCTGGCTTGTAAAATGACTCTTTGGTTTGAAACTCAGCAAAGACCTCTTTTATCGCCAACTGTCAAGAAAGGAAACCTTTCTGGGAGTAATCTTAGTTAAAAATATCATGCAAAGCCTTTCCCACAGAAGACATGGTTCAAAGACTGATGAACCTAGCATCTTTCCTCTCGAAAAAAAAGTCCACTCAAGTTTGAATATACACGT